>NC_057806.1:577686396-578286396 GCF_018294505.1 Triticum aestivum | reverse complement strand
GCTGAGGAGCGAGCCTTGTTCGCTCTCGTGTGGGTGTCCTTGGTCCATCATGAGGGGCACGTATTCCTCTGGCGCCGCCATCCCGAAGGCCACGCCGTAGTGCCCCGCGTGCCACGCGGTCCTGCCTGACGCGCCCACCGTGAGGTGGCAGCGCGGCTGTCCACTGGGGCCACGGGTCATGTCGAGTCCTTCTTCTTCGCGGACTGGGAGCGGGGGCAGCGCCGCCACCGGTCCGGTGCTGACAGCTTCGCTAGCGCTGGCGTAGCCTTGGAGCCCGCGGGCGCGCGCGGAGCCCCCGCGCGGGCCGCCCTGGGCTTGAGTTGGGAGCTCAGTGCAGAAGGGGTGAGCTCCCGAGGAGGCGAAGCCCAGGAGCTCCGCCACCCGCTCCAACAGCATGTCGCGGCCGCCCTCCAGCAGTCTGCACTGCAGCAGCTCTCGGGCCACTGTGAGCGCGGCCCTCGAGTTCGCCTGCTCCCGGCGGGTGTACGATGTCGTGGTCGCGGCGTGATTGGAGGCCCTTGCTGCCGACCGCGCCTGCCGTGGTGTGGAAGCTGTCGAAGCCTGTCCGCGTCGCCCGCGGCCTGCAGCGCCCTACGGACCGCGAGCTGCCTGGGGCATGGGGTCGCCCAAGGCGAGCGGTTCTGTGCGGGCGGGCCACGCCGCCCATGGATCTGGGTTGCCCGCCTGGTCGCCGGACATGATGATGCCGACGGGACGGGGCATGAAGCGGTAGAAGGTGAATTCCGGCGCACCCCTACCTGGCGCGCCAAATGTCGGATTTCGGGTTCCGGCAGACCCTTGAGGTTCGAACACTGGGGTGCGCGCGGAGATTTCGCTTCCTACCTTCCTGCACCCCTCCGCCTTCCTAAGATCTAAGCTATGGAAAGAACAACACAAGAGACACAGGGTTTATACTGGTTCGGGCCACCGTTGTGGTGTAATACCCTACTCCAGTGTGTGACGTGGTGGATTGCCTCTTGGGCTGATGATAATGAATGATACAAGGAAGAACAGCCTCGCGAGGGTCTGTTCTTGGCTGGGGCGATGAACTGCTGGGAGGAGTTCAGCCACCCTTCTCTCTCTCTCTCTGATCGAACCCCCTCTCCTCTGTGGGTGGCTGGTCCTATTTATAGAGGCCCTGGTCCTCTTCCTAAATATCGAGCGGGAAGGGAGCCAACAATGGCGGGCTAATTTGAAGGGGGACAGCTAGTACTAGCTACCCTGACAAAAGTAGTCTTCGCCTGTACAAAGCTCTGGTGGTGACGCCGTCTTGGGCTCCACGAGGACCTCCATCTTGCAGTCTTCCTGGTCTTGGTCTCGTTGCACCGAAATGGCAACCTTTGCCTGATGCCTCGGTACTCCGCGGCTGCGCTTGCCCCCTTTGCACCAAAGAGGAAAGGAGGACACTGCGCGGGCTGGCACCCGCCTGGCGACCTTGGTCGTCATGGCTTGCGTCACGGGCACCTCGTGAGATACCCCGCCTTGATCTCTCCGCCTCCTCGCGAGCCAGCCTGATGAGACCGTGCCTGAGGAAGCTCCGTGTCGTCCGCCCCGCGAGGCTTGGCCCCTCGCGAGGGTCTTGGGTCTGTGTTGATGAAGATGGGCCGTGCTGGCCCCCCCCCTTGAGCCACGCCGCAGGCCACAGAACACCGACAGCCCTCAACAACTTTCTCATATCCACATATGTCCCAAACCAAAAGTCAAACTCGGCCCCACCAAGTTGATGTATCCGGCGCCACCAAGTTCATTAGACATAGCCATAGACAGAACCCTAATCAGTTTGGTCTCACCGATTGGGATGTCGGTCTCACTGAGATGGGATTGCAAACTCTATGTTTCCCTTCATAACATTTTGGTCTAACCGAGATGAGCGATTGGTCCCACTGAGTTCGCAATGCAAACTCTCTATTCCCTTTTTGTAATGTTTCGGTCTCAACGAAATGAGCGATCGGTCCCACCGAGTTTGCCTAACCAACTCTCTGTTTGCCTATGACGGAAATTGGTCTCACCGAGTTCATGTGATCGGTCTCATAGAGATTACATTATGCCCTAACCCTAATGAAATCGGTCACACCGAGTTGATCATACCGGTCCCACCGAAAATCCTAACATTCACTTTTTAAATTAAATCCGTTTAACCGAGTTTAACTGTTTGGTCCCACCGAGTTTGGTAAATTGTGTGTAATAGTTAGATTTTGTGTGGAGGATATATATACCCCTCCACCCATTCTCCATTCAGGGAGAGAGCTATCAGAACGTGCCTACACTTTCACCATTCATTTTCTGAGAGAGAACCACCTACTCATGTGTTGAGACCAAGATATTCCAATCCAACCACAAGAATCATGATCTCTAGCCTTCCCCAAGTTGCTTTCCAGTTAAACCATCTTTCCACCAAATCCAAATCTGTGTGAGAGAGTTGAGTGTTGGGGAGACTATCATTTGAAGCACAAGAGCAAGGAGTTCATCATCAATACACCATCTATTACCTTTTGGAGAGTGGTGTCTCCTAGATTGGTTAGGTGTCACTTGGGAGCCTCCGTCAAGATTGCGGAGTTGAACCAAGGAGTTTGTAACGGGAAGGAGATCGCCTACTTCATGAAGATCTACCCAAGTGAGGCAAGTCCTTCATGGTCGATGGCCATGGTGGGATAGACAAGGTTGCTTCTTCGTGGACCCTTCGCGGGTGGAGCCCCTCATGGACTTGCGCAACCGTTACCCTTCGTGGGTTGAAGTCTCCATCAACATGGATGTACAATAGCACCAACCACTACTAGGGAAAACCTTATACAAAGAACTTTAGCAGTAGCGCATGTTAAAAAAGACGTTGGTGCTAAGTAGCAGTAGAGCGCTGATGTAAACGGCGCTACAGATACAGTTGTAGCAGTAGCGCGCCTGAAGATAAAAGTGCTACTACTAAAATTCCCACGACTTAGCCGATAGGCTACACATAGTAGTAGCGATCTACGTCGAACCGCGCTTCCGCTAATTGCTTTGTAGCAGTGCGTTTACGCTGAAAGGCGCTACTGCTAAAGGAAATAAAATTAAATGGAAAGCAAATAGAAAAGTAAATGAAAATGAAAGAAATAGAAAAAGGTGAAAGGAAAAAAATAAAATGTAAAGAAAAGTAAATGAAAAAGGGGGAAAGAGAAAGGAATATCAGTATCGCCTATCGAGGAACGCGTTGTAGCTAGCTTAGCTGCAGCGCACTTCCTCGAACGCACTACTACTACTACTACTGACTTAACCGCACGGTTTGTTCTTCCCCACGCCCACTTCCCCCAAATCCAACTCCTCCGCTGTCGCCGCCGCCGTCGTGCGTCGGCCGCCGCGCGCTCTCCCGTCGCTCTTCGCACACCCTCGATGCCGCCCCCAACCCCGGATTCGACGCTGCCCCTGACCCCGGATATGACGCCGCCCCCGACCCCGACTTCAACGCCCCCCCCCCGACCTCGACGCCGCCTCCGCCGCGCGCCCGAGCCCTGACCCCGACCTCGACGCCGCCTGCCCCTCCCTCGCCACAGGCACCCGAGGTGAGCACGCCTGCTCCTCCCCCTCCCCTACCTCTGCATAGGGTTCTTCAAATTTTAGTTGCAGCAAATTATTTAGGGTTCATCTATGGGTGGAAACGAATTAGATGCGGATGTTATCGGAGAGGGATGCGCCTCGAATGTTTTCTTAGATGGTGAATAAACACTATTGTAATGCATAATAAAACGAGTAAAATTTGACCACTTATTTCACTTTTAAGTTGGATAATTGGAATATCCGCTACCACTTTCCACCCCTAGGTTCATCAAATTAGATGGTAATTAGGGCAGTAGTTCCTAGGTACTAATTAGTTAGTAAGAACTAGGTACTAATTAGGTACTAGTTTATTTTTATTTATAGTAAGTTTATTTTTAGTAAGAACTAGTTAAGTTAAAAGAACTAATTGAACATGTGACATTTGTTGTTATTTTTTAGTTAAAGAATTTTTTCCCGCATCGACGTCGACGATGCCTATCCCGCATCCTCTTCATCGACTCGGCAGAGGAAACCTGCTTGACCAGATGGGCCATGTCTGGGACTGGGCTCCGCTGGGATGGTACTGGGAGGCGCTACCTACGGGGGCCGCAGCTTGGTGAGGAGCTAGCCCATCATTGACCCGAACCTTCTTTGGTGGCAGTCACGTGGGCCAGTGACAGTGCAGAGGCTTGAGGACCCTACGGAGGTGGTACGTCACCGTGTCAGCAAGGAGGACGTGCACGTCCGTCACTACTTGTTTGCGTTGGAGCATAGGTTCTCCAATACCTGGCAGGTTCTGCAGGGATCTCACTTGAGCTATGATCCTGTGATAGTTCCTTCTCTTTGGGTGTCCACTGCCCGCGCCGATACCCATCGTGCGCTAGGGTTTTAGTTGTATTAGTGATGTTATATGTATGATACTATTCGGGATGTATTACTGATAATATTCGATGATGTACGGACGCATGAGATGATTTACTTTTGCTTATTGAATGCATGCTAATTTGAATACTTATTTATTGTACGATTTGGTTTTTCTTATTGAATGCTCATGTCAATATGAGTCCTATAAGATATTTTGAAATGTATATCTTGTGTTGCCCAAATAGGATATGTGCTTGCCCAAGTGGCCGGTCATGTTTGCAGGTTACACCTCCGAGTGGCCTATGTTTTGCCGGAGTGTTGATTCATTTCCGTTTTAGCAAATTTCAGGCACTCGATATGTCCTATTTTAGCATAGGTCATGCCGGATTTTTCCGTGAATTTTGGCATGACTTGTGCCAGAATATGTAGGAAATATCGAGTGCCCCAGATTTGTGTGTTGAGTATCCTGGTAGTTTTCTGCGATCAATTTTCAATTAATGTTTCAACTATGAACATAGGAAATGTCTGACGACGAAAAGGATTTCGGTATTTACGAATACTGCGAAGACGAGCGCGGCCTGTGCGACATAATCTTCCTAGATGATGGTAGGCGCTTCAGCATCAAGCTGGACGAGAACTTCGAAGTGGATACAGTAAGTCACAACGACAAGTCTTTTTTCGTAATTAAGCATGACATTTGCTTCAACTTATAATTTAATTTTTTTACTATTCTACTAGCGTATCCCCTGCCATGCAAGAGTTTTTGTCTTGGACAAGATAGGTTTCAGTCCTATGAAAACTACTATGGTGGTAAAGAGAGTTTACTTGAATACCGAGCATGGTTATACTTTTCACGCAAAATTATACAACACAGACACCTACACCTATTTTGAATGCAAAACTTGCCAAGCACTATGCAAGACTTATGCATTTGAGCATGATATGGTTATCACCTTTGATATTCGTCTGGAAGATGATATTGAAGGTAATATCGACATTTGGGTCGATGTGCAGACGCCTCCAGTTATACCATTATGTGAGTTTCTCAACCATATTTATGTCTTCGATATTGTTTATTCAAATATAGTTAACAACTAATTCTTATTGACAGCTTATTTCCATTCAAGCAAACATGTCCGGCGCTTGGTAGACATGACCGTCCACTGTCCCGGGGCTGAACTAAACTGCGAGGATATAGGTCATTATGTTTCATGGCTTGAGGATCTTCATACTGCCAAGACAGATTATTTTCCTGGACTTAAAAATCTTAGTACTCAAAACGTGCGACCAATAGTGTTCGTATTGAACTACGGTCACATCTATTTAGGAAAGATGGTAAAATGTTTACTATTTGTCCTCAGTGCATCTTTTGCATACATTATTTCTTAAGCTAAACTTCATTGCTAAGTATGTTACTATACAATGTTCTTCAACAGGGACTCCCGATGAATGTTGTGCCTCGTTGGATCGAGACTAAAGGTCGCATGAGAATGGTTAGCTTACGACCAAGACATCATACAATGCACTTTAGTGCATTCAGGATTTCTAAAAGAGAGGAATGCTTAATAGTGAAAGACTGGAGCAAAATTGTGAATGATCGCATAGAACTACTAGGGGGCAGCAATCAGAAGCGCAGCCCACGATTAGGAGACAAGTTCATCTGCATGCTCCAACATGATGAAACAGGAGTGCTACACATGTTTTATGCTATTTTACCTGAGAGAGAGCAGCAAGAATGATTAGCTAGCTAGAAATGAGATATGATGATCAAATAGCTAGTGTTGGTGGTAACGACTATGATGATTATTATTAGCTAGTGTTGGTGGTGATTAGATAGCTACCGTAGCTACTGTTGGTGGTGATTAGCTAGCTAGAATGAGTTTGAAGATGATGATGTGTGCTACACTATGACTATGATGATTAAATAGCTACTGTTGGTGGTAATGACTATGATGATGATTAAATAGCTTGTGTTGGCGGATTAGATTCAAGTGGAGGCAACATGTGGTGCACATCGAAAGTACTAATAGTCCAAACTAGATCAAGTTTGGATTAGTAGTATACTTTTGACATGCACCACATGTTGCCTCCACTTGAACCTAATCCACCTTCATTTGACACACTGTTATGGACATATTGATATAACAAGTTCATAATTGGTATTATACCAAAATGTGTATAACGGCGTATAAATACACTAAAAATGAAAAAGTGAAAAAAATAATACTAGTAGCGATGGACATGAAACACGCTACTACTAGTTAGATTAGCAGTAGCGCTTGAGTAAACACGTGCTCCGGCTATATGTCTTATCAGTAGCGTGTGCCGCATGCGCTACTGCTAAGTAATAGTTGTAGCGCCTTACTAGTAGCGCGGTTCCCCGCGCTACTAATAGGCATTAAACCCATGCTACTACTAGGCTTTTCCCTAGTAGTGACCTATTGGAACCATGCCAAAATTCTCCATGCCTACATTGCGTTTCCTCCCTCCAAACTCCTCCCCTTTACCTTCATATGCAATTATTTACATTCCGCTGCTATACTCTTAGATTTGCATGTGTAGGTTGATTGCTTGACTTGTGATAAGTTGCTAAAATCTGCCAAGACATAAAATTGGGAAAAGGCTAGATTTTTATTTGGTCAAGTAGTCTAATCACCCCCTCTAGACATACTTTCGATCCTACACACTCTCACTCGCTTGGTTATGGGCGGAAAGCCTATATATATTCATGGGACAGCGTGGACATCCATCATTTCGACCAACGATGAGAAAGGTTACCAGGGTGGATTCTTCTTCTTTATCGTATAGTAGGTCGATAATTCCAAGCCTAATTAAGTTTGAGTGCATGCTACACGCGTCGTGAACCCTCGCTCAGTGTGGGGATTTTACGGTTCCAAAGCATGGTGCCACATCAAATTTGCACATTGGGTATTCAAACACCACTTCCATATACATACTTGGGCCACATGCACAGAGTGGGTTTGTCTTCATACAGTACTCCCTCGCGAGGTTATCAGCGATAAGCTAGCCCATTTTGTAGGGCCGTGTGGACGTCCATCACTTTGACCAACAATGAGAGGGAGAGGTTGTACGACCAAGTTGGATTCTGCTTGGTCCGTGTTACAGAATGTCTTGGTGAGATGCCCTCCCCCCGATGTGTGTGTGGGGGTGGGGTGGGGTATACTTCGCACTACCTACAACCTCCATGGGGTCGGGGAAGTCTGGTTAATTTGCGAGGCACACGTGCCATGTCAAAGTTGTGAATAGTAGTTAAATATCACACCACACCATTTTCATACATATAGTAGGGCCACCCGCAGGTGGTTCATATGTGTTCTCACCCATCTCACGCCACAAGCCCACATTTGTGGCTCGACACACGGTCCACCTTTGTCGGGAAGCGAAAGGGGAAGTTTGACCATATATATGATGGACTCCTATAGGTTTTGTGATATCGTAGGGTGAGATTTCATACCTAGCTATTTGGGGGCATGCATTCGTAACTAGGATTCCCTTACTGCCGACACGAAGTGGGGTTTGTAGGGGGTGGCTCACTAGCAATACTGTTCTTTTGTGCGACAGGTGCCACACTAAAGTTGTGCATTATTGGGTAATCGAACATCCAACCACCCTTTTAATACATATATTTGGTCCACCTGCAAGTGTGTTCATATTCTGACCCTCTTCCGAGTTATTCTTTTTGCCAAATTTATAAACAACACACGAGTTGGATGTAGAAATCATCTGTGATTGGTACGCAATAGACACGGTTCGGTCAGACTACCCGGCCGTGTGGCACGCCCATGCCCCTGCAGTCACTCACATCAGCACAGTAGATTGGGATTTTTATATCTGTGCCCCTGGTTCCTTAGCCATACTCATTCATCCCCACGCTTTTAACTTTTGCTCAGTTTTCCCCACTCCCCTGCCCGAAACCCTCAGAACTGGTCACAAACGGTGGATGCCGTCGGGTCAGTCCTTTGACAACTAACTCTGATGAGTGGGGCCACACTGACTGTGTCGCCCATTGGACCTGATGACTGGGGTCGCGGAGGACGGTGCCGCGGTTAGCCCGTTGGGCCGTGGTTAGACATGGGCCGTGCGTGCGCCGCAACGACAGAAGCCCATTATGCATGCACGGCATGTCCAGCTAGCATGCATGCATGCACGTAGCTAGCGTACCTGCATGCGCCGCCGCCCGCCGCCATGATGCGCTGACCGGCCTCTTTTTCACGTGAGCCGCCACGGACGTTGACCGACCTCATTTTCACACAAGCCACCATGGACGCAGGGACGGTTGCTGCCGCTGGTTTGTATCATCTCCCATGCGTGTCTCCTCGATGTAGAGCATTGTTTCACACTTTTTGATCCACTCACATCTATTCAACATGGCAATTAAAACCCGTTGGCAATTAAAGTGGCATATCGATCGACGCAGCTCATTTGAACGTAGCAAATCCAAAGCGCAGCCGTTGCCACTCCCCTTCCCTTCCCCTTTCCCTATTTAAACCACCACCCCTCCACCTATTCTCCACACATCCATTTGTGCCGCCCCCTTCTCTTCTTCACCAAAACCCAGAGGACTCTCAAAGCGAGGCGAGGATGCAGTACAATGGCCCCACCTTCGAGCTCCCACCGACCATGCTGGAGAGACGGTATCCGGCCGGCGTCATCATGGAGAGGACGCTCCGCATGTGGGCGTTCTCACATTGGAGGGGTGCAAGGGGGTTTGCCGAGTGGTTCCTCCGTGCGGGCTTCGCCCACCTCCCGGTGGGCTCGCCGGTGATGTTCTGACTAGATGAAGTGCCTCCAAATTCCAGGACTCCGCCGGTAGGGCTCACCGTTGAGGGAGTCCTGGACTAAGGGGTCCTCGGGCATCTAGCCTGTTATCCATGGGCCGGACTGATGGGCTGTGAAGACATGAAGGCTGAAGACTATACCTGTGTCCGGATAGGACTCTCCTTGGCGTGGAAGGCAAGCTTGGCGACCGACTATGAAGATTCCTTCTTATGTAACCGACTCTATGTAACCCTAGATCCCCCCCGATGTCTATAAACCAGAGGGGTTAGTCTGGAAAGGATATACTCATTACCATATTCATATAGGCTAGGCTTCTAGGGTTTAGCCATTACGATCTCGTGGTAGATCAACTCTTGTAACACTCATATTCATCAAGATCAATCAAGCAGGACGTAGGGTATTACCTCCATAGAGAGGGCCCGAACCTGGGTAAACATCGTGTCCCTCGTCTCCAGTTACCATCGATCCTAGACGCACAGTTCGGGACCCCCTACCTGAGATCCGCCGGTTTTGACACCGACATTGGTGCTTTCATTGAGAGTTCCACTGTGCCGTCGACGAAAGGCTCGATGGCTCACCTTGTCTTTAAAGACAACATCACCTCCGGGGGAGCTTTGGCCCCAGGCCAAACCCTCCGGCTGGGCGGCTTTACTATGATCGCCCTTTCGGCCGTTGAGCCGATGATGACCTCTCGGGCCATCAAAAACCCCCTTCGCATTAACTCTGAGCACTCCAAGCAGATGGATCCGATAGAGTTTTTGTCTTTGAATGAACTCCTAGATCGCATCGTCGCTTTAGGAATCGCCACAGACTATGATCGGATCGGGCCTAAAACCAATGAAGGAGAAATCAAGACCCCACCGGTCACCCACCAGATTGCGGTGGTCGTGGAGCAGGACGGCAGTCTTCTTCTATATTGAAGACGGACTATGTTCGGATCTCCATTCACGAAGAGCCGGATACTCACCCGTGAAAGGATGCGACCATCCCTCCGAACATAGCATCGGACAGCGGTCCTAAACAATCAGAAGATATTCCGGAACCCGGACTGTTAAGCCCGGAAGGTCGTCAGACTCCGGATAATCGGTCAGGTCGGGGTTCGAATTTAATTCCACCCACCCACCCGGATATAGATGCTCTCATAATCATAAAACAGCAGCCTCAGGAAACGGTTCACCACTTCTGGGCCAGATTCCTCCTTGTCAAGGACAAGGTAAAAGATTGCCGTGACGAGGACGCAATATCAGTGTTCTGCAACAATTGCGCAGAGGAAGGAATCCTCAACGCATCAATCGCCGCCGCATACTGAAATTCGCTGATTAGCAACCATCATACAAAAGTATAGCGCGATGGAGAGCGCCTGGAAAACTCAGGCAGCTCGTTGGGAATCGTCGGTCCCAACTCAACTCCCCCTACAGGTGAAAAGGGCGCACCCTCGTGGCACGCCCAGTCCAGCAGTCAAGAAACACAAAACCGCTATGCGGCACCACACCGTTCTGGAGGGGTGGCTCGATGGCCCATGCAAAATACATACAAAATCAGATACCGTGGCAACCCACAGCCTTAGAGCATGTTGGATACTATGATAGGTAGCCAAGAGCGGTGAGGACATCCTTATCAAGGACGACCCAGAACAACGTCCCTCAGAAGACGATAACTCAAGAGTATTGACGATCCTTGAGACATTCTCTTCAACCAACAAGCAAAAAAGGGCCCTTTGCGAGCTCGCCGAAGTCTGCCAAGTTGCTACAATAAACCCCTGGAACGACACAGCTATAACATTCAACACCGGTGGTGAACAAAGGTACAAAACAGTACGAGCGCCAGCCGCGTTAGTCCTTAGTCCCATCATGGACTGGATTCGACTTACAAAGGTCCTCATGGACGGCGGCAGCGGACTAAACCTCATTTGTGAGGACACACTCCATAAAATGGAAATAGACAGGAGCCACATCAAGCAAAGTAGCACAACCTTCTGAGGAATTATTCACAGTTGGGAGGTGTGGTGCGCGGGCAAAATCACACTTGACGTAGTATTCGGCATGTCGGAGAAGTATCGGTCCGAAGAAATAACTTTCAAAGTGGTCCCTTTCAGCAGCGGATATCATGCCCTGCTACCTCTTGAGCACTGCGTTGGATTTCCCCGAAGAGGAAGTGATGATGCAGCAAAGTAGCATAAGTATTTCCCTCAGTTTTTGAGAACCAAGGTATCAATCCAGTAGGAGGCTACGCTCGAGTCCCTCGTACCTACACAAAAACAATAGCTCAACGCAACCAACGCGCTTAGGGGTTGTCAATCCCTTCACGATCACTTACGAAAGCGAGATCTGATAGAGATGATAAATAATATTTTTGGTATTTTTGGTATAAAGATGCAAAGTAAATAAAGTAAAAGCAAAGCAATAATAAAGTAATGGAAATTGATATGATGAGAAAGAGACCCGGGGGCCATAGGTTTCACTAGTGGCTTCTCTCAAGAGCATAAGTATTCTACGGTGGGTGAACAAATCACTGTTGAGCAATTGACAGAATTGAGCATAGTTATGAGAATATCTAGGTATGATCATGTATATAGGCATCACGTCCGAGACAAGTAGACCGAAATGATTCTGCATCTACTACTATTACTCCACTCACCGACCGCTCTGCAGCATGCATCTAGAGTATTAAGTTAAAAACGGAGTAACGCCTTAAGCAAGATGACATGATGTAGAGGGATAGTTTCATGCAATATGATAAAAACCCCATCTTATTATCCTCGATGGCAACAATACAATACGTGCCTCGCTGCCCCTTCTATCACTGGGAAAGGACACCGCAAGATTGAACCCAAAGCTAAGCACTTCTCCCATGGCAAGAACAACCAATCTAGTATAGGCCAAACCAAACTGATAATTCGAAGAGACTTGCAAAGATAACCAATCATACATAAAAGAATTCAGAGAAGATTCAAATATTATTCATAGATAGACTTGATCATAAACCCATAATTCATCGATCTCAACAAACACACCGCAAAAAGAAGATTACATCGAATAGATCTCCACAAGAGAGGGGGAGAACATTGTATTGAGATCCAAAAAGAGAAAAGAAGCCATCTAGCTACTAGCTATGTACTCGTAGGTCTGAAGTAAACTACTCACACTTCATTGGAGGGGCTTGGATGATGATGTAGAAGCCCTCCGTGATCGATGCCCCTTCCGGCGGAGCTCCAGAACAGGCCCCAAGATGGGATCTCATGGATACAGGAAGTTGCAGTGGTGGAATTAGGTTTTTGGCTCTCTCCCCGATCATTTGGGGTACGTGGATATATATATAGGAGGAAGAAGTACGTCGGTGGAGCTTCGAGGGGCCTACGAGGCAGGGGGTGCACCCTAGGGGGGCGCACCCTACCCTCGTGACCACCTCGTGGCTTCCTTGACGGAGGGTCCAAGTCTCCTGGATCTTATCTGATGAGAAAATCACGTTTCCGAAGGTTTCATTCCGTTTGGACTCCGTTTGATATTCCTTTTCATCGAAACCCTAAAACAAGCAAAAAATAGCAATTCTGGGCTGGGCCTCCGGTTAATAGGTTAGTCCCAAAAATAATATAAAAGTGGATAATAAAGCCCAATAATGTCTAAAACAGTAGATAATATAGCATGGAGCAATCAAAGATTATAGATACGTTGGATACGTATCACGCCCTTTTGGGGCGGGATGCTTTTACACGCTTCCAGGCCATACCCCATTACGGGTATATGAAGCTCAAAATGCCCGGACCAAACGGTATAATCATTCTCGTCAGTGATCCGGACATAGCACTCTGAGCTGAAAACAAAACTGCATCCCTGGCCCTGGAGGCGTTATCTAAAGCCCTCGCGGCCGAAGAATTAACTGCACTACGCTCCACGATGGACAGGGACGACGTGATCCTCGACAAATGCCTAAATCCACCTCCTTCAAACCAGCAGAAGAAATAGTGAAATTCCAGGTCCACCCAACGGACCCCAAGAAGACAACATCTATCGGAGCTCAACTGAACCCAATAGTTGACACCGCACCACGAGAATTCCTGCGCGAAAACTGGGACATATTCACCTGGCACCCTTCAGATATGCCAGGAATCCCACGCGAGCTGGCCGAACATAGCCTCGATATATTAAAGGGGTTTAAACCGGTTAATCAAACACTATGGCGCTTTTGTGAACCCAAGCGACAAGCCATGGGGGAGGAGCTGGCCAAACTCATCGAGGCCGGATTCATTAGAGAAATCAAACATCTGGACTGGCCGGCAAACCTGGTGATGGTACCAAAGAAGGACAAATCCTGGCGCCTGTGTGTCGATTTCAAAGACCTCAACAAGGCTTTCCCTAAGGATCCCTTCCCCCTCCCCCGCATTGATCAAATCATCGACGCCACCGCAGGACACGACTCACTCTGTTACCTCGATGTATATTCCGGATACCATCAAATCAAAATGAACGAGTCCGATCAAGCCGCAACAGCATTTATCACCCCATATGGGACATTCTGCTTCAACACCATGCCCTTTGGGCTCAAGAACGCCGGCGCCACATACCAACGCATGATTCAAACATGCCTGGAGAAACAGATCGGCAAAACAGTAGAAGCTTATGTCGATGATGTCGTCATCAAAACCAGGCATGACGAAACACTAATAGATGACTTACTTCTTACATTCGACAACCTCCGGGTGTATGACATTAAGCTCAACCCAGAAAAGTTTGTCTTTGGCGTCCCCACTGGAAAACTGCTGGGCTTCATCGTTTCCAATAGAGGAATCGAAGCAAACCTAGCCAAAATCTGAGCTTGATCACAATTGGCTAAGCCAACAGACCTTAAACAAGTTCAAAAGCTTGCAAGTTGCGTAGCAGCTCTAAGCCGCTTTATCTCCAGATTGGGAGAAAAGGCACTGCCACTCTATCGCCTTCTATGGCGAACCGACCACTTCGAGTGGATGGACACGGCAACAGCCGGACTGGAGGAAATAAAAACCCTTCTTGCGAGCAATCCAATCTTGGCCGCACGAAACGCCAGCGAACCGATGTTGTTATACATATCGGCAACACATCAGGTGGTGAGCGCCGTACTCGTCATGGAACGGGAACAGGACGAACATAAATTCCTGCTTCAGAAGCCAGTATAGTACGTATCTACTGTCCTTACACCATGCAAATCTCGGTACCCTCATTATCAAAAAATAGCATATGCGGTCTTCATGGCATCCCGAAAGCTCCGTCATTACTTCCAGGAATGTTTGTTCACGGTGGCCTCCGAAGTACCACTCAGTGACATTATAAACAACCGCGATGCTATGGGTCGGATTGCCAAATAGGCCATAGAGCTCCTCCCATTTGACATTACATATAAACCACGTCGAGCTATCAAATCCCAAGTGTTAGCCAACTTCGTCTCCGAATGGATAGAGGTAGAACTCCCTAAAGAGTACGGCACATACTCCAATTGGGTCATGTATTTCGACGGCTCCAAAATGCTGGCAGGGTTAGGAGCGGGCGTCGTTTTAACGTCCCCTACTGGAGACGTCGTCCAGTACATTCTCCAAATACTATACACAGACTCCAATAACGCATCCGAATACGAGGCCTTATTGCATGGTCTCCGGATGGCTGTCTCCATGGGCATACAACGCCTAGAAGTACGCAGGGACTCAAACCTCGCAATATCTCAAACAAATGGAGATTTTGACTCTAAAGATCCAAAGATGGTAGCGTATCATAACGCAGTCATAAAAATGTCGTCCCGGTTCGAGGGGCTCGAGTTCCATCATGTGGCTCGAGAAAGTAATCAAGCGGTGGATTTTCTTGCTCGTATCGGCGCTAAGCGCGACCCCGTCCCACCTAATATCTTCCTGGAATGGCTCTTAAAGCCATCCGTGGTGTGGTAGGGGGAAAACAACAATACTAGTTCAGATCCAAACATAACCCCAGATCCCGGAAACACCGACGTCGCATCTCATCATGGCAGTCATTGCCCCATGGACCGAGTCCTTCCTAGCCTACCTCAACAGGAAGGAGCTTCCTGAGGACCAGAATGAGGCCCGCTGCATTGTCCGGCGTTCAAAGGCCTACAAGGTTCATGATGGAGAGCTCTACAAGAAAAGCGCCACAGGAGTCCTTCAACGATGTATATCCGAGGAAGAGGGGCGGCAGCTCTTGGCTGAAATTCATGCCGGACTCGGCGGTCACCACGCCACAGCCCGGGCCCTTGTTAGCAAGGCCTTCCGTACATGTTTTTATTGGCCGACGGCCCGAGCAGATGCACAGGACCTTGTCCAACATTGCGTCGGATGGCAACTCTTTGCCAATCAAAGCCGTATGCCCGCCACCGCCTTACAAACAATCCCCATCATTTGGCCTTTTGTGGTCTGGGGACTCTATATGGTTGGACCCCTTAAAGGGGGAAGCCATAAGAAAAAATATGTGCTGGTTATGGTGGACAAATTCACTAAGTAGATAGAGGCTAAGCCGGTCAAAACACTGAGTCCAGCTCGGTGATAGACTTCATATCCGGTGTTGTGCACCGTTATGGTGTCCCACACACCATCATCACTGACAACGACTCCAATTTCACAGCCGAGAAGGTAAAAACCTGGTGTACTAATATGGGTATTAAACTCGATTATGCCTCCTTCTACCACCCACAATCCAACGGTTAAGTCGAACAAGCCAACGGTCTTATTATGAGAGGCATCAAGCCCACACTAGTGTGGTCTTTCAAAGAATCAGACAAGCACTGGGTTGAGGAGCTCGACTCCGTACTCTGGGGGCTTCAGACCACGCCCAACCGTACTACCGGATACACACCTTTCTTCATGGTGTATGGCGCAGAGGCCGTATTGCCCTGCGATATTATTCATGACTCACCTCGAGTGCGTATGTACGAAGAGAGAGCAGCCGATCTTGATCGGCAGGACAGCCTAGATGCCCTGGAGGAGGAACGCGATGTCGCAAAAGCCCGTTCAGCATTTTACCAATAGCAGGCTCGAAGATATCAAGGCAGAGAAGTACGGGCCAAGACATACAACATCGGCGAACTCATTCTATGCCTGCCGGAGAAGAAAAAGGACAAACTCAAGCCCAAATGGGAGGGTCCCTTCATAATTGACGAAGTTCTCACCGGAGGAGCGTACCGTCTTCGCAATGCATCAGACAATCGCCTCGAGCCGAACCCCTGGAACGCGGTTCTATGCCTAGCGCCAAACCCCTTGTTCGTTTCCTCCTCCCCTGTAGTCCCATTATTTTTTCTCTCCTTTCCGATTACTTTCTTCTTTCTCTCTTTATAGCTTTGGAACGGCTAGACCGCACACCATTGACACATACATCTTTAAATATGTATGCCACTTGTACCTGGGGGCTTCTTGGACGGAGGTTCTTGTCATTCCTTGAGCATCAAGCTCCTCACATATGAGTTTTTCCATATGTACCTTTTGTTTGCCACTATATGAACCGATATGACTTAAGTTTTGGCCAAGCTGGGTTGCCTGGCTCATGTGCTTATTCCCTACATTCCCGTTAGATCAGCTAGGGGGTCATCTTTATTTTAACCCCCCCGGGCCAGTGCTTCTCCAAGTGTTGGTCCAACCGAGGGATGTCCAAGGCTACCAGGGGCAACTCTGGGCTGGCCTACCCGACGTCTTGCTCATCCGGTGTGCCCTGAGAACGAGATATGTGCAGCTCCTATCGAGATTTCTCGGCACATCTGGGTGGTGTTGCTGGATTTGTTTTAACTTGTCGAAGTGTCTTGTAGAACCAGGATGCCGAGTCTGATCGGAATGTCTCGGGAGAAGGTCTATTCCTTCGTTAACCGTGAGAGCTTGTCATGGGCTAAGTTGGGACTCCCCTGCAGGGATTTGAACTTTCGAAAGCCGTGCCCGCGGTTATGGGCAGATGGGAATTTGTTAATGTCCGATTGTAGATAACTTGAACCTTAACTTAATTAAAATGAATCAACTGTGTGAGTTACCGTGATGGTCTCTTCTCGGCGAAGTCCGGGAAGTGAACACGGTGTTGGAGTAATGCTTGCGCAGGTTGTTCGCTAGTTATTCGATCGCGCTTTGCCTTCCCTTCTCGCTCTCTTGTGCGAATAGGTTAGCCATCATATATGCTAGTCACTTGCTGCAGCTCCACATATTTTACCTTGCCTTACCTATAAGCTTAAATAGTCTTGATCGCGAGGGTGCGAGATTGCTGAGTCCCTGTGGCTCACAGGTTACTGCCAAACCAGATGCAGGGCCTGATGACTCCGTTCCAGATGACGTGCTTGAGCTCAAGTGGGAGTTCGACGAGGACTCACGCCGTTACTATGTTTCCTTCCCTGATAATCAGTAGTGGTGCCCAGTTGGGGCGATCGGGACCATGTCGCATGTTGGGTTGATCTTTTATTTTGGCGTCGTAGTCGGGCCATGAGTGATTGGTTGATGTAATGCTATTTATGTACTTTGATTGACGTGGCGAGTGTAAGCCAACTATGTTCCTTCCCCTTTATTATTTATATTACATGGGATGTTGTGAAGATTGCCTAACTTGCGACATTGCTTTCAATGCGATTATGCCTCTAAGTCGTGCTCTGACACGTAGGAGATATAGCCGCATTGAGGGCGTTACAAGTTGGTATCTAGGGCATAAAGGGCGCACCTCTGCAATTGTTACTACCGGGTCATCCGGATGTGTACCTCAGACTGGGCGAAGCTGAAAGCTAGCGTTGTTAAGGGAATATTAGGTCGGTGAATTAAAGATGTTTTTTAAACTCACTCCATGGTGCACCCCCAGAAGTTATACAAACTGTGGTGTTCACATCACAATTTGCACATGCGCATTAAATGCATGCACATCCAGGGAAAGGAACCCTTAACGGAACTATTCTCTCTGGAAGATGTTTCTTACGATATCAATGTAGTATAACATAGCTAGTCGGATACAACTTGTCTGTTCAAGCAACTATGACCCCTACGCCTAGTGTTCCAGGCATACCCCGGCCTATTCGGCCACGACGGTATTCAGAAACACTCCGCACCTTCGGATCCGGAGGTTGAAGCGAAAAGGTCTGCCTACAATTCAGCTAGATGAGGAAAGTACACAGTCACTTGGACTCGAAAACCTCTTCCTCTACACCCTTCGACAGGCAGTCTAACTTACAATCTTGTTGGGAATATTTGGCGGCCACCTATACTTGGTCATATACTAAACTAACGGGAATTTCTTCCCCATTTGACCCTACCGGTCCAACCCGGGCCATGTGATTTGGATCCGGCTTGGTATATCACATTTTCACCATGGCCCAGGCCTCTCGCGCGCCGTCTCGGCAGGCTGATATCTTCCATAGTTAGATAAGCCGCGGCGTTCCCTTGAACAAATCTACAAGCTCCTCCATATTTCCTGGAGGGGGGCAGATGGCCATAATGCCTTGGCAACACTCCGCATGGCCAGGCGGGCATGCTCGTGCACTTGCGACAGTCTTTGCAGCAGGTCACTCGATGATCTGGACACCTACTCTTCAGGACGGCATGTCAATATACCTGCAAACATGACTATATCAGTCCCATTATCTCTGAACTACTTTAAGAATAGTTCGAACATATACTGAATATGCCGCCCCGCAGCTTCTTGTTCTCCTTCACGGAATTGGCTAGCTGGGCTCGAACATCTTTAAATTCTTCACCCAATGTAGTGTTTGAATCTTGTAGCTTGTTTTTCTTGTCTCTGACGCGGGTTAGCACATGCTCGCCTGTGGCGTGTTGCCTTTTCGCCTCTTCTTCTCCCTCTTGGGCGATCTTCAACTTCTCTTCAAGTTGATCAGGCCTATTATGCGATCAGCAGCGGAATTAGCACAATTGGTATACAATTATTGTTCCTCGATGGAGGGGAACATTACCAGAAGGCGACTTCTTGACGTTTTCCAGTTCAGCAGTAGCAGCATTTAGCTACGCCCGACACTGCTCTAGCTCTTGGGCTAGCAAGCAATTATTCTCTGCAAGGACCTGGTCATACAACAATCCTTAAATCATTTGTGCCAACTGCTTTCAGTCTCGGGGGCTACAGGCATATGGTTATCCTTTTTTGACAAAGAAAATTTACCTGCACATCTGTCAGATATTGCTTCATGGCTCTTCTAAGCCCATCTCGAGCAGCTCGGATGTATGCGTCGCCCGAGCTAAAGGTATTAAAAGCCTCCTCCGAGAACTTGGGATCTCGCAATACAGCCCTGCACCGCCGATGGTTCATGGCACTCTCTACCTCCGAGTTGGTGACGGACATATTTTCCGAATCCTCGGCCGAAGGGCAGTCCGGCGTTGTTCCTGCACCAGCCTCAGTCTCCCTGATTGGATCTAAATTATTGGGAACGGCACTGACCGGATCCCCGGACACAGTTCGGCGAGCCTTCTTCCTGTAACCAAACAAACACACGAGTCACAGTCGAATGGGACTGTTGAAAAGCATGTTTATCCGTACCTCCTCGATGAAGGCCTGGTTGTGTCTTCACCCGCCTTCCTCTTTGAAGGTTTACCCAGCGCGGGAGCCGATCTCTTCGAAATCGCCGAATGTGTCCCCTGTGAAGCACGGTACAGTGTGGTGGGTGAGGCAGAATAAGAGCGCTCTTTTAGAGAAGGTATTTCTTAATTATTTACATGTGAAGCAGAAAGAAGGCCAGGGTAGTCGGCAGTGATGGCCACTTCTGTGCCATCATAGCTTGTCTGGTAAAACACTCCCCCCGCAAGCACCACGAATATATCCGGATCCTCTTCGAACCCAGGATCTAGCTCCCGGTTGTGGATCTCCAGCCGTGGGGCAGGACTATGAAGTCCTTCGGTGACCTTACGCCAGTGTTGTCATAACAAACAGACTTGAAATTTATCAAAAGTAATCCGGAAGGGGAATGAGTGGAATAGAGGGGCCAAAGCTTACCCGACTAGGAGGATCAGACATAGAATACCCATCTTTGTGCTTAATGCCAAGAAACTCCTCTTCCTCCCCTTTAAACAGCTCGGCCAATATTTTGGCCAGAGCGGCGGGGGTATCCGGACCCTTCCGGCTATAGCGGGAGGCGTCATCCTCTCCATTGTAGTGCCACATGGGCAGCTGTCGGTGTCAAAACCGGCGGATCTCGGGTAGGGGGTCCCGAACTATGCGTCTAGGCCGGATGGTAATAGGAGGCAGGGGACACAATGTTTCACCCAGGTTCGGGCCCTCTTGATGGAGGTAAAACCCTAGGTCCTGCTTGATTAATATTGATGATATGGGTAGTACAAGAGTAGATCTACCATGAGATCAAAGAGGCTAAACCCTAGAAGCTAGCCTATGGTATGATTGTATGCTGTGGTTGTTGTCCCCTACGGACTAAAACCCTCCGGTTTATATAGACACCGGAGAGGGTTAGGGTTACACAAGGTCGGTTACAAAGGAGGAGATATCCATATCCGTATTGCCTAGCTTGCCTTCCACGCCAAGTAGAGTCCTATCCGGACACGAGACGAAGTCTTCAATCTTGTATCTTTATAGTCTAACAGTCCGGCCAAAGGATATAGTCTGACTGTCCGGAGACCCCCTAATCCAGAACTCCCTCAGTAGCCCCTGAACCAGGCTTCAATGACGATGAGTCCGGCGCGCAGTATTGTCTTCGGCATTGCAAGGCGGGTTCCTCCTCCGAATACACCACGGAAGAATTTAAATACAAGGATAGTGTCCGACCCTGCAAAATAAGTTCCACATACCATTGTAGAGAGAATAATATATTCGCAAATCTAATTTGCTGACTTGTTTTGGCAGCATGACGTTATGTCATGGCCCGGTGATTATTCGAACCATTTTTCTTCAACCAGCTCCACACATAACGTGAGGCGGTTTCTTGACACGTCTTGTCAAAGCAGAGATCATGTTCCCCCAATTACGGGATTCTCATTAATACGGTCGTGGGTAACCCAACCGTGTCCAAGACTCCTAGATTGTAGGCAAGTCCCAAACGGCTATGGAGAGGACGCTTGATATTCATCCTCTTTATAAAGGGACAAGGTTTTTTCGTTTTCCCTCTCGTGCTCAATCGAACCCCTCCCCCGCCTCGAGTTCTAACACCCAAAGCCCAGGTCAGGTGCTCCGGATCTTCAATCATGTCTGGATCCAGCCTTCAAGGCCGGTGGATGCCCTCCTCCGTCACGGAAGAGGATATCAAGAAGTTGAGGGAGGCCAGATACTTGACCGCCGAGGTTTCGCATTGGCTGCCTGCTCGAGGGCAGGTCGTCCCCACTCCCGAACCCGACGAGAACGTCGTGTTCGTCGCCCACTTCCTCCGAGGCTTAGGCCTCACTCTGGATCCCTTCATCAGGGGTTTGATGTTCTATTACGGGCTAGATTTCCATGATCTATCTCCGGACTCCTTTCTCGACATCTCAACATTTATTGTCATGTGTGAAGCCTTCCTCTGCATTACCCCTCACTTCGGCATGTGGCTCAAGACCTTTGAAGTGAATCCGAAGATGATCGAGGGGCAACATGCAGCGTGCGGAGGCGCGTCAATAGGCAGGATGGCAGGAGCTCCATGGCCAAAAGGTTCCTTCCAGAGGTGTCCGAATTATGGCAACGGGAGTGGTTTTACGTCACGGCTCCCAGAAGTGCCAAGTGGGCGGGTGCCCCCGCTTTCCGCTTGGTCCCCCCACCACAATTGATGTCATGGATTAGCAGAGGTCTGAGCTGGGGTCCAGCCAAGGACGTGCCTATACTGCAAAGCCGCATTCAAGATCTCTTTGAGGGAGATTTTAATTTGGTTGTGGTAATGCAAGTTATACTGGTTCGTTGAGTCCAGCCTTGCAAACGCTGGCCCCTTCGCTTGTGGGAGTTTAACCCAGAAGGACCGCGTGCCATTCAAAGTTTCCTCGGCCTGACGCATGAGGAGATGTACAAGTCATTCTTCGGACCTCAAATAGAGTGTCCGAATACTACCGAGGACGTGGGCCTGAGCAGTAACCGCGCCGCCGAACAAGTAAGAAATCCTCTAGCCAAACACACCATCTTTTATTCATTATGAAGTTATTTCTGAGAGATCGCTCTTTGACCAGGACTGGCTAACAAAGGCGAAGATGATTCAGTGTTCGGCCCCCCTCCCCGAGGGTTTGGAAAATCCGGTATTGGAAAAGATGCTCGAGCTCGCACCTTGCCCGGAGCCCTCGAAGGGAGATACAGGAGGAATAATATGGGCGGAAGCGGGCCCCCATCACTACTAGTTCTAACCGAGGGAATGAGCGCCTCCATAAAGGAGGATAACTGGGGGAGGAAGAGGACTGCTTCCGAGGATCCGGAAGCCGAGGCCTCCAAACGGGAGAAGAAGTCTCCAACAGAGGGTCCTGCCTCGGGGGGTGCTCTTGCCGCACAAAGTCCGCGGGGGGATCAGCCCTCCAACGAGTCGTAAGTGATCCAAAAAATGCTTTAATAGTGAAGGTATACTATCTTTCTTCTGAGAAAATAACCGCCGCATATATCTTGCAGTTCGGGTCTTAGCCCTTCTCAGCTGAGCTCGTCTTCAGGGGATCTTCTTCTGGAGATGATGGAGAGCGAAACGCCTCCCTCGGACTCCTCCACTCAAGAAGGAGGCGACCCCGAAGTGTCGTCACAGAGGGCCTCTCCGGACCCGGTGAGGCCAGAAGATAATCCCATAGACCCCCGAAGTCCCCAGCGTCCGGCTCTCGAAGAGAGCAAACAAAAGAGTTCGGCACCGTCTGGTATGCGGTCGGACGTTCTGAGGGAGCTGTTGGGGCGAGTGGCCATCTCAGAAGAACACCGTACGCTGATGGGTGCGGTGATGGAAAGAATTTCGTCCGCCGAAAGCGGATTACATGAAGCCTTTATGAGTCTACTGACAGGCTTTGAGGTACGTGAGATAATATGTGATAGTACCGCACATGTTAGGTGTGCCCTGTGTAGATAGTAGCCCCTGAGACTCTGGTTGTCGTCGAGAACGGCGGCGAACAGAGGATCATAGTCCCAGGCAATAACCAGACTGCCTTTATGTGCAGGTGGTGGAAGCTCCGGTGGCTAGCCGGACTAGTGAGTTTGTCGAATTAAAACGGCAACTGGATGCGGCAGACATCGACATCGAGCTTGTTAACAAGCGGCTTGACGAATCACAGGGTAAGTAATGTTTTCTGGTGATTGTCACACAATAAGAGCAGCATGATGCCAGTATCTTTAATATGTTGTGACTGCAGACGGAGCTGCCACCGTGGAGACCCTTTGGGCGGAGCTCGCTCGAGCCAAGGAACAAGCGAGGGTTAGTATTGCGGCTGCTTTGAAGGTGGCCGAGGAGTTAAGAGCCGAGATGGCCGCCCATTGCGAAAGCAAAGAAAAGATGGCCAAGATGGCCGTAGGCACTACCGACCATTGCCAGTTCCTTGAGGAGGAGAACCGAGTGAAGGCAACGGACCTAGAGAAGGCTACTATGGCGACCAAAGACAGTCACTCTGCTATGAGGGCGGAGAAGGAGGAGCTGCGCGAAGCCGGGGATATTGTGGCTGGGAAGCCCTTTCTGCTGCGGAGGAAGTTCGGAGATCCGCGGTATGCCCCTCTGGATCGGCTGTGGAGTTCGGCAGACGCATATATGGATTTGGCGGCGAGCGCTGTCGATGCGGTCGAATACTTCCAAGATCAATTAGGTCGTGAAGTGGACAAGCTATTCTGGTCGCAATTCAACGGTCCAGAGCATCTGCTTCCCTTGACTAATCAGCTAGCCGAATGGGCCGAACTTAATAGGTTGTCCGGACTCGCCATGAGGTCTGTTGTACATCAGTTGTGGCCGGAGAAGCCGAATAGCTATTTCATCTTAGTGCAGCAGTTCCTTGGCGCAGTGCCGCGCATCAACGCGATGAAGAGGTCGGTGTGCATAGAAGGCTCGCGGATGGCCTTTGCCCGTGTCAAGGCATACTGGGCGGAGATGGATCCTACCACTGTTGCGGCGCAAGGTTCGGCCGTGGGCTGAGTAGCTGCCGAGCACTATTTTGAAGAGGTTCTTGAGGGTGCTCGTTTGATAGAGTCCCAGTGCTCGAAGAATATTATGTTTGAATGACATGTATTCCCATTGTAGACACAATGTTTTTTATGAAATATAGTAAGGCTATATTTATACTTTTGCCGGAAAGTAATGTGATGCCTCCTGTGCGGCCGTTTATGTATATATGTATATAACCTGAAAGATTGCAGTCGTTGGCTTCAACCCCCACATATATAATGCGGAGGTGACTGCAAAAAACGCGTGTTCACACTTAACCCAACGTCTTGGTCCTATTAAGGAGGTGATAGCGCAGCGAACGAGGCAACCGGACTATAATGCTTTAACACTTTCACTTAGCCATAGGAGTTTGACAGTGGGGCTACTAGATAGCCCCTGGTGGCTCCGCACTCTCCCGATCTCGGGGTGCATACATGCCTGGCCGGAAAACGGCCCTTCGTTAAGGCGGAGGAATTCTAACATTCCGATAGGTCATCGAGTGGTTGACCAGTCTCACGCTATATCATGACAGTCAGTTTTCGGCTTTCTCTACTGAGGTGCTCGTCCGGATGAACTAGGGCACAATCACAGTAGTTCTCCTGGTGCTGCCTTAGCCGATAATGCGGAACGTAAGGCACCAAAACACAGGAGTCAGGCAAACCCAACATTTCAGCAAAGACAATGATTCGAAGTTGATGCATATAAGGCCAAACTCGCGACGCTGAACACTCCCTAAGGTATTCGGTCTTTATGGTATAAACCGGGCCTAAATAGTGCCCTTTGTAAGAAGCCCCTTGTGTCTAGGTACGTGCATTACTCTGACGTGGCCACATGCCAAGACGTCAGCATCCTTCTCAATTGTACTAAGAATTTGAGGGATGTGTATCAACAAGAGACAGTAAAAAAGGTTTACGCAGGGTCTTAATCTAAAAAGAATCCTTGGAGCGGGTCCCTGCTGCACGTCTGCGCCTATGTCTCCGTTGTGCCGTATCCTGGACGGGTGTAGCACGATGATCATCTGTAAAAGAGAGGAACTTAGGTGAAAAAGTTGTCGTGCAAAAAGATAGTTTTTAAACAAACCATGTATAACTAGAAATGAGTAGAAATTGCCATTTGTCTGCGTGCGTTGAGCCCCTTGTATTTGTAATAGGGGTGTGGCCATCAATCCGGTACAAATTACAGATAGCGGCACCGGACTCGTCTAACCGCGTCCGTGGTCTTGACGACCTATCAAATGATTTACTTGGTGAGGCCATTTTTAGTGTGCGGCTGCCAAGGCAGTCGCATTCTCTTCGGCACGCAAAGATCGCTTAATACTTCCGTTCACTATAATGATGCCACGTGGACCGGGCATCTTGAGCGTGAGGGAAGCGTAATTCGGTATTGCATTAAAGCGAGCAAAAGCTTCACGTCCAAGTAGTGCTTGATAACCGCATTGGAACGGAGGAATGTGGAAGGTTAAATGTTCGCTACGGGAGTTATCGGGGAAGCCGAATATAACCCTTAGTAGCAGGGAGCCCGTGCAGTGAGCCCCTGGGCCTGGCGTTACTCCTTTAAAGGTAGTGTTGCTATGGCAAATTTTCGTTGGGTCTGTCCCCATTTCGTGGATTGTATCCTGGTATATCAGGTTTAAACTGCTGCCACCATCCATCAGGACTCGTGCAAAGTGGTATCCGTCAATTATTGGGTCTAATACCAGGGGAGCCCATCCTTCCCGTCGGATACTTGCTGAGTAATCACGATGGTCGAAAGTGATCGGTTGAGACGACCAGTGGCAGGGTTTCACGGTGATAGGCCCTTGGGCATATTTATCTAGGAGGGCCGCTTTGCTTCCCT
The DNA here is from genome assembly GCF_018294505.1 of Triticum aestivum. Classification (NCBI taxonomy): domain Eukaryota; kingdom Viridiplantae; phylum Streptophyta; class Magnoliopsida; order Poales; family Poaceae; genus Triticum; species Triticum aestivum. Next base: position 578,260,398 of record NC_057806.1, on the reverse strand, counting down.
TGATCACGTGTAATACGTTGACTGTTTTGACTTCTGATGGAAACTTCTTTTGTTCCCCAATGTCTTGCTTGAGAAGCTCATCCTCATCTTTGCTTGGTGTATCCTCCCCCTTGTGTACGGCATTGAGCTTGTCGGACTGCTTGAAGACCCAACATTCTCTGTGGGTATGATTAGCGGGTTTACTAGGGGTGCTATGGATCTGACATACTTGGTCCAGAATTTTCTTCAGGCTGGATAGTTCATCTTTGGCGCCTTTAGAGGACGGCTTTTGCTGACCTGGCCGAGAGCTTCGGAATCCGGCGTTTACCGCCGTGCTCTTCAGGATGTCTTCTTTATTTTGACGCTTATTATTTTTGCTGCGTCGTGATTTCCCGTTTTCATCTCTAACTTCGGATGTGCTTGGGTCGCTGGTGCTGCATTTGGCTAGCCAGCTGTCCTCACCCGCGCAAAAGCGGGTCATGAGGCTTGTTAATGCTGCCATTGTTCTCGACTTTTTTTGGCCGAGGTGTCTGGCAAGCCATTCGTCGCGGACGCTATGCTTAAAAGCTGCCAAGGCTTCGGCGTCCAGGCAGTCAACTATTTGGTTCTTCTTAGTAAGAAACCTGTTCCAAAGCTTTCGGGCTGACTCTCCACGCTGTTGAGTTATATGACTCAAATCGTCCGCATCCGGGGTCGGACATAAGTCCCTTGAAAATTTGCACGAAAAGCGTCTTCGAGCTCTTCCCAGCTTCCAATGGATTTTTCAGGGAGGCTTTTAAGCCAGTGCCGAGCTGGCCCTTTGAGCTTGAGGGGTAAGTACTTGATGGCGTGGAGATCATCTCCTCGAGCCATATGGATATGGAGGATATAGTCCTCAATCCAGACCCCAGGGTCTGTTGTTCCGTCGTATGCCTCTATGTTTACGGGTTTGAATCCCTCTGGAAATTCACGGTCCAGCACCTCATCAGTGAAACATAGGGGGTGTGCGGCACCCCTGTATCTAGGTGTACCGCGTTGTTCTGATGTTTGTTGTGTTACAACATATGCTGGGGCGCGCTTGCGTGGTCCATAGATGGATCTAGTTGCGCCGTCCTTTTGGTGTGAGCCCTCGTGTGGATCGCGTATTGGCTTGTGAGTGGCGTTGTTTGCCGCTCCATGTTGGCCGTGAGGTCGTCTATCCGGCCAGGTGGCCGTTATGATTTTTTGTTGTAGGGGGATCTAGGGCCTCCTCATTGATTTCGGGTAGCAACTTCCGCTTCGGGTAGCTCTTGGTAGGGCGATTACCACCATACTTCGCTGCTGTGTTGAGTACTTTACTCCATCTGATTTGGAGTGTGTCCTGCGCAGCCTTGAGCCTTTGCTTCTGCTTTTTCAGACTCCTTGCGGTGGCAACAAGCCTTTGACGGGCATTGTGCTGCTCCGGGTGCCTGTCCGGCGTTATGTTATCCGGACTATTATCTCTGACAAAATTGGTTTGTTCGGTTTGATTCTCCATATTGCCGTGGTCCGGTAGTGGTTCGCCCTGCTCCAACGCTGGGTCTGTATGATCGTTATTTCTGCCGAGGCAGGATTTTGGGCGGCGTACTTTGACTGCTTCTCGAGGGGGCAAGCCTTCATTGCGTCCTTCCGTTCCTCATCGTCGTCTTCTTTTGGTGTGTCCACCATGTATACGTCATATGATGAGGTGGACGTCCCGCGCCCTGTGGGCGGTGGTTCCTCTTCGCCTCCCACATCGTCGTCCATACCGTCGATGTCTTCGGAGTCGAAGTCGAGCATGTCGGTTGAGTCATCGACAGTGGCTACTAAGTGGGTGGTGGGTGGGCCTCGAATTTCTTCGTCGTCCGCATCTCAGTCCTGCCGGACATAGTTCGGCCAGGATTCTCCTGACAAGGAGAGAGACCTTAATGAGTTCAGTATGTCGCCAAAGGGCGAGTGTTGAAAAATATCCGCGGAGGTAAACTCCATGATCGGCGCCCTATCGGATTTGATAGGAACGGGCACAGGCGGTTCGGAGTCCATGGCCGGAGAAGGATCCGGCAGTTTAACAACATAGCCCTCGTGCAAGGCAAGGTCGATGTTCGGCTCGATCGCCGCTGACGGTAAGGCCTCTGTGGTGGGGTCCATCCACCCGTCCGTGGAAGGCACAACTGGCTCCGAATTGAGGGTCGGAGTGGCTGCCGGTGCGATCTCCTTAACACTGTCCGATGGGAGAGCTAATTCATGCTCATCGTGACCGCGTGGCGCACAAGGCAGAGGCTCGAATCCGTCGAAGATCAAATCTCCACGGATATTGGCCGTGTAGTTTAAGCTTCCAAACCTGACTTGGTGGCCAGGGGCGTAACTTTCCATCTGCTCCAGATTGCCAAGCGAATTGTCCTGCAGTGCAAAGACGCCGAACACAAAGATCTGTCCGGGGAGAAAAGTCTCACTCTGGACCGCATCGCTATCGATGATAGTAGGAGCCATCAAGCATAACGGCGATGACACGGAGGAACTCTCAATGAAAGCACCAATGTCGGTGTCAAAACCGGCGGATCTCGGGTAGGGGGTCCCAAACTGTGCGTCTAGGCCAGATGGTAACAGGAGGTAGGGGACACAATGTTTTACCCAGGTTCGGGCCCTCTGGATGGAGGTAAAACCCTACGTCCTGCTTGATTAATATTGATGATATGGGTAGTACAAGAGTAGATCTACCACGAGATCAGAGAGGCTAAACCCTAGAAGCTAGCCTATGGTATGATTGTATGCTGTGGTTGTTGTCCCCTACGGACTAAAACCCTCCGGTTTATATAGACACCGGAGAGGGTTAGGGTTACACAAGGTCAGTTACAATCATACCATATCCATATGCAAGTAGAGTCCTATCCGGACACGAGACGAAGTCTTCAATCTTCATAGTCTAACAGTCCGGCTGTCCGGAGACCCCCTAATCCAGGACTCCCTCAGCAGCCCTCTGTATTGTAGCGGCTGAACCCTTGGCACTATGGAGGTCACCATTACCCCAATTATTGTGAGTCTGGACTGAGCAAGCGTCTTTATCTTGCTCATAAGCTGGCAAACTTCTGCGCGGTCATCCTCTTCAAGACTCCGGGGACGCCAGCTGTGGCGTTTCTTCAGCAGAACGCTCGCAAATTCAGCAAGACCCTTTTGAACTGGGTCTGGAAGCGCGACGTCCTCAATATAGAACCATTCGGAAGGCCATTCTTTAGATGCCTTCCTTGGTGTGCCGGACGGATATCCATTATTAGCAATACGCCATACTTCGGCTCCGCCCACTTCAAATATTGACCCCTCGTGATTACGCGGGCCAAGACAGAACAACTTCCTCCACAGCTCGAAATGAGCCTCGATACCCAGGAATAGTTCGCATAAAGCGACGTAACCCGCAATGTGCAGAATGGAGGCAGGGGTGATGTTGTGCAGCTAGAGGCCATAGTATTCCAAGAGCCCTCGGAGGAACGGATGAATGGGAAACCCAATGCCCCTTAGCAAGTAGGGGACAAAACATACTCGCTCTCTCCGGATGGATTGGGGAAGTCCTCTGCCTGAGTCTCATCGTCGAAGGAATCTAGCCCCTCTCTAACAGAAACTAGAACTGCGGGGGGAAGAAATCCCCGTGTCTGCAGCTTCGTCAATTGACTGTGGGACACTGAACACCTCTCCCACTGGCCTTTCTCTGGGCCGGAACGGGTGGAGGAGCTGGGGGCGCTAGCCATGCTGGAATGGTTTCTCCTAAGCAGTTTCCAGGGATTTCCTCTGTGTGGTGCGAAATGGATCTAGGATCCAATCTCTTTAATAGGTGCTCTTCCTTGCATGGATGGGGTGTTATCTACAAAAATACCCTGACCTTCCACCTTCGCTTGACACGTGGGAGGCGAAGTTATCTAATGCACAGAAGCCGAGGGGAGCAACATTGAACCGATGGCCGAATAAATCACTTGGAGATCATTAAAGGAGGAACCCGCCTTGCAATACCGAAGACAATTTGTGTGCCGAATACCTCGCTATTGAAGACTGGTTCGGGGGCTACTGAGGGAGTCCTAGACTAAGGGGTCCTCGGGCATCTGGCCTATTATCCATGGGTCGGACTGATGGGCTGTGAAGACAGGAAGGCTGAATTCTGTACCTGTGTCCGGATAGGACTCTCCTTGGCATGGAAGTCAAGCTTGGCGACCGACTATGAAGATTCCTTCTTATGTAACCGACTCTATGTAACCCTAGATCCCCCCGGTGTCTATATAAACCGGAGGGGTTAGTCCGGAAAGGATATACTCAATACCATAGTTATACCGGCTAGGCTTCTAGGGTTTAGCCATTATGATCTCGTGGTAGATCAACTCTTGTAACACTCATATTCATCAATATCAATCAAGGAGGACGTAGGGTATTACCTCCATAGAGAGGGCCCGAACCTGGGTAAACATCATGTCCCCCGTCTCCTATTACCATCGATCCTAGACGCACAGTTCGGGACCCCCTACCCGACATCCGCCGGTTTTAACACTGACAACCATCACCTTCACCAACAAATTTGATGTGTACCACCTCCTCGGCAAGGTGTTTTGGTGTGGATGCGAATTCATCGCATTCACAACCCAAAACATCTTCACAAACTTCAACTGCATCTTCCACCCACGATGGTATGCATAGCCTCCCCTACTACATCGGCCAGAACGGCATGGAGAGGGAGAAGTGAAGAGAAGACGCAGTGAAGATGGTGGTGAAGTCCCGGTCTCGATCGTGACCTTGTCTTGCCCTAGGGTGTTAGGGCTTTTTATCTCTACTCTTATAAAAGACCGAGTTGGTGATGATGGTGTGTCTGCCATCGTGTAATATAAACCGTCCAATCTATATCTGACGGTTAAAAAGCAAACTATGACAATTTTGCAAAAAGAAACCCGCACCTCTCTCCACACTTGCAGATAAGTACTTCTCTCGTTCATGTTTTTTTCTCACAAGATAAACTACTCATACAAATGTATCTTAATGTTCCGTGCGACGCACGGGCATCTTGCTAGTCTTTTATATATTTGTATCTTAATTATGTTGTTGATTGTACCGTGAACTTTTCATCTCTGTCGTGTTATCCCCTCCCTAAGAACTTTGTTATGCTTGCTACCCCCTTATTTGATTTTGTCGTTGGTTATCAGTGTTTTTGCTTGCTATTTCTATCTTATTTGACGTGAGATAAATCGCTAGATGGATATGGTGCCATACACGAGCCCTTCTGCTAAATCAATCAATGATTGAGTATTCGTCAATGAAAACCATCAAGTTTTCGCCCATTTAGTAGGGTCAATTTTCGCCCATTTAGATTAGGGTCAAGTTTTCGCACGCATGGATAATGGAGTAGTTGAAGTGTCAAAAAGGAAACTAAAGCTAGAAAATGAGCCATGTCGATGTTGAAAAGAAGAATAAAAAAAGCTATTTTTTTGAATTGTTGGTGGCCCTATTCCGTATATTGTATGAACAAAAACAAGCTAATTTTTGAATAGTTTGTGGACTATGCTATGGTTTAGGGTACCCTATGTTTTATGTAGGAAGTATGCTATGGTTGCTACTTTTTATGTTATGGATGTATGCTTGCTACGTGAGATATTGGTCGATGGATATGGTGCCGTAGCCGACCCGTAGACAAGCTCTCTAGATGGATATGGTGCCATAGCCGAGCCTAGACATGCTCTCTAGACGGATATGTTGGCTAATGGTGCCACCGTACTTTATTTTAGACGTGGTTTCAGATGGATATCATGATCTACATAATTAAGTCTGACATGTTCTTAATAAAAACAAAAACAAAAAATCGTGTATACAAATACATTTTTTGCAACAAAAACTTGTTTATAATACCCGCATGTCAAAAAATGAACCCAAAAATGGAAGTGTTGTGCCATAGGCTATATACTGAAGAAAATTGCCATGATATGTACAAATAAATTTGGCATGTGCAAGTCCAACAATAAATCGATTTACCATCATGCACTATTTTTGTTTGGCATGGCAAACCATGGATTTACCATGGTAATAATCAAGGTTAAAAACAGAGCCAGCGCGTGGGCCTTCGACACTCAATGTGATGAGACGGCCCAACCAGAGCTTAGTTTCAATTTGGGCCCTAGAACTATGTTTTTTTTTCTTCTGCGGTCGGTGTTGTCTGACGAAACTGAAGAAACTAAAAGTGTACAAAACTGACGAAACTGAAGTGTACCCGAAACTGACATGATCCACAAATTAAGCAACACAGAGCATAGAGCACATGATCCCCAAATTAAGCAACACATAGCATAGAGAACATGATCCACAAATTAACCAAATCCTAGAGCACATGACACCACACTAATAACATCTCTAACGAGTTATGACCAGCAAGTACGCAAATCCTAGAGCAACTACACAAAAAAGGGATAAAATCCTAAAGCTATCAGATTCGCCTGCTTGTTCAATTGAATCATCCGCTTCAAGTTCTTGTTCATCTTCTTTATTTCCCCCTTCAGATCTGCATCCCCAACTGTCAGAGAAGCACTTTTAGAGACCAAGTTCATGGAGAAACGGAGTAATGCAACAAGAACGATGACATGATGTAGACAAGATCTACTCATATAGGAATAGACCCCATCTTGTTATCCTTAATATCAATGATACATACGTGTCGTTTCCCCTTCTGTCACTAGGATCGAGCATCATAAGATTGAACCCATCACAAAGCACCTCTTCCCATGGCAAGAAAAATCGATCTAGTCGGCCTAACTAAACCAAAGATTCGAAGAAGAAATACGAGACTACAAGTAATCATGCATATGAGAGACCAAAAGACAAATAACTTTCATGGATAAAAAGAGACAGATCTAATCATAAACTCAAAGTTCATCGGATCCCAACAAACCCACCACAAAAAGAGTTAGATCAAATAGGTCTCCAAGAGATCATTGCATTGAGAATCAAAATAGAGAGGAAGCTATCTAGCTACTAACTACGGACCCGTAGGTCTACAATGAACTACTCACGCATCATCGGAGAGGCATCAATGAGGATGATGAACCCCTCCGTGATGGTGTCTAGATTGGATCTGTGGTTTCTGGAACTTACGCCGGCTGGAATTGTTTCCCGTCGACTTCCCTAGGGTTTCTGGAATGTTGGGGTATTTATAGAGCAAAGATGCGGTGTGGGAGGCCACTGAGGTGGGCACAACCCACCAAGGCGCGCCTGGGCTCCCAGGCGCACCTAGGTGGATTGTGCCCCCCTCGGGGAACCCCTTTGGTACTTCTTTGGCCCATCGTGTGTCTTCTGGCCCAGAAAAATTCTCCAAAAAGTTTTGATGCGTTTGGACTATGTTAGGTATTGATTTTCTGCGAAGTAAAAAAACAACTGGCACTGGGCACTATGTCAATAGGTTAGTCCCAAAAAATGATATAAAGTTGCTATTAAATGATTGTAAAACATCCAAGAATGGGAATATAACAACATGGAACAATAAAAAATTATAGATACGTTGGAGACATATCAACATCCCCAAGCTTAATTCTTGCTCGTCCTCAAGTAGGTAAATGATAAAAACATAATTTTTGTTGTGGAATGTTGTCTAACATGTTCATCGCATATACTTTTCTTTTTAGAATGGACATTTGGAATTTTATATGATTCAAAGCAATTGTCTAGTTTTGACATGAAGATTTCAATACTCAAGCATGTCAACAAACAACCATGCCTTTCAAAATATCAACACTAAAGCAAGTTATCCCTAGCCCATTATGCTCAATCATTGATCCATTCATGAAACACACTCGCATATTAGCTACACCCAATGCTCAAGTACAATCATAGTGCCCCTTAGTTGATGCTTTATAAGATAAGATGGAGACTCAAGTAAAAGTAAAACTTGCATAAAGTAAAAGAAAGGCCCTTCGCAGAGGGAAGTAGAGATTTGTAGAGGTGCCGGAGCTCAAAGCGAAAAAGATAGAGATAAAAATATTTTGGGTGGAATACTTTTCCTGTCAACGAAAGTGATCGAGTAGTTCCCAATAATTTCCATGCTAGATATATAATAGGCGGTTCCCAAACAGAAAATAAAGTGTTGTCCTTTTTCCACCATACTTTCACATTCCATGGTAACCAAATCCATGGGTGTCGTCCATACCAACACTTTCCAAGGGATTTATTATTTGACAACATAAAGTAAATTCATTTTTCATTTCGGGACTGGGCATCCCTAATAACTTTGACGTACTCTCATGCAATGACAAGTGAATAAACACTCATCTTGAGAATAACACATCTAGCATGGAAACATATCAGCCACCCCTACCGTTTCATGAGCGGTATGAGCACACAAAAGAGAAATTTATTTTAAAAATTAAAGATGGCACATACAAATTTGTTTAGAACGGCAAAAGAATACCGCATATAGGTAGGTATAGTGGACTCATGTGGAAAAGCTGGGTTTAAGGATTTCGGATGCACAAGTAGTGAGCATACTTAGTGCAAGTGAAGGCTAGCAAAAGATTGAGAAGCATCCAACCGAGAAATGAAAAATCTCATAAGCGAGCATTAATCATAACTAACACCAAATAATGCACCATAAGTAGGAAGTAATTTCATTGCATAACTATTGACTTTCGTGCTTGCATAGGGAATCACAAACCTTAACATCAATGTTCTTACTAAAGCATAATTACTCACCAACATAACTCACATATTATATCATCATATCGCAAAAATATTACAAGGAATCAAGTTTATTTTCTCCAATGATCTTCATGATTTTTTTTATTATATTTCTCTTGAATATCTATCACTTTGGGACTAATTTCATATGTTGCTTTTGATAGCTCAAACAAATCCAAGTGAAGAACATGAGCATAAAAATTTTCTTCTCTCAAAATAATTTAAGTGAAGCATGAGTGAATTTCTTAAAAAAATACTAACTCTCAAATAAATCTAAGTGAAGCATTAGATCATTTCTTCAAAAATACTAAAGCACACCATGCTCAAAAAGATATAAGTGAAGTACTAGAGCAATTCCATAGCTCAAAAAGATTTAAGTGAAGCATAGAGAGCAATTCTAACAAATCATAGCATAATTTTGGGTCTCTCAAATTGGTGTGTCCAGCAAGTATAGGTGACTAAAAGTAAAAAAGCAAAACAAGCAAAGACTCATATCATACAAGACGCTCCAAGCAAAACTCATGATATATGACGAATAAAAATACAGCTCCAAGTAAAATACCGATGGTCGTTAGAAGAAAGAGGGGATGTCACTCGGGCATCCCCAAGCTTAGTTGCTTTCTTATCTTTTACATAATGGCTTGGGATGCCATGGGGCATCCCCAAGCTTAGGCTCTTCTTACTCCTTATTCCTTCATCCTTCGTGATCTCGCCAAAAACTTGAAAACTTCAATCACATAAGACTCAACAAAACCTTCTGAGATCCGTTAGTATAACAAAGCAAATCACTACTATAACTACTGTTGCAAACCCATTCATATTTTATTTTTGCATTATATCTATTGTATTCAAACTTTTCTATACCTTATACCCTCCAATACAAACCATATATTCGTCGAAATAAGCACACAACATAAAGAAATCAGAATCTGTCAAAAACAGAACAGTCTATAGTAATCTCAAAACTTCGAATACTTCTCTAACTCCAAAAATTATGAAAAATAAGGACAACATCGGCAATTTGTATACAAATCCTTTGTACAAAAATCAGGATTTTATCAAGCTCCTGTTAAGGATGAAAATTATTTTTCTAGACGCAAAAGTTTCTGTTTTTCAATAAGATCAAATGAACTATCAACCAACATGATGCCAAAGGATTTGCTTGGCACAAATACTAATTAAAACATAAAAACACAATCATAACAGTAGCATAATTGTGCAAACACTCAAGAACATAAAGAAAAATACAAAACTAAATTTTATTCATTGGGTTGCCTACCAACAAGCGCTATCGTTTTATGCTCCTAGCTATGCATAATGCAAAGATCTAAGTATTGTCATTTTTATTTTCCAACTCCTCAATAAAACACTTAGAAGTCTTCAAGGACTTAGCATACAAATTTTCTATAACAACACTCCTAGGAACTAGTTTGAAGAATTCATTCTTGCAAAAAGGGTCTTTTATAACTCGAACAAAATCCGGGTGAATACTAATAATCTTAGGATCTTCCTTGTTACTATTAGAAGTTGCACCCTTGTTTTTAGTGACTTGAGTAATCTTGCCAATTTTTACCGGAGTTTTTTCAATAGTTCTAGTGGAGGAAAAATCCATGCTTAGATTACTAAATTTCTTCCGACTTATCAATCCGAGAAGGGCTTTCTTCAATTCTTTCATGAATTACGGTTCCCTTCTCTTTTAGCAATTTAAAACTTCTCCCGCTTTTGACCCAATTTTATTAGCAAGATTATGCATCTTTTTATCCAAGTTTTCAATATGTTCTTTTACAAGCATTTTATTTTCAATGGCATCTAGCCTTTCGATAACATGCTCAAGAGTTAAAGATGTTTCATTAACCATAAGAGGTGGTGATCCCACTATGTTTCCCATAGCATTAAATGCATCGAGAGAGGGACACATCAAGAAATTTCCACTGCTAATCATACCAAGGACGAATCTATGCCAAGTAGTGATGCCCACATTAAAACAACAAAAAAGAACAACGGTATATTGTTTACGAATAGATCTATCTATTATGAGCATTGCAAACACTAATGCAGGATACTGCTAACGTGACACTACGTTCAGAGACCCTTTGCCAAAACTGTGTGTGATGCAATAATCACCAACGGTGGTGTAAAAAACTGTCAAAAGGTGCAAAATGTTTGCGATGGTCGAGCCATCAAACAAGGTTCAGATTTTAGTTGCGTGTGCGATATAGGGCACACGGTTAATCCATTCAAATTGTTTGTGATGAGGCAGAACAACAGAAACGGGTAGCCATATCAATGTGTGTGCGATGCAGGACACACGGTTAATCCATTCGATCTGTTTGCGATGAGGTAGAACAACAGAAATAGACAGTCTTAGAAATGCGTGTGCGATATACGGCATACGGTTCACTCGGACGAACTGTTTTCGATTAGGGAACACAACAGAAATGGTTCAACTTAACAAGATGTGTGTGATATGCGGCATACACTTCACATGGATCAACTATTTGCGATGAGCCAAAAGAAGACAAACGAGTTGTGTAAACAAGATGTGTGTGCTACGTGGCAAACAGCCGACTCGAATGAACTGTTTGCGATGAGAAATTACAACACAGACGGTCAACACCGTTAGTTTGTGTGCGATTCTGTGTGTACAAAAAACTTTGAAAATTCAAACTAGTTGCTTGCGGTGGCTAGGAGTATCGCACATGATGCGTCTGTGAGTACTAGTGTGTGATGATTAGTATGTTACACATACGTTTCCTTATGTTAACATGTGTGTGAATTTGCAATATGGACAGTTAATATGCAAATGCCTTCTGGACATCGGGCACACTCTTAAACTCAATGAATTGTGTATGATACTAATATTTTCCATGAAAATTTATGAACTTGGGTAACAACATTTGAGTAACATATATATAGTGGTTACACTATTCGACAAAAGGAGGATCTTCGTAACACGGTTTTGACAACCATATGGTCCATATCTACGTACTTAACATAGTAACAACTATCACATTTTAAGAGGCTAAGGGCCAACAACCATATGGTCCATATGTACATACTTAACATAAATAGTAACAGCTAGCACATTTTAAGACACTGAGGGCCAACAACCACAACTATCCACTGGAAGCAGCTTGATCACGGCGACTCGGCATCTCGTCAATGAAAAGGAAGAGCCTTCCTATGCCTTGGTAGAGCTTGAGTAGAACAGTGTCTCCAATTTTCCAATATGGATGCATTGCCACGTGAAGCGAGAACTTGTTAATTTGAATGGTTCCATTTCTGCAGGAAATGCAGTACCTTGCAATCACTTTGGCGTTATTAGCAGGCACAAGTGTAATTTGACCACGCCGGGAAATCAATCCATGAACTGCTAAAGGGGGGCAACTTCTATTGACATATAGAATAAAAACCTATTGTAGCATATCGTTGAAGATATATATATATATATAGTTCATGAGCATCAACATTAAAATAAGACTTTTTACCAGCGTTTTGTGCACACAATTGGTCTTATTTAATGTGTGCACCATAGGTCTAATTAATCCCATCCAAAATCCAGCGTTCATACGCTGTGCTATCTCTATCAGATTATCAAAAAATATTATGACATGCTTCAAGTCCTTCCAGTGAAATTTGGTGCGCTTAGTAACATACAGATCATTCACTATGCATCCAACATATCCTGCTTAAAAGGTGGAAAGGTATTATTTATTCAGAACATGGCAGAAGCATATATAGTGCGCATAAATTGGTAAATAGAATTTTCTACTGCCTAGGAACGGAGTCAGAATATGAAATCACAATTGATTGCTTAAATAGTGACCAATTAGTTAGAACAAATACCCTGATTTTGCTAAGTAATATGACACCATGGAGAAAGTTGAAAGGACACTAACCTCGATCAGACTTTGATTGGCAGATGACGTTGGGGAAGTAAACATCCATGTTAAGTAGACCAGGCTATGGTGCACACACTAGAATTCTATTGCCAGCTTTCAGTTCATAACACTTAGAGATTTTTCTCCAAAGGTCCGCATTAAAATAGGAGTGACCATCTTTATCAAGTTTTACACTAACCGTCATTGTAAATCCATGCTGCAATGTCAATATGACAACCTGGGAGTCAACAACAAAGTAAAGCCCAAGATTTCCTTCTAATCATGTTCTTGCAAAGCAGGGGATGTACTACTTGAAATGAAAATTAAGATCGTAAATTAGATATATTGAAATAACAGAGCAAGATGCAAATATGCGATTAACTGATAGAACAGATCAATATATAGATGAAAGCAAAGTACAAAAATGTAGAATTAAAAATAGATAATGTAACAAATATTTGATGCAAATATATAGATAATGTAGCAACAGATGGTATATGTTCACAAATTTAGGCCATGCCGACCGTGGTAGGTTGACATTGAACATACCGAGCGCTCCCTGAAGTCATCCGGAATGGTGAGATAGAACTTCGTTTCCGACTGGCCATGACCATAGTTGCCCGATTTGTGCTCCCACTATGGATACATGAATGAACACCCACGAATCAGCTAGAACCAAATGATTCCATGGCGATTTCCGCCGGTTGATTAAAAGTGACGGACAAACTGCGATAAGAGATGAGCGAATATTTTGCTAAGTTGATTACCTTCTCCATGAGAAAAATCCCCGTCCCAATCCCGCAGAAAACCCCAGTCTACCAAAGTCTAGAATGTCGGTGCAAATAGGCGGCGGAAAGCGGTAGGGGAGAAATCCCGTGCCGTTTGGAGTGCGACCTACGCCTGCCGCCAATAGCCGTCGAGCTTAGGGTGCAGAGTTGCGGAGGAGTCCACGTTGAGTGAGTGGGGACGAAGTGGGCGAGGGTTTTCTTTTTTTTTTCCTTTTGCATGTGTGAGTGAATACACACGGTCCGCAAAGGTGACGGAGATGAATCGTGTGCGATAATAAAGCACTGAGATTGAATGAGAATCCAAATTTCCTTTGTCCTTCATCCATGAGTTTTTTTCTATGATGAACATAAAGCCTGCTAATCACCGTGTTCAAATTTGACATTTTTCCGGGTTCATTTACAATATTTAGGTTATTATGGCATTTTGTAGGCATTAATGCACATAATTAAAATTCAAACAATTGGTGCTTGAAAAGGTGCACAAGAACGGGTCATTTACTGGGTCATCAACTATAGAACAAAGAACTACGTGCTTGAAAAATATGAGGCCATGCATGGTGCCATGGTATGGCCTCACCGTGCCCTGGTTAAAAGCTGAGAAGGTTTGATTTATGTCATCATGCATGCCCTTCATAAATTGAACCATCACCGAGGAAGTTTAATGCTTTCGAGAGGGAAATCATCAAGATTGAAGGGGAATACAAATTTCCGTCCTAGTTTGTCATTCAGTTTTTTTCCAACGATCAACATATCGCCTCAAATGCAACGTGTTCAAATTTTACGTTTTTCCAAACTCATTTACCATATTTAGGGGATTGTGTGCATTTTCTAGGCATTAATTATGCACATAATTCAAATTCGAACAATCGGTGCATGAAAAGGTGCACAAGAACGGTCTGGAAAACCATGTTCATGCTATTTGGTACATTCTCATGCCTTTTACAAGGAATGGGCAGATATTTCAAGGAAATGTGTGGCAATAGTCAACCATAAACATGTCGTTTACTAGGTTAAAAACTATACAAAAATGAAATACATGCTTGGAAAACATGATGCCTGGTGTGGTGCCATGGTATGGCCTCACCGTGCCCTGGTAAAAATGTCATCATGCACGCCTTTCATAAATCGAACCATCACTGAGGAAGTTTCATGATTTCGAGGGGGAAATCACCAAGATTGAAGGGGGTCCAAATTTCCTTTGTCCTTTGTCCACCAGTTTTTTTCTATGATGAACATACAACCTGCAAATCACCGTGTTCAAATTTGGCACTTTTCTGGGCTCATTTGCCATATTTAGGGGATTATGTGCATTTCCTAGGAATAAATGCACATAATTCAAGTTCAAACAATTGGTGCATGAAAGGGTGCACAAGAACGGCCTGGAAAACCATGCTCATGCCATTTAGTAAATTCTCATGCCTTTTACAATGAATGGACAGATATTTCGATGAAATGTGAGGCAATAGTCAACCACAAATATTTGTTTGTTGGGTTTTCAACTATAGAAAAAATGAAATAAATGCTTAAAAACATGAGGCCTGGCATGGTGCCATGGTATGACCTCACCATGCCCTGCTAAAAATTTGAGAAGGTTTGGCTTATGTTGTCATGCACGCCCTTCATAAATCGAACCATCAGCGAGGAAGTTCCATGCTTTCGAGAGGGAAATCCCCAAGATTGAAGGGGAATCCAAATTTCAGTCCTAGTTTGTCATTCAATTTTTTTCCAACGATAAACATACCGCCTCAAATGCAACATGTTCAAATTTGACATTTTTCCGGGCTCATTTACCATATTTATGGGATTATATGCATTTTCTAGGCATTTAGCGCATATAAATCCAATCCAGCTATAGGTGCACGAGTGTGATGTGAAGGACGTGGATTGCCGTTCGATCGTGGCGCATCCTAGGGTGCACACGCGCGATCCGCGTGGCTGGGGTTCCGGCCAATCATAACGCAACACACAATAGGCTCAGGACACACTGTTTCCGGAAGCGGCGGAGATGAACCGTGTGTGACAATAAACGAGCAAAATTGTAAGGGAAGCCAAATTTCTGTTGTCGTTTGTCGTTGAGCTCTTGAATACCACCGCAATGTACGACTGCCCGGCCCCTCCGTCCCAGGGCTCTCTCCAGGAGTTGTCCATGGCACCGCGGCACACAGTAACTGGTAAGGAAGTGATGGCATCCCGCCGCGCCGCGTTCCTCGCTGCCCGCGACCGCACACATGGTAAGGAAGCGATGGCATCTCGCTGCGCCAAGTTCATCGCTGCCGGCGGCCAGACAATTACATGGGCGGACTTTGAGGCTGCCATGATTGAATGGGAGGTGGATCTAGAGGCGGCCGAAGCCGCACGGAAGGAGCGGAAAAGGTAGAAACAGTCAAGAAAAGAGAGTCCCACCTCCGTAAGAAAAAAGAGGTCGCACACCATGGTGAGGAGAGCTTGGCGGAGATCGATGCACGGTGGGCTGCTGCCTACAAGACTAGGAAGGTGAATGCCAGCGTCTGGCCAGCATGGCCCGATGGCAGCGTGTGAGAAGTAGTTTAAATTTGTAGTATTAGAGAAAATTACCAGTAGTACTTTAAGTTTGTAGTATTAATGTACAATGTCAGTAAGAGCATCCTTTGAATGCTTTGAGCGTTGATTAGCATGTGTGCATGTGTGTGTTTTTTGTGTTAATCATTAGAAGATCACAAAACACATGGTTTCTATGTCATACCCATCTGCGTTTTTTTGCGTCAATGATCCATAAGTCAGTTACGTGTGTGATGTTTCCTAATAAACCAGGCGTACCATTGATCGGAAAAAATTTATCTACACGTGCATACTTTTTTGGAGACGGTATCTACCAACTTTCTTTTTTCTCGCACATGAGTATTTTACGCGTTTCATCTGCGTTGTGTGTTTCCCTCACCCAAGTTTCAAGTTTTGCAGCGAAATTTTCATTAGGCGCGTGATTTCAGAATTTATTCCTCCAACCACATCCCCACCCTCAGTATCCTCGCCTCACGCCTCCCCCTACCGACATCTCAAACCATCACCGCCGCAACCACAGCTTCAACCACATCTATGTTCTGCTCGGATCCAGTCAGGTAATCCACCGATCTCTATCACGGCCCAGGCCTGATTCCTTAAATGGCGCCTGCGAACATCCTCATACCTACAAATCACCACCACCAGGAGCTGATGGCGGTCCATGGCGCAATGGCTGCTGTGCGTGTTGAACCGGAGGAACACCTCGGCTCCTCCACTGACGTCAACATAGTGCAGGATCTGGCCCAGATGAAGTGCCCCAGCGACTACCCCCCCCCCCCCCAGACTTAACAGGTAAGATCTGACTAGCAAAATCTTACCAATACCACTTGCAATGGCTATGATTTGTAAGGCTGATGTATTAAGCATATTCGTTCCTTGTTTATTTCAGTACTGCATAATGTGTGATGTTCAAATATTACCTTGTCCAGCTCAATTTCACCAATACCAGAAACAAACTTACAATACATGACTCAGGATATCTCTAGACATACTGCACATTTGCTATTTTTAGTGGATGTTAACCCTATTGTACTTAACATGCATGTCCATGTACTTACGCAGGGTCATAATGACCAATGTTGTTGTTTGCCATCGAGGTTAGCTGCATCCCATGTCTTACAGTATTTCACATCATTTGTGCAATTGCAGTTTAACTTCTACATTTACTAGTTGCCTAGGTACACATGTTAGTGGCACAGATCCATGCTTCGACCCAGAGGAACAGCTCGCCTCTGCTGTCGCTGACTTTGGGTGGGCTTTGGCCAAGATGAAGTGCCCCAGCAACTACCTCTCAGGACTTACCAAGTATGTACTTACCAGTTCAATCTTATCAATACCAGTTGCAATTAATGGCTATGTTCTATACGTTCGATGTATTAAGCATGTTCTAGTAAACATGTCTAACACATTTTAGCTACTTTCCCTACCTTTCTATAGATGTCTGGGTCATTCTCTGCTCTAGCAGCACCTATCTTGTGATGTTTAACTATGCCAATTGCATTTTTATCAGTACCGGTTTCAATGTCTACTAAGCCTGTTGCAATTAACAGTAGAATCCAATTTTTAATAGTTGTATTTCAATGGCTACAAACTTACAAAACATGACTTAGGATGCTGTTAAGCCTATTGCAGTTAACAGTTGTATCCATTTTTTAATATGTCCATTTGATACCATGCTATTCTCTGCAATGAAGATATACTAGAGATGTTGCCCATTTGCTATTTTTAGTGGATGCTAACCCTGTTGTACTTAACATGCATGTCCATGTACTTACGTAGGGTCATAACAGCTGATGCTGTTGTTTGCTGTCGAGGTTAGCTGCATCCCATGTCTTATAGTATTTCAAATCATTTGTGCAATTGCAGTTTAACTTCTACCATTTACTGGTTGCCTATTGGTACACATGTCAGTGCCACTAATCCATGCTTCGACCCCGAGCAACAGCTCACCTCCACCGCCGCTAACTTTGGGTGGGCTCTGGCCAAGATGAAGTGCCCCAGCAACTACCTCTTGGGACTTACCAAGTATGTACTGACCAGTTCAATATTACCAATATCAGTTGCAACTAATGGCTATGTTCTGTACGGTCGATGTATTAAGCATGTTATAGTAAACATGCCTAACGCGTTTTAGCTATTTTCCTACCTTTTTATAGACAACTGGGTCATTATCTGCTCTTGCAGCACCTGCCGTGTGATGTTTAACTCTGCCAGTTGAATTTTCATCAGTACCGGTTTCAATGGCCATTAAGCCTGTTGCAATTAACAGTTGTATCCATTTTTAAACAGTTGTATTTCAATGGCTACAAACTTACAAAACATGAATTAGGATGTTGTTAAGTCTGTTGCAATTACCAATTGTATCCATCTTTTAATCCGTTCCTTTGCTACCGTGCTACTCTTTCGCAATAAAGATATCACTATAGATGCTACAGTTTTATTACCATTTGCTATTTTTGGTGGATGTTAACCCTATTGTAGTTAACATTGGCTTTCCATGTACTTACACAGGGCTACAATGGGCGATGCTATTGTTTGCCGTCGAGTTTAGCTGCATCCCATGTCTTATACACCATCTATTCCTAAATATAAGTATTTTTAGATATAGATTACATAAGGAGAAAAATGAGTGAATCTAGATTCTAATCTAAACTATATCTATAATTCTATATACATCCGTATGTAGTTCATATTGAAATCTCAAAAAAAATACTTGTACTTAGGAACATATGTAGTTGTATTTTACATCATTTGTGCAATCTCAGTTTAGCTTCTAACATTTACTGGTTGCTTATAGGTACATATATGAGCGGTACCGATCCACGCTTCGATCCCTTCTGCGTATGGGGAAATGAGATATTCATGAACAAGTGTCAAGTGAGGAAACTAAGAAAGATTGTTAGGCGAAAGAAACGGGTGTTTGGAATTAAGCTCTTTATTTACACTTTGCCCAAGACAATAGTGAACTTTAGGATGGTAAGTAATGTGTTGCCTTTTCCCCCTGCCAACAACAAGTTACTCTATTAGACCTCAGTATCTGATATTTTTCTCTTGTCAGTGGTTTACGAAGCTATTTACTGATGATTACCTTCCAAACTACATGAATGGAGTGGAGGAAACTAAGGTTAAAGTATATAATTCATGCTACCATGATAATGCTCTAGAAGTCTTTCTAAAGGCGGTGAAGGATGGGCGGGCGATCGTCACAAGGGGTTGGACAAAAGTGGTTCGTGCCTATGGCATGCCGGAAGGCACATTATGGGCATTCCGCTTCTTCAACACTGTCGGCACTCAAAATGATTTACACTTGTCTCTTCACCTTTACCGCCGTTAAATATTGTGGTCCATCATAGTTAACTGCTGCCTAATCCTGTAATTACTAAACATATTGTACTGGCAGTTTTATTTATGGATTCGTTGTTGAACCATTATGCTGAGAATTTTAATTGCACGTTTCATATTTCAAAATTTCCAATTCGAATAAAAAATTACAGGCAAAAATAAAAATATACACGAGCTAATAAAATAATGTGCACACGGTTAGAAAGAAAACAGTGTGTGCGATGTAAAAAGAGAACAGACGGTCATGGAACATTGCAAACGGTTCTGGCAGTAAAAGTGCTTGTGATGGATAGCCCAATGCCACACAGTTTTCTACATCAAATCGTGTGTGATGTAGTTCATAAAAGCAAACAGTTAACCGAGGCAGAGCGTGTGTGATAGTTACACCTTTCACACATGACCGTATACATAAAACTGTGCGGGATGTACATATGAACGGAAATGTTTTCCTTGGATTGACTATGTGGGATGTGCATAAGAATGAAAATGTATTCCTTGGATTGACTATGTGATATACATACGAACGGAAATGGTTTTCTGGGATTCACTGTGTGGTATGTACATACTAATGAAAATGATTGGGTTTCGATGCCTCGCCCTATCTCACACGAGTCCCAGGAGGGCCTATCCCCGACGGTTTCTGGGTCATGTGGAAAGGACCCCTGTCGGTGTCAAAACCAGCAAATCTCGGGTAGGGGGTCCCAAACTGTGCGTCTAAGGTCGATGGTAACAGGAGGCGAGGGACACGATGTTTTACCAAGGTTCGGGCCCTCTTGATGGAGGTAATATCCTACGTCCTACTTGATTGATATAGATGAGTATGAGGATTACAAGAGTTGATCTACCACGAGATCGTCGTGGCTAAACGCTAGAAGTCTAGCCTGTATGATTGTGATTATGACTCTACAGACTAAACCCTCCGGTTTATATAGACACCGGGGGGGCCTAGGGTTGTACAGAGTCGGTTTATGAAAGAAGGAATCTACATATCCGAACGCCAAGCTTGCCATCCATGCAAAGGAGAGTCCCGTCCAGACATGGGAGGAAGTCTTCTGTCTTGTATCTTCATAGCCCATTCACGCAGATTGTCTTCGGCATTGCAAGGCGGGTTCCTCCACCGAATACTTCAGAACAGCCTTCAAACACAGAAAATGTGTCCGGCTCTACAAAACGAGTACCACACACACACACACACACACACACACACACACACAGAGTATAATATTTTATGAGTCCAATCCATTGACAACTTTTGTAGCATGACAGCACG
Organism: Triticum aestivum; assembly: GCF_018294505.1. NCBI lineage: Eukaryota > Viridiplantae > Streptophyta > Magnoliopsida > Poales > Poaceae > Triticum > Triticum aestivum. The sequence goes on along the minus strand of NC_057806.1, from coordinate 578,239,939 downwards.
TCATTGCCCAGCCATTATTTCGAACCGTTTTTTAGCCTCCCGCTCCATGTTTCAAGATGCGGCTTTATTGGCACGTCTTGTCAAAGCAGAGATCGTGTCCCCTTATTATGGGATTCTCATCAATATGGACGTGGGTAATCCAACCGCGTCGTATGCATGGCCATTGGGGAATAGGCGAGTTTTAAGGTGAGTGGTGAGGCGCTTGATATTCACAGCCTTTATAAAGGGATAAGGATTTCACCTTTTCAAGCATGCCTTCTTTCTCTCTGCCCATCCATTCTCGAGCTCCAGCGCTTAAGCCTCCATCCTTTCCATCTCAAAAAAGCACTCCAGCCATGTCCGGATCTGAAGCGCAGGGCAAGTGGATGGTTTCCTCCATCAAGGAGAAGGACATCACCAAGCTCTGGGAGGCCGCATACTTAGCCAAGGAAATCGCCCACAGGCTTCCAGCAAAGGAGCAGATCATCCCCACCCCGGAGCCCCATGAGAGAGTGGTATTCATCCCCCACTTTGTCCGCGGATTGGGATTCCCACTCCACCCATTTGCCCACGGACTCATGTTCTATTATGGGCTGGATTTCCATGATCTAGCCCCCAACTCCTTCCTCAACATCTCGGCATTCAATGTTGTGTGCGAGGCCTTCCTCCGCATCCCACCCTACTTCAAAAATATTTCCAGGGAGGAAGGTTTCTCCTTGGACAGTGTCGCTATAGACAATTGAAGGAGCCATCCAACTTTTCGTGGACGGCACAGTGGAACTCTCAATGAAAGCACCAATGTCGGTGTCAAAACCGGCGGATCTCGGGTAGGGGGTCCTGGACTGTGCGTCTAGGATCGATGGTAATAGGAGACAGGGGACACAATGTTTACCCATGTTCAGGCCCTCTCTATGGAGGTAATACCCTATGTCCTGCTTGATGGATATTGATGAATATGGGTGTTACAAGAGTGGATCTACCACAAGATCATGATGACTAAACCATAAAAGCCTATCCTATATGACTATGGTAATGAATGGTGTTCTTTCTGGACTATCCCCTTCGGTTTATATAGACATCGGGGGATCTAGGGTTTACATAGAGTCGGTTACATAAGAAGGAATCTTCACAGTCGGTCGCCAAGCTTGCCTTCCACGCCATGGAGAGTCCAATCCGGACTCAGGTATAGTCTTCGGCCTTAATGTCTTCACAACCCATCAGTCCGGCCCAATAGATAACAGGCCGGACGCCCGAGGACCCTTTAGTCCAGGACTCCCTCAGTAGCCCCTGAACCTGGCTTCAATGACGAGGAGTTCGGTGCGCAGATTGTCTTCGGCATTGCAAGGCGGGTTGCTTGTTATCCTAACTTCAAGATAGCGATTGTATTCGGACTTATGTGCACAACCATAGAGGATATAATATTTCGTGGGTTCAACCCTCTGACCTATTTTTGGTAATATAACACCATGCCCGACCTTTACTTGCGAACCGTTTTAGCCGGCCGTCGCCCCACATCCAAGGACGTGGCATTATTGGCGTATTTTATCCAAACGGAGATCGTGCCTCCCTTTTTTAAGGGATTCCTATCGAACCGAACGTGGGTAACCTGGCCATCGCTTGGGTACAATTCCTTGGGAACAAGCAAGTTTTTGAGGCCCGAGAGGAGACGTTTGATATTTGCAGCCTTTATATAGGGTTACTGACCCGTATTTTTCTTCCACGCTTGCCTCTTCCTCAACTCCCGCTACCCTGAGCTCCAACTCCCGGGCTTTCGTTGCCACCAGCCCCAACCATGTACGGATCTAGCCGTCAAGGCCTTTGGGTAGCCTCTTCTGTCATGGAGGAAGACATTGCAAAGCTTCGGGTAGCGTGGTACCTGACCGCTGAAATCCTTCATCGGCGAGGGGCAGGTCGTTCCCACCCCCAGATCCGGCGAGAGGGTCATGTCCGTGTCCCACTTCCTCCGCGGGTTGGGATTTGCACTTAACCCCTTCGTCTGAGGGCTCATGTATTATTATGGGCTAGACTTCTACGATTTAGCCCCGGACTCTATTCTTCTTATCTCGACGTTTATCGTTACGTGTGAAGCCCTCCTCCGAACTCCTCGGCACTTCGGCCTGTGGCTCAAGACCTTCGATGTGAAGCCGCAAGTGGTAGAGAGTGAGCCGTCCGAGTGCGGCGGCGCTGCAATAAGCAAGCTTGCTAGCGCCGTTTGGCTGAAAGGATCCTTCACCAAATCTTCCGATTTGTGGAAGCAGGGGTGGTTCTATATCACCGAGCCCCGCAGCTCCAAGTGGGCGACCGCGCCCGTATTTCGACTCGGCCCTCCAACCCAACTTGCATCATGGATTAATAAGGGGCTAGATTGGGGATCAACGAATGATGTGCAAACTCTGCAAAGTCGCATCTGCAACCTCATTGAGAGGGACATCGACATAGCCAGCATCGTTCATATAATGCTAGTTCGTCGGACCCTGCCGTGCCAGCGACGGCCTCTCCGCCTATGGGAGTTCAATCCAGAAGGGACGCGAACTCTTTAGAACTTCTTCGGCACAACGCACGAAGGAATGTGGAGATTAGTCTTCGAAAAATGAAGGCAATGGCCGGACACCGCCAGACATGTTGGCCTTGACTGCAACCATCCGGACACCTCGGTAAGTACACGTTTGCCGAATATCTTACAGTCAGATATATAGTGGCAAGAAGCCAATGGTTTCATCCTTTTTTAGGGCTGGATAAAGAAGGTGCAATTGATTAGGTGTCCGGCTCCCCTTCCCGAAGACTCAGCTACTCCTGTGTTAGCAAGGATGCTGGCCTCGGCACCATACCAGGCATCAACAGGGGAGGGTGAGAAGGCCCAAGATGACCTTGGTTCTGGGGGCAAGTCGGACACTGAGTCCGGAGAATTCGACCTTTCCTCGCCCGAAGATGGAGGCAGGAAAGGACCCAGTGTTCCTTCTCCAAACAGGAGGAAAAGGGCCACCTCCGAAGATGAGGAGGGGCGGTCTTTTGAGAAGGGCAAGATGCCACTATCGACCAGCTTGGGCTTGGAAGACGATGTTGCTGAGCAGCTCCAACAAGGGGACAAACCCTCGGCCGAACCGTAAGAGAATCCTGAGTGCCTTGATAACATCCTGTTCCGTTGCTGTTACCGTAATGCATTCGTACATTTTTACAGGTCGGCACAGAGTTTTTCTGGGCGATCCTCTTCTTCGGGGAGTCTTCTTCCAAAGATGATGGAGAGCGAGACGCCTCCTCCAACCTCCTGACCCATCAAGGCGGATGACTCTGAAGTGTCATCGTGGAGGGTTCCTTTAGACCAGGGGACAGAAGAGGCAGTACCCCAAGGTGGGCCTCCAACCATCCGGAATTCCGGGGCTGATGGTAACGAGGGCCCCGGACTGTCCGGTTCACAGCCGACAGCGATTTTGGAGGCAGGTGAGCAGATTCCTTCAAAGCATGATCGTGCTGTTGGAGCAGCTTCCGAAAACCCAGAGACTCCGGATATGTTGCAAGACATGTTGCGGAAAGCATCTGTCTTGGGGGAACAGCGTACCTTGATGGGTACAGTGATTGAGAAGATTTCGTCCGTGAAGAGCGGATTGAATGAAGCCTTCATGAGCCTACTGAAGGGCTTTGAGGTTTGTAACATAACGTTTTCAGCTATGTGTCATTTGTGAAGATACACCTGTGTATAAGTAGTAGCCCCTGATACTCTGGTTGGCTTCCGTTGGGAAGCAAAATGGAGGATCGAAAAAAGGATCGTTCGAGGACTAACCTGATAAACCTTGAACGCAGGCTGCTTCCCCTTTGGCTACTTCCCGGACTATGGAGATTGCCGATTTGCAGCGGAAGCTTGATGTGGCAGGGGATGATCTTGCTTCAATCAATATGCGTCTTGATGAGTCACAAGGTATGTATTCGGTTTAATCCTCATACATTTTTGTAGTGTAAGCATAATGCTGAAAGTTGTCTGCAGATAGTGCTGCCGCTGTTGAAGTTCTTCGAGCGGAGCTAGCCCGGGCCAAGGAGCAGGCCCGGCGTAGCGATGCTGCTGCCGAAAAGGCATCAGCTAAATTTGAAGCTGAACGAGCTGCACAGCGCCAAGATGATGAGAAGATATCCAAGATGATGCTCGAGCTAGAGAATGCAACTGGCCGCTGTGAATTTCTGGAGAAGAAGAATGAAGCCTTAACGGATGATTTAGAGAAGGCCTTACAAGAAGCAAGAGGAGCGCGGTCGGAATGCAGAGCGGCCTGTGAGGAGGTTCGACAGGCGAGGGGAGATTGCGGCTAGAAAGCCCTTTCTACTGCAAACCAAGATCAGCGACCCGAACTATGCCCAGCTCAACCAAGTATGGAATTCTTCGGACGAGTTCTTGGATTTGCCGAAGAGTTCTGCCGATGCGGCGTAATATTACCAAGCACGGGATGGATATGCAACGGAGAAGCTTTTTTGGTCGTAGTTTGGCGCGTCAAAGCGCCCTTTGTTGCTTAATGAACAAATGTCCCAGTGGGCCGAACTTCATAGGATGTCCGTCGCTGCCATGAAGGACGTCGTAGTCCGGTTATGGCCAACCGAGCCTAGCTATTTTGGTTTAGTGCAGAGGCTTGTTGATGCGGTGTCGCGTATCGATGCTGTGAAGCGGTATGCGTGCATTGAGGGTGCACAGATGGCTTTTGCCCGAGTCAAGATGTTCTGGGGGAAGATGAAGGCCATTGATGTTGCGACAAAGGGTCCACCCAGAGGCAAGGACCGTACGGAACCGGAGCATTATTTTGAAGACGTCCTATAGAGGTCGCCCGCTTTGTAGAGGGTCAGTGCTCAAAAGACATAATATTCGAGTGAGTTGTATGAAAATTGTAAAAATAATTTTATAGTTAATCTATTTATTTTTTGCTTGAAAGCTTGAATTCCTCCTATGCGGACGTTCCGATATAATCTGAAAGGTTTCCAGTCGTCGGCTTCAGCTCCCTCGTAGGAAGTACGGGGGTGTTCGGAAAAGCATTTAATCATTCTTTATCCAACATCTTGGTCCATGAAGGAGGTGATAATGTGGCAAACTAGGCAATCGGACTATAAGGCGTTAACACTTTCACTTAACAATAGGTGTTTTATGGCGGAGCTATGACATAGCCCCTGGTATGTATGCGGCGTATGGTACCGTACATATTTGACTTGAAGAAGATCCCTCGTGTGACATGGAGAATAGCTAAAGATTCTAATAGGTCATCAAGTGGTTGACCAGCTCACGCCGCATCATGATAGTCAGTTTTCGGCTTTCTCTACCGAGGTGCTCGTCCGTTTTAGACCAGGGCACAATCGCAGTAGTTCTCCCTTGACTACCCTAGTCGATAGAGCGGAACGTAGGGTAGCAAGCACAGGAGACGGGAAACCCAACTTGCGACGTCGAAGTGTGCTATAGAGCTGTTCGGACTTTTACTAGCTACTCATTTGTTCCCACACCGAGCCCCTGGCAAGTTAGGCCAAGGTATTTTTGTGAAATAACCGTAGGAGCCATATTTGTCGGGAAAACCATACGGATGACTAACTCGGATGTTGTTTACTGGTAACTGAGCGACATGCTGATAATTACTTATGATATGTATATAAAAGCTGTCCCCCGGCTATTTGACATGCTCGGGGTTGGAGGCGGAGGAACAGGCATAGTACAGGCTCAAAAATAGAGAGTGCGGTCTACAAAAAGTTATTTCCTCCTATCGCACGTCTGTGCCGCCAGTCCTCGGTGGGGGAGTCCTTGATGGACATAGCCCCTTAGGTGAGTATACGGATCCGGACTCCGATAGAGCCGGTTTCCGATTTTTATCCTGTTTGTCACCTGTTTTTTAAAGGATATCGAAAGAGAAAATAAAAAAAGTAAGTAAATAGTTGTACATAGAAAAAGGTTACTGGAGTGCTCGCAGGCTTGTCTATATTGTGATTTCGCCGATGCCCATGGTATCTTGAGTGTGTAATGATGTACGCGTGGTACAAACTTTGTAGGTGTACGGAGTGGGCGGCGGAAGCCGGGTTGCTATTGCCGTTCTAGGGGTAGTCGATCCTTGGGTGGAGACTGCTTCAAACCCCCGGTTTGTTGTTGGCGAACCTTTCCGTCATCCTTGTTGCTTGGCAGCTTCCTTCCCCTATGTTCGGCATTGAGCTTGTCGGCCTGTTTAAAGACCCAGCAGTTTCTGTTGGTGTTATTGGCTGGTTTATCTGGGTGGCCATGAAACTGGCAGGGTCGGTCCAAAATCCTGTCCAGCTTGGATGGTTCATCTCGGTTCCCCCTGGATGGCTTCTTCTGCTGACCGGTCTTGGGGTTGCTGAATCCGGCATTGACCGCTGTGTTGACTGATCTTTCATTGTCCGTGTGACTATTGTTTTTGCTTCCCCGTGGCTTGCCATTGGCGTCTCGGATTTGGAAGGTGCCCTGGTGGCTGGCACCATTGCTTCTACGAGTGAGCCAGCTGCCTTCTCCCACGCAAAAGCTAGTCATCAGAGCAGTGAGAGCTGTCATGGATTTAGGTCCTTCTTGGCCGAGGTAGCGTGCAAGCCATTCATCCCGGACGCTGTGTCTGACAGCCGCGAGGGCTTCCGTGTCCGGACAGTCGACGATTTGGTTCTTTTTGACTAAGAACCGGGTCCAGAGCTCCCTCGCTGATTCGTCGGGCTGTTGGATGATGTGACTTAGGTCATCGGCATCCGGTGGCCGGACATGTATTCCTTGGAAGTTATCAAGGAAGGCCTCTTCCATGTCCTTCCAGCTGCCTATGGAATTTTTAGGCAAACTGTTTAACCAGTACCGAGCTGGTCCTTTTAGCTTTAGTGGGAGGTATTTAATGGCGTGGAGGTCGTCTCCACGGGCCATATGGATGTGGAGGATGAAATCTTCTATCCATACTGCGGGGTCGGTTGTCCCGTCGTATGATTCAATATTGACGGGTTTGAATCCTTTGGGAAATTCATGATCCATTACCTCATCAGTGAAGCAAAACGGGTGTGCGGCGCCTCTATGTTGGGCCACACTGTGGCATAATTCCGAAGGAGTTCCATTGCGGTTTTCGGCTTGGTTGCGGCGAGGTGTGACACATCCGAATAGGTAGCCATCGTCGTGTGCCGAAGCATGTTTTTGTGATCCGTAGATCGGTCTTGCTCTTCCTGCTCTATTGTCCCAGTCGCTCTGCAGGTTGTCTGGGTAATCTTGGCCTGCATTGTTCTTGCTTTATGGTGAGGTGGGGCGGTCTCGTGTTCGGCTTGAGTTTCCTTTTTATCCGAACAGAGTTGCCGGCGACCTGCCGTGTTGTGTGACGATGGTATGGGCCCCGACGCCCTGTCGTCGGACTGGTAGATGATACGTCTCCAATGTATCTATAATTTTTGATTGTTCCATGCTATATTATATTCTATTTTGGACATTATTGGGCTTTATTATACACTTTTATATTATTTTTGGGACCAACCTATTAACCGGAGGCCCAACCCAGAATTGCTGTTTTTTTGCCTATTTTAGGGTTTCGCAGAAAAAGAATATCAAACAGAGTCCAAACAGAATGAAACCTTCGGGAACGTGATTTTCGAAACGAACATGATCTAGAGGACTTGGACCCTACGTCAAGACATCAACCAGGAGGCCACGAGATAGGGGGCGCGCCTACCCCCCAGGCGCGCCCTCCACCCTCGTGGGCCCCCTATTGCTCCACCGACGTACTCCTTCCTCCTATATATACCTACATACCCCAAACTACCACATACAGAGCCAAAACCCTAATTCCACCGCCGTAACTTTCTGTATCCACGAGATCCCATCTTGGGGCCTTTTCTGGAGCTCCGCCGGAGGGGGCATCGATCATGGAGGGCTTCTACATCAACACCATAGCCCTTCCGATGAAGTGTGATTAGTTTACTTCAGACCTACAGGTCCATAGTTATTAGCTAGATGGCTTCTTCTCTCTTTTTGGATCTCAATACAATGTTCTCCCCCTCTCTTGTGGAGATCGATTCGATGTAATCTTCTTTTGCGGTGTGTTTGTTGAGACCGATGAATTGTGGGTTTATGATCAAGTTTATCTATGAACAATATTTGAATATTCTCTGAATTCTTTTATGTATGATTGGTTATCTTTGCAAGTCTCTTCGAATTATCAGTTTGGTTTGGCCTACTAGATTGATCTTTCTTGCAATGGGAGATGTGCTTAGCTTTGGGCTCAATCTTGCGGTATCCTTTCCTAGTGACAGTAGGGGCAGCCAGGCACGTATTGTATTGCCATCGAGGATAACAAGATGGGGTTTATATCATATTGCATGAGTTTATCCCTCTACATCTTGTCATCTTGCTTAAAGCGTTACTCTATTCTCTTGAACTTAATACTCTAGATGCATGTTGGATAGCGGTCGATGTGTGGAGTAATAGTAGTAGATGCAGGCAGGAGTCGGTCTACTTGTCTCGGACGTGATGCCTATATGCATGATCATACCTAGATATTCTCATAACTATGCTCTATTCTGTCAATTGCTCAATGATACGTCTCCAACGTATCTATAATTTTTGATTGCTCCATGCTATATTATCTACTGTTTTGGACATTATTGGGCTTTATTATCCACTTCTATATTATTTCTGGGACTAACCTATTAACCGGAGGCCCAGCCCAGAATTGCTGTTTTTTGCCTGTTTTAGAGCTTCGAAGAAAAGGAATATCAAACGGAGTCCAAACAGAATGAAACCTTCGTGGGCCCCCTGTTGGTCCACCGACGTACTTCTTCCTCCTATATATACCCACGTACCACCAAACGATCAGATATAGAGCGAAAACCCTAATTCCACCGCCGTAACTTTCTGTATCCACAAGATCCCATCTTGGGGCCTGTTCCGGAGCTCCACCGGAGGGGTCATCGATCACGGAGGGCTTCTACATCAACACCATAGCCTCTTCGATGAAGTGTGAGTAGTTTACTTCAGACCTACGGGTCCATAGTTAGTAGCTAGATGGCTTCTTCTGTCTTTTTTGATCTCAATACAATGTTCTCCCCCTCTCTTGTGGAGATCTATTCGATGTAATCTTCTTTTTGCGGTGTGTTTGTTGAGACCGATGAATTATGGGTTTATGATCAAGTCAATCTATGAATAATATTTTAATCTTCTCTTAATTCTTTTATGTATGATTGGTTATCTTAGCAAGTCTCTTTGAATTATCAGCTTGGTTTGGCCTACTAGATTGATCTTTCTTGCAATGGGAGAAGTGCTTAGCTTTGGGTTCAATCTTGCGGTGTCCTTTACCGGTGACGGTAAGGGCAGCAAGGCACGTATTGTATTGTTGCCATCGAGGATAACAAGATGGGGTTTTCTTCGTATTGCATGAGTCTATCCCTCTAAATCATGTCATCTTGCTTAAGGAGTTACTCTGTTTTTAACTTAATACTCTAGATGCATGCTGGATAGCGGTCGATGAGTGGAGTAATAGTAGTAGATGCAGGCAGGAGTCGGTCTACTTGTCTCGGACGTGATCCCTATATACATGATCATACCTAGATATTCTCATAACTATGCTCAATTCTGTCAATTGCTCAACAGTAATTTGTTCACCCACCATAGAATACTTATGCTCTTGAGAGAAGCCACTAGTGAAACCTATGGCCCCCGGATCTATCTTTATCATATCAATCTCCTACTACTTAGTTATTTACTTTGCTATTTTACTTTGCCTTTATTTTACTTTGCATCTTTATCATAAAAATACCAAAAATATTATCTTATCATATCTATCAGATCTCACTCTCATATGTGGCCCTATAGGGATTGACAACCCCTATTTGCGATGGTTGCGAGGATTTATTTGTTTTGTGCAGGTACGAGGGACTTGCGTGTAGACTCCTACTGGATTGATACCTTGGTTCTCAAAAACTGAGGGAAATACTTATGCTACTTTGCTGCATCATCCCTTCCTCTTCGGGGAAAACCAATGCAGTGCTAAAAGAGGTAGCACTCAACAGTAATTTGTTTACCCACCGTGAAATACTTATGCTCTTGAGAGAAGCCACTAGTGAAACCAATGGCCCCCGGGTCTATCTTCCATCATATTAATCTTCCAATACTTAGTTATTTCCTTTGCCTTTTATTTTACTTTGCATCTTTATCATAAAAATACCAAAAATATTATCTTATCATATCTATCTGATCTCGCTCTCGTAAGTGACCGTGTAGGGATTGACAACCCCTTATCGCGTTGGTTGCGAGGATTTATTTGTTTGTGTAGGTGCGAGGGACTCGTGCGTGGCCTCGTACTGGATTGATACCTTGGTTCTCAAAAACTGAGGGAAATACTTATGCTACTTTGTTGCATCACCCTTTCCTCTTCAAGGGAAAACCAACACAAGTGCTCAAGAGGTAGCAAGAAGGATTTCTGGCGCCGCTGCCGGGGAGGTCTACGCAAAAGTCAACATACCAATTACTCATCACAAATCCTTATCTCCCGCATTACATTATTTGCCATTTGCCTCACGTTTTCCTCTCCCGCACTTCACCCTTGCCGTTTTATTCGCCCTCTCTCTCTCTCCATCCTCCCTCTATTTCTCTATTTGCTTCTTTTTGCCCGTTTATTGTTTGCTTGTGTGTTGGATTGCTTGCTTGTCACGATGGCTCAAGATAACACTAAATTGTGTGACTTTACCAATACCAACAACAATGATTTCCTTAGCACTCCGATTGCTCCTCTTACCGATATTGAATCTTGTGAAATCAATGCTGCTTTGTTGAATCTTGTCATGAAAGATCAATTCGCCGGCCTTCCTAGTGAAGATGTCGCTACCCATCTGAATAGCTTCATTGATTTATGTGATATGCAAAAGAAGAAAGATGTGGATAGTGATATTGTTAAATTGAAGCTATTTCCTTTTTCGCCTAGAGATCGTGCTAAAGCTTGGTTTTCGTCTTTGCCTAAAAATAGTATTGATTCGTGGAATAAGTGCAAAGATGCTTTTATCTCTAAGTATTTTCCTCCTGCTAAGATCATCTCTCTTAGAAACGATATTATGAATTTTAAGCAACTTGATCATGAACATGTTACACAATCTTGGGAGAGGATGAAATTAATGATACGTAATTGCCCTACACATGGTTTGAATTTGTGGATGATTATACAAAAAAATTATGCCGGATTGAATTTTGCTTCTAGAAATCTTTTAGATTCGGCCGCGGGAGGCACTTTTATGGAAATCACTTTTGGAGAAGCTACTAAACTCCTAGATAATATTATGGTTAATTATTCTCAATTGCACACCGAAAGATCTACTCATAAGAAAGTGCATGCGATAGAAGAAATTAACGTTTTGAGTGGAAAGATGGATGAACTTATGAAATTATTTTCTAATAAAAGTGTTTCTTCTGATCCTAATGATATGCCTTTGTCTAATTTTATTGAGAATAATAATGAATCTATAGATGTAAATTTTGTTGGTAGGAATAATTTTGGTAACAACGCGTATAGAGGAAACTTTAATCCTAGGCCGTATCCTAGTAATTCCTCTAATAATTATGGTAATTCCAACAACAATTCTTATGGAAATTATAATAAGATGCCCTCTGATTTTGAAACTAATATTAAAGAATTTATTACTTCGCAAAAGAATTTCAATGCTTTGATTGAAGAAAAATTGCTTAAGATTGATGAGTTGGCTAGGAACATTGATAGAATTTCTCTTGATGTTGATTCTTTGAAACTTAGATCTAGTACACCTAAGCATGATATCAATGAGTCTCTCAAAGCCATGAGAATTTCCATTGATGAGTGAAAAGAAAGAACCGCTAGGATGCGTGCTAAGAAAAATTGCTTTATAAAAGTGTGTTCTTCTAGTTTCCATGATAATAAAGATGAAGATCTAAAAGTTATTGATGTGTCCCCTATTAAATCTTTGTTTTGCAATATGAATCTTGATAATGATGGGACTGAATATGATCCACCTTTACCTAGACGGCGTTCCAAAAATTCAGAGTCTTTAGATCTTGATGCTAAAATTCTTAAAAGTGGGATTGAAGAAGTCAAAACTTTAAATATTAATGAACCCACTATTTTTGATTCCAAGGAATTTAATTATGATAATTGCTCTTTGATAGATTGTATTTCCTTGTTGCAATCCGTGCTAAATTCTCCTCATGCTTATAGTCAAAATAAAGCTTTTACTAAACATATCGTTGATGCTTTGATGCAATCTTATGAAGAAAAACTTGAGTTGGAAGTTTCTATCCCTAGAAAGCTTTATGATGAGTGGGAACCTACTATTAAAATTAAAATTAAAGATCATTAATTCTATGCTTTGTGTGATTTGGGTGCTAGTGTTTCCACGATTCCAAAGACTTTGTGTGATTTGCTAGGTTTCCGTGATTTTGATGATTGCTCTTTAAACTTGCACCTTGCGGATTCCACTATTAAGAAACCTATGGGAAGAATTAATGATGTTCTTATTGTTGCAAATAGGAATTATGTGCCCGTATATTTTATTGTTCTTGACATAGATTGCAATCCTTCATGTCCTATTATTCTTGGTAGACCTTTCCTTAGAACGATTGGTGCAATTATTGATATGAAGGAAGGAAATATTAGATTCCAATTTCCATTAAGGAAAGGCATGGAACACTTCCCAACAAAGAAAATTAAATTACCATATGAATTTATCATGAGAGCCACTTATGGATTGCCTACCAAAGATGGCAATACCTAGATCTATCCTTGCTTTTATGCCTAGCTAGGGGCGTTTAACGATAGCGCTTGTTGGGAGGCAACCCAATTTTACTTTTATTCCTTGATTTTCGCTCCTGTTTAGTAATAAATAATTTATATAGCTCTGTTTTGGTTGTGTTTTTTGTGTTTAATTAGTGTTTGTTCCAAGTAGAGCCGTTGGGAAGACTTGGGGAAAGTCTTTTTAATCTTGCTGTAAAAAACAGAAACTTTAGCGCTCACAAGAATTTCTGCCATTTTTATTTCAGAAGTGATATTTAGTTAATTCTTTTTGAAGATGATTAATAGATAAATTCCTCACGTCCAGCAATTTATTTTAGAATTTTTGGGGTTCCAGATCTTGCGTTAGCTACAGATTACTACAGACTGTTCTGTTTTTGACAGATTCTGTTTTTCGTGTGTTGTTTGCTTATTTTAATGAATCTATGGCAAGTAAATTAGTTTATAAACCATAGAGAAGTTGGAATACAGTAGGTTTAACACCAATATAAATAAATAATGGGTTCACTACAGTACCTTGAAGTGGTGTTTTATTTTCTTTCGATAACGGACCTCACGAGATTTTCTACTTTAAGTTTTGTGTTGTGAAGTTTTCAAGTTTTGGGTAAAAGATTTGATGGATAATGGAACAAGGAGTGGCAAGAGCCTAAGCTTGGGGATGCCCATGGCACCCCAAGATAATCTAAGGACACCTAAAAGCCAAAGCTTGGGGATGACCCGGAAGGCATCCCCTCTTTCGTCTACTTCCATCGGTAACTTTACTTAGAGCTATATTTTTATTTACCACATGGTATGTGTTTTGCTTGGAGTGTCTTGTATTATTTGAGTTTTTATTTGTTAGTTTTCCACAATCATCCTTGCTGTACACACCTTTCGAGAGAGACACACATGATTCGGAAATTGTTAGAATATTCTATGTGCTTCACTTATAGCTTTTGAGTTATATAGTTTTTGCTCTAGTGCTTCACTTATATCTTTTACAGCGCGTCGGTGGATTTGTTTTATAGAAACTATTGTTCTATCATGCTTCACTTAGATTATTTTGAGAGTCCTACAAAACAGCATCGTAATTTGCCTTAATTATGTTAGGCATTCAAGATTAATAATAAAAATTTCTTATGAGTGTGTTGAATACTATGAGAAGTTTGATACCTGATAATTGTTTTGAGATATGGAGATGGTAATATTAGAGTCATGCTAGTTGAGTAGTTGTGAATTTGAGAAATACTTGTGTTAAAGTTTTTGATTCCCATAGCATGCACGTATGGTGAACCGTTATGTGATGAAGTCGGAGCATGATTTATTTATTGATTGTCTTCCTTATGAGTGGCGGTCAGGGACGAGCGATGGTCTTTTCCTACCAATCTATCACCCTAGGAGCATGCGCGTAATACTTTTCTTTGATAACTTGTAGATTTTTGCAATAAGTATATAAGTTCTTTATGACTAAGGTTGAGTCCATGGATCATACGCACTTTTCTTCCTTCCACCATTGCTAGCCTCTCTAATACCGCACACCTTTCGCCTGTATCATACAACCACCATATACCTCCCTCAAAACAGCCACCATATCTACCTATCATGGCATTTCCATAGCCATTCCAAGATATATTGCCATGCAACATTCCACCGTTCCGTTTACTATGACACGCTCCATCATTGTCATATTGCTTTGCATGATCATGTAGTTGACATCGTATTTGTGGCAAAGCCACCGTTCATAATTCTTTCATACATGTCACTCTTGATTCATTGCATATCTCGGTACACCGCCGGAGGAATTCACATAGAGTCATATTTTGTTCTAAGTATTGAGTTGTAATTATTGAGTTGTAAGTAAATAAAAGTGTGATGATCATCATTTTTAGAGCATTGTCCCAAATGAGGAAAGGATGATGGAGACTATGATTCCCCCACAAGTCTGGATGAGACTCTGGACGAAAAATATAAAAAAAGAGGCCATAAAAAGGCCCAAATAAAAAAATGAGAGAAAAGAGAGAAGGGACAATGCTACTATCCTTTTACCACACTTGTGCTTCAAAGTAGCACCATGATCTTCATAATAGAGAGTGAGGGAGTCCTGGATTAGGGAGTGTTCGGATAGCCGAACTATACCTTCAGCCGGACTCCTGGACTATGAAGATACAAGATTGAAGACTCCGTCCCGTGTCCGGAAGGGACTTTCCTTGGCGTGGAAGGCAAGCTTGGCGATACGGATGTTCAGATCTCCTACCATTGTAACCGACTCTATGTAACCCTAACCCTCTCCGGTGTCTATATGAACCGGAGGGTTTTAGTCCGCAGGACAACATACACATCAACAATCATACCATAGGCTAGCTTCTAGGGTTTAGCCTCTCTGATCTCGTGGTAGATCTACTCTTGTACTACCCATATCATCAATATTAATCAAGCAGGACGTAGGGTTTTACCTCCATCAAGAGGGCCCGAACCTGGGTAAAACTTCGTGTCCCTTGCCTCCTGTTACCATCCGGCCAAGACGCACAGTTCGGGACCCCCTACCCGAGATCCGCCGGTTTTGACACCGACATTGGTGCTTTCATTGAGAGTTCCTCTGTGCCGTCGCCGTCAGGCCCGATGGCTCCTACGGTCATCAATGGCGATGCAGTCCAGGGTGAGACCTTCCTCCCCGGACAGATCTTCGTCTTTGGCAGCTTCGCACTGCGGGCCAATTCACTTGGCCATCTAGAGTAGATCGAAAGCTACGCCCCTGGCCGTCAGGTCAGATTCGGAAGTTTAAACTACACGGCTGACATCCGTGGGGACTTGATCTTCGACGGATTCGAACCACTGCCGAGCGCACCACACTGTCATCACGAGCATGATCTAGCTCTGCCGCCGAACAGTGCCCTGGAGGCTGCACCCGCATCGGCTCCGACCCTTAGTTCGGAGCCGACCGCACCGTTCGAGGATGGGCGGTTGGACGCCACCTCGGGAGCTATGATCCCAACGGCGTTTAAGCCGAACACCAGCCCCGTACTCTGCAAGACTCGTGACTCCATGGGGTCGGATTCTTTGCCGGACTCCGAACCCTCCGCGCCCCTGCCAATCAAATCCGATTGGGCACCGATCATGGAGTTCACGGCCGCGGACGTCTTTCAGCACTCGCCTTTCGGCGATATCCTGAAGTCACTGAAGTCTCTCTCTTTATTAGGAGAGCCCTAGGTGGACTACGGTCAGCAAGGTTGGGGTACAGACGATGAAGAAATTCAAAACCCACCCACCACCCACTTTGTAGCCATTGTCGACGACTTAACCGACATGCTCGACTACGACTCCGAAGACATTGACGGTATGGACGCCGATGAAGGAGATGATGAAGAACCAGCGCCTACTAGGCCCTGGAAAGCCACCTCGTCATATGACATATACATGGTGGACACCCCAAAAGAGGGAGATGGCCATGGAATAGCGGAGGATGACCCCTCCAAGAAACAGCAAAAGCGCCGGCGTCAGCGGCGCCGCTCAAAATCCCGCCAACACAAAAATGGTGATTCCAGCAAGGGAGATAATAATACTCTGAAGAGTGCTGAAGAAAACCCCCTCCAGCAAGGTTTAGCACAGGAGGATGGAGAAACCAGCCCTCATGAGAGAGCGGCAGACAGAGGGGTTGAGGACGATAATTATATGCCTCCCTCTAAAGACGAGGCAAGCCTTGACGACGACGAATTCGTCGTGTCAGAGGATCCCGTTGAGCAAAAGCGTTTCCAACGCAGGCTTATCGCCACGGCAAGAAGCCTCAAGAAAAAACAACAACAGCTCAGAGCTGATGAAGATTTGCTGGTTGACAGATGGACTGAAGTCCTTGCGGCCGAAGAGCATAAACTCGAACGCCCCTCCAAGAGTTACCCAAAGCGCAGGTTGCTACCACGATTAGAGGAGGAAGCACTTGATGCGGTCGAACGGCCAGCTCGTGGCCGCGACAGAGAGGCCTCCCAGCCCTCCACTCAAGCCGCACCCCGTACCAAGGCATGGGAATATGCGCCGGACTTACGAGACATGTTGGAGGACAAGGCAAGGCAAACACGATCGATCTACGGATCGCGTGGGCACCCCACGGCTCGAGACAGTAACCGTCACGCCGGCCACACATTCAGCAGGGCCAAACACAGTAGATAAAGCTCATTGGAGCTACGTCATGACATCGCCCAGTACAGAGGCGCCGCACACCCACTGTGCTTTACAGACGAAATAATGGATCATCAAATCCCTGAGGGTTTCAAACCCGTAAACATCAAATCATATGATGGCACAACAGACCCTGCGGTATGGATCGAGGATTATCTCCTTCATATCCACATGGCCCGCGGCGACGATTTTCACGCCATCAAATACCTCCCACTCAAGCTTAAAGGACCATCTCGGCATTGGCTCAACAGCTTGCCAACAGGGTCAATCAGTTGTTGGGAGGACCTGGAAGCCACATTCCTCGGCAATTTCTAGGGCACTTATGTGAGACCCCCAGACGCCGATGACCTAAGTCACGTAATCCAGCAGCCAGAGGAATCGGCCAGACAATTCTGGACATGGTTCCTAACAAAGAAAAATCAAATAGTCGACTGTCCGGACATAGAGGCCCTAGCAGCCTTCAAGCACAATATCCGTGACGAGTGGCTAGCACGGCACCTCGGACAGGAAAAGCCGAAATCTATGGCATCACTCACGACACTCATGACCCGCTTTTGTGCGGGAGAAGACAGCTGGCTCGCTCGTAGCAACAATATGACCAAGAACCCTGGTAGTTCGGACACCAGGGACATTAGTGGCAGGTCGCATCGCAACAAGCAGAAGCGTCGCATTAACGGCGACAATTCTGAGGATACGGCAGTTAATACCGGATTCAGAGGCTCTAAATCCGGCCAGCGGAAGAAGCCATTCAAAAGGAATCCTAGGGGCCCGTCCAGCTTGGACCGAATACTCGACCGCTTGTGCCAAATACATGGCACCCCCGAAAAGCCGGCCAATCACACCAACAGGGATTGTTGGGTGTTCAAGCAGGCAGGCAAGTTAAGCGCCGACAATGAAGACAAGGGGCTGCATAGCGATGACGACGAGGAGCCCTGGCCGTCGAACAACAATGGACAGAAGGGTTTTCCCCCACAAGTGTGGACGGTGAACATGCTATACGGCACCCACATCCCCAAAAGGGAGCGGAAGCGCGCGTTAAGGG
Organism: Triticum aestivum; assembly: GCF_018294505.1. Classification (NCBI taxonomy): domain Eukaryota; kingdom Viridiplantae; phylum Streptophyta; class Magnoliopsida; order Poales; family Poaceae; genus Triticum; species Triticum aestivum. Next base: position 578,222,038 of record NC_057806.1, on the reverse strand, counting down.
ACGTATACGCGGTAGAGCCAGTCGCCCCAAAGTTCAACCCATGGTCCTCCTGCCCGATCACCTTTGATCGAAGAGACCATCCCACTAGCATCCGTCATGGCGGATTTGCCGCATTGGTACTAGACCCAATTATTGACGGATTTCATCTCACTAGAGTCCTCATGGACGGCGGCAGCAGCCTGAACCTGCTTTACCAGGATACAGTGCGAAAAATGGGCATCGATCCCTCAAGGATTAAGCCCACCAAAACAACCTTTAAAGGCGTAATACCAGGTGTAGAGGCCAACTGTACAGGCTCAGTCACACTTGAAGTGGTCTTCGGATCCCCGGATAATTTCCTGAGCGAGGAATTGATCTTCGACATAGTCCCATTCCGCAGTGGCTATCATGCACTGCTCGGACGAACTGCATTCGCCAAATTCAATGCGGTACCGCACTACGCATACCTTAAGCTCAAGATGCCAGGCCCTCGTGGAGTAAGTACGGTCAATGGAAACAACGAACGCTCCCTCCGAACGGAGGAGCACACAGCAGCCCTTGCAGCGGAAGTACAAAGCAGCCTCTCCAGGTAGCTCTCCAGTCCGGCCACTAAACGACCGGACACCAACAAGCACGCCCGGAGTAACCTACAACAAGACAGCCTGGCACGATTCGAGCAGGCATAGCAATGCGGCCCCAACCCCAACCCTCGCAAAAAGGCGACGCCAGTACTTCGCGTACATAACTACGCTCTAGAGATACCATGGGCACAGGGGGAGGGGCACCATCACAGCACGCCCAAAACACGGCTTCAACCGTACCAGGGGCTGCCGATTTTTTAAGTTTCTCTTACTTTCAGGACTCCACTCTTCGGAAGGCCTGTTCGGCAGTTCAATTGCCACACAAACGATGCAAGAACCAGGGAAGCAGACACGCCACGCCGCATTACGGAACTCCCAGGTGGTCTCTATCACGAGCAGTATACCTGTTTCACATACTATTCCGCAGCTTGCCCCTGTAACGGACATGTCACATAGTCCAACCTTTTGCTTATCGCATTAACTGTATCGTTCTGCTTTGATCGCAGCCCTCTCTAATAAACAATGCATAGCTTTTGTCTATTTTTGCATTACCTTTTTTATATTCATATATGTTCCTTAATGACATGTTGCACCCGTACACTTTGGTACGGCCAAAATACGCCAGGGGCTTTAGCACCCCTCAATATGGTGTGAGAAGTCCGAACACTTTAACACGTCCGGCTCCCCGAACTTATAGCATTATATGCATCGGCTCCGAACCATGTCTTGGGTCAATAGTTGGGTTTGCCCGGCTCCTTTGTTTTGGTGCCTTACGTTCCGCTATATAGGCTAAGATAGCACTAGGAGAACCACTGCGATTGTGCCCCGGTTGAGCTGGGTTGAGCACCTCAGTGGAGAAAGCTAAAACTGACTGTCATGATGAAGCGAGAGCTGGTCGCTGTTCGAGAGGTTTTTTCGAGTCCTTAACGACTTATGCCGCTTAGGGCGAGGAGCCGGCTCTGTCCGGCTAAGGCGTGGATAGCGCCCCGAACTCGGTCTTCCGAATACCAGGGGCTTCGCCGAAATTTAAAATTATAGAATTCTATGGCTAAGTGAGAGTGTTCACGCATTATAGTCCGATTGCCTTGTTCGTTGGGCTGGGCGCCTCCCTCGACGGACCCAAACATGGGAAAAAGAGCGCTCAGGTTTATCCCCGAACACCCCAGCACTAGCGGCACGGGGGCAGAAGCCGACGACTCGCCATCTCTCAGAATTGATAAATAGCCACACAGAAAGTAATATTTTAAATTCAAACAGCATTGCTTCGCGCATATGAACAAGTTTTCAATGCACAGGACAAGACGAGCAAGTTTTACTCAAAAATTACATCTCTGGAACATTCATCCGCCACAAGGCAGGCACCCTTCAGAACATCCTTATAATAATTTTCGGGCTTGCGATGCTCTTTCCCCGCCGGAGGCTTGTCCTTCACAAGCTTCTCAGCATCCAGCTTGCCCCAGTGCACCTTAGCACGGGCAAGGGCCCTACGGGCACCTTCAATGCAGACGGAGCGCTTGATGACTTCAAGCCTTGGACAGGCCTCCACCAGCCGCCGCACCAGCCCGAAATAGCTCCCAGGCTGAGCCTCTCCAGGCCACAGCCGAACTATGAGGCCCTTCATGGCCTGTTCGGCCGCCTTGTGGAGCTCGACCAGCTGCTTCAGCTGGTCGCTCAGGGGCACGGGGTGTCCGCCCTCAGCGTACTGAGACCAGAACACCTTCTCCGTCGAGCTGCCCTCCTTGGCTCGATAGAATGCGGCGGCATCAGATACACTCCGGGGAAGATCTGCGAACGCTCCTGGAGAGCTCCAGATTCAGGTAAGTAACAAGTAACTCACACTTATGTGTTTGCTTTGCATAAAGAATGCCTTACCCGCCGCTATCTTCTTCACCTCATCCAACTCTTGGAGGGTCATCTGGGATTCGGCCTTGGCAGACTTGGCATTTTCAATAGCCACCGCGAGCTCGGACGCTCGCGTCTTTGAGTCAAGCTCCAAACTCTCATGTTTTTCCATGAGAGCCTGGAGCTCTTGCTGCAATTTGCCAACCTCGGCCTCACACTTCTCCCGCTGGGTGCGCTCCGTGGCCACCCTCTTCACGGCCTCGTCCAGCGCTTGCTTAAGGGTCGCCACCTCAGACGTGGCCCCTACACTAGCCACGATATTCCTGTCATTTTTCGCAATTGCACCTTTTTATATATATATTTAAACAGGGTATTTCTTACCTTCATTGTCCTCGAGCTGCTTCTTGGCATGCCCGAGCTCTTGCTCGGACCACTCGAGGTTCTGCTTCTGTGTATCCACTTCCGCAGTCAGTGCGGCGGACGCCAGCAGGGAAGCCTGCACATGTATATTGACTCTTTTTTTTGTTAGACTCCTACGAAACTTATTTGATCCTCTATTCGGCTTTTCTTCCCGAACGCCAAACAGAGCATCAGGGGCTACTGTCTATGCGGTAATATTATTTACACATTCTTTACTTACCTGAAAGCCTGTTAAAAGGCTAGTACAAGCTTCAGTCAGTCCGCTCTTGGCGGACTGAACCTTCTGGATCACCGCACTCATGATAGTGCGGTGCCCCTCGTCGATGAAGGCGCCTTGGAGCGCCTCCAACAGATTGTCCGGCGCCTCTGGTTGGACGGGGGTCGCCGGCACAGTGGGCTGGCTCCTCTTGGAAGGAGGTCGCCCACCGGACTCTGGAACCTTTGAAGGTTCCGGAGCGGTGTCCGGCCTGGAGCTGGACTTGGAGCCCTGGCGGGTTTCATCCCCTTTACTCCTAGAGTCCGGGAGGTCGCCTTGCGACACCTCCAGGACCACCTCCTCCCGGATTGGAACCTGTCGGGACAACACTTTGGTGTCGTCCGTAGGGCGGGGGGAGGAAGCCGTCGGCAGCGAGTTCACGTCCGACGAGTCCAGTGAGCCGCTCGACGACGCGTCGAGCCGGTCTTTGGGTGGGCTTCATAAACATATTCGACATAAGGGAAAGCTGTACAATAGAATCACTCTGGTATCCGGATACTTACGATTTGGCCAGGGGCTTGGCCCTGGGCGCCCACTCCTCTCTGCCGTCGTCGGCGTCAGTGGAATAGTCTGGAGGAAGGGTTTTCCCCTTCTTGGACCCTTCGGCCTCCCCAGTTGGGGCGGCCTTCCTTTTCTTCCCTTCCCCCGCTGGAGGGGGAGGGGTCTCTTCTTCCTCCTCCTCATCTTCATGGGAGGAGTGCGTCTTGGATTCGTCGGATGATGAGTCTGACACCTCCGGGCATCGAGCACTCTTTCGAGTCCCCGTGGCCTTCTTCTTGGCCTTCTTCTCCGGCACCACATAGGGTGCCGGAACCAGCAGCTTTGCCAAGTGAGCGTCCGCTGGGCCTTCAGGCAAAGGAGCTGGACAGTTGATCTGTCCGGACGTCACCTGCCAGTCCTGTCAAAGGAAAGGGAGCTTAGATCCCGCATGGAGTCAAACTATGAAAAATTGATACCCTGTAAAAGGAAAAAGCAGCTTACCGCAAGAGCGTGACGCTCCGCACTGAATCCGCGATCCTCAGTAGCGGATGCGAGAGCCACGGCGCCCTTAAAAAGCACCTTCCAGTCATCTTCGCACGTCGTGTCGAAGAGCCTGCTCAAAGTTTGGTGCCACGCCGGGTCAAACTCTCACAGGTTGAAGGCCCGTTGTTGGCACGGTAGGATCAAGCGGATGAGCATAACCTGGACTACGTTGACAAGTTTGAGCTTCTTGTCCACCAGGGTTTTGATGCATGTTTGGAGTCCGGTCAGCTCTCCTTTTTACCCCACGACAGGCCGGTCTCCTTCCAGGAGGTGAGCCGCGTAGGCGGTCCGGACCGAAACTCGGGGGCTGCAACCCATTCGGGGTCGCGCGGCTCGGTGATGTAAAACCACCCCGATTGCCACCCCTTCAGGGTCTCCACAAAGGAGCCCTCGAGCCATAGGACATTGGCCATTTTGCCCACCATGGCGCCTCCGCACTCCGCTTGGTTGCCGCGCACCACCTTCTGCTTGACATTGAATGTCTTGAGCCATAGGCCAAAATGAGGGCGGATGCGAAGGAAAGCCTCGCACACGACGTGAAACACCGAGATGTTGAGGACAAAATTCGGGGCCAGATCGTGGAAATCCAGGCCATAGTAGAACATGAGCCCCCGGACAAATGGATGGAGAGGGAAACTCAGTCCGCGGAGGAAATGGGGGAGGAACACCACCCTCTCATGGGGCCTAGGGGTGGGGATGAGCTGCCCCTCTTCGGGAAGCCGGTGTGCAATGTCGTTAGACAGGTATCCGGCCTTCCTTAGTTTTTTGATGTGCCCCTCCGTAACAGAGGAGGCCATCCACTTGCCTCCCACTCCGGACATAGCTGGAAAAGGTTAAGATGGGGAGTGCGGACTTGGGCGCTGGAGCTCGAGTGCGCGAGAATGGATAAGCAAGGGAGGAAGAAGGCGTAGGTGAAAAGGTGGATCCTTATCCCCTTATATGGGTGGACGCGACTACATGTCCCCACCAGCATGGTAAAACTTGCTTATCTCCAAGCGCCGTAATCAAAGGCATGGTTCGGTTACCCACGCCCGTATTGATGAGAATCCTGGAATAAGGGGGCACGATCTCTGCTTTGACAAGACGTGCCAAGGAAGCCACCTCGCATGACGCGCTGAGGTGGGATAATTAAATGACTCCAATAAAGGCTTGGTCATGGTGTGTCGCACCATGGAATACGTCAGCAGATTAGATTTGTGTAAATATTATTCTCTCTATGCCAATATGTGGAAAACTTATTTTGCAGAACCAGACACTATATTTGTGTTTAAAATCTTCTATGAAGTACTTGGAGGAGGAACCCGACTTGCAATGCCGAAGACAATTTGCGCGCCGGACTCGTCGTCATTGAAGCCTGGTTCAGGGGCTACTGAGGGAGTCCTAGATTAGGGGGTGTTCGGATAGCCGAACTATACCTTCAGCCGGACTCCTGGACTATGAAGATACAAGATTGAAGACTCCGTCCCGTGTCCGGAAGGGGCTTTCCTTGGCGTGGAAGGCAAGCTTGGCGATACGGATGTTCAGATCTCCTACCATTGTAACTGACTCTATGTAACCCTAACCCTCTTCGGTGTCTATATAAACCAGAGGGTTTTAGTTTGTAGGACAACATACACATCAACAATCATACCATAGGCTAGCTTCTAGGGTTTAGCCTCTCTGATCTCGTGGTAGATCTACTCTTGTACTACCCATATCATCAATATTAATCAAGCAGGACATAGGGTTTTACCTCCATCGAGAGGGCCCGAACCTGGGTAAAACTTCGTGTCCCTTGCCTCCTGTTACCATCCGGCCTAGACGCATAGTTCGGGACCCCCTACCCGAGATCCGCCGGTTTTGACACCGACAGAGAGTCTCCTATGTTATCACTTTCATATACTAGTGGGAATTTTTCATTATAGAACTTGGCTTGTATATTCCAATGATGGGCTTCCTCAAAATGCCCTAGGTCTTCATGAGCAAGCGAGTTGGATGCACACCCACTTAGTTCCTTTTGTTGAGCTTCCATATACTTATAGCTCTAGTGCATCCGTTGCATGGCAATCCCTACTCACTCACATTGATATCTATTGATGGGCACCTCCATAGCCCGTTGATACGCCTAGTTGATGTGAGACTATCTTCCCCCTTTTTTGTCTCCTCCACAACCACCATTCTATTCCACCTAAAGTGCTATGTCCATGACTCACGCTCATGTATTGCGTGAAGATTGAAAAAGTTGGAGAACACCAAAAGTATGAAACAATTGCTTGGCTTGTCATCGGAGTTGTGCATGATTTAAATACTTTGTGTGGTGAAGATAGAGCATAGCCAGACTATATGATTTTGTAGGGATAACTTTCTTTGGCCATGTCATTTTGAAGAGGACATAATTGCTTAGTTAGTATGCTTGAAGTATTATTATTTCTATGCAATATTGAACTTTTGTCTTGAATCTTTCGGATCTGAATATTCATACCACAATTAAGAAGAATTACATTGAAATTATGCCAAGTAGCATTCCACGTCAAAAATTCTATTTTTATCATTTACCTACTCGAGGATGAGCAGGAATTAAGCTTGGGGATGCTTGATACGTCTCCAACGTATCTATAATTTTTTATTGTTCCATGCTATATTATATTCTGTTTTGGACATTATTGGGCTTTATTATACACTTTTATATTATTTTTGGGACTAACCTATTAACCGGAGGCCCGACCCAGAATTGTTGTTTTTTGCCTATTTTAGGGTTTCGTAGAAAAAGAATATCAAACAAAGTCCAAACGGAATGAAACCTTCGGGAACGTGATTTTTTGAACGGACATGATCCAGAGGACTTGGACCCTACGTCAACACATCAACCAGGAGGCCATGAGGTAGGGGTGCGCCTACCCCCCCCCCCCCAGGCGCGCCCTCCACCCTCGTGGGCCCCCAGTTGCTCCACCGACATACTCCTTCCTCCTATATATACCTACGTACCCCCAAACTACCAGATACAGAGCCAAAACCCTAATTCCACCGTCGTAACTTTCTGTATCCACGAGATCCCATCTTGGGGCCTTTTCCGGAGCTCCGCCGGAAGGCGCATCGATCACGGAGGGCTTCTACATCAACACCATAGCCCTTCCGATGAAGTGTGAGTAGTTTACTTCAGACCTACGGGTCCATAGTTATTACCTAGATGGCTTCTTCTCTCTTTTTGGATCTCAATACAAAGATCTCCCCTCTCTTGTGGAGATCTATTTGATGTAATCTTCTTTTGCGGTGTGTTTGTTGAGACCGATGAATTGTGGGTTTATGATCAAGTTTATCTATGAAAAATATTTGAATATTCTCTGAATTCTTTTATGTATGATTGGTTATCTTTGCAAGTCTCTTCGAATTATCAGTTTGGTTTGGCCTACTAGATTGATCTTTCTTGCAATGGGAGATGTGCTTAGCTTTGGGATCAATCTTGCGGTATCCTTTCCCAGTGACAGTAGGGGCAGCCAGGCACGTATTGTATTGCCATCGAGGATAACAAGATGGGGTTTATATCATATTGCATGAGTTTATCCCTTTACATCTTGTCATCTTGCTTAAAGCATTACTCTGTTCTCTTGAACTTAATACTCTAGATGCATGTTGGATAGCAGTCGATGTGTGGAGTAATAGTAGTAGATGCAGGCAGGAGTCGGTCTACTTGTTTCGGACGTGATGCCTATATACATGATCATACCTACATATTCTCATAACTATGCTCAATTCTGTCAATTGCTCAACAGTAATTTGTTTACCCATCGTGAAATACTTATGCTCTTGAGAGAAGCCACTAGTGAAACCTATGGCCCCCGGGTCTATATTCCATCATATTAATCTTCCAATACTTAGTTATTTCCTTTGACTTTTATTTTACTTTGCATATTTATCATAAAAATACCAAACATATTATCTTATCATATCTATCAGATCTCACTCTCGTAAGTGACCGTGTAGGGATTGACAACCCCTTATCGCGTTGGTTGCGAGGATTTATTTGTTTGTGTAGCTAGGTGCGAGGGACACGTGGGTGGCCTCCTATCGGATTGATACCTTGGTTCTCAAAAAATGAGGGAAATACTTACGCTACTTTGCTGCATCACCCTTTCCTCTTCAAGGTAAAACCAACGCAAGTGCTCAAGAGGTAGCAGTAGAGCGATCTGTGCTTTGGGTAGCTTTTGGCTGGGCCACTCAGGCTGTATTCTTCAGCGACCAGGACTTCAGTCCATCTGTCGTTGACTAGGTCTTGGTCAGCTTGAAGCTGCTGCTGCTTCTTTTTCAGGCTCCTTGCCGTAGCTATCAGCATGCACTTAAAAGCTCCTGTTCGAGGGGCTCTTCGGGTACGATGAAGTCTTCATCGCCGAGGCTTTCCTCATCTTCGGGGAGCGGAAGGTAGTTGTCGTCTTCCGACCCGTCGTTGTGCAGGGCCTGTTTGTCGGGGCTGGCTTGCCCGTTTTCCTGTTCCTCCTGCTCGAATGTTGTTCCCACAGGGTCTTCGTTGCTTTCGGCGCCATCCATAGTACTATTTTCTCTAGTGCCATTGTTGTTGCGGTGTAGCTTGGGGCACAGGAATTTAAACTGTGACTCCAGAGTTTTAACTAGGTCTCCCTTGTCTCTGCCATGAGGCTTTTTGAGTGTATCGATCATGTACACATTATGTAAAGGGGTGGCCGTTTTGCGCCTGATGACTGGCGGATCTTGGCCTTGCTCCTTATCTGCATCGTTGTATGGGCCGTCAATGTCTGCGGAGCCAGGAGTGGGCATGTCGGTTAAGTCCTCGACAGTGGCTATGAAGTGGGCGGTGGACGGGAAGCATAATTCTCCGTCGTCAGCCCCTAGTTCGAACCGGGCATAGTTTGGCTGCGAGCCTCCCGTGAATGACAGGTTCCTTAAAGATTTTAGCACGTCGCCCAAAGGTGAGTGCTGAAAGACATCTGCGGCACTAAATTCGAAGGTCGATAACCGATCTAGCTCCGTGTCCGCAAGCATATATGGCTCGGAATTTATAGCCGGAGATGAATCCAGAGTTCCACTAACGCAGATATCGCGGGGTGCCGAGTCCGTGTGCGGCTCCAACACCACATACTCTGTGGCTTCGGATGGCACGACCTGCTCTGGTTCTAAGGTCGTTGCAGCAACAGGGACCATCTCCTGGATGTGATCCGATGACAGATTTAAGTCATGTTCCACGGAGCGAAGGGGAACGATCGCTGCGGTCTCGAATCCATTGAAGATCAAGTCTCCACGGATATCTGCGACGTAGTTCAAGTTCCCAAATCTGACTTGGTCGCCAGGGGCGTAGCTATCGATCTGCTCCAGATGGCCGAGCGAGTTGGCCCGCAGTACGAAGCCGTCGAACATGAAAATCTGTTCGGGGAGGAAGGTTTCTCCTTGGACAGCGTCGCTATAGACGATTGAAGGAGCCATCGAACCTTTCGTGGATGGCACAGTGGAACTCTCAATGAAAGCACCAATGTCGGTGTCAAAACCGGCGGATCTCGGGTAGGGGGTCCCGAACTGTGCGTCTAGGATCGATGGTAGCAGGAGACAGGGGACACAATGTTTACCCAGGTTCGGGCCCTCTCTATGGAGGTAATACCCTACGTCCTGCTTGATTGATATTGATGAATATGGGTGTTACAAGAGTGGTTCTACCACGAGATCGTGATGACTAAACCCTAAAAGCCTAGCCTATATGACTATGGTAATGAATGGTGTCCTTTCCGGACTATCCCCTCTGGTTTATATAGACACCGGGGGGATCTAGGGTTTACATAGAGTCGGTTACATAAGAAGGAATCTTCATAGTTGGTCGCCAAGCTTGCCTTCCACGCCAAGGAGAGTCCAATTCGGACTCAGGTATAGTCTTCGGCCTTCATGTCTTCACAGCCCATCAGTCCGGTCCAATAGATAACAGGCCGGACGCCCGAGGACCCCTTAGTCTAGGACTCCCTCACCAGGCGTGTTTGCTGGCTGCGACCTCTCATGCTGCTGAGGTCTCCGGACTTAAGCAGAGTTTGGAGCGGACCGAGGAAGAGCTTGGCCGCGTGAAAAAACAGCTGGAGGACCATCAAGGTATGCAATTACCTTGTGTAGATTTAGGAAGGATGAATGACTTGTGTTGACCATAGTGCCATGATATTTTGTAGGAGCAGCGACCGAGGTGGAGACCCTCAAGAAGGCGCTGGCCGAAGCCCAGGAGAGAGCGGCAAATGAACAAGCCGCCCACGAAAAACATGAGGCTAGGGTTGGTGAGGTCCAGCAGGAGCTCCAGGATGTCGTGAAGAAATATGAGTCCTTGTAGCGAAATATTGCGGACCAAGAGTCCGAACTTGCCAAGGCCCGCCAAAGCGCACACAATACCCGGGTTGAAGCCCAGGGCGCCCTCCAGGAAATCCAGGAGGCCAGAAAAATCGCGGCAGATAAGGCCTTTATTATGCAGAGCAAGTATGTGAAGAAAAGGTTCCTCTTCTGACCCGGATTTGGAGTTCTCCAGGGGCGTTTGCGGATCTGCCGCGCAGTGCTACCGATGCTACGGAATTCTTCCGAGCCGAAGAGGGGAGCTTGACGGAGAAGCTGTTCTCGTTGCAATACCTTGCGCCAGAGCACCGGTGTCCCTTAGAGATCAGCTGAAACAGCTGACCGAACTGCATAGCATGGCCGAATTGGCCATGAAGGATTTGATAATCCGTCTGTGGGCTGCCGAAGCCATACCCAGCAGCTACTTCAGGCTCGTGAAGCGGCTGGTCAATGCCTGCCCTCAGCTTGACGCCATCAAGCGGTCGGTCTGCATTGAAGGTGCGTGGATGGCCTTCGCCCGTGTCAAGGTGCAGTGGGCAAAGATGGATGCCGTCAAGCTCGCGACCGAGGGACCGCCCGCGGGCAAGGAGAACCGCACTCCCGAGGGATATTTTTATGATGTGTTGAAGGGATCCCCATTGTAGAGGGCCAGTGTTCAAAAGACATTATCTTTGAATGAAGTCGTTCATGTTATCCCTTCTTGTATTATGAAACAAAGCCGTTATGTAATATAATGTTTATTGTTTGAAAATTTTACCTCCTATGCGGCCGTTTTGTTAAATCTGAGAGTTGCCCAGTCGTCGGCTTTAGCCCCCACGTAGGCAGTACGGGGGTGTTCGGGGTGGAATCTAAACACTCTTGATCCAAGAGTTTGGTCCTTAAAGGAGGTGTTTAGCGCAATGAACCAGGCAATCGGACTATGTGGCTTTATCACCCTCACTTAGCCATAGGAGTTTGACAATAGAAAAGTAGGCACAGCCCCTAGTTAGTATTTAACCCGGACTAGGGTGCTGTAGACACCTGATCGGGTAAAGGCCGATTCGTAGATAGTGCGGAAAAAATCGCAAAAGATTTGTAACCTCCAAATAGCTTACCAGCTCTCGCCATATCATGACAGTCAGTTTTCGGCTTTCTCTACTGAGGTGTTTGCTCGGATAAACCAGAAACACAATCGCAGTAGTTCTCCCTTTACTACCCTAGCCGATAGGACGGAACGTAAGGTAGCAAGCACAGGAGCTGGGCAACCCAACTATTGACCTAAGACATGATTCGGAGCCGGTGCATATAATGATAAAATTCGGGGTGCCGAACTGTACTGTAAAAAGTGTTCGAACTTTGTTGTCGTAGTATGGAGCACAATGAAGCCCCTGGCAAATTAAAGCGTACCAAAGTGTACGGGTGCAATCAATAACAGAATAAAATGAAGTAGTAATCTAGTTCCACGTAGGTTGGGCCGCAAACTGTTTCCATTATAATTTGATTATTACGTCAAAGCGTATTTGTACAAATAGTGCGATAAGCAGCAGGGCTATTTAACATGCCAAGACCAAGGGAGAGCTGCGTACGGGTCCTGAAAACAGGTAGAATGATCGTCAAGAAGAACATCTAGAGATTCCCCCACACGTCTGTGATGCTTGCCGCCTTGCTATATCCGTCCTTCGAAAGGACCGGTGATCAGGCCGTCGAGGGGGGCCTGTAGAGACGAGACCAAAAAATGGTAAAAAGGAAAACGAAAATTGTGTGTGGAAGCCGTATGATGGACCACAATAAAGTTACGCCTCCGTCTATGCCCATGGTATTTTGAGTGCGTAGTTATGTACACGCGGTACGTATGCCGCCATTTGGTTGGGACTGAGACGGAGGCCGAATTGCTAGTCGAGCTCCTGACGGGCTGGGCTGTCCTACTGCAGATTGGTCCGGACTCGTTTGACAGTGTCCGGGAGCTTGGCCACCGAATTAAGATTCTGCTTGATAAGGCCGCTCTGTACTTATACTACAAGGGCCGCGGTGTGCTCCTCAGTACAGAGGGAGCGCTCCATGTTTCCATTGACTGTTATGACACCGCGTGGACCGGGCATCTTAAGTTTGAGATAAGCATAGCGTGGCACCGCATTGAATTGAGCAAATGCAGTTCGTCCGAGCAGTGCGTGATAGCCACTATGGAAGGGGACGATGTCGAAGATCAATTCTTCGCTTCGGAAGTTGTCCGAGGATCCGAAGACAACTTCCAATGTGATTGAACCCGTGCAGCGGGCCTCTACGCCTGGTATTACTCCTTTAAAGGTAGTTTTTGTGGGCTTGATCCCTGATGGATCGATGCCCATTTTGCGGACTGTATCCTGATAGAGCAGGTTGAGGCTGCTGCCACCGTCCACGAGGACTCGCATTAGGTGGAATATATCAATGATTGGGTCGAGGACCAATGCGGTTGAACCGCCGTGACGGATACTGGTCGGATGATCCCTGCGATCGAAAGTGATCGGGCAGGACGACCATGGGTTGAATTTTGGGGCGACTGGCTCTATCGCATAGACGTCCCTGAGTGCATGTTTGCGCTCCCTCTTGGGGATATGGGTAACATATATCATGTTCACCATTTTGACCTGGGGGAGAAACTTCTTTTGTCCCCCCCCCCACCTCGTGTTCAGTGGATGGGGCTCCTCGTCATCATTCTCGCTTTGCGACTCCTTCTCCTTGTCTTCGGCATTTAACTTGCCGGCCTGTTTGAAGACCCAACAACTCCGGTGGGTATGATTGGCTTGTTTATCAGGGGTGCCGCGGATCTGACATTGACGATTGAGTATGCGGTCCAGGCTGGAAGAGCCCGAATTGTTCCTTTTATATGGCTTCTTCCGCTGACCGGACTTGGAGCCACTGAATCCGGCGTTGACCACCGTGTCATCAGTATTGTCACCATTGTTTCGACGCTTATGCCTATTTCGTCGGGGCTTGCCGTTGCTATTCTTGGCTTCGAAGGTGCCAGGTTCGCTTGCATTATGATTTCTACGGGCTAGCCAACTATCTTTGCCCGCACAAAAGCAGGTCATATGTGACGTGAGGGCCACCATGGACTTCGGCTTTTCTTGGCCGAGGTGTCGGGCAAGCCATTCATCGCGGATGCTATGCTTAAAGGCCGCTAGGGCTTCGGCATCTGGGCAGTCGACGATCTGGTTCTTTTTAGTTAAGAACCTTATCCAGAATTTCCTGGCTGACTCTCCGGGATGTTGAACTATGTGACTTAAGTCATCGGCATCCGGGGGTCGGATGTATGTGCCTTGGAAGTTGTCGCGGAAGGCGTCTTCCAAGTCCTCCCAGCTACCAATGGAGTTTTCGGCAGGCTGCTCAACCAGTGCCGAGTTGGTCCCTTGAGTTTTAGTGGGAGGTATTTGATGGCATGAAGATCATCACTGCGGTCCATGTGAATATGGAGGAGAAAGTCCTCAATCCATACTGCGGGGTCTGTTGTTCCATCATATGATTCGATATTTATGGGTTTAAACCCTTCTGGGAGTTCATGCTCCATTACTTCATCAGTGAAGTAGAGGGGGTGTGTGGCGCCTCTATATCGGCCCAGGTCGCGACGTAGTTCAGATGGAGTCCGTCTGCGGCTTTTGGCCCGGGCGTGATTATGCTTGTCATGTTTGGCTTGATAGCCATCGTCGCGCATCGAGGCACGCCGCCGTGATTCGTACATCGACCTGGCTGGACCTGCTTTATTCTTCAGGTCCTGCCGCAGGTCATATGTGTATCCCCGAGACCTTGTGTCTCTACCTTTACGGCGAGATAGTATGGGCCGATGATCGGCTTGAGTTGTCGTTTTGTCCCGGCCACGTGGTGGTCGGTCAGCCGCATTACGTGTTGCTGGTACGATCTCAAGTTCCTCATCATCGAATTGAGGTAGCAGTTTATGCTTCGGGTAACTTTTGGTTGGGTGCATGCGGTCGTATTCCTCGGTTGCTAGGACATTAGTCCATCTGTCGTTCAGTAGATCTTGATCAGCTTGAAGTTGCTGTTGTTTCTTTTTCAGACTCCTTGAAGTGGCTATTAGCTATTGCTTAAAGTTCTCCTGCTCGAGAGGTTCCTCGGGCACGATAAAGTCTTCGTCGCCGAGGCTCACCTCATCCTTGGAGAGTGGAAGGTAATTACTGTCCTCCGAGTCTTCATTTGCGGCCTGTTCATCAGGACTAACTTACCCATCCTCCCGATCTTCTTGTGCAGAGTTTTGCTCGGCGAGGTTTTCTTGGTCTTCGGCATAGCCCGGAGTATTGTTGTCTCTCGTGCCGATATTGCTGTCTTTGTTGTGGCATGATTTAGAGCGGCGCAGTCGGCGTTTTGGTTGTATCTCGGGAGGTTTATCCTCTACTGGATTTTTCTCGTTATCGTCGTCACCCTCCTTGGGTGTATCCACCATGTACACGTCATACGAAGAGGTGGCCGTCCAGCGTCCAGTAAACGGCGGGTTTTGGGCCTGCTTTTCTCTGGAATCGTCGTCCATACCATCAACGTCTTCGGAGCCGTAATCGAGCATGTTAGTTAAGTCCTCGACAGTGGCGATGAAGTGGGTGGTGGGTGGGACGTAAAATTCCCCGTTCTCAGTCCCTAGTCCGGACTGGGCGTAGTTTGGACGTTGCTCCTTTGTACTGACGAGGGATCGCATCAAGTCCAGAGCCTCACTTAAAGGCGAGGTTTGGCCAGGGAGAAGAGAATCCGTGGAGTACGGCGGGAAGGGGATTCCTCGGCCAAGCCCATTCGATGCTGACTCCGAGAGTTTGGAGCCAGTGTTCGGGGAAGAGTCTGGCTTTGTGATGGTTGCCAGTGTCACTGCTTCCTCCGGCTCTCCCGTACTGGGCCTAGTGGCCACAGATAGTCCGGCGGGTTTAGAAACCCCGTGTTCGAACCTGGCGACGCGCTCCGGCTCTAAGGCCAGAGCGGAGGTTGGGGTCGTGAATCCATGGAAGATCAAGTCTCCTCGGATGTCAGCGACATAATCCAAGTTTCCAAAACTAATCTGGTGACCTGGGGCATAGTTGTCGACCTGCTCTAGATGGCCAAGCGAATTGACCGATAGTATGAAGCCGCCAAACACAAAGATCTGGCCGGGGAGGAAAACCTCCCCCAGGGCGGCCTTGTTGTAGATGATTGATGGAGCCATCGAACCTTCCGGTGACAATGCAGCGGAACTCTCAATGAAAGCACCAATGTCGGTGTCAAAACATGTGCATCTCGGGTAGGGGGTCCCGAACTATGCGTCTAAGGTCGATGGTAACAGAAGGCAAGGGACACGATGTTTTACCCAGGTTCGGGCCCTCTTGATGGAGGTAATACCCTACGTCCTGCTTGATTGATATTGATGAGTACGAGGATTACAAGAGTTGATCTACCACGAGATCGTTGTGGCTAAACCCTAGAAGTCTAGCCTGTATGATTGTGATTATGACTCTACGGACTAAACCCTCCGGTTTATATAGACATCGGGGGAGCCTAGGGTTGTACAAAGTCGGTTTACGAAAGAAGGAATCTACATATCCGAACGCCAAGCTTGCCATCCACGCAAAGGAGAGTCCCATCCGGACACGGGAGGAAGTCTTCTATCTTGTATCTTCGTAGCCCATTAGTCTTGCCCATATTACATAGTCCGGGCGCTTGAGGACCCCTTAATATACGACTCCCTCACCCCCCCTATCACCCACACTCACTTGGCGATGGTTCCAAATGTCGTCGCGGAAAGGGGTTAAAAACCGTTTGTATAGCACCGACGCGTACCAGTGAAATCCTATACCAAGCATCTTTAAATTCTCCCCTCCCCTTTGTTTAAAGATAAGAACCTCATTCTCGGGAGTGTACGCAATATAGGAAGAACTATCCATAGTGACAAAAAGTGACAAAAAAATTGCACACAAAAAACAGATCTGACGAGAAAACGACGAACGAAAAAGAGGGCGAATAAAACAGCAAATTTTGTGAAGTGGGGGAGATGAAAATGAGAGGCAAATGGAAAATAATGTAAATTGCAAGGAGATGAGATTTTTGATTAGGAACCTGGTAGATGTTGATTATGTCTCCCCTGCAATGGCGCCATAAATTCCTTTTGATGCGGCTTGAACTACGTCGGTATTTCCCCAAAGAAGAAGGGATGATGTAGCACAACTACGGTAGGTATTTTCCTCAGTGATGTGACCAAGGTTATCGAACCAGTAGAAGAACCACACAACACTATGTGAATGAGACCTGCACACAAAGAACAAATGCTTGCAACCCCACGTAAAAGAGGGGTTGTCAATCCCTCCCGGTAAACGATAGGTAAAATTTGTAGTAGATTGGATAAATAGATCTCGCCAGAACGTGAGATAAAATAAATAATAATAAATTGCAGCAAGGTAGTTTTGGGTTTTTGGATTAATAGATCTAAAAATAAAAGCAAATAAAAATATATCTCGAAGACAAACATAATAAAGAAGAGACCCGGGGACCGTAGATTTCACTAGTGGCTTCTCTCGAGAAAAATAGCATATGGTGGGTAAACAAATTACTGTTGGGTAACTGATAGAACTTCAAATAATCATGACGATATCTAGGCAATGGTCATTATATAGGCATCATGTCCAAGATTAGTAGACTGACTCATGCCTGCATCTACTACTATTACTCCACACATCAACCGCTATCTAGCATGCATCTAGTATATGAAGTTCATGGAGAAACAGAGTAATGCAATAAGAACGATGACATGATGTAGACAAGATCTACTCATATAGGAATACACACCATCTTGTTATCCTTAATAGCAACAATACATACATGTCATTTCCCCTTTTGTCACTGGGATCGAACACCATAAGAGCGAACCCATCATAAAGCAACTCTTCCCATGGCAAGAAAAATTGATCTAGTTGGCCTAACTAAGCCAAAGATTCGAAGAAGAAATACGAGACTATAAGTAATCATGAATATAAGAGATCAGAAGACTCAAATAACTTTCATGGATAAAAACATAGGTCTGATCATAAACTCAAAGGTCATCGGATCCCAACAAACACACTGCAAAAAGAGTTACATCAAATATATCTCCAAGAGACCATTGTATTGAGAAGCAAGAGAGAGAGAGAGAGAGAGAGAGAGAGAGAGAGAGAGAGCACCATCTAGCTACTAACTACGGACCCGTAGGTCTACAATCAAATACTCACGCATCATCGGAGAGGCACCAATGAGGATGATGAACCCCTCCGTGATGGTGTCTAGATTGGATCTGTGGTTTCTGGAACTTGCAGCGGCTGGAATTGTTTTTCGTCGACTCCCCTAGGGTTTCTGGAATATTGGGGTATTTATAGAGCAAAGAGGTGTTGCGAGAGACCCACCTAGGCACGCCGTCCCCACCGGCATGTGGTGGTGGGTAGTGGGCCCCTCGAAGCCCAACTGGACGTGAGACCGACACCAAAAAATCCTATAAATGCAGAAACTCCTAGAAATAACCCTAGATCAGAAGTTCCACTGCCGCAAGCATCTGTAGCCATGAAAAACCAATCTAGACCCTGTTTAGGCACCCTGTTGGAGGGGGAAATCACCACCTAGGGTCATCTTCATCATCTCGGCGGCCACCATGATGAGGAGGAAGTAGTTCAACCTCGGGGCTGAGGGTTTGTACCAGTAGCTATGCATTTAATCTCTCTCTCTCTCTCTCTCTCGTGTTCTTGATCTGGCACGATCTTGATGTATCGCGAGCTTTGTTAATATAGTTGGATCATACGGTGTTTTCCCCTCTCTATCTTGTTGTGATGAATTGATTTTTACCTTTCAGATTTCATTATTATCGGATTGAATATTTTAATGGATTTGAGAGCACTTGATGTATGTCTTGGCACTCAACTCACGGATTCTCGAAGTGACATTGGGGTAATCTATGCATAGGGGTTGATGCATGTTTTCGCCTTTGTTTCTCCGGTAGAAATCTTGGGGCACTCTTTGAAGTTCATTGTGTTGGATTGAGTATTATGAATCTGAAGTTGTTTGATGCATATCGTATAATCAACTCACGGATACATGGTGACATTGGAGTATCTATGTGACATTAGAGTTGGTTGATGTGTATCATATGGTGTTATTTTAGTACGAACTCTTGGGTTGTTTGTGACACTTATAGGAATGGCTCGATAGATCGACCGGAAAGGATAACTTTGAGGTGGTTTCGTACCATAAAAACAATTTCATCTTATGTTCTCCACTAGATAAGAACTTTGGAGTGATTATTTATCGCACATTGAGGCAAGGTTATATGATCCAATTATATTAGCATTGTTGAGAGATTGCACTAGTGAAAGTATGAACCCTAGGCCTCATTTTCAAGCATTGTAATACCGTTTGTGCTTACTTTTGTTACTTGCCACCTTGCTGTTTTTTATTGTTCCTATAACAAAAAATCAATATCTACTATCATTACTACACTTGTATCACCATCTCTTCGCCAAACTAGTGCACTTATACAATTTACCAATTGCATTTGGTGTGTTGAGGACATAAGAGACTCTTTGTTATTTGGGTGCAAGGTTGTTTGAGAGAGACCATCTTCATCCTACGCCTCCCAAGGATTGATAAACCTTAGGGCATCCACTTGAGGGAAATTTGCTACTGACCTACAAAACTCTGCGCTTGGAGGCCCAACATGAGTCTACAAGAACAAGTTGTGTAGTAGACATCAGCTAGCAGGCTCAAGGCAACATTCCTCGCTCTCATGGTGGAGGGGTCGTGCGCTGGGATCACCGCTGAAATAATGGCTAGTGAGGTTCAACATGAGCACAAGTTCGCTTAGAGTGACATCACTATCGCGCCATTGTTCCCCAAGGATTTTGCCCTCACCCTGCAGAACCCTTACCAGCATGACCTAGTGCTAGAAGAAAGACGCGTCACAGGCCGTGGTGTGACCTTCAACTTGCGGCCTTTGTTCGCTTCGGTGCCCGGTACTCATCGAGTCTAGCGTTTCTACTATGGGGCTACGATCAATAGACTCCCCCACTATGCTTGGGCCATGACACCACTGGCAAGGTCATTGGGGGCAACTATGCACTCGATCTCTTTGAGCACAAGTTGTCGTTGATACGTCTCAAACATATTTATAATTTTTGATTGTGTATGTTATGTTTATATCATTTTGGTATAGCTTTGGCACTAGTTTTTATCACTTTTCTAGACTAACCTATTAACTCAGTGCCTAGTGCCACTTACTATTTTATGCATGTTTTTGGATTTACAGGAAAATAAATTTTACGGAGCTCCAAAAATTACCAATAAATTTTAGATTTTTTTTAGCTCAGAAGCTTCCAGGCAGCCCAGGCCCCACCAGAGGGGAGCCCTATGGGATTCACATGGCCAGATGATGCGACCAGGGGGTTGGCCATGTGGTGGACCCTTGTGGGCCCTACTAGACTTCTTTCCACCACATATCGACGCCTATATTTTTCCTTTGCTCAGAAAACCCGAAACAACAAGGATTTTTTCTGTTCCAGTCGGCGCGCCTCTCGGTTCCGTGTCAATCCAATCTTGAGGCCATTTCCGGTACTCTGCCCAAGGGAAAAATCATCACGGTGGCCATCTCCATGAACTTGAAGGTCAACATGATTGCCGATGAGTAGTTTCCTTTGGACTCTGGGTCCGTAGCATTAGCAAGATGGTTTTCTCTCCCTGGCTTCTGAATACAAAGATTACATGAGGTGCCCTACATGATTGTGATCCATCTAATGTAATCTTTTGATGTGTTTATTGAGGTGTGATGAACTGTCTCTTTATGATCAGATCTATCCATGAATTCTTTTGAGATCAATGTGGGTACTTTGTTGTATAATTATTATTCATATATACTCCCTGATCTATTTGTCTATCTTTTGCCAATTATGATAGATGATCTTCAAGAGGGATTTGTGTATGGTTGTTGGGTTCAATCTTGCAAGTAATTTGCCACAGTGAAAGAAAGTGAAAAGGCCTTGTATTGTGTTGTTGCCATTAGGTATACAAAGATGATTACCTCGTTGTTCTTTGAACATGTGTTGAAAGTTTTTTCTTGTGAACATCAGTACAGACATAAGCGCTCATATATATGTGCATACACTCATCCATATGAACGCACACACGCACACCCTACCCCTATGAGCACCTCCGAGAGACTAAGCCGGCATATCATCTTGAGATTTTACGAAGTCACAGTAGGCGCCTCGTAGTCGATGGGAATGTCTCCTCCCACTGAACGTGTATCACCTGAAATCCTGAAATAAATCCAGGATAAATGCGAGCACCAGGACTTGAACTCTAGTGGGCTGGGATACCACTGTTCACTTAACCATCCAAGCACAGGTTGGTTCACGAACACGTGCTAAAAGCGCGCAGGGTGACAAACAACTCAACATACATATCTATAACTTAAGTTTCATATTGGCAAGATTCTCAAACTGTAGGAATAGAAAGAGTGCATGGTTATAGTGGCATGTCTTCCCGGAACGTGACAAACACGGTGCTCCTGGTTGAACTAACTACATAGCAGCTAGAAGCTTCTGGGATCCCCTCTCCGAAGAACTCTTGTCGACTAGCCAGTCGCCGCCTCCCCAAAAGTTAGGGTCCCTCTGCCTCCCACCGGCGCCGGCCCGCCCCATCTCTGGTGGCCTTAGGGTCATGGGAGCGGAGTGGATCCCGGCCCTTGCCGGTGAGAGGGTTCCATTTTTATATCTTTTTTCAAGTTTCATTAGGGTTTGTGACTTGTTCAGGAAGGCGAGACGGCAGCGGCTCCCTGAAGTTGGAAAAAAAGTCCTCCCGTCTAGCCTCATCAGATGATGCGTCTAGTATCGTCGGTGGACGTGTGGAGGCGTGTCTCCAGTGGATCTGTCTTTGGTGGATTTGCTCGGATCTGTTCGTCATTTGTCTTTGTTCATGTGTTTTCAGGTTGGATCCTTCTTATCTACACTCTTCATCAGCGGCAGTTGCTGTTCTGGTGCGTTGGTTCTATGGGGCCTTAGCACGACGACTTCCCGACTATCCACTACAACAAGGTTTGACCGGCTCCGGCGAGGGAGGGGCGATAGCAGCGGCTCTCTTTCGGCTTGTTTCAGTGTTTATAGTCGTCACTACAGGTCTACGGATTTGGATGTAATTTTATTATTTCTGGTGTTCGTTGTATTATCATAATTGAAGATGAATAGATTAAAAGTTTTTCCCGCAAAAAAATAGTGGCATATCTTTTTGAATCCTATAGAACTAGCAGTAAAATACATGTACTAAGATCGAAGAGTGTTCTTTTTTCTTTTTCCCTCCAAACTTGAGTGCAAGCAAATCCTTAGAAGAAGGAAAACGAATCAAACAAGCAAGGCAGGAAAAGTAAAATCTCATGAATCTTAATCATCCCCATATCTAATGAAATTATTTTTAAATGGAAGAAGACCTAAGTAAACTCAGACCTACTACTCCCTCCGATGCGTATTACTTGTCGCTCAAACGATCGGAGGGAGTATCATTATTTTAGACTACTAGATTGGCTATCAAGGACAACCACTAGACTCGAGCGCTCAGCTAATAAGTGTACTATATATCAAGCGTGATGCACACCCGGCTCAGTTGGTAGCTATAAGATGTGAAAATATCAAGGAGAGTGGCTTATAGTCAGGATTGTACGCCTGATACACAATGCAGACACCGGCAGATTTGTTTACGCGTTTGATGACAAGTTGAGATGCTTGCTCTGTCCTTGGTAGCCGGAGTATCAATTTGCCCGTTGTCATTTTGTGATCAACATGTCAGGATGCGCTGGGCAATCGATAAGAACGATACATTGTCCCGGGCCCCGACAAATGCGTGCATCGCATGGTCGATTTTCGACTAGGGTTGAATCACCATCACCATCAAAACTATATATATCATTGAAAAAAATTAAGGATTCCGTACCCTGATTTTCATTATTTCTAATTTTCATATTTATGTATGTATTCGGACGAAAGCAGGAGAGCTGGGAAAGGGAGAAGGAAAATGAACAAATGAGTCAGGGGATGGGAAGAAAAACACAACGGCAAGCAGATTATTTCATTTTTAAGACAAGTGCACGAGAGGAGATCGATATCATTCACCAGTAAGTTCTCGAGATCGAGAGCTCGGCCGATGCCTCGGCGCTGGCAGGAGCAGAGAGTGCATATTGGCTAATGAAAGCTTGTCAAGACAAGTTCGATTTCTCTACCGATTCTATGGTCCCCTAGCTAAACGAGATTTGACGGATGCATTCTTAACTCCTGATTCATCAGCCCAAGGTCTTAGAACTGAGATTCAACTCTGCCCAGTCAGAGCATTGGCAAATCCGGCCCTATAAACATCCGGGCGTTTTCGCAGACACTTACTGATCATGTCTCAAAAAATGCATTTCACATTCGAATATCACACATCAGGTCCATTCCTTAAGTGCTCTCCGAGTCGCCCCCCGCGTGGGTGGCCGGGAGACCCCCAGATCCCGTCGGCCGGCCCTCCACCACTCCTCCTCCTCCTCCCTCGCCGCCGCCCAAGGGCGCGGCCAGGCAAAGCCTGGTCGTTGCCGGCGGCGGCGGGGACTCGGGCCCTCTCGCTCGCGTGGGGCTGGCGCCCCCGGGCCAGAGCGTGGCGGCGGGCCGGACGCCATGGCGGGTGGTGGTGGCGCCTCATCGACTTCGCATCCCCGCTGCAGGAGGCCTCGTGATCTGGTGCATCGCCGTTGCCAGGGACGGCGGCGGCGTGACCGGATCGGTTCGCGGCGGCGCGGCTGGATCTATGCCCAAGTGTGGGCCTTGATCGCTGGTCTGCCGTCGGCAAGGTGGCGGGTGCGACTCGTCGGCAGCTGGGCAGATCCGTCGGGATTCTACCCATGTCTGATCCTTGACAGCGCGGGCATCTCCGGGGGAAACCCTAGATCTCCTTGGGATCGAGCGATGACGGTGATTTTGCGTCGTAGTCCCTCTTTAGGGCATTGCTTTGGAGTTTACTCCGGTTGAAGGGACCAGCGACGTCGGTGGCGCACGTCTGGTGGAGCAACTGCCGATGAAAATCGCGCCGATTACGGTCATGGCGGACGATGACGGCGTCTTAGATGTCGTTCCCTTGTCGAGGCATCGTCGTTGCAGTCTGCGTCATCATGCTTGGGATGCTTCGGGGGAAACCCTAGATCTGGATCTTCCAGATCGGACGATGATGGCGTTTTATCGCTTTCCCTCCTGGGGGCATAGTTTTGGAGCAAGTGATGGCTAGGGGGATGGTGGAGCGGTACTTCATCTCACACATTGATGGCGGCGGAGATCAGCGGCATGGCGCTGTGGAGGTTTGGCATCCGATGCGTGAAGATGGACTCGTGCAGGAGGAGGTAGCTGTCTGGCGTCATGGTGACGTCGATGGCAGAGTGGCCAGACAAGGTAGAAGCCTCAATATGATCTGAAGACGGACCTGTGGAAGATGGCAGCGACGACACACGATTGCATCTGACCGGATTGTGCCCCAGACCCGGTATGTGGCTCGGCTGGGGTTTTCGGCTTTTGATGTTAGGCTTAGGTGAGTGGTTTGGGTAGTGGCCCAGCTAGCGTCCCTTCATCATATGGATAGGAGTAGCGGCATATGTTGCCAAGATGGTGGATTCAGATATATTGTTTGTAATACTTTGTAAGATCCTCGAGAATAATCAATAAAGTGGCCGTATGCATCTCCCAGATGTAGAGGCCGGGGATCATCCTCCTTTTCTAAAAACATTCGAATATCTCTAAGTTAAAAACATCAAATCCATATTATTATATGCAATGTAAAATGATCTTTAAGTAGAGCTCGTCCGGCTCCACCGTGCCCATGTTCGGCAGCTGGCTGCGCTCCCCAGAGTTTTCGGTCCGGTCGCCAGCAAGGTGGAGTAGGGCATGGGGCACGGGCCGGCTCAGGAGACTCAAGGTGCCGCCATCTTCCATGCCCTACTCTTCCTCATCGGAGTCCGGAACACGCTGGGTGCCGGTGGACATCATATCTATAATGGATCCGTCCTGCAACGAGACGATGAGATCCACCACGACGTGGTTGCGACGCCCAGACTGGTGCACCATACGATGCGCTGGAGAATGCGACTCAGCCTCGCCGACGTGTTGGGTTTCGTAGTAATTTCAAAAAAATTCCTACGCACATGCAAGATCATGTGATGCATAGCAACGAGAGGGGAGAGTGTTGTCTACGTACCTACGCAGACCGACTGCGGAAGCGTTGACACAACGTAGAGGAAGTAGGCGTACGTCTTCACGATCCAACCGATCAAGCACCGAAACTACGGCACCTCCAAGTTCGAGCACACGTTCAGCTCGATGACGATCCCTGGACTCCGATCCAGCAAAGTGTCGGGGAAGAGTTCCGTCAGCACGACGGTGTGGTGACGATCTTGATGTACTACAGCAGCAGGGCTTCGCCTAAACTCCGCTACAGTATTATCGAGGACAATGGTGGCTGGAGGCGCCGCACACGGCTAAGGAATAGATCACGTGGATCAACTTGTGTTTCTTGATCTGTCTTTGGTGCTAGCCCTGCCCCTCTATTTATATCTTGAGCCCTGGGGTCGAAACTTGGAGTAAGAGTCTCCACAAAGTCGGTTTCACCCGATAGGCAAGAGTCCTTCTCGGACACCAGGGCCATACGCCAGGGATCCCGGCGTCTGGACCCAGACGCCAGGGACCCTGGCATCTGGCCCCTGGACTCCGCAAAACTTCCTTTTGCTCTTTCCAAAAACCTTGTGGGCTTTCCCCTTTGGCCCAAATAAAGTGTTCTCGTACCCAAACATTTCGGGAAACATCCGGAACCCCTTCCGGTGATTTCCGGAACCCTTCCGGTGACCAAACACTATTATCATATATATCAAACTTTATCTCCGGACCATTCAGGAGTTCCCCGTCATGTCCGTGATCTCATCTCGGACTCCGAACAACCTTCGGTACATCAAAATGCATAAACTCGTAATATAACTGTCATCGTAACCTTAAGCATGCGGACCCTACGGGTTCGAGAACAATGTAGACATGACCGAGACATGTCTCCGGTCAATAACCAATAGCGGGACCTGGATGCCCATATTGGCTCCTACATATTCTACGAAGATCTTTATCGGTCAGACCGCATAACAACATACGTTGTTCCCTTTGTCATCGGTATGTTACTTGCCCGAGATTCGGTCGTCGGTATCCCATACCTAGTTCAATCTCGTTGCCGGCAAGTCTCTTTACTCGTTCCGTAACACATCATCTCGCAACTAACTCATTAGTTGCAATGCTTGCAAGGCTTATGTGATGTGCATTACCGAGAGGGCCCAGAGATACCTCTCCGACAATCGGAGTGACAAATCCTAATCTCGAAATACGCCAACCCAACATCTACCTTTGGAGACACCTGTAATGCTCTTTATATCACCCAGTTACGTTGTGACGTTTGGTAGCACCCAAAGTGTTCCTCCGGCAAACGGGAGTTGCATAATCTCATAGTCATAGGAACATGTATAAGTCATGAAGAAAGCAATAGCAACATACTAAACGATCGGGTGCTAAGCTAATAGAATGGGTCATGTCAATCAGATCATTCAACTAATGATGTGATCTCGTTAATCAAATAACAACACTTTGTTCATGGTTAGGAAACATAACCATCTTTGATTAACGAGCTAGTCAAGTAGAGGCATACTAGTGACATTTTGTTTGTCTATGTATTCACACATGTATTATGTTTCTGGTTAATACAATTCTAGCATGAATAATAAACATTTATCATGATTATAAGGAAATAAATAATAACTTTATTATTGCCTCTAGGGCATATTTCCTTCAGTCTCCCACTTGCACTAGAGTCAATAATCTAGATCACATCGCTATGTGATTAACACCAATAGTTCACATCTTTATGTGATTGGTTCACATCTCCATGTGACTAACACCCAAAGGGTTTACTAGATTCAATAATCTAGTTCACGTTGCTATGCGATTAACACCCAAAGAGTGATCATGTTTTGCTTGTGAGAGAAATTTAGTCAACGGGCCTGCCAAATTCAGATCCATATGTATTTTGCAAAATTCTATGTCTACAATGCTCTGCACGGAGCTACTCTAGCTAATTGCTCCCACTTTCAATATGTATCCAGATTGAGACTTAGAATCATCTGGATCAGTGTCAAAAACTTGCATCGACGTAACCCTTTACGATGAACCTTTTTGTCACGTCCATAATCGAGAAACATATCCTTATTTTACTAAGGATGATTCTGACCGCTGTCCAGTGATCTACTCCTAGATCACTATTGTACTTTCTTGCCAAATCAGTGCAGGGTATACAATAGATCTGGTATACAGCATGACATACTTTATAGAACCTATGGCCAAGGCATAGGGAATGACTTTCATTCTCTTTCTATCTTCTGCCGTGGTCGGGCTTTGAGTTATACTCAACTTCACACCTTGTAATACAGGCAAGAACTCTTTCTTTGACTGCTCCATTTTAAACTATTTTAAAATCTTGTCAAGGTATGTACTCATTGAAAAAACTTATCAAGCGTCTTGATCTATCTCTATAGATCTTGAAGCTCAATATGTAAGCAGCTTCACCGAAGTCTTTCTTTGAAAAACTCCTTTCAAACACTCCTTTATGCTTTACAGGATAATTCTACATTATTTCCGATCAACAATATGTCATTCACATATACTTATCAGAAACGCTGTAGTGCTCCCACTCACTTTCTCGTAAATACAGGCTTCACCGCAAGTCTGCATAAAACTATATGCTTTGATCAACTCATCAAAGTGTATATTCCCACTCCGAGATGCTTGCACCAGTCCACAGATGGATCGCTGGAGTTTGCACATTTTGTTAGCACCTTTTGGATTGACAAAACCTTTTGGTTGCATCATATACAACTCTTCTTTAATAAATCCATTAAGGAATGCAATTTTGTTTATCCATTTGCCAGATTTCATAAAATGCGGCAATTACTAACATGATTCGGACAGACTCAAGCATAGATATGAGTGAGAAACTCTCATCGTAGTCAACACCTTGAACTTGTCGAAAATATTTTGCGACAATTCTAGCTTTGTAGATAGTAACACTACTATCAGCGTCCGTCTTCCTCTTGAAGATCCATTTATTTTCTATGGCTTGCCGATCATCGGGCAAATCCATCAAAGTCCATACTGTGTTCTCATACATGGATCATATCTTAGATTTCATGGCCTCAAACCATTTCACGTAATCTGGGCTCATCATCGCTTCCTCATAGTTCGCAAGTTCGTCATGGTCTAGTAACATGACTTCCAGAACAGGATTACCGTACCACTCTGGTGTGGATCTCACTCTGTTTACCTACGAGATCCAGTAGTAACTTGATCTGAAGTTACATGATCATCATCATTAGCTTCCTCACTAATTGGTGTAGTAGTCACAAGAACAGATTTTTGTGATGAACTACTTTCCAATAAGGGAGAAGGTACAATTACCTTATCAAGTTTTCTACTTTCCTCCTACTCACTTCTTTCGAGAGAAACTCCTTCTCCAGAAAGTTTCCGAATTTAGCAACAAAAGTCTTGCCTTCGGATCTGTGATAGAAGGTGTATCCAATAGTTTCCTTTGGATATCCTATGAAGACACATTTCTCCGATTTGTGTTCATGCTTATCAGGTTGAAGCTTTTTCACATAAGCATTACAGCCCCAAACTTTCAGAAACGACAACTTTGGTTTCTTGCCAAACCACAGTTCATAAGGCGTCGTCTCAACGGATTTTGATGGTGCCCTTTTAACGTGAATGCAGTTGTCTTTAATGCATAACCCCAAAACGATAGTGGTATATCGGTAAGAGACATCATAGGTCGCACCATATCTAATAAAGTATGGTTATGACGTTCGGACACACCATTACATTGTGGTGTTCCAGGTGGCATGAGTAGTGAAACTATTTCACATTGTTTTTAACTGAAGGCCAAACTCGTAACTCAAATACTCTTCTCTACAATCAGATCGTAGAAACTTTATTTTCTTGTTACGATGATTTTTCACTTCACTCTGAAAATCTTTGAACTTTTCAAATGTTTCAGACTTATGTTTCATCAAGTAGATATACTCATATCTGCTCAAATCATCTGTGAAGATCAGAAAATAATGATACCTGTCGCGAGCCTCAATATCCATCGGACCACATACATCAGTATGTATGATTTCCAACAAATCTATTGCTCGCTCCATTGTTCCGAAGAACAGAGTTTTAGTCATCTTGCCCATGAGGCATGGTTCACAAGCATCAACTGATTCATAATCAAGTGATTCCAAAAGCCCATCAGCATGGAGTTTCTTCATGCGTTTTACACCAATATGACCTAAACGGCAGTGCTACAAATAAGTTGCACTATCATTATTAACTTTGCATCTTTTGGTTTCAATATTATGATTATGTGTATCACTACGATCGAGATCCAACGAACTATTTTCATTGGGTGTGTAACCATATAAGGTTTTATTCATGTAAACAGAACAACAATTTATTCTCTTACTTAAATGAATAACTGTATTACAATAAACATGATCAAATCATATTCATGCTCAACGCAAACACCAAATAACACTTATTTAGGTTCAACACTAATCCCGAAATTATAGGGAGTGTGTGATGATGATCATATCAATCTTGGAACCACTTCCAACACACATCGTCACTTCACCCTTAACTAGTCTCTGTTTATTCTGCAACTCCCGTTTCGAGTTATTAATCTTAGCAACTGAACTAGTATCAAATACTGAGAGTTTGCTATAAACACTAGTAAAGTACACATCAATAACATGTATATCAAATATACTTATGTTCACTTTGCCATCCTTCTTATCCGCCAATCACTTGGGGTAGTTCCTCTTCCAGTGACCAGTCCCTTTGCAGTAGAAGTACTTAGTCTTAGGCTTAGGATCAGACTTGGGCTTCTTCACTTGAGCAGCAACTTGCTTGCAGTTCTTCTTGAAGTTCCCCTTCTTCCCTCTGCCCTTTTCTTGAAACTAGTGGTCTTGTCTACCATCAACACTTGATGTTTTCCTTGATTTCTACCTTCGTCAATTTCCGTATTACGAAGAGCTTGGGAATCGTTTCCGTTATCCCTTGCATATCATAGTTCATCACGAAGTTCTACTAACTTGGTGATGGTGACTAGAGAATTCTGTCAATCACTATCTTATCTGGAAGATTAACTCCCACTTGATTCAAGCGATTGTAGTACCCAGACAATCTGAGCACATGCTCATTCGTTGAGCGATTCTCCTCCATCTTTTAGCTATAGAACTTGTTGGAGACTTCATATCTCTCAATTCGGGAATCTGCTTGAAATATTAACTTCAATTCCTGGAACATCTCATATGTTCCATGACGTTCAAAACGTCTTTGAAGTCCCGATTCTAAGCCGTTAAGCATGGTGCACTAAACTATCAAATAGTCATCATATTGAGCTAGCCAAACATTCATAACGTCTGCATCTGCTCCTGCAATAGGCTCGTCACCTAGCGGTGCATCAAGGACATAATTCTTCTATGCAGCAATGAGGATAAACCTCAGATCACGGATCCAATCCGCATCATTGCTACTAACATCTTTCAACACAATTTTCTCTAGGAACATATCAAAATAAACATATGAAAGCAACAACGCGAGCTATTGATCTACAACATAGATATGCTAATACTACCAGGACTAAGTTCATGATAAATTAAAGTTCAATTAATCATATTACTTAAGAACTCCCACTTAGATAGACATCCCTCTAATCCTCTAAGTGATTACGTGATCCAAATCAACTAAACCATAACCGATCATCACGTGAGATGGAGTAGTTTTCAATGGTGAACATCGTTATGTTGATCATATCTACTATATGATTCACGCTCGACCTTTCGGTCTCCGTGTTCCGAGGCCATATCTGTATATGCTTGGCTCGTCAAGTATAACCTGAGTATTCCGCGTGTGCAACTGTTTTGCACCCGTTGTATTTGAACGTAGAACCTATCACACCCGATCATCACGTGGTGTCTCAGCACGAAGAACTTTCGCAACGGTGCATACTCAGGGAGAACACTTCTTGATAATTTAGTGAGAGATCATCTTATAATGCTACCGTCAATCAAAGCAAGATAAGATGCATAAAAGGATAAACATCACATGCAATCAATATAAGTGATATGATATGGCCATCATCATCTTGTGCTTGTGATCTCCATCTCCGAAGCACCGTCGTGATCACCATCGTCACCGGCGTGACACCTTGATCTCCATCGTAGCATCGTTGTCGTCTCGCCAAGCTTATGCTTCCACGACTATCACTACCGCTTAGTAATAAAGTAAAGCATTACATCGCGATTTCATTGCATACAATAAAGCGACAACCATATGGCTCCTGCCAGTTGTCGATAACTCGGTTACAAAACATGATCATCTCATACAATAAAATTCAGCATCATGTCTTGACCATATCACATCACAACATGCCCTGCAAAAACAAGTTAGACGTCCTCTACTTTGTTGTTGCAAGTTTTACGTGGCTGCTACGGGCTTAAGCAAGAACCAATCTCACCTACGCATCAAAACCACAACGATAGTTTGTCAAATAGAATCCGTTTTAACCTTCGCAAGGACCGGGCGTAGCCATACTCGGTGCAACTAAAGTTGAAGAGACAGTCGCCCGCAAGCCACCTATGTGCAAAGCACGTCGGGGGAACCGGTCTCGCGTAAGCGTACGCGTAAGGTTGGTCCGGGTCGTCTCGTCCAACAATGCCGCCGAACCAAAGTATGACATGCTGGTAGGCAGTATGACTTATATCGCCCACAACTCACTTGTGTTCTACTCGTGCATATAACATCAACATAAATAACCTAGGCTCGGATGCCACTGTTGGGTTTCTTAGTAATTTCAAAAAATTTCCTACGCACACGCAAGATCATGTGATGCATAGCAACGAGAGGGGAGAGTGTTGTCTATGTACCCACGCAGACCGACTGTGGAAGCGTTGACACAACATAGAGGAAGTAGTCGTACGTCTTCACGATCCAACCGATCAAGCACCGAAACTACGGCACCTCCGAGTTCGAGCACACGTTCAGCTCGATGACGATCCCCGGACTCCGATCCAGCAAAGTTTCGGGGAAGAGTTCCGTCAGCACGACGGCGTGGTGACGATCTTGATGTACTACAGCAGCAGGGCTTCGCCTAAACTCCGCTACAGTATTATCGAGGACTATGGTGGCTGGGGGCGCCGCACACGGCTAAGGAATAGATCACGTGGATCAACTTGTGTTTCTTGATCTGTCTTTGGTGCTAGCCCTGCCCCTCTATTTATATCTTGAGCCCTGGGGTCGAAACTTGGAGTAAAAGTCTCCACAAAGTCAGTTTCACCCGATAGGCAAGAGTCCTTCTCAGACTCCAGGGCCAGACGCCAGGGATCCCGGCGTCTGGACCCAGACGCCAGGGACCCTGGCGTCTGGCCCCTGGACTCCACAAAACTTCCTTTTGCGCTTTCCAAAAACCTTGTGGGCTTTCCCCTTTGGCCCAAATAAAGTGTTCTCGTACCCAAACATTTCGGGAAACATCCGGAAACCCTTCCGGTGACCAAACACTATTATCATATATATCAAACTTTATCTCCGGACCATTCCGGAGTTCCTCGTCATGTCCGTGATCTCATCTCAGACTCCGAACAACCTTCGGTACATCAAAATGCATAAACTCATAATATAACTGTCATCGTAACCTTAAGCGTGCGGACCCTACGGGTTCGAGAACAATGTAGACATGACCGAGACATGTCTCCGGTCAATAACCAATAGCGGGACCTGGATGCCCATATTGGCTCCTACATATTCTACGAAGATCTTTATCGGTCAGACCGCATAACAACATACGTTGTTCCCTTTGTCATCGGTATGTTACTTGCCCGAGATTCGATCGTCGGTATCCCATACCTAGTTCAATCTCGTTGCCGGCAAGTCTCTTTACTCGTTCCGTAACACATCATCTCGCAACTAACTCATTAGTTGCAATGCTTGCAAGGCTTATGTGATGTGCATTACTGAGAGGGCCCAGAGATACCTCTCCGACAATCGGAGTGACAAATCCTAATCTCGAAATACGCCAACCCAACATCTACCTTTGGAGACACCTGTAATGCTCCTTTATAATCACCCAGTTACGTTGTGACGTTTGGTAGCACCCAAAGTGTTCCTCCGGCAAACCGGAGTTGCATAATCTCATAGTCATAGGAACATGTATAAGTCATGAAGAAAGCAATAGCAACATACTAAACGATCGGGTGCTAAGCTAATAGAATGGGTCATGTCAATCAGATCATTCAACTAATGATGTGATCTCGTTAATCAAATAACAACTCATTGTTCATGGTTAGGAAACATAACCATCTTTGATTAACGAGCTAGTCAAGTAGAGGCATACTAGTGACATTTTGTTTGTCTATGTATTCACACATGCATTATGTTTCCGGTTAATACAATTCTAGCATGAATAATAAACATTTATCATGATTATAAGGAAATAAATAATAACTTTATTATTGCCTCTAGTGCATATTTCCTTCACGATGTTCACCGCCGCGAGGGATGCCGCCGCCTCCCGCGCCCACTGCCTCGCACGGCGGGCACGCCGCGTTATGTTTGCGTCGGACAATGCCCATGGTGCGTCCATGGTCTCGGCGCGCTAACAGAGGGGTTGCCAATCCGCCACCGCGTTCAGACGCCAGACGGACCACACTGCCTTCGGTGAGGCAGCAACGACTGCCCTAGCACTGGATCCATGCGTCATCTCCTCCTCGGAAGGAGTCCGAGCGTTGCCCTGCACGGGCCTCCTCCCGGGAGCAGCGGAGCGCAAGTCAGGCGGCCATCTCCTCCTCGGGCCACGTGCGATGTGCTCGAGGTTGACAGATCTGGAGGTGAAACTCGGATCCGATGCCCACCATGCCGGAGACGCCGGAGGTGAGCTTGGGTGACGAAGGGGAGTGACGTGAAGTGGCTAGGGTTTGGTCCGACGAGCGGATGGGGAGGAATATATGAGGGGTCGGGTGTGCCAGCATAGGCCGGGTCCGACATAGCTAACACGCCCGGGCGCGCCCGGGCTCCCCAATATCCGTCCATATTTGGACTGGATACGAGGGGTGCTGATCAGTCCGGGCATATGAGGCAAATTTGGGGTGTTCGACTGTAGATACTCTTAGATTATATTTGCCCACTGTAGATCTTCTCCACACCATTGACTTCGTTTATGTTTCTCGCGGTCTATACAGTTGTGTCCCTTACATCATCTACAACTGGACTTTGCAAATCCAGCCCATCAAAAGCCCGCGGACGTGCCCGGTCGCGTCGGCAGACACCGACGGATGAAGCCTCAAATTTGTTTTCTCACATTCGGACACCTCAATTATCATATCTCAAATCCATACAAACTCATGCAACTACGTCGATGTTTTACACACATCGTCCGGCTACTACATCAATACTAAACATGCCATTGGACTACAAAGTTTTGGCATGTGTGGGTATGGTGGACATCATCCATGGCTGCCCTTGCCCTTCCCGACGCCCTTGTCGTCCTTTTGCGGAAATATCGGTTGAAGACGCAATAGGGATCGAGCTGGATCTGCTCGTCGCTGGAGCTGTCCTCGCCATCGATGTCCTCTTTCTCCTTCGTCGGTGGTAGTCCAGCCATGGCACAGACCGCCCAATTCTGCTCTAGGGCAAGGGCGCACATGTTTCTCTGCTGTCGTTTCTTCACAATCGGGCACGAATGGCTTTTTCTTCTAGGGCCACCCGCGCCACCACATCAGTCGCCTCTGCCGCCGCCATTTCCTCACGATACGGGCCTTGGAGGCCCTTATCCTCTCCGTCCCATGGTGAGCACACCGGTCCCGGTGGGACTCATAGTCCGCCCGACCGGTGATAGGGAAGGAGAGATTTTCCGACTGCCGGGACCACGATGATCTAGCCCCAGAGAACCCGAGCGCCCGTTGAGCCAATGCTATTTAGTCGCGCTGGACAGATCCTGCCGTCGGGCGGGCTTTGTCCTCCCGGAAACGGCAGTGTACAATGCGGACCGTCATTGCCTCCTCCAACTCGCATGAGATGGCACCCCAGTCGACGGATCTGGATTAGTCGGAGTCAGATCCACTGCCCACCATGCCGGAGCCGGCTTGAAATCGCTGGAGGTGAGCTCGGGTGGCGGAGGGAGTGGAGGAGAGTGGGGTGTGAAGTGGCCAGGGTATGGTTAGATGAGCGGATGGAGAGGAATATATGTGGGGTCTGGTGGGCCAGCATGGGTCCGGTCTGACGTGGCGGACTTGCCCGGGCGCCCCCATATCCGCCCTATATTTGGGCTGGATATGAGGGATACCAGTCAGCCCAGGCATTTGAGGTTCGTTTGAGGCGTCCATCTGCATCAAAATTTCGTAACCGATCAGTGATCGGGCGGCCCGCTCGGACGTATAAAACGAGTTTAGGAGCCCGGCTGTAGATGCTCTTATTTACCAAATCATCAAACTCATACATTCCCACACAACTTAAAATAAACACACGTAGTTCATTTAGGTCACACACACACATAGCATAGACATAATTCATCATCCAAGCCATCGACTATCAGACTATCATAAATGGGCATGTTCTAAAAACTAGGGCTATGGGGAGAACTTGTCCACGGCTTCCCTTGTCCTTGTCCTTTTGTCTCCGTAGCGGTTGAAGACACAATGCGGGTCAAGACAGATTTGCTCGCTCCCAAAGTTATGTGGTCGGATGCGACACCGTCATCCTCCTTATCATACGGAGAGGGCATAAACATCTCTGCTTTGATCCTGTGCGAAGGCACGCGTATCCTGGGCTTGCAACTTCGCCCAGATGTAAGGATGGGCGTCTTCAGCGGCATTGGCCTCCGAGGCCTAGTCTGACGTGACGAGGCGTGACGAGGCCTCCACATCCTTCCGGATGTCGGCGACGCGTCTGGCCTCCGCATCCGACTGAAGGCAATCGAGGATGGCCTGCTGCTCCGCCTGCAGATCCGCGTCGCCAGTGTCCCTCACATCTTC
Organism: Triticum aestivum; assembly: GCF_018294505.1. Classification (NCBI taxonomy): domain Eukaryota; kingdom Viridiplantae; phylum Streptophyta; class Magnoliopsida; order Poales; family Poaceae; genus Triticum; species Triticum aestivum. The sequence continues at coordinate 578,186,544 of NC_057806.1, read as the reverse complement.
CTTCTCTGGCTCATCCTCCTCCTCACCATCATCCTCCTCAACCTCCTCCTCCTCGTCCGCCTCGTCCTCCACCTCCTCCAACTCCTCCGGATCCACTTCATTCGGAGGTAGCCCCGCGGCGAACCGGCACTGCTCAAGGAGCTCGAACCGGCGCTCTGGCGTCAGAAATGGCTCGCTCCTCACTCGGCGGCATGGGGGCATGGCTACTAGGCGGATAGGTGGAGTGAAAAGTGGTGGCGGCGACGAAAAGGCGGAGAAAAATATGGATGGATGGTAGGGTTTTAGTGCCGCCCGGTGACTTAAATAGCCAGGCTAGGCACTACGCAGCCCGCCGGAACTACGCCACGCGGCGCCCACCGGTCCGACGAAGGAGAGGAGCTTGGACCACCGGGTTTCAGGGCATTTCTGGCTGGGACCCCTTCGTCAGTCCTACATGGCGGGCGTGCCCTGGCGCGCCTGAGCGCCCCATATCCGCCTCATATTTGGGCTGGATATGAGGGGTGTCGGTCAGCCCGGCCGTGTGAGGCCCGTTTGAGGCATCCGTCTGGTTCAAAAAATCATGACCAGGTGACCCGCCCTAGCGTTGGAGAATGGCGCGAGATGCCCGCCTGTAGATGCTCTAATGATTCCGCGAGTTCTTTTTCTCGCGCGTGCGCACGTTCGGGTATGTTGATCGTCTTTGTGAAACAACGCATATCGACATGTCTTCATAAAGGGCGCTGATAGGCGCCACCGCACCGGCCCAGGTCGGACCAGCGTCGTACGATCTAGTGATTAGGAGCCACACAATTTCCTCTCCCTTCTCTGGGCGTCTCTCTTCTATTAGAAAAAATCCTTCACGCGCCGCCATGGACGACGAGGCGCGGGCCTCGAAGCATCTCCCTGCACGTCTCCCCTGCCGCTGCCCTCGCCGTCGGTCGCCGTCGTCGCCTCCTGGATTTCTCGCCAGCAAATATGCGCCCGCGTTTGCAGCTCCCGTGGCGACGATTGCAGCTCCGGTGAGCAAGTCTGCGTCTATGGTGGCGTCGGCCGTAGCTCCGGTGAGCGGGTATGCGTCTGTGGTGGCGCCGGTCGCAGCTCTGGTGATGGTCGCCAGTTGCAGCTCCGGCGCCAGTCGCCGGTAACAGCACGACCCATGCAACAACTGGACATGGGCGATGGGCACCCAGGCAGACATCGCCATTTGAATGGACGTAGCAAAAAGCATCACCGGTCATAACAAAAATGACAGACGGTTGCAGCAAATCATGGTCGCCGCCATCGCAAGGTCGCAGGTCCGCCTTGTTGGATGTAGCAAAAAACTTTGCCGGTGGTAGCAAAATCCAACTACGGTTGAATCTTTATTATCTACGGTTGAAGCTTTTTCCGTGGTCGGTTGAAGCTTTTTGTGATTTCGGTTGATGCTTTTTCCTGTTGGCAGTAGCCAGCCCTAGCATCGTCGTTCATTGTTGTAAGCTTTTTTCGACGCCGGTTGAAGCTTTGTGCAACATCGGATGTAGCATTTTATTGTGAGAGTAGCTGGTTCCAGCATCTATCGTTGTTGGTTGAACCTTTTTGCCGCATCGGTTATAGCTTTTCAGAACGTCGTTGCAACATCTGAGGGAGGGGGAGCTATCCCTTGGTGCTCGCAGCTCGCCATCCGCGTAAGCCATGGCCACCCTGCCTGTGAGCTCCCGGGCCATGGTGGTGCCCCCCTATTGTAGCAGCGCCGGTGCTCGGCCCCATCCCGCACGTCCATGGCGAAGGGCGCGGCCATGGCATCGTTGCAGAACCTGCAGGAGAGAGAAGAAACAAATAGGAGAAAAAAAGATACGCAATCATGAGAAAAAAAGAAGAAGAAATGATTAGTCGCGGGCCCACACGATTAGCCAACTTATGCGAGGTACGCGCAGCCGCATGATCTGCGTCATCGACGCAGCGCACGCGTCCGGCGGAACGCTTCGGCCGACGCCCCGGCAGCAAGCGTTTCCCTTTCAAAAAGGGCTAGCCTAGACTAGTTCAGGCTCGTACGAAATCCGTGTTGCCAAATTTTCTAGGCTGGTCCCATGAAAGAGACACAAATCATTAATACCACAATGTTTTTTTAACAATATTAACACCACACTGGTTAACTCGACAAAGGTACTTCAGAGTAGATATATTGTTGCCAAATTTTCTTGGCTGGTCCCATGAAAGAGACACAAATCATTAACACCACACTGGTTTTTCTAACAATATTAACACCACACTGGTTAACTCGACAAAGGTACTTCAGAGTAGATATATAGACGACGGCATGATGTATACGGTGATAGAGACACAAATCCAACGGCACAACCTAGGCTCATGGGTCACGATCCATTCGAGTACTCCGGAGGTGCATGTAACACGAGAGAGCGGGGGCACCTCGCCGCGGTGGTTGGTGGGGAGGCGATAACGATGCCCGCAACGTTAATTGAGTACTTGAGCGGCTCGACTGTACGCACATGCATGCATGGATCATGTCTCCAAACCACGCCATGCACGTGGGATATACCATAAGCTTTATGTCACGTACAGATAGTCACATGCCATGTGCGCTGACAAGGCACACATGTACCAACTATCAAGGGCTGAAGCATACTCAATCGAGATGATATATCATCAAATCAAAATGATTGATGGATATAATGTTTCCAAGATGATTCATGTATATAGCAGCCAAAATGATATATCATCAATCAAAATGATTTTGTTGCGGGTGATCAATCAAAATGATTGATGTATATTATGTTTCCAAGATGATGCCACTTGCATCTTCACAAATACCCTCGTGTGTGTCTTTCTCGTATCGACCATCAGGGATAATCTGGGACACTGCGCTTGCCCTTATACATAGTAGATATTTCTTTTTATTTTTTAAAAAAGGAAAGACCCTCGGTCTCTCCAACAAGTGATGAGCACAGCCATTGGTCCCGGTTCGTCTGGACCTTTTGGTCTCGGTTGGTGGGACGAACCGGGACCAATGGGCCTCGCTCCTGGCCCATCACCATTGGTCCCGGTTGGTGGCTTGAACCGGGACCAAAGGCTCCCCTTTAGTCCTGGCTCATGCCACCAACCGGGACCAATGAGGTGCCTATATATACCCCCTCGCGCAAGAGCAGAGCACAGTGCTCTGTTTTTTCTGGCCGAGGGGGAGAGGGCTTTGTGGTGCTCTAGCTCACCTCCTATGCACATGAGGTGTTCGATGGAATGCCTGAGCCACACTACTTAAGCTTTCTCCTCTCGAAGCTCGACCTCAAAGCTCCATTTTTCTCGAGATTTGTCTAGATTTAGCGGTCCGTCACGCCCCGTCTCCGTCTTCACCGCCGTCAATCACCCGCGTCGATCTCATCACCGACACCACCGTGGTGAGCCTCTTGTTCTTATCTTCTTTCTGAAAGGAAAAATATTCTTACTTGTATGTTTAGATAGATACTTGTATCATTTTCTTACATTTATTATTGCATCTTATATAGTGCGATGGTTTTGGTATCCGCCCCCGTCGGCCCTCGTCTTGTCTATGATTCGGATTTGGTATGTATATTATCTTTATAACTATTGGTTCATTTATTGTTTATGAAAATTATGCCGACCAACGTGACATAGATTTTATTTATCTAGGATGTATGTGAATCGGAAATGCCAACCGACCCTATTGTCGAGAGGTTAAATTTAGTTGAAGAAGAAAACAATTTGTTGAAGGAAAAAATAAAAAAATTGAGGAGGAGAAGATGATATTGGAGTTGCATGTTGCGGATGTCGTCGATGATCACAAGATCAAGATGGATGCAATGCGCTTGAAGATTAGAAAGATTAGAAAATATGCCATTCATACCGAGGCTTGGTATCATTATGCCGTTGGATCAATTGTTACCTTGGTTGCGATTATGATCGCATTTGTTTTCGCATTGAAATGTTTTACATAGTTTCAATGTATGATTTAATTAATTAGATGCTCTGGAGAGCTATATGTTGTTAGATGAGAACTATGTATGCACTTTGGTTTTAATGTGATGATGAACTTCTATTAATTTGGACACTTAATTATATATAATGCACGCAGATGAACCGGCAATGGATGTACGGTGACAGACACACCCGCGAGTACATTAAGGGCGTGCATGAGTTTCTCGATGCGGCTGAGGCAAACAAGCAGAATGGTTTTATGTGTTGTCCATGCACTGAATGTGGGAATACGAGGTCTTACTCTAACCGAAAAATCCTTCACTCCCACCTGCTTTACAAGGGTTTCATGCCACATTATAATGTTTGGACGAGGCACGAAGAAATAGGGGTTATGATGGAAGACGGCGAAGAAGAAGAGTACGATGACAACTATGTGCCCCCTGAATACGGTGATGCTGCAATGGGGGGAGCTGGTGAAGATCAAGAGGAACCAGATGATGTGCCCAATGATGCTGCCACGGGTGAAGCTGCTGAAGATCAAGAGGAACCAGACGATGTGCCTGATGATGATGATCTCCGCCGGGTCATTGTCGATGCAAGGACGCAATGCATTAGTCAAAAGGAGAAGCTGAAGTTCGATCACATGTTAGAGGATCACAAAAAAGGGTTATACCCCAATTGCGAAGATGGCAACACAAAGCTCGGTACCGTACTGGAATTGCTGCAGTGGAAGGCAAAGAATGCTGTGGCTGACAAACGATTTGAGAAGCTAGTGAAAATATTGAAGAAGAAGCTTCCAAAGGATAACGAATTGCCCGACAATACATACGCAGCAAAGAAGGTCGTATGCCCTCTAGGATTGGAGGTGGAGAAGATACATGCATGCCCTAATGACTGCATCCTCTACCGCGGTGCATACAAGGATCTGAACGCATGCCCGATATGCGGTGCGTTGTGGTATAAGATCAGACGAGATGACCCTGATGATGTTGACGGCGAGCCCCTCAGGAAGAGGGTTCCTACGAAGGTGATGTGGTATGCTCCTATAATACCATGGTTGAAACGTCTGTTCAGAAAAGAAGAGCATGCCAAGTTGATGCGATGGCACAGTGAGAACCGAAAAAAGATGGGAAGTTGAGAGCACCCGCTGATGGGTCGCAGTGGAGAAAAATCGAGAGAAAGTACTGGGATGAGTTTGCAAAGGACCCAAGGAATGTATGGTTTGCTATAAGCACGGATGGCATTAATCCTTTCGGGGAGCAGAGCAGCAATCACAGCACCTGGCCCGTGACTCTATGTATGTATAACCTTCCTCCTTGGATGTGCATGAAGAGGAGGTTCATTATAATGCCAGTTCTCATCCAAGGCCCTAAGCAACCCGACAACGAAATTGATGTGTACCTAAGGCCATTAGTTGAAGAACTTTTACAGCTGTGGAATGGAAACGGTGTACGTACGTGGGATGAGCACAGACAGGAGGAATTTAACCTTAAGGCGTTGCTGTTCGTGACCATCAACGATTGGCCCGCTCTCAGTAACCTTTCAGGACAGACAAACAAAGGATACCACGCATGCACACACTGTTTAGATGACACTGAAAGTATATACCTGGACAAATGCAGGAAGAATGTGTACCTGGGCCATCGTTGATTTCTTCTGACCAACCATCAATGTCGAAAGAAAGGCAAGCATTTCAAAGGCGAGGCAGATCACCGGAAGAAGCCCGCCATGCGCACCGGTGATCACGTGCTTGCTATGGTCAATGATTTACACTACGTAATCTTTGGAAAGGATCCCGGTGGACTAGCTGTTCCGAATGACGCTGAGGGACACGCACCCATGTGGAAGAAGAAATCTATATTTTGGGACCTACCCTACTGGAAAGACCTAGAGGTCCGCTCCTCAATCGACGTGATGCACGTGACAAAGAACCTTTGCGTGAACCTGCTAGGCTTCTTGGGCGTGTATGGGAAGACAAAAGATACACCCGAGGCACGAGAGGACCTGCAACGTTTGCACGAAAAAGACGGCATGCCTCCGAAGCAGTATAAAGGTCCTACCAGCTACGCTCTTACGAAAGAAGAGAAAGAAATCTTCTTTGAATGCCTGGTCAGTATGAAGGTCACGACTGGCTTCTCGTCGAATATAAAGGGAATAATAAATATGCCAGAGAAAAAGTTTCAGAACCTAAAGTCTCATGACTGCCATGTGATTATGACGCAACTGCTTTCGGTTGCATTGAGGGGGCTTCTACCGGAAAACGTCCGATTAGCCATTGTGAAGCTATGTGCATTCCTCAATGCAATCTCTTAGAAGGTGATCGATCCAGAAATCGTACCAAGGCTAAGGAGTGATGTGGCGCAATGTCTTGTCAATTTCGAGCTGGTGTTCTCACCATCCTTCTTCAATATCATGATGCACGTCCTAGTTCATCTAGTCGACGAGATTGTCATCCTGGGGCACGTATTTCTACACAATATGTTCCCCTTTGAGAGGTTCATGGGAGTCCTAAAGAAATATGTCCGTAACCACGCTAGGCCAGAAGGAAGCATCTCCATGGGCCATCAAACAGAGGATGTTATCGGGTTTTGTGTTGACTTCATTCCTGGCCTTAACAAGATAGGTCTCCCTAAATCGCGGTATGAGGGGAGACTGACTGGAAAAGGCACTCTTGGAAGAGACTCAATAATATGTAGGGACGGATATTCTTCGTCTCAAGCACACTACACAGTTCTACAGAACTCTACCTTGGTGACCCCGTATGTCGATGAACACAAGAACAGTCTGCGCTCCAAACACCCGGAGCAGTGCGACGACTGGATTACATGTGAACACATCAGGACTTTCAGCAGTTGGTTGGAAACACGTCTTAGAGGTGACAACACTGTTTGTGATGAGTTGTACTTGTTGTCCAGGGGACCATCTTTGACTGTATTGACTTACAAAGGATACGAGATAAATGGGAATACATTTTACACGATCGCCCAAGATCAAAAGAGAACCAACCAAAACAGCGGTGTCCGCTTTGATGCAGCAACCGAGAGCGGAAAGGATACATATTATGGTTACATAGTGGACATATGGGAACTTGACTACGGACCTGATTTTAAGGTCCCTTTGTTTAAGTGCAAATGGGTCAATCTGTTAGGCGGCGGGGTACAGGTAGACCCATAGTACGGAATGACAACAGTGGATCTGAAAAATTTTGGGTACACTGATGAACCGTTCGTCCTAGCCAATGATGTGGCACAGGTTATCTATGTGAAGGACATGTCTACCAAACCGAGAAAAAGAGAAGATAAGGAAGCGAATACATCATACGATGAGTCAAAGCGCCACATAGTTCTTTCAGGAAAAAGGGACATCCTGGGAGTGGACGGCAAGACAGACATGTCTGAAGATTATGAAAAGTTTCATGAAATTCCTCCCTTCAATGTCAAGGCTGACCCAAGCATCCTGATAAACAATGAAGATTATCCATGGTTACGGCGCAATAAGGAAATGACGCAAGCGAAGAAAAAGTGAAGACTTTCTCCCGCAATTATTATGATGATACCATGCCAAATTTGTAACAGAAGAACATGCTACCATTGTCCGTTTTGTACATGCACATGCTATGTGGGTGAAATTATGATACCATCCCAACTTTCAACTTTTTCAGAGTTCATTTGAAATGCTTTCATGTCTTATGGTTTGAAACTTTGATACTTCGAAAGTGATTGTCCATTTTGTACACGAAGTGCATCAAGTTTTTGTAGTAACCCTCTCTACTTTTTGGAACATGCTATGTGGGTGAAATGATGATACCATGCCAACTTTCAACCTTTTCAGAGTTCATTTTGAAATGCTTTCCAATTTCAGAGTCATTTAGCTCAAAGAATGAATTAATAGCAAACAGAATAAACTACAAAACTTTTATGAAAATAAAAACAATCAATTAAATATTATGTTATGATCAACTAAAATAAAACTATAATATTCTTCAATAGCAAAACTATTTAAAATTTAAAACTAATGGCACTAACAGAAAGTTTATAATTTTTGTGACCTAAAAGCAAAAAGAAATCACTAAAAAACTGTAAGTATTTAGTTGTAAGTAGAAATAAAAAATAAATAGAAAAAAATTCTATTTTTATAGTAAAGTTATTCATAAACTAGTGATTCACACAAATTTTTAAAAATTCAAATTTAAACTATTTAAAATTTAAAACTAATGGCACTAACAGAAAGTTTATAATTTTTGTGACCTAAAAGCAAAAAGAAATCACTAAAAAACTGTAAGTATTTAGTTGTAAGTAGAAATAAAAAATAAATAGAAAAAAATTCTATTTTTATAGTAAAGTTATTCATAAACTAGTGATTCACACAAATTTTTAAAAATTCAAATTTAAACTATTTAAAATTTAAAACTAATGGCACTAACAGAAAGTTTATAATTTTTGTGACCTAAAAGCAAAAAGAAATCACTAAAAAACTGTAAGTATTTAGTTGTAAGTAGAAATAAAAAATGAATAGAAAAAAAATTCTATTTTTATAGTAAAGTTATTCATAAACTAGTGATTCACACAAATTTTTAAAAATTCAAATTTAAACTATTTAAAATTTAAAACTAATGACACTAACAGAAAGTTTATAATTTTTGTGACCTAAAAGCAAAAAGAAATCACTAAAAAATTGTAAGTATTTAGTTGTAAGTAGAAATAAAAAATAAATAGAAAAAAATTCTATTTTTATAGTAAAGTTATTCATAAACTAGTGATTCACACAAATTTTTAAAAATTCAAATTTAAACTATTTAAAATGTAAAACTAATGGCACTAACAGAAAGTTTATAATTTTTGTGACCTAAAAGCAAAAAGAAATCACTAAAAAACTGTAAGTATTTAGTTTTAAGTAGAAATAAAAAAATAAAAAACCAAAAAAAATATAGAAATAAAAAAGAAAAAACCAAAAAAAAAATGCCTCCTACTGGGCCTCCACGGCCTGAATACGACTAGAAACCCTACATGGGCCAGGATTCAGGCCCGCAGAAGGCCCAATAGACCCACAGGCAGTAGCAAGTTTAGGCCCGAAAGCTTGCATTAGAGAGGAGCTCGAATGGGTAGGAACACCAACGCTTATAAACCAGTGCCGGCGCGCTTCAGCTAGCGATGTGGGACTAAACTTTTGGGCTCGGGGCAGCAAAGGCCATTGGTCCCGGTTGGTGGCACCAACCATGACTAAAGGTGGCATTGGTCCCGGTTCGTGGCACCAACCGTGACCAATGCCCCCCTTTAGTCCCGGTTGGTTCCACCAACCGGGACCAAAGGCCGCCGCTTCCCGCCCTTTGGGCTGCTAAAAATTGGCCTTTGGTCCCGGTTCGTGGCACCAACCGGGACTAAAGGGGGCATTAGTCCCAGTTTGTGCCACCAACCGGGACCAATGCTCCGTCTATATAAGCCACACTTGTGAAAATTTTGGTTCAGTTTCTTCGATCCCGCCCCAACGTCGCCGCCAGGCTGCCCCTGTGCTCGCCTCGCCGTCGCCGCCGTTGCCCCTGCCCCGCCCCCGAGCGCGCCCTGCCTCGCCGTAGTCGCCGGCCGCCCGTCCATCGCCCCCGAGCACCCCCTGCGCCGCCGAGGCCATCCACCGCCCCCGAGCACCCCCTGCGCCCCCGAGCCTGTCCGCCGCCACCGAGCGCGCCCCGCCGTCGCCCTCGCCCTCGCCGACCCCGAGCCCGTCCTCGTCGCCGTCGCCCCCGATGCCGTCCGCCCGCGTCTCCTCCCCGATCCCTCCGGGAGAGGTAGCTACCGCCCCATCCTCCCCCCTTCCTTCCTTCCCTGCTCTTTAATTTGCAAAATATTGATATGATGTAGATGTATGTATGTATGTATGTATGAGTTGGGGAGAAAGTTTATAATTTTTGTTCATATATACTGTACATGTATGTATGATGAATTTTGATATTTTTTTGTTCATATATAATGTAGATGTATATGTATGTATGGAATGATATCGATGGATGTATGTATATAGAACATTCGTAGAAAAAAATGTCCCCCTCCGGTTCACTCGGGAACACTAACTATCTCGGAGAAAAAAATGTTATCGGGGAAAAAAATGTTATCGGGGTCGAGGGTCGTCGAACATGAGAGGAAGAAGAGGATAAAAAAGAAGAGGAAGAATAAAAAAAGAGGAGAAGAAAGAATAGTGGAGCTTCTCCTCTATTCTTTCTTCTCCTCTTTTTTTTTCTTCTTCTTCATCTTTTTTTATCGGGAGGGATCGACGGTCGCCTAGGGGCCGAGGATGGGGGGGGGGTCGAGAACGCCGGACATTCATGAGAGAGGCGAGGAAGAAGGGGAAGAAGAGGGAGAAGAAGAGGAAAGGAAGAAGAGGAAGTCTTCTCCTCTATTCTTTCTTCTCTTCTTTTTTCTTCTTCTTCTTCCTCTTTATTTTATCGGGAACGAGGGTCGTCGAGAGGTCGAGGAGCAGTAGAGGAGAAACCCTAAATAGAAAGTATCGTCGGTGTGAGATACATGTACCGTCGGTGTCGGACACTACACCCACATCCCACAAGTGGCGCGGGCTTCGACGCCCACGTCACTTGTGGGACGTGGATGTAGTGTCCGACACCGAAGGCCACATGTATCTCACACCCACGATACTTGCTAGCTATTTAGGGTTTCCTCTACCGAAAAGAAGAGGAGAAATAAATAAGAAGAAGAAAAAAGAAGAAAAAGAAGAGGAGAAGAAGAAAGGAATAGAGGAGAAGAAGAGAAAAATAGAATTCTATTTTTCTCTTCTTCTCCTCTATTCCTTTCTTCTTCTCCTCTTCTTTTTCTTATTTTTTTTCTTCGACACGTGGGGGGGGTCGAGAACGCCGGACATTCATGAGAGAGGCGAGGAAGAAGGGGAAGAAGAGGAAGAAGAAGAGGAGAGGAAGAAGAGGAAGTCTTCTCCTCTATTCTTTCTTCTCTTTTTTTTTCTTCTTCTTCCTCTTTATTTTATCGGGAACGAGGGTCGTCGAGAGGTCGAGGAGCGGTAGAGGAGAAACCCTAAATAGAAAGTATCGTCGGTGTGATATACATGTACCGTCGGTGTCGGACACTACACCCACATCCCACAAGTGGCGCGGGCTTCGACGCCCACGTCACTTGTGGGACGTGGATGTAGTGTCCAACACCGAAGGCCACATGTATCTCACACCCATGATACTTGCTAGCTATTTAGGGTTTCCTCTACCGAAAAGAAGAGGAGAAATAAATAAGAAGAAGAAAAAAGAAGAAAAAGAAGAGGAGAAGAAGAAAGGAATAGAGGAGAAGAAGAGAAAAATAGAATATATATTCTATTTTCTCTTTTCTCCTCTATTCCTTTCTTCTTCTCCTCTTTTTTTTTCTTCTTTTTTTTCTTCGACACGTGGGGGGGGGTCGAGAACGCCGGACATTCATGAGAGAGGCGAGGAAGAAGGGGAAGAAGAGGGAGAAGAAGAGGAGAGGAAGAAGAGGAAGTCTTCTCCTCTATTCTTTCTTCTCTTTTTTTTCTTCTTCTTCTTCCTCTTTATTTTATCGGGAACGAGGGTCGTCGAGAGGTCGAGGAGCGGTAGAGGAGAAACCCTAAATAGAAAGTATCGTCGGTGTGAGATACATGTACCGTCAGTGTCGGACACTACACCCACATCCCACAAGTGGCGCGGGCTTCGACGCCCACGTCACTTGTGGGACGTGGATGTAGTGTCCGACACCGAAGGCCACATGTATCTCACACCCATGATACTTGCTAGCTATTTAGGGTTTCCTCTACCGAAAAGAAGAGGAGAAATAAATAAGAAGAAGAAAAAAGAAGAAAAAGAAGAGGAGAAGAAGAAAGAATAGTGGAGAAGAAGAGAAAATGGAATAATCCCGGATAGAATAATCCGCCTTTTGGTACGAAGTTCTGCAAAGTTGTTCTGGAATGGAGTCCCGGATAGAATAATCCGCCTTTTGGTACAAATTCAGCAAAGGCCTTCCAAATAGCGATATTCGGAAGGCTCTTGCTGAAATTTGTACCAAAAAGCGAATTATCCTATCTGGGACTCCGTTCCAGAACAACTTTGAAGAGCTTCGTACCATCATGCACATGTTACTTTCGCCTAATGATGAAGACATGGTTTTGTTGAATCCCTTGACACTAGGCAACCTCCCGACCCCTCGGCGATCCTATCGAACATGAGAGGAAGAAGAGGATAAAAAAGAAGAGGAAGAAGAAAAAAAAAAGAGGAGAAGAAAGAATAGAGGAGATCAAGTAATTGTTTTCTTTGTCCGGCAGGGTTTGGAGAAAATTCACCAAAACAGTTCCGGGACTGCCGAAGGAGCTGGAATTTAGACACCCGAAAGTAAGTACTATAGTAGCATGTTCCGCGCATCTCCTAGTGATTCAAGCGCTAGTTTCATCAATACCATTTAGCATTCTTGCTTATCAGTTTGATTGACCTTTATTTCTTGTAAAGTGGTTGTGGCAGGAACAAGGGAATGATTTCTGTGGATACTACATCTGCGAGTCCATCCGCCACACGACCTGTGAGCGGGGCGGGTACTCTAACGAACAATATGAAGTACGTAAATAACAACATTCACAATTTTATTTTATTACCATCATTTGTGTTGAGTTTCATTCATTCATTCATTTATATATATATATATATATATATATATATATATGTATTGACCCCCTACTTCAAATTAGATGTTTCGGAAGCGGGATGAACTCCTAGCACCAGCTCGCATGCGAGCAATTCAAGAGGAATTGGCGGTGTTCTTTCTTGACCACGTGATCCCTGAAGACGGAGAATTCTATGTGGACCCTGAGTCCGTATGATTATATTTGTAAGAGATAATTACTGTATATATGTACCCGGTAGTGTCAGATAGATATACGAGAACTTGTTGTTCGACCAATCTCTCGGAGAAGGAGAGGTGGTCGATATCACTTCTCTCTGTATATATGCATATATGTTAATGACGATCTTCTGTTTTCTTCGTTTGCTTACTAGCTAGCTAGCGTGTCTAGTCCTCTCTATATACGTATGTATAGTACGTAGCGTCGACCAAGCACGGACATAACAGAGGACACTTCTCTCTATTAATTATAACTAGCTAACACAATATATGAAACACCTAAATTAACCCCCAAAACCCCCAACCCCCCACTTTAAAAAAAAACAAAAACCCCAGCCACAGAAGTGCTGACGCGTGGATGCCTATTGGTCCGGGTTTCGGATTGAACCGAGACTAAAGGGTCTCCTGACTGGGCTCTGCGCACTGCCCACGTGGAGGGCCTTTAGTCCCGGTTCTGGATTGAACCGGGACTAAAGGGGGGAGGTATTAGTACCGACACTTTAGTCCCGGTTCCGGAACCGGGACTAAAGGCCCTTACGAACCGGGACTATAGGCCCTTTTTCTACCAGTGGACCCTCGGCCTCTCCAACAAGTGATGAGCACAACCATATACTAGTACAGGAGGTCATTCATATAGGACATTCCTTGTGACAGCATCCCCAAATTGTGTCACCAAACATATGATGATATAATAGCAGACAAAAGAGACGCTTTGAAGCAGCGCTTTCAAGAAGGAACCGCAACTCGCATGTCAATGTTGGGTTTTCACCTGGAAAAAATACATCCGCAGTGTCTGCCGCCATAGTCATTGTCCACCATTCTACCGGCCCTCTGACACGAACTAACCAACCAAAGGAGATGTCGGTGGAAGGGAAGACGCCATAATGTTGCTTCCGACCACTACTGCACCACCATCTTGTCAATGTTGGTCGTGCACACCATGACAACGCTAGTAGCTGTTGCCACCAAATACGCCGCCTCAATTCTCCATCATCGGATCCCAACGTGACCGAGTCAACGCCTTTTGCATTGTGCTAGATCCACATGATACGGCAAACCATGTGTTGGAAATATGTCCTAAAAACAATAATATTGTATTGTTATATTTTCGTTCATAAATAAGAGTTTATATTCTATGCTATTAACTGCTATGATTCTGGAATATATGATTTTGTGGAAAACTCATATGCACGTATGGAATGATAAACGATACGAGAATAAGTTCTTGGTCTTGCCTCTAAGACTGGCTCAAGTGTTGTTGGTGATCATGTTTTTCGGATCTTAGGATATCGTTAAGTGTAATGATAGTCCTAAAACAACATTGAGAGTATGACATTAGAAACACGATAACATTGAGAGTTATACTTTGAGATAATATCGTCTGAAATCAATTATTAGAACATGGAGTGCTAATGTGTGTTTTAGTTCCATAGACCATGAGAGTATCGTAGTCAATTCTTACCGTATTGTTGACTTTGCGGTTGCTCAAATGTCATATGTAACACGGTGATCATAATGACAACTTACAAGTTCATCGAAAAGTTTGACAAGGGACTAGATAGCTCAAGAGTGAAATTTGCTCCTCTAACGATGGAGAGATATTCTTAGGGCCCTCTCGATGTGACGACATCCATCATCACTTGGCCAGAAACAAGTGAGCACATCACGGGAATGCTGGAACACATCAACGAGAAAGAAGAACAAAACCGGTAACGAGGAAAATGGTATAGTGAGCATGGTGATGACTCAAGAGGATACCAATACATCTCACCTCAATTTTTGTGAAGTATCGTGGAGCAAAGGGAATATCATATGATAACCAAAGGTTCACTTGATTGACCTTTGTATACTCGGATGATATATGGTTTGCTAAGAAACCTAAGTTGTTGTTTCTTAAAGTTTGAGAATGTGATGTTTATGTCAAGAGGCTTCAGCCTGATAAGCTCGAACCCAAAGCAAAGAAGTGTGTCTTCATAGGATACCCTAAAGAGACCATCGGGTATACCTTCTATCGCTGATCCGAGGGCAATGTCTTTGTTGCCAAGAATGGATCCTTTCTAGAAGGAGTTTCTGTCGAAGGAAGTGAGTGGAAGGAAGGTAGAGCTTGATGAGGTAATCATACCTTCTGTCGAATTGGAGAGCAGCGCATCACGGAAAGAAGTTCCCGTGATGCCTACACCAGCCAGAGAGGAAGCTAATGAGGATGATCGTGAAACTTTGAATCAAGATGAACTTCGTAGGTCAACTAGGACACGTACCCCCCTGAATGGTATGGTAATCCTGTCCTGAAAGTCATTTTGTTGGACAACGGTGTACCTACTAACTATGAAGACGCAATGATGAGCCCAGATTCCGATAAATGACTTGAGGCCATGAAATACGACATAGGATCCATGTATGAGAACCAAGTACTGACTTTGGTAGACTTACCTGACCGAGAGGCATTGAGAACAAATGGATCTTTAAGAAGAAGGATGGACTCTGGTAGTAATGTCATTGTCTATAAAGCTCGACTTGTCGCAAAGGGTTTTAGACAAGTTCAAGGGTTGACTATGATGAGACTTTCTCACCCGTAGCGATACTAAAGTCTATTAGGATTATGTTAGCGATTGCTGCATTTTTCGATTATGAAATATAGCAGATGGACATCAAAACATGGTTCCTTAAAGGAGAGTTGTATATGATGCAACCGGAAGGTTTTGTCAATCCTAAGGATGCTAATAAGGTATGCGAGCTCCAAGTAGAGTGTGGTAGCAGCACCTACATGTGAAGCAGAATACATAGCTACTCCAGAAGCGGCGCAAGAGGGAGTCTAGATGAAGGAGTTCATGTCCGATCAAGGAGTGATATCTAGTGCATCAGATCCAGTGACTATCTTTTGTGACGACACTGATGCCATTGCCCCATTGTCAAGAACCAAGGTTTCACAATAAGAAACACATCAAACACCGCTTAAACACCCATCCATGATTACATCAAGGAGGGAAACCTAGATCTTTGCAAAGTGCATATGGATATGAGTGTGGCAGACATGTTGACTAAACCTCTTTGACGAGAAAGACATGATCATCACCCAAACTCGATGGGTGTTAGGTTCATTACTATGTAAACTAGATTATTAACTCTAGTGCAAGTGCGGGACTGTTGGAAATATGCCCTAGAGGCAATAATAAAGATGTTATTATCATATTTCCTTGTTCATAATAAATGCTTATTATCCATACTAGAATTGTACTACTGAGCTTATACTAGACTAGCTCGTTGATCAAAGATGGTAATGTTTCCTAACCATTGATAATGGGATCACATCATTAGGAGAATGATGTGATGGACCGACTGTCGTGGTAACGATTCCGACAATAAAAGAGGGGTAGGATAAAGGAGCATGATCTATCGAGATGCATATGGGTGACACGGTGATTTTAGCGAGTTCGGGCCTCTCACGGTGGAGATAACAACCCTACGTCTCGTGCTCCGGATCTTAGAATGTATCCGGAGATTACAATGAAAGGGGAACAGATCCCCGTAGTCCTGAGACTAATGGTGAAAGAGAGAGAGATGGAAGAAGAAGCACCCCCCAAGTCTAGTGGTGGGGGTGGCTTATATAGAGTGCGCCACCTCCTCACCTCCTATGTTACAAAGTGGGGTATGAATGCTATAATGACAGCCCACTATTAAGCCTTCACTATTAGAAAGATGCCGACTGCTTTGCTGCCTGCTGGTCTTCGTATATCCGAGTGAGTCGTACGATCGAGTGGTGAACTGTCATCCGAGTGGATGGTATGTTGCTTGGTCGAGTGGATAGTATGCTACTTGTCCGAGTGGACAGTGTGTCTTTATGAAATTGACCTGGACTCACATGTTGTGTGGACCCCACGCTTCATGATATTTCGACCCTTCGTGGGCCTACCTGTTATGTATATCCCCAACATTAGCCCCCGAATCGATTGCGATTTTGCAGAACGAGTTGGTGTAAGACACAGTTTGGTCCGAGTGATTACAGAAATACTCGGTACATGTCGTCGCGCTTTCAGACAACCAAGGTTTGAACAAAATCTCAATGGATTCCGGTACCATGCTTCCCGACTGATCGAGGTATGTGTCTGTGAGGAGCAACTTGGTGACATTCGTTCATCTCTCGGGAGAGGTTTAACTCGTGATCTGAGTATGGGTGTGTCATTAAATCTGTGCGACCAGATTGACACATGGACTGTTCTCTTAGAGAGATGCCATTCTTATCCCGGAGGAACGTCAATACGAGTCGGTTTTAGATCCACACTTGTGAGTTTCACACTTTGAGTCCTAGAAGAAGGCTCAAAACAGGTCCACGGAGGAGCGTTAAACTCGCCTTATAGAATATTTTTTGGAGTGATTTGGAGCTGGGCCTGCATCGAGTAACTGATTACTCGGAATTTCTTCACGCCTGGAACGTGTCTTTTTTGTTGTTTGGCCGTCACTCGGGTTGGGCGGACCGTTCCGAGTGGATACCATTCCAGTGGGGGCACGCTGAGTGCACCCACTGGGTGTAGTCCCCGAGACTGCTGTCGACTGCGGGCAGTCGGCGGGAGTCTTAGAGCCTGTCTTTTTGTTGTTGTTTGGCCGTCACTCGGGTTGGGCGGACCGTTCCGAGTGGATACCATTCCAGTGGGGGCACGCTGAGTGCACCCACTGGGTGTAGTCCCCGAGACTGCTGTCGATTGCGGGCAGTCGGCGGGAGTATGAGAGAACTAAAACTCTTCTTAGCTGGTACTGATCGAACTTGTTCTTCTCTGACTCGAAGGTCGAGTAATACTGAGATGGGTTTGCATCGAGCAAAATGTTTCTTTCTGAGTCCTCTTCCAGTGGGGGCACGCTGAGTGCACCCACTGGGTGTAGTCCCCGAGCCTCTGTCGGACTAGATGAGTCTGGCAGATGGTTTAAGTCTTTCGGTAAACCTCCATGCAGTTGGCATGGCAAATATCTTTGTCTGGAATTGAATCAATCGGATGGATGCGTAACGAGGTGGTTGTACGAACAATGAGTAAGGTCGCCTGTACGATTCAGCGATGGCGCTTCATTTTTACCCTTTTGCATGAAAAGGGCTATTTATCCAAGTGGACGTGCTTCACTTATAGATCTTTGGCGAACCGAGCATGTATGGTCAGAAGAATATCTTGATGTGATCAACAGGTTGACCAAATGGGCGTAACCCCTGAGGGTGACATGGCCAACTGCCGCGCGTAGCCCCCGAGTGATGCTCGAAGGAGGTAAGCTTGCTATAGAGTGTGATATGAGGTTTGACCATATGAGTAACTTAGCCGTTCCCGTGCTGGGGGTGTAGAGGTAAAGACATGTCCAACTGATGGTGACGAGCGGGGCGGCCGAGGGGCGAGGACGTGTATAACCGAGTGGCGACGCGCGGGGCGGCCGAGTGGTGAAGACGTGCAAAACCGAGTGGCGCCGCGCGGGGCGGGCAAGTGATGAAGACGTGCGCAACCGAGTGGCGACGCGCAGGGCGGCCGAGTGGTGAAGACGTGCGCAACCGAGTGGCGACGCGCGGGGCGGCCGAGTGGTGAAGACGCGCCCAACCGAGTGGCGATGCGCGGGGCGGCCGAGTGGTGAAGACGCACACAACCGAGTGGAGACGCGCGGGGCGGACGAGTGATGAAGACGTGCGCAACCGAGTGGCGACGCGCGGGGCGGCCGAGTGGTGAAGACGTGCAAAACCGAGTGGCGCCGCGCGGGGCGGCCGAGTGGTGAAGACGCGCACAACCGAGTGGCGACGCGCGGGGTGGCCGAGTGAAGGACTAAGTGTCCAGCTGAGTGGCAAAAATGGTCCTTGAAGGAGTTAGCCAGATGCTTTTGAAGCTGATGTAGCGACAAGGTCGGTGTAGTGTGGCTGTGGCGCAACAAGACCGGTGCGACAACTGAATTTGAGTAGGAACGAAGATGGCACGCAGAGTGTCTGGGTGATTATGAAATTTGTCAAAGTGACGGATCGAATGTACTTGTTGAAGTGAAGGGTCTGATTGGTGATGAAGTACTCGACCACTTAGGAGAGTGTCATTCCAAATGAGATGCAGCCCCCGAGTGCGGCGTAGCCCCCGAGCATACTACAGGCTTCGACAACGGACATGTCGGAATATGAGAAATAAAGTTTTGAATGGATGATTTGTAATTCATCGAGTCGGATTTGGGTAAAGATGAGGAGAAGCTTCCGAGTGATGCTCGGAAGAAGCAAACTCGCAAAAGAGTGAAGTGTGAAGTTTAATTATGAAAGGGACTTATCTGTCTCATGCCCGACGAGGTCTATATCATTGATACGATGAAGAGAATTCCATAGAGGGGTTGGCCGGACGTGTTTGAAATCAACAGGGCGACAAAGTCAGTGTTGTGGTGCGCTAGGACCAGTATGGAGACCGAGTCCGAGCAGCGATGAAGTTGGCGCGTAGGGCCGTCGAGTGATCGCGGTAACTTGTGTAAAAAATGGCACAAGTCAACACAATAATTTCTTGAGGAAATTTGATGTGTGCTGAAATGATTTGTGTGAATAACACCCATAGACACCCGCTGGGAGTGCAAGGGGCTTGCTGGTTGACCAGCAAAAGTTTAAAAGAGAGAAGGATTCGTTCGCACTTGTCGAAGCGAGAAATCCTACTGAACTTGTTGGAATACTGGCTAAAATAAAACGGAAGTGTAGTGTTTTGACTGAGTTGCAGCCCCGGAGGACCGATGCAAACTCGAAATGAAGAACGACACATGGTGTTCGTGAATGATATATGCGAAAAAAGGAAGTTGGACTTCGGAGTCACATAACCAGTACTAAGCAAGTATGTGAAAATAAGCAGTCGAGCGTAGAGGTACACTCGGTGGTGTGGCCTCCGAGTGAACCTGATGTGTGAATTATGGAATACTCGGGAAGACGAAAATAACAGAATGTAAAATGACTTAGCTGTCTGAAGGCGCGCAGGGCGGTCGAGTGCTGATGAGGTGATCAACCGATGGCGACGCGCGGGGCGGCCGAGTGGTTATGAGGTGACCAACCGATGGCGACGCGCGGGGCGGCCGAGTAGTTATGAGGTGACCAACATGTGGCGACGCGCGGGGCGGCCGAGTGGTTATGAGGTGACCAACCTGTGGCGACGTGCGGGGCGACCGAGTGGTTATGAGGTGACCAACCTGTGGCGACGCGCGGGGCGGCCGAGTGGTGATGAGGTGACCAACCGAGTGGCGACGCGCGGGGCGGCCGAGTGGTGATGAGGTGACCAACCGAGTGGCGACGCGCGGAGCGGCCGAGTGGTGATGAGGTGACCAACCGAGTGGCGACGCCCGGGGCGGCCGAGTGGTGATGAGGTGACCAACCGAGTGGCGATGCCCGGAGCGGCCGAGTGGTGATGAGGTGACCAACCGAGTGGCGACGCGCGGAGCGGCCGAGTGGTGATGAGGTGACCAACCGATGGCGACGCGCGGGGCGGCCGAGTGGTGATGAGGTGACCAACCGAGTGGCGACGCGCGGGGCGGCCGAGTGGTGATGAGGTGACCAACCGAGTGGCGACGCGCGGAGCGGCCGAGTGGTGATGAGGTGACCAACCGAGTGGCGACGCCCGGAGCGGCCGAGTGGTGATGAGGTGACCAACCGAGTGGCGACGCCCGGAGCGGCCGAGTGGTGATGAGGTGACCAACCGAGTGGCGACGCGCCGAGCAGCCGAGTGGTGATGAGGTGACCAACCGATGGCGACGCGCGGGGCGGCCGAGTGGTGATGAGGTGACCAACCGAGTGGCGACGTGCGGAGCGGCCGAGTGGTGATGAGGTGACCAACCGAGTGGCGACGCGCGGAGCGGCCGAGTGGTGATGAGGTGACCAACCGAGTGGCGACGCGCGGAGTGGCCGAGTGGTGATGAGTTGACCAACCGAGTGGCGACGCGCGGGGCGGCCGAGTGGTGATGAGGTGACCAACCGAGTGGCGACGCGCGGGGCGGCCGAGTGGTGATGAGGTGACCAACCGAGTGGCGACGCGCGGGGCGACCGAATGGTTATGAGGTGACCAACCGAGTGGCGACGCGCGGGGCGGCCAGGTCTAGCAAGTTGATGAAGATGTGCTTAACTGAGCGGCGACGCACGGGGCGGCTGAACGGGCAAGCCGATGAAGATGTGCTCAACTGAACGGCGACGCACGGGGCGGCCGAGCGGCAAGTTGATGAAGTCATGCCGAACCGCTTGGCAGTGCGCTGTGTGACCGAGTCGAGCATGTTGTCGAAGATGTGCTCAACTGAGCGGCGACGCACGGGGCGGCTGAGCGGGCAAGTCGATGAAGATGTGCCCAACTGAACGGCGACGCTCGGGACGGCCGAGCGGGCAAGTTGATGAAGTCGTGCCCAACCGCTTGGCGGAGTGACGGTGCGCGGAAGTCCGAGTGATGTAGACTCGTCCCGCGGATTGGCGACGCGCGGGGCGTCCGGGCGATGTAAACGCGTGCCGCAGAGTGACGATGCGCGCGGGGGCGTCCGTGTGATGTCGACGCGTCCCGCGGAGTGGCGACGCAGGGGTCCTCCGAGTGAAGTAGAGCCGTCCCGTGGAGTGGCGACGCGCGGGGCGTCTGAGTGAAGCGGACGCGTTCCGCAGAGTGACGATGCGCGGGACGTCCGATCGATGAAGACGCATCCATCGAAGTGGCAGCGCACGGGCCGTCCGAGTGTTGTAGACGGATGCAGTGGTCATGGTCGTTGCTGTGGAGGATCTGTCGAGGGTCGTCGCCTCAGGCGTCACCGGTCCATTATGGTGGCTGGACATCGGCCGGCAGAGTAAAAGGGTGAACCGGCTGAGTGGACCCCGCGACCTCACGGCCGAGTGAGCCCTGTTCGAGCGGACGTCTCATCCGAGTGCTCCCGCCTGTCCGAGTGAACCGCAGCCGTCGTTGTGGAGGTGCGATACAGATGACGCAGCGATGCGATACCTTGTTGGAGCTGGGCGGCGGACGAGAGGTCAACTTGGTGCAGCGCTCGGTCAATAACGGGGCAATAAATCCCTGTTAATTAGGTGTAATTGTTTGGCTAGCCAACGCATGGAAGGAGTTGCCCACGTCCAGAGTCCGTAGACGGAACCTGCATGCAAGAGGCATTAATTAGTGCTAATTAAGCAAGGATTAAAGATAATTCTCCATGTAGTGGGAGTTTCCCTTTCCCACGGATTTATTTCCCACTGCATGCAGAGGCAGCCCGGAGGAGAGCCCCGCGTCGTGGAGGTCGCCAGCGGGCAGGCGACCGGTCGGAGGAGCTCCGCGCTGCCGGGCAGGTTCGTATCTCTCTGCCGAGCGGAAAGGGAGGAGTCTCCCGTCCCCGGTCGGTCCTATGCCTCCACGGTGCGGACACCGTCGTCGAGCAGGCGATCGGCTGGGGAAGCCCCGTGACATGGAGGCCGTCGACGGACAGTTGACCGGGCGGAGGAGCTCCGCACTGCCGGCCAGGTTTGTGTCTCTGCAGAGCGGAAAGGGAGGAGTCTCGCGTCGCCGGTCGAGCCGATGCCTGCATGGTGCAGACACCGCCGTCGAGCTGGTGATCGGCTGGGGAAGCCCCGCGATGTGGAGGCCGCCGGCGAGCAATCGACCGGGCAGAGGAGCCTTGCGCTGCCGGCGAGGCGGGCGCCTCCACGGCATGGAAGCCGTCGTCGGGCAAGCGAATGGGCGGGGGAGCCTTGCGGCGCTGAATAAGGATGAATTGTCTCTCCTCCTTTTTACTTTAATGATTGATCATGCTTTCGTGATGTCTGATCCTACGGGAGAAAAAGATCAACCCATTGTTAGATGATTAATTCAAAGAAAGACTAGATGGAATGGATACTTCCCTGATCCTTGTGTTTGTACTACTGGCACGGTGGCCAGAATTCCAGCAAGCCCATCATTGAACTGCTGCTGAAAATAGATGGAAAAACCATTTGCACCATGGCCCGATAGACGCCATGCCCCACGGTGGGCGCCAACTGTCGTGGTAACGATTCCGACAATAAAAGAGGGGTAGGATAAAGGAGCATGATCTATCGAGATGCATATGGGTGACACGGTGGTTTTAGCGAGTTCGGGCCTCTCACGGTGGAGATAACAACCCTACGTCTCGTGCTCCGGAGAGGCTTTGTTTTATCTTAGAATGTATCCGGAGATTACAATGAAAGGGGAACAGATCCCCGTAGTCCTGAGACTAATGGTGAAAGAGAGAGAGATGGAAGAAGAAGCACCCCCAAGTCTAGTGGTGGGGGGTGGCTTATATAGAGTGCGCCACCTCCTCACCTCCTATGTTACAAAGTGGGGTATGAATGCTATAATGACAGCCCACTATTAAGCCTTCACTATTAGAAAGATGCCGACTGCTTTGCTGCCTGCTGGTCTTCGTATATCCGAGTGAGTCGTACGGTCGAGTGGTGAACTGTCATCCGAGTGGATGGTATGTTGCTTGGTCGAGTGGATAGTATGCTACTTGTCCGAGTGGACAGTGTGTCTGTATGAAATTGACCTGGACCCACATGTTGTGTCGACCCCACGCTTCATGATATTTCGACCCTTCGTGGGCCTACCTGTTATGTATATCCCCAACACCGACTCCTAAGCCTAACATCAGATCGTACCATTTAGTTTAATTGCTATAGCTTTCTTCATGTCAAGTACCTGTTTCTTAGACCATGAGATCTTGCCGATCCCGAATATCGGAAGAGGCACGGCCGTGCCTCTCGCGGAAGCAAAATTGTGCCTCTTGCGGAAGAAAAAAGAAAGAAGAGAAAACGCGTTTTTTCCGTTTCTGAGAGGAACGCCTCTCGAGGAAGCAAAACCGTGCCTCTTAGGGAAGAGAAAAAAGAGGGCACGACCGTGCCTCTCGCGGAAACAAAACCATGACTCTCACGGAAGCAAAATCGTGCCTCTCACGAAAAAAAGAGAAAACATGTTTTTTATTTCATTTCCGAGAAGCACGGTCGTGCCTCCCACGGAAGCAAAACCATTCCTTCACAGAAGCAAAAACATGCCTCTTGCGGAAGAATAAAAAAGAGCACATAAGTTTTTTCCCATTTCTCAGAGGCACGGCTGTGCCTCTTGCGGAAGCAAAACTAAGCCTCTCGCGGAAGCAAAATCGTGCCTCTCGAGAAAAAAAAAAGAGAAATGAATTTTTTTTTCTGTTTCCGAGAGGCACGGCTCGCGGAAGCAAAACATGGCTCTCGCGGAAGCAAAACCGTGCCTCTCATGGAAAAAAAGGAAAACACATTTTATTTTCCCGCTTCCAAGAGTGCCTTTTGTAGAAGCAAAATCGTGTCTCTCGCGAAAAAAAGAAGATAATGTGTACTTTTTTCGTTTCTGGGAGGCACGATCGTGCCTCTCGCGGAAGCAAAACCTTGCCTCTTGTGGAAGCAAAATCACCCCTCTCGCGGAAGCAAAAACGGAGAAAACGCGGGGGGGGGGGTTCATTTCCGAGAGGCACTGTGCCTCTCACGGAAGAAGAAAAAGGAGAGAAAACCCATTCTTTTCATGTTTCCGAGAGGCACGGCCATGCCTCTTACGGAAGCAAAATTATGCCTCTTGCGGAAGCAAAATCGTGCCTCTCGCAAAAAAAGAAACAAGTTTTTTTTCGTTTCCTAGAGGCATGGCCGTGCCTCTTGCGGAAACAAAACCATGACTCTCGCGGAAGCAAAATCGTGCCTCTCACGAAAAAAAAGAGAAAACATGTTTTTATTTCATTTCCGAGAAGCACGGTCGTGCCTCCCACGGAAGCAAAACCATTCCTTCACAGAAGCAAAAACACGCCTCTCGCGGAAGAATAAAAAAAGAGCACAGAAGTTTTTTTTCCATTTCTCAGAGGCATGACTGTGCCTCTTGCGGAAGCAAAACTAAGCATCTCATGGAAGCAAAACCGTGCCTCTCAAGAAAAAAAAGAGAAATGAGTTTTTTTTCTGCTTCCGAGAGGCACGGCTCGCGGAAGCAAAACATGGCTCTCGCGGAAGCAAAACTGTGCCTCTCGTGGAAAAAAAGGAAAACACATTTTATTTTCCCGCTTCCAAGAGTGCCTTTTGTAGAAGCAAAATCGTGTCTCTCGCAGAAGAAGAAAAAACAGAGAATGTGTACTTTTTTCGTTTCTGAGAGGCACGGTCGTGCCTCTCGCGGAAGCAAAACCTTGCCTCTCGTGGAAGCAAAATCACGCCTCTCGCGGAAGCAAAGACGGAGAAAACGCGGGGATTTTTTTCATTTCCGAGAGGCACAGTGCCTCTCACGGAAGAAGAAAAGGAGAGAAAGCCCATTCTTTTCCTGTTTCCGAGAGGCACGGCCACGCCTCTTACGGAAGCAAAACTTTGCCTCTTGCGGAAGCAAAATCGTGCCTCTCGCAAAAAAAAAAGAAACAAGTTTTTTTTTTGGTTTCCTAGAGGCATGGTCGTGCCTCCCGCGGAAGCAAAACCGTGACCCTCGCGGAAAAAAACACGCTTTTTTTCATTCCCGAGAGTGCCTCTCGCGAAAGCAAAATCGTACCTCTCACGGAGGAAAAAAAGAGAGAACACGTATTTTTTTCGTTTCTGGGAGGGACGGCCGTGCCTCTCACAGAAGAAAAAGGAAAAAAATGCGTTCTATTTTTCTGTTTGCGAGAATGCCTCTCGTTAAAGCAAACCATGCCTCTCGCGAAAACAAAACGGTGACTCTGGCGGAAGAAGAAAAAATAAGAGAAAACATGTTTTTTTTTCGTTTCCGAGAGGCAGGGCCAATGCCTCTCGCGGAAGAAAAATACAAACAAAACATGTCTTTTTCCGTTTCCGAGAGGCACCGCCGTGCCTCTCGCGGAAGGAAAACAATGTCTCTCACGGAAGCAAAACCGTACCTCTCACGGGTGAAAAAAACCTTATTTTTTTTATTTTCAAGAGGCACAGCCGTGCCTCTCGCGGAAGCAAAACCATACCTCTCGCGAAAGAAAAAAACACGTTTTTTCTGTTTCCGATAGGGCACGGCCGTGCCTCTCGCGGAAGCAAAACCGTACCTCTCACGAAAGAAAAAAATATCATGTTTCTGCATGTAATTTAATTAGTTGCTCCCACAAACACTTGTTCATTTGTGTCGACGCGTTGAGCCGTGATTTGTATTTGTTTCAACTCAAACAGACACACGCGGATCAGATGAATCGGCGCGTTCGAGTTGCCCTAAGGAATATGCCATGCAGGCTCAGCCGAGCGCCGGTAGTTAGCTAAACGACCCAAATTGTCTCAAAAAGAAAAGAAAAAAAGCTAAACGAGCCAAATTTACTCCTCGAGAGTCTGCATGGGTTGAATACGAGCCACCAAGCAAACACCTGTTGTTTCTGCCCGCCGTCGTCGGCGTGGGTGATCTTGAGCGCGCGCGAGGCGCACGAATCTCTCGTGGGCGCGCCTCGTCCGTGACGCTGCTGGTCCCAAGTCGCGCGCATAGAGATGGTGCGCGCGTACTGCGTTCGCGCACGTGCGTGCGTCTGCCGCGCGCGCCAGCTTGGTCGATGCGACGCCGGGGTTCACGCAGTCGACCGATTCGATACGTATACGAGCTCCAAGCTTGAACTCGAATTATATTCTTACCGGATAGTGGTACATTTCAAAGCTCGTCAATGCAGAGGCCATTCCACGTGTATGCGGTGCGGGTTGGTGAGGGCGTGTGAAGTGCACGTACCAGGAAGCCGGGTTTGATCCCTGTTTTCAAATAAAAAATGCACATCTCTCCCATGATTGAGATAAGGCCATGATCGACACTCTAATTATAATTACAATTAATCAGCCCACGCTATCCTGATGCAGCTACTCCGCTGTATGTAACTGCGATCTTATCTTGATCCCCTGATAATCTAATCGATTTACAGCGCTATCAAACAGTAAACCACTAGGCCCAAAGTCCAGAGTTATGCAGTAGCCAACGCTAAGAGCATCTCTGCTAGATGCCCTAAACTTAATCCCTCGAATCTTTCCCCTATCCTTAAAAGTTAAATGTTTTGAGGTGTTATAAACATTTGCTTAGCTAGCAGATGCCGTAAACTTTAATCCTCTGTAAATGACATTTGGTTCACGCAGTTAATAGAACACTTTGCCTGGGTGCATGTTGTCCGCAAACCTTGAGCTAAATCCATCACACACGCACACATTAAACTTCCTAAATCCATCACACGCACTTTGAAATAAAAACATTGGCAGATTTCCATCATGAACATAACCCTGGCTAAATCAAACCATCACGAGATTCTGGCGAAATAAACCATTGACATGGTTGCTGCTGCTGTCCGTATGGAGCAGCACAAATCAAAACCCAACCCCCATTGACATGGCTACTCCCTTGTGTACGATTAGGATCTTATCCTGATCCCCTAATAATCAAATCGTTTTACAGTATCAAATCAAACAGTAGGCCACTAGGATAACGTTATACACACTAGCCAACGCTAAGCTCACAGTCACACCCTACCCTTCGTCCATCTATAAATAGGCCGGTTGCTCGTCGAGAACTCTCACACCATCCACAGCAAGCAACATTAGCACTACACTCGTACCACTGTTCTTCCATCTTAGAAGCGTACGTACGCCAAGATGTTCGGCGGCGGTCTCCCCATCATCGGTGGGATCGGCGGGCTCACAGGGAGCAAGACCCGGCTCAAGGGGTCGGTGGTGCTGACCCGCAAGAATGCACTCGACTTCAACGACCTGGGCGCCACCGTCATGGACAATGTCACCGAGTTCCTCGGCCGCGGCGTCACCTGCCAACTCATCAGCTCCACCATCGTCGATTCCAGTGAGCACCATCGAGCACTCTCCTTCAGCATTGCGTACTTATCTTCCCGTGCAATGCAATGAAGTCTCTGATTAGCTTGTTTGTTTACGTGGCTCGGCTAGACAACGGGAACCGCGGGAAGGTGAGCGCGGAGGCGAGCCTGGAGCAGTGGATCACGAGCCTGCCGTTCATCACGGTGGGCGAGAACAAGTTCAGCGTCACCTTCGACTGGGCGGTGGACAAGCTGGGCGTGCCGGGCGCCATCATCGTCAAGAACAACCACGCCTCCGAGTTCTTCCTCAAGACCATCACCCTCGACAACGTCCCCGGCCACGGCAAGGTCGTCTTCGTCGCCAACTCGTGGGTGTACCCGCAGGCCAAGTACCGCTACAGCCGCGTCTTCTTCGCCAATGATGTGAGCGAGCTCTTCAATCGCCAATGATCCATGTGTTCAATGGATGCAACGTACGTTTTTGCATGTCCACTTATTTAAGTATACGTGTATGTACGTGCCTGCGCAGACGTACCTGCCCACCAAGATGCCGGCGGCACTGAAGCCCTACCGCGACGACGAGCTCCGTAACCTGAGAGGGGACGACCAGCAGGGGCCTTACGAGGCGCACGACCGCGTCTACCGCTACGACGTCTACAACGACCTCGGCGACTCCCGCCAGATCCTCGGCGGCTCCAAGGAGTTCCCCTACCCTCGCCGCTGCCGCACCGGCCGCAAGCTCTCACAGACCAGTGCGTTTTATTTCACTTTCTCTTTCTCAATCAGTAACACAGTCTCTACTTGGAACTTATGAGTACAATCCATTGCGCGCAGACCCTGATCGCGAGAGCCGGCTTCTGCCGCTGGTGCAGAGCATCTACGTGCCGCGGGACGAGCTGTTCGGGCATCTCAAGAAGTCGGACTTCCTGGGCTACTCGCTCAAGGCGCTGGTAGATGGCATCGTGCCGGCCATCCGCACCTACGTCGACCTCTCCCCCGGCGAGTTCGACTCCTTCGCCGACATCCTCAAGCTCTACGAGGGTGGCATCAAGCTGCCCAGCATCCCGGCCCTCGAGGAGGTGCGCAAGCGCTTCCCGCTCCAGCTCGTCAAGGACCTCATCCCCATGGGCGGCGACTACCTCCTCAAGCCCCCCAAGCCGCAAGTCATCAAACGTACCTACCTACCTACTGATATTTTACTTATTTCCCTTAAAAATAAACTTATATCTTACTTACGTATTTCCTCCGTTCCAAATTACTCGTCGTGGCACCCTCCGTTCCAAATTACGAGTAATTTGGAACGGAGGGAGTAGATATAAATAATTCTATAAACTACTTCTGGTACATAGGATTCATCAAACGTTGGAAGAAAAATAAATATAATTTCGACTATTTACGCACGTGCAGAGGACGAGAAAGCATGGATGACCGACGCCGAGTTCGCAAGGGAGATTCTCGCCGGCGTCAACCCGATGATGATCACCCGTGTGACGGTGAGAGCCAAATTAGAAGTGCTAGTATGTATTAAACATGGACTAAACTAACGGTAAAACTAATCCATTGCATTGCAGGAGTTTCCTCCCAAGAGTAGTCTGGATCCCAGCCAGTACGGCGACCACACCAGCACCATCACCGAGGCGCAGATCGGGTCGAGCCTCGAGGGCATCACCGTGCAGCAGGCAGTCTCCAGCAACAGGCTCTACATCCTCAACCACCACGACCACATGATGCCGTACCTCGTCAGGCTCAACAACCTCGACGACACCTTCCTCTACGCCACCAGGACTCTGCTCTTCCTCAAAGGTGACGGCACACTGGCGCCGGTCGCCATCGAGCTGAGCACGCCGCTGCTCCAGGGCGGCCTCACCACCGCCAAGAGCACCGTCTACACTCCGGCGTCCACCGGCGTCGAGGCCTGGATATGGCAGCTCGCCAAGGCGTACGTCTGCGTCAACGACTACGGCTATCACCAGCTGGTCAGCCACTGGCTCAACACGCACGCCGTGATGGAGCCCTTCATCATCGCCACCAACCGGCAGCTGAGCGTGACGCACCCGGTGCACAAGCTGCTGCACCCGCACTACCGTGACACAATGAACATCAACTCGCGGGCGCGCGAGCTGCTCGTCAGCGCCGGCGGGATCATCGAGCTCACCGTCTTCCAGCGCAAGTACGCCATGGAGATGTCCTCCGTCACCTACAAGGACTGGAACTTCAACGAGCAGGCCCTACCAGACGATCTAATCAAGAGGTAAGCAAGTTTTTCTTCGTATATAGCAGGTTAATCATGTGAAGAACCGTTCCTCAGTGAGTGACATGGTGCTACTAATCATGAATTGCAGGGGCATGGCGTGGCGCGACCCATCTAGCCCGCACAAGGTGCGGCTGCTACTTGAGGACTACCCTTACGCGGTGGATGGGCTCGCTATCTGGACCGCCATCGAGCAGTGGGTGACAGAGTATCTGGCCATCTACTACACCAGCGACAGTGTGCTTCAGAGCGACGTGGAGCTGCAGGCGTGGTGGAAGGAGGTACGCGAGGTCGGCCACGGCGATCTCAAGGACGCGGCATGGTGGCCCAAGATGATGACGGTGGCGGAGCTGGTCAAGGCCTGCGCCACCATCATCTGGACCGGGTCCGCGCTGCACGCCGCCGTAAACTTCGGGCAGTACCCCTACGCAGGTTACCACCCCAACAAGCCGTCAGCGAGCCGTCGTCCGATGCCGGAGCCGGACACCGAGGAGTACGCCTTGCTGGCCCGCGACCCAGAAAAGGTGTTCATCCACACCATTACCAACCAGGTGCAGTCCATCATTGGCATTTCCCTGCTGGAGATCCTGTCCAAGCACTCCTCCGACGAGATTTATCTCGGGCAGCGTGACACGCCGGAGTGGACCTCGGATGCCAAGGCGCTGGAGGCGTTCAAGCGGTTCGGCACAAGGCTGGAAGGCATCGAGAGCCAGGTGGTGGCCTTGAACGGAAACCCCCAGCTCAAGAACCGCAATGGACCAGCCCAATTCCCCTACATGTTGCTCTACCCCAACACCTCCGACCACACGGGCAAGGCCGAGGGGCTCACGGCCAGGGGCATCCCCAACAGCATCTCCATCTGATGAGATATTCGGAGAAAGGTCGGTTCTCGCCAGCACGCAAAAATGTTAGGGTGCGTGCTTGCAACAACATTGCTTAAATAATCCAGTACATTAGTGCTCATTTGACACCCAAGTGTTATGTGCATGGGTAGCCACTGGCCAATGTATCATCTTTCATGTAATTTTCCCTTCCAAATTATATATTAATAAAGTGATGAGTTATGCTTCTTTTAATTGAAAGAGTAGGAAACTACCTAGTGTAATTTTATTATCAAAACATAAATAAACATATGTAGACTATGCTAGTAAAACGGGCATTGAATGTGGTTTCGGTACATGGGCCTGAAGCGGTTTCCCGTCCACCTATAATCCCTTGTCGCTAATGTGCCTAGAATTGGAGACAGATATCAACTGCATGCAATGACATAGCACAGTAAGCCGTGCATTGAGAGAAATGCCTCACATGCTGAGAACATCAGAAGTGCCTTCTTATTTGGAACCACCTCCTATCAAGAGATAAGAGAAAGATGTTCCTACAAGGCTTCACAGAGTTCAACGACTCTCGGCCGTCGGATCAAAACGCTTGATGGGTTTTGGGCTGTTGGATCGAGAGGTCGGAGTATCTGGGCCGTCGGATCAGGAAGAAACACTGCTGGAATGAATAGTAATGGCAACAGAATGTAAATACCATGCCCCCACCAAGGCATTTCGGTCATTTCGCGTGGTGGGGGTATAAAAGGGCTGGCCGCTCCTGTGACGGAGACCTAGCCGCCTCCTCCCTCGCCCGCTCCCGCAGCCGCCTCCCTCCTCCCTCGCTCGCGCCTCCGCCCCGCGCCTCCCCCTCGCCCAGCTCCTCCCGCCTCGCCGCCGCCTCCTCTCCCCTCCCGCGCGCCAACTCTTCCCTCCCCTCCCCTCCCCTCCCGCGCGCCTCCTCTCCTCCCATCCACATCGCCGCCGCCGCCACCCACCGCCTCGAACAGCGCCGTTGGCGGCCAGATCCGCCGCAACAGAGCCCCCCCACCACCACGACGACGAGCAGCAGAGGAGGGAGGACGAGGAGCATGACGGCGGCGGCGGGGGGGGGGGGGAGCAGCAGCAGCAGGCCAAGGCGCCAAGCAGCAGCGAGCCCCGACATCTCCGCCATCGCGCAACACAGCGCCGAGCTTGCCTCGCTCCGCTGCGTCCTCTCCTCCCGCCGGATTCGCCGCTCACGGCCACCATCGCTCACCCGCGACCTTGCCCATGGTTAGGGTTTCAGGTGTTCGTCACCGGTGGCCATGGGGTTGCGCCTCCTCTCTGCATCTGGTCAGTTCATCCCTTGCCCCTCCTTCCTCCTCCTCCTCCTCCCCCTGAAGGAAATATGCCCTAGAGGCAATAATAAAGTTATTATTTATTTCCTTATATCATGATAAATGTTTATTATTCATGCTAGAATTGTATTAACCGGAAACATAATACATGTGTGAATACATAGACAAACAGAGTGTCACTAGTATGCCTCTACTTGACTAGCTCGTTAATCAAAGATGGTTATGTTTCCTAACCATGAACAAAGAGTTGTTATTTGATTAACGAGGTCACATCATTAGTTGAATGATCTGATTGACATGACCCATTCCATTAGCTTAGCACCCGATCGTTTAGTATGTTGCTATTGCTTTCTTCATGACTTATACATGTTCCTATGACTATGAGATTATGCAACTCCCGTTTGCCGGAGGAACACTTTCGGTGCTACCAAACGTCACAACGTAACTGGGTAATTATAAAGGAGCATTACAGGTGTCTCCAAAGGTACATGTTGGGTTGGCATATTTCGAGATTAGGATTTGTCACTCCGATTGTCGGAGAGGTATCTCTGGGCCCTCTCGGTAATGCACATCACATAAGCCTTGCAAGCATTACAACTAATATGTTAGTTGTGAGATGATGTATTACGGAACGAGTAAAGAGACTTGCCGGTAACGAGATTGAACTAGGTATTGGATACCGACGATCAAATCTCGGGCAAGTAACATACCGATGACAAAAGGAACAACGTATGTTGTTATGCGGTCTGACCGATAAAGATCTTCGTAGAATATGTAGAAGCCAATATGGGCATCTAGCTCCCGCTATTGGTTATTGACCGGAGACGTGTCTCGGTCATGTCTACATTGTTCTCGAACCGTAGGGTCCGCACGCTTAAAGTTACGATGACAGTTATTATGAGTTTATACATTTTGATGTACCGAAGTTAGTTCGGAGTCCCGGATATGATCACGGACATGACGAGGAGTCTCGGAATGGTCGAGACATAAAGATTGATATATTGGATGACTATATTCGGACACCGGAAGGGTTCCGGAGAAGTTTCGGATAAAACCGGAGTACCGGAGGGGTTACCGGAACCCCCCGGGGGGTTAATGGGCCTTATGGGCCTAATGTGGAGAAGAGGAAGGGGCTGCCAGGGCAGGCCGCGCGCCCCCTCTCCCCCTAGTCCGTATTGGACAAGGAGGGAGGGGCGGCGCCCCCCCTTTCTTATTCTTCCTCCACCTCTCCTAGTTGGACAAGGAACGGGGAGGGGAGTCCTACTCCCGGTAGGAGTAGGACTCCTCCTGCGCCCTCCTCTAGGCCGGCGCACCCCCCCCTTGGATCCTTTATATACGGAGGCAGGGGGCACCCTAGAACACACAAGTTGATCCTCGTGATCGTTCCTTAGCCGTGTGCGGTGCCCCTGCCACCATATTCCACCTCGGTCATATCGTTGTAGTGCTTAGGCGAAGCCCTGCGTCGGTGGAACATCATCATCATCACCACGCCGTTGTGCTGACGGAACTTATCCCCGAAGCTTTGCTGGATCGGAGCCCGGGGAGCATCATCGAGATGTACGTGTGCTAAGAACTCGGAGGTGCCGGAGTAACGGTGCTTGGATCGGTCGGATCGGGAAGAAGACTTACGACTACTTCCTATACGTTGTGTCAACGCTTCCGTTGCGATCTACAAGGGTACGTAGATCATACTCTCCCTCTCGTTGCTATGCATCACCATGATCTTGCGTGTGCGTAGGAATTTTTTTGAAATTACTGCGTTCCCCAACACCTCCTCCTCTCTATCTCTTTCTAATCTCTCTCTTCTTTTGTAGCAGCAGAGGAGAGGAGCGGGGACGAGCCTCCTCCCATTTACTCTATGTGTGTGTGTGTGTTCATCCGCTTGAGAACTGGATTCCGAGGGGTAGAGGTGCAACCCTGCAGAATTGGATCCACACTATCAATATCAAATTGTACTGGTCTATTCATTTTCTATCATTTTCACTTAATCTTCCCTGTCTTTTTAAAACTGAATATTGTATGAGGTCCGACACTCTTCCAGCTTGCTATATTTTTTAAACACATACTGCAATGGTGGGTGATTCTGTATTGTTGTTTAGTGCAGCAGCAACACTGATGGCAGTTCTACCTGACAATGTGTAGTAGTGTACTCATTAGGTAGCCCACTTGTGCCGGATGGTTTCTTGTTTTATTGCTTGTGCATCGTCCTTGACAAATGAAATGTGCAGCAGGCTTTCGATATTTTAGTCATCTGGCCTTGTATGCAGTACTTTGCTAGGCTATTGCAGACAAATTGAAAGAACTGCAAATGTGTAGTTCCAGAATTAGGGGACCAGAGATAATTGATCTTTTTTGCGAAAAAAACTAGGATTTTACATCACTAATTAGCCCTTCATTCTTATATGCTTTTGCATTTGCTGCGTTCCCGCTTTCAGCTCTTTTCATTGTTTTCACACGTAGGATGCCAAGTGTAATTTAATTCATATGTACATGTACTATTTTCAGGTCTTTCTTTGTCCTATCTGGTGCATGTTTTGTTTGGTTACCCTCTGTATACCATTCATTTTAGAATGATGCAGGTTTTATTCTTACAGAAATAGATATCACGAGTGGATTTCCTTTTACCTGAAAACTTGCCGAATTCAGTGCTCGGAGAAGTCTGCTATGCCAACTTATGGGTTCAGAACTTCTGATCCTTATTATCAGATCGTGTCACTCATTCCACTCCAAAACTGGTGAGCTCTGGAAAACTGTATATCTCTGCAGTCTCCTGTTCCTACCATTTAGTACTATAAATCCATTCATTGGAGCTATATATCATATGACGTACTCCCTCCGTTTCAAAATAGATGACTCAACTTTGTATTAACTTTGTACTAAAGTTAGTACAAAGTTGGGTCATCTATTTTGGAACGGAGAGAGTACCATTTAGTCTGGTTCATGAGTAAAATGTTGTTTCAATAAATTTAAGGTCGTTCTTTGTTTGCTTGTTGTTTGCTAGCACTAATGCTGATGTATGAACAAATATAGAGCTTCAGAAGAAAACAAAGTATAGTTCATATTTTTAATCATTTATGTCCATATCATGTGATCCTAATGTATGAACTTTATGTGGTTTGGTTTAAACGATATCAAATAAAAGAATATACATTCTGTAAATTAAATAACCCCTACAAATCAAATTAGGAAACTATTGTTGCTGGCAAAATGAATTTATAGAATTAGGGATTTGCAAGGCTTTCGTTCGCGGCTGGAAATACTTTCACTACGCGCTATATGAGTATTTTGATTTTTGTGCATTTCCTAATATTTTTAGGGATTGGCGATGATCAACTTACAGTCGATTTTTATTATCTAATTAGACATATAGGTAGTGAATACACCGTTCTAACTGGATAAGTAGGCATATAAAAATCTTATTCTAGCGGTGGGATATGCTTTTCAAAAGCTAGGTGTTGTATGGTGATGTGTTTTTTGGCCTCACCGTGTTCTTCTTGTTTTGCTTGTTGGTGTGCAGGCTGGCCAATGAGGGCTTTTTGTTTCTCATCTTATTTCTAGCAAAGGCCAAAAGTATCATTCTCTTTGCCCCGGTCATCTCCGCCCCTGGTGGTGCTCTTGGATGTGCTATACATCACATCCTCGCCTCCTTGGCCGCTTCGGCGCCCGTGGAGTTCATGCTCGTCGGCGGGATGGTGCAAGGCGCAACTCCGATGCAGCGGCGTGGATGTGTGGCGTAGGAGGCGGTTCCTCACCGGTTGGATGGCGTTCACGCGCAACCCCGACGCCCACTGAATACTGCCTCGGCTACAACCTCCCTTGGTGAGCTCCATCATCCTCCAATTCCTCTGCTTCGGCTACTATATGGAGCATGGTCGTGGCTATGTTGATGTAGTGCTTGTCTGGTTGATGCTCTGTAGTTGTGGATCCATGCTTGAGCTCTCTCAGAGCTCAGGCACTCTCGGCCGTCGGATCTTTTTCCTGATGATGCATGGCTTTGTGATTAATCAGTTTGTGGTTCTTGAACTGTTCTGTGCTGGATGGACTTTCCATTTTGGCGAGTCCGCTAGAGTTGCTCTTAGCTTGCGCAGGGCTATGATGATCGATTATGGCTGATATAAGCATGCTCTCGAGCAATTGGGGCACTTGTGGGTATTAAGTTGGACCCCCCCCTCGTTTCTTTGAGCCGTTTTGATCATGTGCTTATTTTAGTGGCTCTGTCCTTGGATGGTCATTTCTGATGAGTGATAACCAGGGCAGTTTCACCCTTGTAAGAACATATTGATCTGGTGATGGAGACACTAGGGGAAGGGTCATGATCGAGCAAAGGCGAATCTGAGCCCATTCAAATGCAGTTCTGGTCTCAAGCACAGTGTGCTATGTTGTCGTTCTGTATTTGTATTTAGCGCCTCTTTGGTTTGTACATTTCCACAATGATAGCTTCAAATCTCTTTTGCTATTTGAAACTGCAGTTTTTTTAAGGGTCACACATACACATGATGTGTTCACATGTTAGTTGAAAACTTGGTGAATTAAATATATATCTCAGCTACTATTGATAATCATGGCTAAAGCCAAATTTCTTCTTTAAGTTTGCTTCCCATGTACATGTGTTACTGCTTGTGAATCTCTACAGTTCATGAGAACTTGCTGCAGCTCATCATGAACGGGTCGAGGGGAAGATGATCTGCACTTTTCTTGCAGGTATGTGTTTGTGCATGCCCTGTTTTGCCACTGGTTGCCGCTCATGTCTGATTTTCTGTTGTTTGCCCTGCAGCTTCGTCCAGCTCCTGTCGGTGCCTCTCTCGATCCGAGCCGGTTGCATCTTCGTTCATAGATCTTTGGGTCATCTGCAGGTTGACCCCTCTTCTCCACATACTTTTCAATCTTCTTTTAGGGCTATGCCGGTATGGCCATGTGCTGGTGTGCAGGATGGGAATGAGGGCCTTCTGTTGTTTTTTCTTGTCTTTGGTAAAAGCCAAAAGTGTTACGGCTTGTTATTGGTGGAGCGTAGATTTATGGCTTTTATGATTTGACTGGATCCTCATAGGGCGTGTGATTGCTGCTCCTCTGTTGGTTGAGTGTTGGTGTTTTTGTTGCTATATTACTATACATTAATTTCTGTTGATATTAGAAAGAAAACTGTCAAAACTATTCCCTCCTACATGTTCTGAATTGTATGGCTTTTCTTGACCAATTTTTGTTTTCTGCAGGTTTGCCCCTACTATTACTATGCTCACGGGGAACAGAAGCATGAGGGCATGGATCCCCAAGAATGCAAGTGAGGACCGACATTTCTGCTCTGGTAAATCCATTTGAGACACTGGCAGGTTCACGATGGATTTCTTACTGGATTTGTTTCAAAAAAAGAGTTACACATATTGTCAGTACCATCTATTTTCCTGGTATGAGAAAATGTCAGATTGAGTAATTCATTTCCGCTACTTTCTAATTGTACCCGAGATAATCTTGAGGTGCTGTCAAGATTTGTTTTGTCTATTTTCATTTCTTGATTTTTTGTGAAACTCCATAGGATTAGCAAGGTGTATTTATGCTCGCCCCTTTTTAGTGTTTGGTCAAGCCGATGGACTGCAAACGTTATGTCCATTAGTAATTCATATTTTTAATGTAGATGCATTTGGTATGAGAAGAAAGGCATGTGCTCTTATATTTTTCCAATGCTCAAATATATGCATGTGGTTACAGTTACTGTACTGATTTCAATAACATGAGAATGGCAGGCTCTCTGTCATGAGAAATACAAAATAATAAAAGGTGACCGAGGTAGCATGTCCCATGTGAGATATAACCATATTCTTATTTCACTACTAATATTACTGCCTAATTCTACATATCAGTTGTATCGCCATAACTTGCCCAGTGGCAATCACTGTAGGTTCCATCCGTTTCCAAAATCTGCTAATTGTTAATATGCACTTTACATTCTGTTTTAGATACTAATACATATACCAAGTTTTTTGCTTAGTTGAATTTGAGTTATGATAGTAGCTACAAATGTCTACCTTGCAGCTCTGTACTGTTTTGTTCTGAATTGTATGATTGATTCTTTACATATTCAAGTAGCTTAATTTTCTAATAGTTAGGTTTGGAAATAGGTAGGTCATGGAAGGCCTTTGATTTGTTGGATCAGTCTGCCCTCCATATAATGCCACTAGATGTAGTGCCTGATATCGCCTTGTATTGCGTAGTTCTAATTAAGTAAGTAAACTGGAGCAGCAGGGTATCTGCCCTGTTCCAATAATAATGAAAAGGTTGTTTTTTCTTGTCCTGCAAAATATAGCCCAAAACTTCAAATGTTTTGTTTTCAAAGGACAGAGCACTTCTCATATTAGTGAGTTTCTTTGTACAATTCATATTTGTTGAACTATACGCCATGCTTCCTATCTGTTCTCGTTGTTTTCTATGTTATGTTTCTGAATATGTATCCAGGACAACTGGTCTAAAGTTGTATCTAGATGAGTTGCATTTTGTTTATTTACCAAAATATAGCTATTATGGGATTATTTGGTTATCAGCTTTATGGACAAGCATATAGTTTCAATCAATACGATAGTAAACTTGCTCTCAAGATCTTACAAAATATTAGGTATCCTTAGTTCCAAATATGGTTTTAAAGGTTCTAAAATTATTTCTTTTATGCCAGGTGCCATGCTGTGGAGAACATCTGGCCGCCATTTACACTTCATTACCTCCATGTTTCGATCTGGTGCCTCCACTCCTCAGCACCTCTTTATCTGTCGTGGCAGCAGCAATGGAGGTCTCCAAGGCTCCTTCCTCTTCTGGTTTGGCAACCCGCCAGCCCTCCAAATGTTAGTACTCCTAATCACCGAGAATTCCTTTATTGGTTAACCGTGCACGTCTCCAAGAAGCATAGAGGTTAGGTTATGCAATGGTTTCCCTGCTTATGCCCAGAGATTCTTGAGACATGGCACAGTGCCAATGCGGTGTGCTTCGATGTGGATAGCACTGTATGCTTGTATGAGGGTAGTGATGAGCTTGCTGATTTATGTGGGGCTGGCAGGCGGTTGCCGAGTGGACGACAAAGTAATTGTCATAGTTTCTGGACTATGTTAGTTGTTTAGCATATAATATCTTCCGAAAAACTAATATTAGCCTTATTATTCTAAGGGCGATGATAGGGACCGTTCCATTTGAAGAGGCTCTTGCTGCCTGGATCTCTTTAAGCAAGCCATCTCTGTCCCAAGTTGAGGACCGTTTGGAGAAAAGGCCACCCAGGTGACCTTTTACAAGTCTCAGCCTCAAGTTAATTTCATAAGTTAATCACTATTTAGTTGCCACTTTTGTATTCCTATATTGAATCTTTTGAGATTCCCCAGCTCTGTTGTGCTTGTATTGGAATGGTTAGATATGTGCTACTGAACATAGAATAATGCTCTTAGAAATGCTTGACTGGTTTTACTTGGCTTCTCTTTTTAAGCTAATACGAAAAATAGTAGTTGAGTATATGAAAAATTGATTTGGTGCCACAGTAAAAACACGATTTCAGAATAGTACCACTACATAGTCTAAGATCATTTTAATAACACCAAGTGAGACATTAAAATACTAACTGCCTATACCACTATAATCTTAACCTTTAGGCCGTTACGTGCCCTCCAACCACAGCATAACCCTTTTAACTTATTTGTCTCGTGTGTTAATTAGAGATTTCCTAAAATCTGTGGCTACAGAATAATTCCAAGGTGGTATTTGTTAATCATTTATTCAGCACTGCAATAGATGTATTTTTTGTGTTGGATATGCATTGTTCATTTTCCTGGTTCATTGACATATTTATCTGTTTGTATCTGCAGGATTTCTCAACGCTGATTTCATTAAGACATGAAAAGCCAATAATACTGAAGTATTCCTTGTGTCCGGAGGTTCCCGGCAAATGATCAAGGTATATCTTCACTAAACGGCTGCATGAACGGTACTTTGGAATCTGGACTATCAGAACATAGTCAAATTTGCATGTCCTTGAAACATCTTCAAATTTTGTGACATACACACACACACACCAAGATGCTTTTAAGATATCCATAGTTTGAATACAGAAATTGGTTCTAAATTTTCCGTCTATATTATTTATTGAACAGTAAACCAGGATATGTTTCTTCCCATGATCTAAAAGCAACAATTCCTCTTTTCTTCACTTTAGAATGTTTTAAATTTAATTTTGTGACTGAAGTTGCACATAGTGGTCAATAGAGGTGTACTCAGGCCCAAACTTACAGAGCTATAACAACAGAGGTGTATTTAACCGAACTAATGTGACCTTATTTAAAATACGACTAACAAAACTCTGTCAATGATTTGAAGTATCAGTTTCCCTGCCTTTCAATGCAGTACTTGGATAATTTTCTGCTTTCAAATTCAAATTGTTCTAACCTTTGATCCATCTAACTAAGTGAATGTTCTATCTTTTCAGTTTCTCTCTCTCTATGTGTGTGTGTGTGTGTGTGTGTGTGTTCTGATCCATTTTATGCACCTCGACATACAGATCAGCATCTGTGTGTGCCGTGGCTTGGGAGGGACAAACAAGAGGTCGATTTGAAATTATGGAAGAGCAAGGGAGGCGGGAAGAGTTGTGCACTTTTATCCTTTCTACTAACGCATCATAGCATCTGATCTTTACCCGCTTGGCCACGTCATTGGGACCGGGACCCTCGCGCCAAGGCGTGATCACGATGTAGTGGGAGAAGATCTGTGGGCTTTTTGTAATTTACCCGTAGGTTTAGCATTTGCCTTTATTATATCAACACCATCATACGCTTAGTTAATTTTTTAAAATGTTTAAATTCAAATTTATTGAAATTTGTTAGGAGTAACAACATTTTGCATGCATAAAAGTAGCTCCAACAAACTAAGTTACGCCTAAGACTTTAGTTATCTATTCTGAGATGTGGATCCTCTGCAAGTTATTATGTGTTGTCGTATCTTCTATGCCTAAGATATTTGGTGCTAAACCTATCGCGAAATATGCTTTCTATGTTCATATATTGTTAAGTGGCTTATTGTGTGCATACAAATGTTTTGACCGGCACCCTCGCGCCAAGGCGCGATCCCGATCTAAGTCAATTTTTGACCACCGTCTTTTGGCTCTTGCTTTCAACATATGCAGTATTGGTTAGTCATTTTCTTGACACAACACTTTAGGCAACGGCTCAGACTTCTTGAGCCATTCTCTATTTACTTTCGATACATTTTTCAAAATAAACAACCAATGTTTCCTCCATATATGAATGACTCAATGACACAATGAATTTTTTCCAGTCAACTGATCATCCTAAGCCTCATCCTGTATTCAATACATTTATGTTCCATTGCTAACCAATGTTCATTTGTGATGTTTTTTCTCAGGATGGAAATGTTCCTCGGCACCATGACGAACATCAACGGAGGAACAACCTTTTTATTTTATTTTCTGTTGCCTCTACTGTATTGTTGATGCCACAAAGATTTATCTGGACATGGAGCCATCATGATGTGTTTAAAAATGATTACATTATCCTTTTCTAACCTGTTGGTGTTAGAGACATCTTAGCATTCAAGCAGGTTTAGTTCATTGTTTATTAATTCCTATTATGTAAAAAAATCACTGATCATCGCTTGACAGAAAATATTTTGATATGCAATCATGTGCATGGGCGAAGAACCTGGATGTTATTTACAGGTTTTGGATCATGGATGATTGTTTTGAATGAAAAATATCAGATAAAAGAAAGCATGTAATCTTTCTAATCCAGCAAAGCCTTGAAACCTTGATGCTTCTAAATTTGTGTGAGCTAAATGATAATTTTGCAACACCCAAAACCGTATGTTGCCTTATAGTTTCATGACGATGTTGAACTTAACGGTGATTTGCTCCAATTACATGTGAATGTTTCTTCTTCCTCATATTTTGTTATATCCTATTTGAATACGTACGCTAAACTTGATTTCCTACTAAATTGAGTATTCACTACTTGGCCATAGCGCTGTGACCGGCACCCTCGCGCCAAGGCGCGTTTTCGATCTAGTATACTAACATTACATGTGGTTTCTTCAGCAGAACGACATGTATTTCGTGTTTGAGGGTGTTCTTTTTCAGTTTCAGCGGTATTCAAAATACACATTGAATGCGTTTTCATAATGCACACATCCACATTCATCTCATAATTGCATTGCATCCTATTTCATAAACACATGTATATATATCCATATGTGTGAGCAACATATGAAACAAACAAAATGCTACAAGTTAAAATGTGTCTACAGTAAATTTATGAAACAAAATTTCAAAATGGCAATGTGTGATCACCAACTGGAAAAATAGTCTCGAGTCCATCAACAATTTGAAAATGACCATTGCATTGTCCGTTGAGCAGTAAAGAGTCTAGGTAAGACCCTCGACTTCTTGGATTGCTGGTGAAAGGCGACGACTTTATCATATCAGTGACACGCAGTTGAGAGTCCAGATAGTCATCCTCCTCCTTTTATAGAGGCGCCAGTCCTCCCCAAATTAACAATTTCAAAAACTGCCGCAAATTTGTAAGAAAACGTTCATGATTTAAAATAAATCAAGATATCAAAAAAATGTTAGCAGACAATGTTCACGAATTGGAAGGATGTTCGTAAGATGAAACAGAAAAGGGAAACGGAAAAATAAAATAAATTTGAAAATAAATAAAAAGAAAATGAAAACGGGTATGAAAAATGAGAAAATTAAAATGAAAAGGAAGGAAGAAACAAAGAAATAAAAAAAATCCAAAAATAAAAAAACAAAGAAATAAAAAAGGAACATGAAAACGTTGTTTGAGTTTGAAAAAAAAGTTTGCGAATTCAAACAATGTTCACGATTTTGTTAAATGTTCGAGAATTTGGACAACAATGATGAATATGAAAAATGTAGGCAGATTCAAAAAATGATTGTGAGTTTCAGAAAGTTTGAAATACAAATCGAAAAAATGTTTGTGAATTTGTAAAACTATACATGAATCCTAAAGATGTTCATGATTTAAAAAATGTCGAACATTTCAAAGAATGTCCGTTAGTTGAAAAAATGTTCATGATTTCTAAGGAATGTTTGTGATTTTTTTTAAAAAAACTGTTCACTTTTCTGTAAAAATATTCATGATTTCGAAAAGTAGCGTGAATTTGCAAAAAAAAAGTTCAGGAATTCAGAAAATGCCAAGAGTTTGTAATAATATGTTTGCATAATTGGAAAATATTAGCGATTTAGAAAAATTATGATATCAAGAAATGTTCGCAAACTCAAAAAATGTTCATGATTTCAAAAAACATTCAATAATTTTAAATAGGTTTGCAAGATGAAAAAGAAAAAAATGGAAAAATAAATTAAAATAGAAAAGGAAAAAGATTAATGAAAATAGAAAACCAAAAAGATAAAATGACAATAGAAAAGAGAAATGAAAAATGGAAAAGCAAAAAATATAAATGAAAGAAAAAAGCAGAAGAAAAACCTATAGGAAAAAGTCGAAATGGAGCGGCTTGTAGACAGGCGCACGGGACGTGCTAAAATATGATCCCGCGGCCTTAAGACTTAACCTCAGGAATCGGCCTTGAGGCGGCA
This sequence comes from Triticum aestivum, assembly GCF_018294505.1. NCBI lineage: Eukaryota > Viridiplantae > Streptophyta > Magnoliopsida > Poales > Poaceae > Triticum > Triticum aestivum. Next base: position 578,143,078 of record NC_057806.1, on the reverse strand, counting down.
CGCCGAAGATGGGCCCGGCGCATGTATCCTCGTGGCGTGCCGCGGGCTGGCTCTTATAAGCACAACCCATATGGCCGGTTCTGCTGCATCCGACGGCAAATCCATCGTCCTCTATTGTTTGGTTACAAAAATCGAGAAAGAAACTGTCGCCGATTGAGATCGCGCTGCCCCTGCCCCCCGTCTTCGGCCCTGGCTCCTCCTCCTCCTCCGCCGCGGACGTCATCCTCCCTACTCCCTCCCCAACGGACCAAAACTATAGGAGATCCGCCGACAAAACGTCAGCCATGACTCCGCCCTCGCCTTCCCTGTTCCTATTGCATCCCTTTGTGGACACCTACCTCCCCGGGCCCCCGGCGACGAGACAACCAAGGACCAGAGGCCTGTACTGTCGTCTGGAGCAAATCGGGCATTCGGGCTCCCCGCGGACGTCGACTGCGACACGCTCATGCGGAATATGGTGCTAGAAGCAGACCTTGCTGGTGCGCCCGATCTGTGCCGCCTGACCCTCCGAGGCGGCACTCAGCTGCCCACTAGTATCCATGCCGTCGACCAGAACCTGATCATCATCGCAGCGGCCTTTCCCGAAGTCTACTACGGCGACGTCTTTATCATCTACTCTACGACGCCATTGATAGGTCGCTCCGCATGATCCCTCACGCGCCCAGCACACGCCCTCCCGTCCATACGACCAGTGTTCTGGTGGCACGCCGCACGCTGCCGGGACGACGACAGGTCCTACGCCCTGGTCTTTCCGGGGACCGTCTACGGCATAGGCTCCCGACGGGAGCATGTTCTGTTCGTGTCGCCGTCCTCATCCAGCTTGCACTGGGAGATAACCAAGCGCGCCAACTTCCCCGGCCATTTGCTCGCTGAAACAAGCTACTTCGTCGCCAAAGAGGTGTTTTCGCACCGTGGCCGTGGTTACTGGGTGGATCTCTTGATCGGTGGCATGTACTGCGACTGCGGTGACCTGCTCTCCGACGCACGTTCCGTGGAAATACGTTCATTGGACCTGCCCGTGGGGTGCGAGAGGTACTTGGGCTGCGGAAACTATATACCAGAGACAAGAGCCTTTCGGACCATGGGCTGTGTCGGGAACTCCATCGAGTTCGTCTCCATCACCGGCTTCCCTGAGCATGTGGATCATGTGGATGACCGCATGGTGAGGATATGGAGACTGACGGAAGATATGAGCTGGGATGTAGACTACGAGCTCAAGCTGGGGAGCCTGCGTGAAGACAGGGAGTTCAAAGGGAACGCCGTCTTGCCAACCTCCATGGCACCCACGTACCCCTTCCTTAGCTTGCAGGAAGACCATGTCATCTACTTTGCACTGGGCGACTGCACATACAAGCCATGCTTTTGGGTCCGTGTTGATATGAGCAGCAAGACTTTTAACTGCACACCTCTCTCTCTGACAGACGCCGGCATTGGCGGTCTTGTCCCTGTCTCCGGCAATTCTGAGGGCAAGCTTGCTTGGACTTCCACCCAAGAGGAAGTTGGCATTATCAGACTTCCATCCAAGAGGAAGCTGCCAACTTCTGAAGCCATGTCCTGTTAGTTAGGTGATTATACTACTTGCTGCTCCGAAATGCTATGATTCATAGTGTTTCACTCATCTTACTCAAGCAATCAACAACACATTCTGTTCATTTGAGTTTTAAATTGGTTTGTCTTGCAGGGAGGGGCAATATGGAAGCGCTTGTGCTGGCGTTGTGGATATAATAGTTGCTATCCCTGTCGCATTTTGTTTGCAAATGCAAAGTATTGTTAGTGAATATCATGGTGTTATGTCTTGTACTTTTTCCATGTACTATGACCATGATTTTTTGATTCAAGTGTTCATATGGTGTATTAGAGATAGGTTCAGTAGCAGAGGCATTCTTTTTTGGCCAAAATCACTTTTTTGACATTGCCAGAAAATTTTAGCACAAAACAAACTCCTTCGAATTCTATTTCATGACATAATCCTTTTCAAAAACGCCATGAACCATGGCGTTTCAGTCCTACTCCGATAGCCCCTACATCTCCTTCACCGACACCATCTCCGATATTAGCCCCTACATCCCCGTAACCCTAGACCTCGCTGCTCACAACTACTACCATTGGCGTCACCTTTTCAACGTCCACCTTGGGCGATGCAATCTCCACTCTCACGTTGCCGACGACTCTCTTCCTCAACTTCATGATCCGCAATGGGTCAATGATGATCTCTCCATTATTTAATGGATCTACATGCGAGTCTCCATAGATATCTTCAATCTTTTCCACTGTGATGGTGCCTCTACCGCCGATCTATGGGCGGCCCTTCGTCATCTCTTCCAGGACAACGTCAACGCTCGCGCCAACAATCTCCACACCGAGCTTCGAAATATGGTGCAAGGTGATTCACCAGTCGGTGTCTACTGCCAACGCCTCAAGGCGATCGCGGATGAACTCCGCAAACTTGGTGATCCGATCGACGATCGCCATCTCATCAACGTCCTCCTCGTCGGCCTCAGCGAGCGGTTCGAGAAGTAGGCCTCCTTCATCCCTATGATGCATCCGCGTCCCTCCTTCGCCGAGGTTCGCTCGATGCTCCAATGGGCCGATCGTGCCCTAACTATGAAGGACTCCCGTCCTCAGGTCTTCACTGCTTCCCCTCGCTCGCCTGCATCGACGCCGCCACCGCCACCTCGACCAACAGTACCTCCTCAACCATCCGGCTGGCGTCCAAGTCCCAACTACCGGGGCAAAAAGCCTAGGCCGTCGCAGTTCCGCACGGCGCCCGCTCCTGCTCCGCCCCGGCTCCACCAACTGCACCACCGCCGCCCCCGGTTTCATCAACTACACCACCGCCGCCGCCCGGATGGCACCCATCTCTTGATCCATGGACATGGCTAGCCCAGGCGTGGCCTATGCCTTGGTCCGCCCCTACGCCATATGGTGCCCCGCCTACCTAGACCGGTGGCTGGCAGCCCGATGCTCGCCCTCGCACCGGCACGCCCGTCCTCGCGCCTCGACAGCCGGTGGCTCCATGCCACGCTGCTCCCTCCTACGCGCCATCGATCTACAACACCAGTCCTTATGCATCCTATGGCGCTCCATCGTCCCCCCTACATGCAACAGTACAATGATGGTGTCTCTCTTTATGCCGATTTGCCGATGCCACCACACCCGCAAGCTCCCATGACTACACCGGCCTCTACTTCGACTCCGAGCTGGGACCAAGCTGCTTTTCTACAAGCCATGAACAACTTTGTTGCACAAAGGAACTTAGGTACGGATTGGGTTTTCGATTCTGGTGCTTCTTGTCATATGTCTGCATCGAGTAATTTGCTTTCTTCTTGCACACCTTCGTCTTTTCCCTCTATTACTCTCGGTGACGGATCTTCTATTCCTCTTTACTGTGTTGGTCAAGGTCAAATCCAATCCCCAATTAAGCCTTTGCTTCTTCGTGATGTTCTTGTAGCTCCTGCTTATTAAAAATCTGATTTATGTTGCCAAATCACCACTGATAATCATGTTTCCGTTGAGTTTGACCCATTTGGTTTGTCTGTGAAGGACTACCCGACCAAAGCCGAGATCGCTCGATTCAATAGCTCCGATGATTTATATTCTCTCCATGGTGCTCCGGTCACTGCTCCTCCAACATCTATGGTGGCCTCTGTTGATCTGTGGCACCAATGTCTCGGCCATCCCAATAAAAATATGTTATCCACACTTCTTAGTGAATTTTCAATACCTTATAATAGAGACTCTCATAATTCTTCTATGTTTCAGTCATGTTAATTGGGCAAACATGCTCGCCTTCCCTTTAGTTCCTCTCAATCCTCTAGTAATTTTCCTTTTGAATTACTCCATTGTGATCTCTGGACATCACCCATAGAAAGTGTATCTAATTTGAAGTATTATCTCGTGATTCTCGATGATTTTACTCATTATGTTTGGACTTTTCCTTTACGCAACAAATCCGATGTTCATAATATATTCCTTAACTTTCAGCGCTATGTCTCGGTCCACTTTTTCCTCCCTATAAGATTCATCCAATGTGATGATGGTCGTGAATTTGACAACTTTAAAAATCAAAATTTCTTTGTACAATATGGAATTCTCTTGCGCTTCTCCTATCCTTATTGAAGGAAATATGCCCTAGACGCAATAATAAAGTTGTTATTTATATTTTCTTATATCATGATAAATGTTTATTATTCATGCTAGAATTGTATTAACCGGAAACTTAGTACATGTGTGAATACATAGACAAACAAAGTGTCACTAGTATGCCTCTACTTGACTAGCTCGTTAATCAAAGATGGTTATGTTTCCTAACCATAGACATGAGTTGTCATTTGATTAACGGGATCACATCATTAGAGAATGATATGATTGACTTGACCCATCCGTTAGCTTAGCACGATGATTGTTTAGTTTACTGCTATTGCTTTCTCCATAACTTATACATGTTCATATGACTATGAGATTATGCAACTCCCGAATATCAGAGAAACACTTAGTGTGCTATCAAACGTCACAGCGTAACTGGGTGACATAAAGATGCTCTACAGGTGTCTCCGATGGTGTTTGTTGAGTTGTCATAGATCGAGATTAGGATTTGTCACTCCGTGTATCGGAGAGGTATCTCTGGGCCCTCTCGGTAATGCACATCAGTATAAGCCTTGCAAGCAATGTAACTAATGAGTTAGTTACGGGATGTAGCATTACAGAACGAGTAAAGAGACTTGCCGGTAACGAGATTGAACTAGGTATTGAGATACCGACGATCGAATCTCGGGCAAGTAACATACCGATGACAAAGGGAACAACGTATGTTGTTATGCGGTTTGACCGATAAAGATCTCCGTACAATATGTAGGAACCAATATGAGCATCCAGGTTCCGCTATTGGTTATTGATCGGAGATGAGTCTCGGTCATGTTTACATAGTTCTTGAACCTGTAGGGTCCGCACGCTTAACGTTCGGTGACGATCGGTATTATGAGTTTATGTGTTTTGATGTACCGAAGGTAGTTCGGAGTCCCGGATATGATCACAGATATGACGAGGAGTCTCGGAATGGTCGAGACATAAAGATCGATATATTGGAAGCCTATATTTGGACATCGGAATGGTTTCGGGTGAGTTCGGGCATTTACCGGAGTACTGGGAGGTTACCGGAACCCCCCGGGAAGTATATGGGCCTTATTGGGCCATAGTGGGAGAGAGGAGAAGGGAGCCTAGGAGGCCCCCCCAAGCCCAATCCGAATTGGGTGGGGGGCGCCCCCCCTTTACTTCCTCTCCTAATTCAACTAGGGACACTACAAGAAATATGTCAACTAGTGACCTTCTGGCAGTGACCCTAGAAGAATTGGTCATAAATCTATGACCATTTGAGACCAATTGGTCAAAAGCTGTTCGGGGGGCTCCAGACGCTAAACTATATCGACCATTTTGGTCAGAAAGGTCATAATTTCCTTACACGAAATGGTCACAAAGCAGACAACACTGATCCGCTGCCTTATTTCTAGCTGGTCATGACCAATATAGATGGTCATAACCTTGTAAGTTGTGGTGGATTTCTATGACTAGGCGCCACCTCATCAGTTTTGCCTATGTGTCATGTCCATGTGTCAATTTTTGCCCTAGGTTGTGAAGCAACCTATATTTCTGTCATTCCCAAAATTCCCAAAAAATTGGGCATTCTTTACTATCCAAATCATTGCCTCATGACAATATTCAACTCCATTTGCCTGGTAAATCTACCTCGACAAATTTCCAAAGTTTTTGTTCAACTCGAACTGTTGTGAAGGAAGTACTATCTAGGCATATCCTAATGAGCTAAATTTTTGCCACATCTTCTATATTCCCAAATCATTGCTCTCCCCAAAATTTGAGCCCCATCTAACAATACATGCGAGTGTGGCTTTAACATTCATATTTCTGTCCAGTGTGGTACGTTGCAAAGCAAGTGACACCTAGGCTCCTCCATTTGATCTGCAAATTTTCCCAGATAGTGTCCTTAGTAGATGATCATCCTCAGCCAAAACTCAGGCCTATTGGCCATGTGCATTTCCCGTACCACTAATCAAACACTTGGGTGCTAATTCATGTTTGAGCATTGTTCGGTCTCCTCGTGAGATTCTTCTGTTGTTATTTTCTTCCAAGCATCTACCTAGGGAGTGCCAAACCTACTAGACATGCCTAGGCTTCCCACAACGCATGGCAACGCCACGGTCAGGCAGTGACCATGTGGCGGGCATGCGAGTATACACGCTTTGGAGTTGGGGCCCTGGGCCACCGTCCAAACCTCAACGTATCACCACCAAACCATGTATTTATGCTTAAATAGATACTTATGTACCTAGAAATGATTTTTGGAAAAAAAATAAAGAGCAAACTATAAGGCAGCTGCACTTCAAATTTGACCCGCTTCGTACTAAATCGGCAGAAATTTGTCTTTTCACCAGAGATGGATCAAAGCTTTTGACACCCAACCATTTTGTCAATTGTGCATTAAATATGGCCTAGTATTTTAGAAAATTGATTTGGTCCAATTTTGCAACAAATATATGGTAGGTCCTTCACAAAAAAACTCATTTTGGGCACTCGGAAAATGGAAAAGGAATTTTCCGTGCAAAGAAAATGAAAACTCCCTTAGGAAACATTTTTTGAAATTCCAAGATGCACCCTTTTGCACAATATGAGATCATTTGAACAAATTATGCCATGAATGTGGCCATAAGATTGATCATTTGGGTTGAAAGCTATGAATCTTCACGCATGACAGCTCATTTCTAAGAACACTTTTTTTTAAAATAATTGTCATACTACAAGTTTATTATTTTTCCTGGAAACTTGGTCACATATGATGACACGATGCGAAGGTTTTCCAATTTTTTGATTTTTTTTGAATTTTTTATGCCCGTTTCAAAATGCGGTCAAAACAGCGGGCTTGACCGTTCCTAGCTAGTGGTTGAATCTTGGATTTTTTTTGATGTTTATCTGATTAAATAGATACTTATGTACCTAGAAATGATTTTTGAAAAAAAAAATAGCAAACTATGAGGCAGCTACAATTCAAATTTGACCCGCTTCCTACTGAATCGGCGGAAATTTGTGTTTTTCACTAGAGATGGACCAACGCTTTTGACACCCAACCGTTTGGTCAATTGTGCATCAAATATGGCCTAGTATTTTATACAATTGATTTGGTCCAATTTTGCAATAAATATATGGTAGTTCCTTCACACAAAACAACTCATTTCGGACACTCGGAAAATGGCAAATGAATTTTCCCTGCAAAGAAAATGAAAACTCCCTTAGGCAAAATTGTTTAGAATTCCAAGATGCACCCTTGTGCACAATATGAGATCATTTGAACAAACTATGCCATGAATGTGGCCATAAGATTGATCATTTGGCTTGAAAGCCATGAATCTTCACGCATGATAGCTCATTTCTGAGAACACTTTTTTAAAATAATTGTCGTATTACAAGTTTATTATTTTTTCTGGAAACTTGGTCACATATGATGACACGATGCAAAGGTTTTCCAATTTTTTGATTTTTTTTGAATTTTTTATGCCCGTTTCAAAATGCGGTCAAAACGGCGGGCTTGACCGTTCCTAGCTAGTGGTTGAATCTTGGAATTTTTTTGATGTTTCTATGATTAAATAGATACTTATGTACCTAGAAATGATTTTTGGAAAAAATAAATAACAAACTATGAGGCAGCTACAGTTCAAATTTGACCCGCTTCCTATTGAATCGGCGAAAATTTGTCTTTTTCACCAGAGATGGACCAACGCTTTTGACACCCAACCATTTGGTCAATTTTGCATTAAATATGGCCTGGTATTTTAGAAAATTGATTTGGTCCAATTTTGCAGCAAATATATGCTAGTTCCTTCACAAAAAAAACTCATTTCGGGCACTCAAAAATGGAAAATGAATTTTATGTGCAAAGAAAATGAAAAGCCCCTTAGGCAAAATTGTTTGCCATTCAAATATGCACCCTTGTGCACAATATGAGATCATTTGAACAAACTATGCCATGAATGTGGCCATAAGATCGATCATTTGGCTTGAAAGTCATGAATCTTCACACATGATAGCTCATTTCTGAGAACAATTTTTTTAAAAGAATTGCCATATTACAAGTTTATTATTTTTCCTGGTAACTTGGTCACATATAATGACACAATGCGAAGGTTTTCCAATTTTTTGATTTTTTTTGAATTTTTTCTGCCTGTTTCAAAATGCGGTCAAAACGACGGAATGACCGTCCTAGTTAGTAGTTGAATCTTCGAATTTTTTTGATGTTTCTCTGATTAAATAGATACTTATGTACCAAAAAATGATTTTTGGAAAAAATAAATAACAAACTATAAGGTAGCTGCAGTTCAAATTTGACCCGTTTCCAGCTGGATCGGCGGAAATTTGTCTTTTTCATGAGAGGTGAATCAAAAAATTTGACACGCAGGTATTTGGTCAATTATACATTAAGTATGTTCTAATATTTTAGAAAATTGATTTGGTCTAATTTTGCAACAAATATATTGTAGGTCCTTCACAAAAAAAATCATTTTCTGCACTTGAAAAATGAAAAATGAATTTTTAATCAATCATGACCAATTTTTTAGTCAACTAGGACAAATTTAAATGGTCATGACATCGTACCCGTGTGCTGTATTTTGATTGGTCTGTGGGCATTTCATGTGGATCGTGGATCGAACATCGTCGGATGCTCGCGGATCCAACGACAGTCCTCATCCCAAGCCCACCTAAGCCGAAACCCTAGTCCTCGTGGACATTTTCCATCCACCCCCGCCTCCTTTCTTTCTCCCTTCCTCCCTCCCTCCCGCGACCCCGACCCCAACCCCTCCCTCCGCGACCTCCTCTCCCACGATCCCATCGGCTGGCGTGACCTCCGCTCCACCAGCCCCGCCAGCGACCTCCTACCCCAACGCCGGCGCATGGCAGATCCATCCCAGCAGCCGCCCCTTCTCCCCCGCCTCCTCCTCCCGCTGCCGCCACATCCTCATCTCCTCCTCCCTTCAGATCCATCCACCCGTTGCCGCCCCTTCTCCCCCGTCTCCTCCTCCCATCAGATCCATCGCTGCTACCACCTCCTCTTCTCCTCCTACCTTCAGATCCATCCACCCGCTGCCGCCCCTTCTCCCCCATAAAGCAACCTCCTCTCCTCATGCAACGGAGACAACAGCGCCGCCGCCCAGCAACAACAGTGTCGCGGCTGGCTTGCTCGCCGGCACGCATGTGCGTGCTTCGATGCGCGATGCTCCGTCGAGCTGGCCGGACCATGGCGCACATGTGGCTTGCCTAGGAGTTGCGGTGGCAGCGCTGCACGCCGTGTCTCCGGCCACCAGGACGACGACGGCGTGAATCTTGAAGACCTCTCGTCCTCTCCCGGCCTCAAACACTCACCCGTAGCCCTCCCCATGGCGAGGGTGGCGGCGCCTCCATCGTTAGCACGGCTCCAGCAACATTGGCGGCTCCTCCCCGACATCTGCGGCGCCCCCACACGCAGCTCAGCCCCAGGATGGTGCTATTCCGCTCGGTGGCCATGGGGTACTCGAGCTCCATCCCCCCTATCTCTCTCTCTCTAATGTCTGCTCTGTTTTTTGACTGTAGGTATGCATGAGGAAGTTGTAGATAGACTGGACGACAAGGATGGATGGCGCCTCAACCATGGTTGCTGCTCGGGATTCATCAGCCATGGATCTTACTCTCTGGCCGTAGGTGAGCTCGTCCCCTCCTCCTCTCTGCTCGATTAATTTGCTAGTACTAGGATTGGCCATTGCTTCTCTGGTGTTAGAATTTGGCACTGAACCACGTGTGGGTTGGATTGATTTTGCACAAAGAGCCTAAAAGCATATCAGAACCGAATCATCTTTTTAGGTTCGCTGGAATGCATCAGTTCAACAAACCAAACACATCATGCATCACAACAAAGAGCCTAACAGAAGTTTTGCTCTACTCCTTGCTAGTTCTGTAATTAGATGCATTTTGTAGATAAATTGTTGGCCATCTATGATGGATTTACAGTGCTAATTTGGTTGTACAGCCTTTCCGAGAACCGGCAAGGATACTTCAAACATTATTTCTATTACAATGGTTTCATTAATCTGGTCTCAAAATTCAGTTTAGTTGGTTCAGTTTTGTAGTTTAACTGATCTCATTTGCCACATGCACTATCTTACAATGATTTACAATTCATCGATAAGATCACAAATGGACAACATCAATGATATGCTCTCAAATTTGTTTTCCAAAATATTGACAGGAGCATTGCTCTTTCTGTTAGTAGAAAAGAGGAAGTTTAAATACAATTTCAGTACAGGGGCCAACCCCTAGCACCTTGGTACACAACCCAGATCATCAATGAGTATTCTGCTCACATTTTGACATGCATAAATGACCTGCTCTTAAATTGATAACATAAAGTTACGATCTCAGAAAAATTTGAGTTATAGATTCCTCACAAAATACAAATTCAGTTTCTAAAATTGAAACTTCACTTTAGGTTCTTGCTTCTCAGCTACTGCATGCTGCCTCCTTCAGCGGTTTACAAATTCAGTTTCTAAAACTGAAACTTCACTTCATTATTTCTTGCTTGCATGTTTGCTTCTTCTTTAATGGTTTGCGATTCGGATCAACTAAACTGAAAGTGAAATGCTGAGATGTGGATCACACTAGTACTATTTCAGTATTTCTTGCTTGCATGTTTGCTTCTTCTTTCTGCTGAAGCAGGCGAGTTGATTTTCTACTCTTAGTTTCTGTAGCAATTGGAGGAGGAGTTGGTGCCGAGAACTGGACCGGATGTGCTTTGATTCGTGATCTACAGCGCCCTTGATGTCAGGTGCGTCATCTGCAGCGACCTAGCTTGTTTGTTCTGACTAAATTCAGTTAGAACAAGTTAAGCTTCAGACTGCATATAAGAAAAGAATAAAAACAGATTCTTAAATTCAGTTAGAACAAGTTGAGTACTTGGAGTATATTCAGCGCCCTTGCTTGTTTGTTCTGACTAAATTCTGTTGCCTCGCATGACCATGAGCGGAGGTTGGAGCAGATCCAGAGGGCATTCCAGGGCCTCGAGGGCTCCCACGTCTGTCCCTTCCAGGTCAAGCCTCGCTTTGCTATTTGTTTCTCCTGTAGTGTACATTATATTACTTGGTTTGTTGTTTGCAATGCTGCCTGCGTGCTACTGTCTAGTTTGCTGTTGCTTTTCGTGCTTCACTGAATTTCGGGATTGGGGTGTGTTTTCTGAATTTTCGTGCTTGTTATGATGCAGTATGCTTTGACGGGAGCATCTGCGGAGAGGGCCAGGGAGTGGGTCTTAGAGCTGGCTCATCCACTTGGAGGTACTCACCTTGCTAAATCTTGGTGCAACTTATCATCAGATTTTCTTTGAAACTTGCGTTGATTGGTCTAAAGATGAAACGATAGTAGTATACACACGACATGCAGCAGCCACTTGTATCAAACAGTGGAACGGTGCTGCTGTCCTGAATGGAACGACACGATATTCAGCATCATTGAGAAATCTTTTGTGTACTGTCGTGTGTATAGCAGGGTTCAATTAGATACTTGGAATTAATGTCTGTGTACATATATAATCGATTGGATTCTGTATGTATGCTTAGATGATTGTTTGGCTCTATATAATTGTTGACATGAATATCTTGACTTTCCAAACAAGTATAGGATTGTGCCTATGCATACAGATTATCCTAACAAAACTGAAAGTAAAAATTGAAGCATGAAATAAGCAATAAGTCGCTAGAGCTGTGATGGTGATCTTTCTTTGACTGGCTATCATTTGTTATAGATGACAATCTTTTAGTCGCTGCTTCAAATTATGTAACTGCAACAAATGATGTATGATTGTACAGTGAAACCAATGTTGCTTTGATAGCAAAATTGAAAAAAACTGAATTGTTTCTCTGTCGTCCAGTCCTTTGAATTAGAGGGCTCAAAATATTGTTGGGCTGGAAGAGGCCTTAGCCCAAACAATATTGGACAAAAAATGAAAGGAAAAACGTCTTAAAAATTTAAAAAATTAAATGGACCGCAAAAAGGCCGAGGCCCAGAGAAATGGAAGAAGCTCAGAAAACAAAAAAGGCCAAATTATTGGGCCAGGCCCATGTACCTAGCAAAAATTAACATATATATATATATATATATATATTAAAAAGGACGAATTAATGGGCTCGGCCCATCTAAAGCACTGAAATGGACCGGGGTGATTCTAAGTAACGACCTTTTCAATTGGTCGCAATTTTGCCATGTCAGATTGCCACGTCTGATCCGACGTGGCCTGGGCAGACAGCCAGTGACCAAAACAAAAGGTCATGGGTTCAACGACCTTCTATTTTGGTCGTAAACATCCACGACCTTCTCACAGAGAAGGTCGTTAATTTCAGTTTATGACCGCCAGTTTTTGACCTTCCGTTTTTGGTCATAAAAAGGTCGCAAATGAAAAACAATGACCTTTCAGTGACCAATAGTCAAGGTCACAAGTTGACATATTGTAGTGGGAAAGGGGGGAATCCAACTCCCGGTGGGACTAGGACTCCCCTTGGGCGCGCCATAGAGGGGCCGCCCCCCTCCTCCACTCCTTTATATACGGGGGAGGGGAGCACCCCATAGACACACAAGTTGATCTCTTAGCCATGTGCGGTGCCCCCCTCCATAGATTTCCACCTCGGTCATATCGTTGTAGTGCTTAGGAAAAGCCCTGCGTCGGTAACTTCATCATCACCGTCATCACGCCATCATGTTGACGAAGCTCTCCCCTGACACTCAGCTGGATCTAGAGTTCGTGGGATTTCACCGAGCTGAATGTGTGCAGATCGTGGAGGTGCCGTACCTTTGGTGCTAGGATCGGTCGGATCATGAAGACGTACGACTACATCAACCGCATTGTCATAACACTTCCGCTTACAGTCTATGAGGGTACGTGGACAACACTCTTCCCCTCTTGTTGCTATGCATCACCTAGATGGATCTTGCATGTGTGTAGGAAAATTTTGAAATTACTGTGTTTCCCAACAATGGCATCCGAGGCAGGTCTATGCGTAGATGTTATATGCACGAGTAGAACACAGAGGAGTTGTGGGCATGGGTATATACATATTGATTGCCTTCACTAGTTGATTCTTGATTCAGCGGTATTGTTGGATGAAGCGTCTCAGACCGACATTACGCGTACGCTTACGCGAGACTAGTTCTACCGACGTGCCTCGCACACAGGTGGCAGGTGGGTGTTAGTTTCTCCAACTTTAGTTGAATCGGATTCAATGAACAGGGTTCTTTCTGAAGATCAAAAAGCAATCACTGTACCACGTTGTGGTTTTTTGATGCGTAGGTAAGAACGGTTCTTGCTTAGCCCGTAGCAGCCACGTAAAACTTGCAACAACAAAGTAGAGGACGTCTAACTTGCTTTCGTAGGGCATGTTATGATATGATCTGGTCAAGACATGATGCTAAATTTTATTGTATGAGATGATCATGTTTTGTAACAGAATTATCGGCAACTGGCAGGAGCCATATGGTTGTTGCTTTATTGTATGAAATGCAATCGCCATGTAATTACTTTACTTTATCACTAAGCGGTAGCGATAGTCGTAGAAGCAATAGTTGGCGAGACGACAACGATGCTTCGATGGAGATCAAGGTGTCAAGCTGGTGAAGATGGTGATCATGACGGTGCTTTGGAGATGGAGATCAAAGGCACAAGATGATGATGGCCATATCATATCACTTATATCGATTGCATGTGATGTTTATCCTTTATACATCTTATTTTGCTTAGTTCGGCGGTAGCATTATAAGATGATCTCTCACTAAATTTCAAGGTATAAGTGTTCTCCCTGAGTATGCACCATTGCTATAGTTCGTCATGCCGAAACACCACGTGATGATCGAGTGTGATAAGCTCTACGTTCACATACAACGGGTGCAAGCCAGTTTTGCACAAGCAGAATACTCGGGTTAAACTTGACGAGACTAGCATATGCAGATATGGCCTCGGAACACTGAGACCGAAAGGTCGAGCATGAATCATATAGTAGATATGATCAACATAGTGATGTTCACCATTGAAAACTACTCCATCTCACGTGATGATCGGACATGGTTTAGGTGATATGGATCACGTGATCACTTAGATGATTAGAGGGATGTCTATCTTAGTGGGAGTTCTTAAGTAATATGATTAACTGAACTTTAATTTATCATGAACTTAGTACCTGATAGTATTTTGCATGTCTATGTTGTTGTAGATAAATGGCCCGTGTTGTTGTTCCATTGAATTTTAATGTGTTCCTAGAGAAAGCTAAGTTGAAAGATGATGGTAGCAACTACACGGACTGGGTCCGTAACTTGAGGATTATCCTCATTGATGCACGGAAGAATTGCGTCCTGGAAGCACCGCTAGGTGACAAACCCACTCTAGGAGCAACGCCAAATGTTGTGAACACCTGGCAGAGCAAAGCTAATGACTACTCGATAGTTTAGTGTGCCATGCTTTACGACTTAGAACCGGGACTTCAACGACGTTTTGAACATCATGGAGCATATGAGATGTTCCAGGAGTTGAAGTTAATATTTCAAGCAAATGCCCGGATTGAGAGATATGAAGTCTCCAATAAGTTCTGCAGCTGCAAAATGGAGGAGAATAGTTCTGTCAGTGAACATATACTCAGAATGTTTGGGTACCACAACCACTTGACTCGGCTGGGAGTTAATCTTCCCGATGATAGAGTCATTAACAGAGTTCTTCAATCACTGCCACCAAGCTACAAGAGCTTCGTGATGAACTATAATATGCAAGGGATGGATAAGACGACTCCCGAGCTCTTCGCAATGCTAAAGGCTGCGGAGGTAGAAATCAAGAAGGATCATCAAGTGTTGATGGTTAACAAGACCACCAGTTTCAAGAAAAAGGGTAAAGGAAAGAAGGGGAACTTCAAGAAGAACGGCAAGCAAGTTGCTGCTCAAGTGAAAAAACCCAAGTCTGGACCTAAGCCTGAGACTGAGTGCTTCTACTGCAAAGCGACTGGTCACTTGAAGCGGAACTGCCCCAGTATTTGGCGGATAAGAAGGATGGCAAAGTGAAAGGTATATTTGATATACATGTTATTGATGTTTACCTTACTAATGCTCGTAGTAGCGCCTGGTATTTGATACTAGTTACATTGCTAATATTTGCAACTCGAAACAGGGGCTACGGATTAAGCAAAGATTGGCTAAGGACGAGGTGACGATGCGCGTGGGAAATGGTTCCAAAGTCAATGTGATCACCGTCGGCACGCTACCTCCACATCTACCTTCGGGATTAGTTTTAGACCTAAATAATTGTTATTTGGTGTCAGCGTTGAGCATGAACATTATGTCTGGATCTTTTTTAATGCAAGATGGTTATTCATTTAAATCAGAGAATAATGGTTGTTCTATTTATATGAGTAATATCTTTTATGGTCATGCACCCTTGATGAGTGGTCTATTTTTACTAAATCTTGATAGTAGTGATACACATGTTCATAGTATTGAAGCCAAAAGATATAAGTTTAATAATGATAGTGCAACTTATTTGTGGCACTGCCATTTAGGTCATATTGGTGTAAAGCGCATGAAGAAACTCCATGCTGATGGACTTTTGGAATCACTTGATGCTTGCGAACCATGCCTCATGGGCAAGATGACTAAGACTCCGTTGTCCGGAACAATGGAGTGAGCAACAGACTTGTTGGAAATAATACATACTGATGTATGTGGGCCGATGAGTGTTGATGCTCGCGGCGGGTATCGCTATTTTCTTACCTTCATAGATGATTTGAGCAGATATGGGTATATCTACTTGATGAAACATAAGTCTGAGACATTTGAAAATTTCAAAGAATTTCAAAGTGAAGTGGAAAATCATCGTAATAAGAAAATTAAGTTTCTACAATCTGATCATGGAGGTGAATATTTGAGTTATGAGTTTGGTCTTCATTTGAAACAATGCGGAATAGTTTCGCAACTCATGCCACCTGGAACACCACAACGTAATGGTGTGTCCGAACGTCGTAACCGCACTTTATTAGATATGGTGCAATCTATGATGTCTCTCACTGATTTACCGCTATCGTTTTGGGGTTATTCTTTAGAGACGGCTGCATTCACGTTAAATAGGGCACCATCGAATTTCGTTGAGACGACACCTTATGAACTGTGGTTTGGCAAGAAACCCAAGCTGTCGTTTCTTAAAGTCTGGGGCTGTGATGCTTATATGAAAAGGCTTCAACCTGATAAACTAGAACCCAAATCAGAGAACTATGTCTTCATAGGATACCCAAAGGAGACTGTTGGGTACACCTTCTATCACATATCCGAAGGCAAGATATTCGTTGATAAGAATGGATCCTTTCTAGAGAAGGAGTTTCTCTCGAAATAAGTGAGTGGAAGGAAAGTAGAACTTGACGAGGTAATTGTACCTACTCCCTTATTGGAAAGTAGTTCATCACAGAAATCAGTTCCAGTGATTCCTACACCAGTAAGTGAGGAAGCTAATGATGATGATCGTGAAACTTCTGATCAAGTTACTACCGAACCTCGTAGGTCAACGAGAGTAAGATCTGCACAATAGTGGTACGGTAATCCTGTTCTGGAGGTCATGTTACTTGACCATGACGAACCTACAAACTATGAGGAAGCGATCATGAGCCCAGGTTCCGCAAAATGGCTTGAGGCCATGAAATCTGAGATGGGATCCATGTATGAGAACAAAGTGTGGACTTTGGTTGACTTGCTCGATGATCGGCAGGCCATAGAGAATAAATGGATCTTCATGACGCTGACGGTAATGTTACTGTCTACAAAGCTCGACTTGTTGCAAAAGGTTTTCACTACTTCAAGGATTTGACTATGATGAGACCTTCTCACCCGTAGCGATGCTTAAGTCCGCCTGAATCATGTTAGAAATTGCCGTATTTTATGATTATGAAATTTGGCAAATGGATGTCAAAACTGCATTCCTTAACGGATATCTTAAAGAAGAGTTGTATATGATGCAACTAGAAGGTTTTGTCGATCCAAAAGGTGCTAACAAAGTGTGCAAGCTCCAGCGATCAAGCCTCTCGGAGTTTGAATATACGCTTTGATAGTGTGATCAAAGCATATGGTTTTATACAGACTTTTGGAGAAGCCTGTATCTACAAGAAAGTGAGTGGGAGCTCTGTAGCATTTCTGATATTATATGTGATGACATATTGCTGATCGAAAATGATACTAAAATTTTGAATAGCATAAAAGGATACCTTAGTAAGAATTTTTCAATGAAAGACCTCGGTGAAGCTGATTATATATTGGGCATCAAGATCTATAGAGATAGATCTAGACGCTTAATTGGACTTTCACAAAGCACATACCTTGATAAAGTTTTGAAGAAGTTCAAAATGTATCAAGCAAAGAAAGGGTTCTTGTCTGTGTTACAAGTTGTGAAGTTGAGTCAGACTCAATGCCCGACCACTGCAGAAGATAGAGAGAAAATGAAAGTCATTCCTTATGCCTCAGCCATAGGTTCTATCATGTATACAATGATGTGTACCAGACCTGATGTGTGCCTTGCTATTAGTTTAGTAGGGAGGTACCAAAGTAATCCAAGAGGAAATTCATCTTGGATCGGATCCGTTCCATCCTCACACACAGACAAGCTCATCGAGCCCTCCTAGGCTCCTCTAGGGGATTTCTCCCCTCTCCTCTCCTAGGCTCATCTAGGGGATTGCCACACCGGCGGCCACCTCCTCCCACGCCAGCAGCCACCCCGGCCCCGACGTCCACTCTGTCACCTTGCCATCTCCACCTACATCCTTCCTTTGTGAAACCATGGCACCTTTTTCACTAAACTTTGAGAGGGGCAAGAAGTTTCAAGCAATAATGAGATGGACGGTCGGGCACCCCGTGGTCTTCTCTCCAGGTTTTCTTCAAAAGGAATTCATCATGGTCGTGTCATTCTGTCGGGCCACATTCAAGTTGGATACACACACGGTTAGTATTTCTCTTCAATCCACTTTTGGAGGTTATCCTCAAGGTTTTAGAGTGTCTTCTCTTAAGGATCGTTCTTACAAGTTCTCGGTTGCTTCTAAATCAGTGCGTTTTCATATTTACAATGCTGGCAAAGTGGTTGAAAAAGATTTTGAGATGGTCTTTAGCCTTTGGGGTAATGGGGGTTGAAATTGGCGTCGTGAGGAATCACTGTTCTACAAAGAATCAGATGCCGAGTGGACTGTTGTTGGCCGTAAGGGTAAAGCCATTGTGCCTATCTCCGGTGGTCGCCGGAGTAGATCTCCGGTGAGGGAAAGTAGGTCGGTTTTCCAGCGGTTATCACGTGCAGTTGATACGGGACGTGATTTGAGTCAGCAACTAAATGAGAATATTACTACTACAGTTAATGAGTCCATTAATGAGGGGCAGGAGCACATTTCAGAGTTGTATAATAGCACACGATAATTTGAACGTGCATGCTTTGCTTGTGGTGACGTGGGTCATCTGGCACACTTCTGTCCAAAGCCCAAGCTTACTGGGCTTTGGCCTTTCATACCAGTGGCCACTTTTAGTAGCCCACCAGCTGACGCTTGGGCAGAGGGGGTTGTTAACGACTGGTTCAACACATTGGGCCGGCCTAGGAGATGACAATTGTTGCCTCATTGGGAGCTTGTCTCAGGGTATTTCCCAAACTTCCAACCGAGACTACAGACAGACTCCTCACATTCCACTCCTGCTTCCCCTTCTATGCAAGCTCGTCCAAGCTCTCCGCCATTGTTGACAGAGTCCAAGCACCAATCCTCTGCTGTAGCCATTATGGCCAATATACCCATTGATCCACAACCGTCCGTTCCACACAGGTTTCAGATTCAGCATATTGAAGGAAGGACAGGGGTCACCAGGGTGGTTCTTCCGCGTCATCCGCGTCGCCATGAGGATTGGGCCATCGCCACCATCCAGCCACTACAAGATGAGGTACTTTTCCCTAACATCCGCGATGTTTTGGAAGATTTTCTGCACAATGATCCAGATGCTCAAGTAGGTTTTCGAGAGATTCAGCCTTGCCCCTTTGGGGAGGCATACATTCAGTTTAGGCACATCCGTGACACAGACAGGATGGTTAGGGATAGTCCGCATGCTTTTGGTGATGTATTCATTACATTTACCAAGCATAATGAGGGCAGAAATTGGAGGAGAGTACAGTTTAACAGGGTATGCTGGCTATTGATTGTTGGTGTGCCTTTTGATCACTGTAACACTGAAGATATTGCCACTACAATAACTAAATTTGGGAGAATTATGCACTGGGAGAAGGAAGATGCTTTAAAGGGCAAGGTTCTGGTAAAGGCCAGAGTTACAAACCTGATTGAAATTCCAAAGAGCATTCATTGGTCTAAAGGAGAGAATTTTGAGGATCACTTACAAGTTCAGTTGAAGTATTGCTGGAGGAAATGTAGGGAGGTGGGCCTGCAGATGAAGATTCTTTCCTTCCTCCTGGAGTTGAGGCACATCCAGTTCCATAGAATGCTAATGACTTTCCAGGATTCTATAACATGCAGCTCAATATTGCCCCTGTTGACAATGCTGAGTGGGAAGAGTGGGATGAGCAGGGCCACTAGGCTTTTCCTCAGCCAGCAGCACAACCTATGGACATAATACAACAACAACAAGAAGAAGAAGTTCAATTGGATGGTAATGAAGTTATGCCTAACAACAGCATTACCACAACAATTTCTCTGTCTGAAGGTTTATCCTCACACAATGGAGGACCTAACATCCAGAACCAAGAGGTCAATCAAATTGCTTTGGGAAACATTGAGGCCCCTCTAGGTGTTGGTCTGCACAATTTGCTACAAGCCTATCCTTCTAATGATGCTGAAAATGACTTTGAAGAAGGTGAATTCATTGCACCTGTGGATGAACTGTTTGGAGCTGCTGAGCAAATGGTACAACTAGAAGCTGCAGCCCAAGGTCTGAACAATGCAGAAGAGAATGGGAATGACATTGACCTCATCCATGGTAGGAGGCTCTGCAATCTCAAGCCACAGGTCTCTTCAGATGATTTATAGTTTGCTGCATAACAAAGCCTGATTAAGGAAGGGCCAAAAGTGAATGAGGATCCATTGAACTCTGTCCCTGTTAGGGAAAATGCTGGACCCTCTTCCAGTATAAACAATGTTAACTTGGATAATGCTTCTAAACCATCTATTAGTTCACAAGAAATATTTCAGTTGGCCTCACAACATGTTCTCTCTGTTATTGACTGTGCTCATCTTATGTTTGAGGAAGGTATTGAGCTATGGGGGAAACACTTTGCACCTTCCCCCACATAGGTGGCAAGTTCTTTCTCTTCAGAAATTCCAATAAGTTGGTTCAATTTCATCCTTCACTTACTTGTGACACCAGACAAATTTGATTGGACTTTGCACTTGCTGAAATCACCCTTATGGCAAATTTTGATTGAAAACTGTAAGGAGGAAGAAACTATGACTTTTTGCATTCCTGACAAATGCTCTGTCTCTCAGGCTCCAGTTTGCAAGTTACAATCTCCAGATGGATTTAATAAAGAGAATGTAGGATGCAACCCAGCAGCTCACTCTTCTTCTGGAGCAGGCAGTCCCCTCAAAATGGTTTCTCCAACTAATGTTATTCTCTTACCTGCTGGTGAGGCAATCTTTAGAAAGAGGAGGGTAAAAGGACCTCTAGTTGAAACTCAGGTAAGGAGAAGTGGAAGAATTAGAGAGGAAAACAAAGGTTTCAAAAGAAATTCATGCACAAGACAATTATGTCTTCCTTGCAATGCCGCTCCCCCAGTTTTACACAATAAAGTAGTTAAAAGTCTCACAACATCTTTTTGCAAGGTGGCTGGAGAGGATCTGCAAGAGAACGTGGCCAAGAGGGCCAAAAGCAAGGAGTCTGATGGGGAGGCCAAGAATTCCAAGGCCAAGGAGAACAACAACTCCAGCCCTAGTGCAGAATGATTAGTCCAATCACTATATTTTGTGGCTGGAAAGCCAGGAATCATAGGGAGAATGTTCCTAAGATAGTATTTCAGACTATAGGCTCTAAGTACTGCCAGAGGCATTTTGTTATGTACTTGGTTGACACCTTTCCATGCAGACTTTGTTGCTTTTGCTGTAATGATTTTCATTTTTGGGAGACATGTAAGGGGATGATTTGGATACCTGGATCTATACAAGTTATGTGTTGCACCCAATATATACTCAGGTTCACTATTTGCTTTGTTGTGGTCTGTCAAGGGGTGGTCTTTTACAGCAATATAATAACTAAGATGTTTCAAAATGATTAATAAAAGATCTTGGAACATATTAAACTGGAACATTAGGGGCATCAATGCAGAAGCAAAATGGTTAGCTTTAAAGCAAAAAATAGAGGAAAGTGCAGCTAGGATTATATGTTTACAGGAGACCAAAAGAGAGGTGTTTGATCTGGCTTATGTTCATAACTTCTGCCCACACAGATTTAATAAATTTGAGTATCTGCCCTCTGTTGGGACTTCTGGAGGAATTATTATCATGTGGGTTGGTTCTCTATTCCAAGGAGAAGTATTGTTCCAGAACAGGTTCTCTCTATCAGTGAAATTTACTTGCAGCATCTCCAACCAGTCTTGGGTTTTGACAAACATATATGGTCCTAGTAACTAGGAAGACAAAGCTGAATTTCTACAATGGTTTAGTAACATTAAAATGCCCACTAAGGTGGATTGGATAGTGATGGGTGACTTCAATTTTATCAGATCTCCAAGTGACAGGAACAAACCAGGGGGGATGTCAATCAAATGCTTCTTTTCAATGAAGCTATTAGTAACCTGGGTTTTCTAGAATTACCTTTAAAAGGTAGACAATTTAGCTGGAGTAACATGTAGGAAAACCCATTGTTAGAAAAAAGCCTGACTGGTTCTTCACCTCTACTTCCTGGATGATTTCATACCCAGATACAATTACTCTTCCACTTGCAAGGCCTATTTCTGACCATCTGCCCTGTTTGATCAAAGTGGGCACCTCAATTCCTAAAGCAAAAGTGTTTAGATTTTAGAATTTTTGGTTGAAACACAACTCCTTTAACGAGGTAGTTAAACCATCTTGGGACATTCCTATGGGTTAGACAAATCCTGCTAAGATGATCAATGCCAAATTTAAAAACCTAAGGAGGGCTTTAAAAATATGGGAAAAGAGTTTGGCATGCCTTAAGAAACAGATTGCAGACATTAAGGAGTGTATTTTCCTCCTGGATTTCTTTGAGGAGTTTAGAAGATTGGACACAATGGAGTGGAATTGTAGAGCTTTGCTCAAAGAACACTTGCTGACTATCCTGAAGAACCAGAAGATATACTGGAAGCAAGGAGGAAAAGTTAAAGGAGTAAAATTTGGAGATGAAAATACAAAGTTTTCCCATACAAGAGCATCCATTAATTATAGGCATAATAGAATTGCTATGCTCCTTAATGATGATCACATTGAAATAACAGATCATTCTGGCAAGGCTGGCATACTTTGGGAATCCTTCAAAAAGAGATTAGGAAAATCTGAGGGCCACACTATGCATTTTGATTTGCAAAACCTTCTTGCTGATTAGATAAATCCAGATATATTCAGAGACATTGAACAACCATTTTCAGATGAAGAAATAAATAATGTTGTTAAGGAGCTGCCTACTGACAAATCTCCTGGGCCAGATGGATTCAACAATGAGTTTTTAAAAGCATGTTGGGACATTATAGTAGCTAATGTAAGAAAATTGGTTCATGCCTTCCAAGAAGGTAATATCTCTCTTGAGAGCATCAACACTTCATATATCACACTAATCCCCAAGAATAATGCTCCTCTTACCCCTAGTGATTTTAGACCAATTTCTTAGCTTAATGGGGTGCTTGAGATCATCACTAAACTATTGGGAAACAGATTGCAAAAGGTTATTCTGCAAATGATCACATTAACCAATATGGATTTCTTACAGGGTTATTCAAGATTGTTTGGGGTGGTCTTATGAATACATTCATCATTGTCTGAAATCCAGAGAAGAATTGCTTGGGCTAAAACTAGACTTTGAAAAAGCATTTGATACCATTGAACATCAAGCAATTATAGACATCCTCAGAGCTAAAGGTTTTGGCAATAAGTGGATCTCATGGATAGAAATGATCTTTAACTCTGCCTCAACAGCTGTGATGCTGAATGGAGTGCCTGGTAAAAAAATGTACTGTAAAAGGGTAGTACCACAAGGAGATCCTCTATCCCCACTATTGTTTGTCATAGCTGCAGATCTTCTTCAATCAGTCATCAATAAAGCAATGTGAGTAGGCCTCCTCCATGCACCTCTGCAAAATAATTCCTGCCCTGATTTTCCAATTGTTCAGTATGCAGATGACACCTTATTGATAATGCAAGCTGATTCCAGACAACTGATTTGTCTTAAAGGCCTATTGAACACTTTTGCTTCTTCCACTGGTCTCAAAGTAAATTATCAGAAGTCTATCATGGTACCTGTCGGTGTCAAAACCGGCGGATCTCGGGTAGGGGGTCCAGAACTGTGCGTCTAAGGCGGATGGTAACAGGAGGCAGGGGACACGATGTTTTACCCAGGTTCGGGCCGTCTTGATGGAGGTAAAACCCTACGTCCTGCTTGATTAATATTGATGATATGGGTAGTACAAGAGTTGATCTACCACGAGATCGGAGAGGCTAAACCCTAGAAGCTAGCCTATGGTATGGTTGTATGTTATTCTACGGACTAAAACCCTTCGGTTTATATAGACACCGGAGGGGGCTAGGGTTACACAAGGTCGGTTACAAGGGAGGAGATATCCATATCCGTACTGCCTAGCTTGCCTTCCACGCTAAGTAGAGTCCCAGCCAGACACGAGACGAAGTCTTCAATCTTGTATCTTCATAGTCCAACAGTCCGGCCAAAGGATATAGTCCGGCTGTCCGGAGACCCCCTAATCCAGGACTCCCTCAGTAGCCCCTGAACCAGGCTTCAATGACGATGAGTCCGACGCGCAGTACTGTCTTCGGCATTGCAAGGCGGGTTCCTCCTCCGAATACACCACGAAAGAATTTGAATACAAGGATAGTGTCCAACCCTGCAAAATAAGTTCCACATACCTTCTTAGAGAGAATAATATTTCCACAAATCTAATCTGCTGAGACGTTTCGGCAACATGACATCATGCCATGGCCCGGTGATTATTTGAACCGTTTCCTTTAACTCGCCCCGCACATAATGCGAGACAGTTTTTTGACACGTCTTGTCAAAGCAGAGATCGTGTCCCCTTATTACGGGATTCTCATCAATACGGTCGTGGGTAACCCAACCGCGCCATCGATTATGGCGCTTGGGGGATAAGTGAGTTTTATCAAGCTAGTGGGGATGTATAGTTTCGGCCGCCCTTATAAAGGGACAAGGTTTAACCTTTTTCTACCCACGCCTTCTTCCTCCTTGCTCATCCACTCTTGCGCACTCGAGCTCCAACGCCCAAGTCCACATCTTTCTCCTCAACCTTCTCCAAACATGTCCGGAGCGGGAGGCAAGTGGATGGCTTCCTCCGTTACGGAGGGACACATCAAAAAGCTGTGCGGAGCTGGATACCTAGCTGCGAATATCGCACATCGGCTGCCCGCTGCGGGGCAGATTGTCCCTACCCCGGAACCACATGAGAGGGTAGTTTTCCTCCACCACTTCCTCCGTGGACTAGGGTTTCCCCTCCATCCATTCGCTCGTGGTCTCATGTTCTACTACGGGCTAGACTTCCATGATCTGGCCCCGAACTTCGTCCTCAACATTTCGGCGGTCATTGTCGTGTGTGAGGCTTTCCTCCGCATCCGGCCCCACTTCGGCCTGTGGTTAAAGACCTTCAATATCAAGCCGAAGGTGGTGGGCGCCCAACAAGCAGAATGTGGTGGAGCCATGGTGGGCAAGATGCCCAACGTTATATGGCTTGAAGGCTCCTTCGTAGAGACCATAAAGGGGTGGCAATCGGCGTGGTTCTACATGACCGAGCCGCGCGACACCAAATAGGTGGCTGCCCCCAAGTTTTGATCCGGATTCCCCACACGGCTCACTTCATTGGTGGAGCTGGACGGACTCCAGAAATGTATCCTGAACATGGCAAGCAAGAAGCTCAAGCTTGTCAACATAGTCCAGGTCATGCTCGTCCGCCGGATCCTCCCGTGCCAACAACGGGACTTCAACTTGTGGGAGTTCGACCCGGCCCAGCACCAGACTCTGAGTGATCTCTTTGACATGACGCATAAGGACACCTGGAAGGTCACTAGTGCAGAACCGG
Source organism: Triticum aestivum (assembly GCF_018294505.1). Lineage (NCBI taxonomy): Eukaryota > Viridiplantae > Streptophyta > Magnoliopsida > Poales > Poaceae > Triticum > Triticum aestivum. The sequence goes on along the minus strand of NC_057806.1, from coordinate 578,117,745 downwards.
GTAATAGCACCGGTTCGTAAGGCCCTTTAGTGCCAGTTTGGTAACCGGCGCTAAAATGTAGGCACTAATGCCCCCTCCTTTAGTACCGGTTCAGCATGAACTGGTGCTAAAGGGCAACCACGTGGCACGAGCCAACTTCGGGGGCAGGGAGCCCTTTAGTACCGGTTGGTGTCACCAACCGGTATTAAAATGTTGGGGGGTTTGGGGTTTATGATTTCTTTTTCATTTAATTTTGTGTTTTCCATTTAATTCTTTTTCGTTTGCTGGTATTTTACGATACTACATATTGTACATGTTATGCATATATATAAATAGAATTTCTAGTAGAACCGATCATAATATATATATATATATATATATATATATATATATATCATCGAATGTCTCACTCAACCACCATTAATTAATTCACACATATATACACACATGTATATATATATATATACAATTTCTCCTAATTGGTGCCTTCAGAGCCAATGGCATTAGCCTAGCTAATTGGTGCCTTCGGAGCACGATAACAATTGGAAGTGGTTCATGGGGGCGGTAGCGGGTAATAGTATTCTCCTTTGGGATCTATGACCTGGTCGAGCAAAAATCCCGCTATTTCCTCTTGAATTGCTTCTATGCGGTCCTGTGCTAGGAGCTTGTCCCGCACCTCTTTGAACTGTTAAGAAGGAGATCAATATGCATGTGTATTAGTTGTGTGACTAGATATCGATAATGGTGTAAAAATTGTGAATAGTGTTCTGACAATTGATATCGTACCCACTCCTGTCTTTGAGATTTGCTCCTTTCGGACGCCATCATGCAAATGTTCTCGCAAACGTAGTATGCACATAGATCATTCCCCAGCGCCTGCTTCAGGGCCTTTACGAGAATGGAATTTGATCAGATAATAATTAATCAAGCATGATAATTAAAGAGATGGTAGCTAGCTAGTACTACTTAATTACTTACCTTGGGTCGATACAATTTCAGCTTTTGTTTCCATGCGCCTGGAGTGGCCCTGATGAACTTTGCCCAAGCCCTGCCCCGCCGACAAAGAAAATGAATAAATGGGTTATTAAATAGTTGTTATCAGGAAATGACGAACTAATTAAATAGGCCGAGATATAGTTAATAATGATTGAAATTACCTGCTGACTATCCCCTTCACGATGGTGTAGTCACTTGCTTTCTTAAGTAGCGAGTCTAGTACTTCAATTGTTCCTTCATCAACTTTAATGATTAACAAGATCCAGTGAAATCTGCATGCACACACGTTTGCATGTCTTAATTAAGCAGGCATATGTAAGCAAAAACATGTAGCTATAGCTAGTAGGGAAAGACAGAATTTGTAGTACAAGATAGTGTGACTCACTTGAAGTTGTAAGGAAGTAGTATATCTTCATTGTATTTGAGTTCCTTGAAGAACTGTAGCATGCTTTCCTCTACACATTTTTCCTGATATGGATCTATTTTCCATGTGTATTCATTAATGGTATTTGGGTCAACGAACCCAATGCCATAGCGTCCACCTTTTTTCATTTCATAAATCTTCATCCTGCATAATACCGCAGAAAAGAATATAGTGAGGATAATTACAGGTAATGATTGATCAAAATGATCAGCTAGCTTGAGACTTAAATTACAAAAAAAAATCACTTACAGACAATAGCAACTGACGATAGATTTGTCGAGTGCGTCTTTATTGTATAGCTAAAATAGTTCTGAATACTCAATGGTCATAGCTTTCTTATGGTAGTAATGCTCCTCATTGACATTCACCATGAGGGACTCTCGGTTGGAAATCTTGGTAATGTCCATGTACCATTGATGCAATTCATACATTCTCGTTGGGAGCTTATTGACCTCCTCTGGCTCGACCAAAGGTTGGCCCCGGGCATATTTCCATTTTATTTCCTCCTCTCTAGTCGGAGACATGGGCTCGATATCGAGGAGTTGTCCAACAGTGATCCCGATCGATTCAGCCTGCGCAATATGCTCCTCGGTTATTACCACATCGCCCACCCCGGGAACGTTAACGGTTTGCCCACAATAATATTGGGCACGCCTACTCTCATGTGTTGTTGGCACAACAAGCGGGGGGGTTGATTGCGCCACCTGTTCTCCCAGCTGGGGAATGGTTTTACCGCTCCTTTTGCCAGCTGATTTTCTTGACCTCGAGCTCGCCTCTTTCTGTAGACGTTCTTGATTTAACTTCCTGAGGTGGCGCTCATAGTCTGTGTCAACAGGCTTGGGAGCTGGTGGTCTAGCCATATGAATGAAGTGGTCAATCTTTTCCACAGGCACTTTCTCCCTTGGCGGCGGTGGCGGTTTCAGTGCAAAATGAGCTTCCACCTCGGCTTTCGATATGGCTACGTTTTCCTCCTCGGACTTGTCGTAAGGCCTCTGCGGAAGAGGCGCGAGGCTTGGTCCATATTGAAATCGCTTGCCTCCACCTGTACCTGCAGTACTACCTCGACTTGTACCGCTACACACCATAGCTGAGGCGGCTCTCTTCCGTGATTGCTGAGGCAGCGAAGACGGCTGACGTGGCCGAGTTGGAGGAGTGGCCTGAAGCTTTGCCGGACTTGGAGGAGGAGTGGCCTGAAGCTGTGCCGGACTTGGAGGAGGTGTGGCCTGACGCTTTGCCGGACTTGGAGGAGGAGTGGACTGAAGCTGTGCCGGACTTGGAGGAGGAGTGGCCTGACGCGTTGGTGGACTTGGAGGAGCGGGAGTCTGCTGACTCGATGGCGGACTGCGATGAGTAGTCGGATGACGCGGTGTCGGTGGCCTTCGAAAGATGATGCAATCCTTTCTCCATAGGATGATACGATGGTTGGTCTCTCCTAGTGTGTGATCATCGTCACCTCCAGGAATGTCAAGCTCTAGCCCCGAATATTGGTCCACCACCTCATCAACCAAGACACAAGCATAGCCCGCTGGAATCAGGTTGCAATGGAAGGTTGCCTCGGGGGTATTTGTAAAAGCAAGGGTGTCCGCCACCTTCATGGATATGTTCTTCATTTTGAAGTGTAGCTCGCAGTTAGTGTTCTCCATGATGTCATCCACTGTGTAGCTATCCAGCAATGCGTCACCCGGGGCGGAACCCACGCTGCTTCTCGGCATGGATGGGATGGTGCTATCCATTGGTGGATCATCCGCTAGCTGTTGAGACCCCCTTCACTGGCTAAGTGAGTCGATCTGCTCCTGCTGCTACTGGAATTTGATTGCCAGGTCCGCGTGCGCTGATTCTAGGCCTTGAAGGCGTTCATAGTCTAGCTTCCTCTGCTCCTCCTCCATCTTCCTCTTCTTCTCCTCCGCAATCTTATTTCTCGCACGGGTTCTGTAGTCGGCATTCCAGTCTGAAAACCCCTCATACCACGGAATAGCGCCCATGCCTCGTGTTCTTCCCGGGTGTTCAGGATTTCCCAGGGCATGCGTAAGCTCATCGTTCTCTCTGTTGGGCTTGAACAACCCGGATCGAGCCTCTTCTATTGCAACAAGTAGCTTATCTTCGGCTCCGTCCAGACATGCCTTCTTCGAAACTTTGCCTATCTTCGGGTCCAACTCCCCCCCATGCGCATAGAACCAAGTCCTGCACCTGGGGGGCCAACTCAATGTTTCTGGAGTGACACCTGCATCTAGCATCTCTTTCTTAGACTTATCCCACTTAGGCATTCCCACCGCATAGCCACTTGGTCCCAGCTTATGGAACTTATCCTTTTTTGCGGCATTGGCCTTGTTTATTCTCGACCGTTCCTTAGATAATTCCGAATCCTTGAATTTCACAAAATCGTCCCAATGAGCACTTTGGTTCTCTAGTGTTCCCTCGAATACTGGAGTCTTCCTTCCTCCGTTGACGTACTTGGCCCATTCACGAATCTTGTGGTTCTTGAATGCAACCGCCATCTTCCTAAGAGCAGCGTCCTTGACTTTCTCCACATCTGCATCTGTGAAATGATCTGGTAGGGTGAAATGTTCCATGAGCGTTTCCCAAAGCAAATGTTTTTGTCTGTAGTCGACAAAAGTAACTCCTGGATGTGGCTTTGTTGGCTCCCTCCATTCTTGAAGGGAGATTGGGAGTTGGTCCTTCACAAGAACTCCGCACTGACGAACGAACTTGTCCGCAATCTTCTTAGGCGCGAATGGTTCGCCATTAGGTCTGATTGCCTCGATATTGTACTTTACGCCCTCCTTCAACTTTTTGTTCGGGCCTCGTTTCATCCTATTGCCTGAAGATTTGCTCGATCTGGATGGCTGAAAGAAGAAAGATTGATTCGTTAATATATCTTCAAGTCATTTAAAACTTGTGATGATCACCAAATGCCTGCTTATATAAATATATATACCTCGCCGGTCTTTGTTGTTTTAAGATCAACATTTTCTTCGTCATGTTCATAGTTCATTACTTCATCAATTCGGTCGTCACGATCGAATATCATATCACCCTCCCCGGTGTTGTTTAGATATTCGGAGCCATCATAATCTTCTTCATTCTGATCATCATCTGGCCCGCGAGGATTGCGTATGATATTGAACAGGGCCTCTTCTCCCTCTCTGCTGGTATTGTCCGCCATAGGTTTTGTTTAACTAATCCAAAAGAAATATATTCAAATTACAATGCATGGATGCAATCAATTAATAAGGAAAAACTGAATCAATCATAGTACATAATAAGCATCATCGAATATAATCTCGAATACGTCGTGTCGAATAATAGATATAATCTTGAATACATCGTCTCGAATAATAGATATAATCTCGAATACATCGTCTGGAATAATAGATATAATCTCGAATACATCGTCTCGAATAATAGATATAATCTCGAATACATCGTCGGATCATGCGGCGCGGGCGGTGGACACCCAAAGAGAAGGAACCCTCACAGGATCATAGCTGAAGTGAGATCCCTGAGGAAACTGCCAGGTATTGGAGAACCTGCTGCCCTCTAACGCAACCATGTAGCGATGGACATGCTCGTCCTCCTCCCTGACACGGTGACGTACCACCTCCGGCGGGGCCGGCTCCCTCCGCACCGAAACTGGCCCACGCGAACGCCACCAAATGAGATCAGGGTCGACGACCGGGGCCGGGTTCCTCATCAAGCGGTGCGCTCCTCCAAGCAGCACCTCCCAGTGCCAGCCCGACGGAGCCCAGTCCTGGACATGGGTCAGCCGGACGTCGTCGCGGACGGGTCGACGGCGAGGATGCGGGCCGGGCATTGTCGAGCACAAATACTAGCTATATGCCCGCAAAAAGTAACATTTTTTTAATGATTGGATTTTGATAACTAAAATTTCTAACATTTCTATATAACTAACATTCCTATAACATTTCTAACAATGCCATATAACTAACATTTCTAATATTTCTATAACTAAAAAACAGAAAAAATTATAACATTTCTATATATATAACTAACATTTGTATAACATTTCTAATATTTCTATAACTAAAAAAAGAAAAATTTCTAACTTTTTTATAACTATTTCTATAACTAAAAAACAGAAAAATTTCTAACAATTCTAACTTTTCTATAACATTTCTAACAATGCTATATAACTAACTATTTCTATAACTAAAAAAGAAATTTTTCTAACTTTTTTATAACTATTTCTATAACTAAAAAACAGAAAAATTCCTAACAATTCTAACTTTTCTATAACATTTCTAACAATGTTATATAACTAACTATTTCTATAACTAAAAAAAGAAAAATTTCTAACATATTTATAACTATTTCTATAACTAAAAAACTAAAAAAATGTATGTGTGTGTGTGCTCACCGGCGAGGCGAGAGGCGACGGGGGGCGGCGATGGGGACGGCGACGGGCGCGGCGACGACAGGGATGGCGATGATGGGGACGGGCCGGGGCGGCGACGACGGGGACGGGCCGGAGCGGTGACGACGGGGACGGGGCGGGGATGACGGGGACGGCGACGACGTGGGACGGGCCTGGACAGCGCGACGGTGACGATGGGGACGACGGGGACGGGGACGACGGGGCGCCGACGATGGGGACGGGGCGGCGAGGGGGCGGCGACGAGGGATATGGAGACGGGGGCGGCGGGCGACGGGGCAGAGGAGAAGAAGCAGATGAGAAACTGAAATTTTTGAAGTGTTTAGTTATATAGGATGGACCTTTAGTACCGGTTGGAGCCACCAACCGGTACTAAAGGCCTGTTTTGGCCAGGCCAAGTGGCAGGAACCGCACACCCTTTAATATCGGGTGGTGGCTCCAACCGGTACTGAAAGGGGTGCCTTTAGTACCGGTTGGAGCCACCACCCGGTACTAAAGGGGGTGCGCTGGCATGGTGTTGTGCGGCAAGTTTAGTCCCACCTCGCTAGCCGAGGGGCGTCCGCACTGGTTTATAAACCCCCGTGCGGTAGCCCTCTCGAGCTCCTCTCCAAAGCAGGCCTACTGGACCTACATGTTCTATGCTGCCCTGTGGGCGTACTGGGCCTTTGCGGGCCTGCATCCTGGCCCAACAACAGGTTGGGTTTCTAGTCATATGCAGGCCGCTCTGGCCCAGTAGGCGGGCTTTTTTTTGCTTTATTTATTTTTGAGTTGTTTTTTTTTGTGTATTTAGAGTTTCTTTGTGAATATTTTTGCTTTAGGTACAAAAAATTACAAACTTTCTGTTAGTGCCCGTAGTTTTCAAATTTGAATAGTTTAAATTTTGAATTATTTGAAATTAGTGTGAATCAGTAGTTTGTGAATAACTTAACTTTAAAAATCAGTAAAGGCATGAAAGAATTTGTTTGCACATAAAATTTCTTCGCGTTTCAAATGCCAAAACACATAACTACCCTAACTATTACAGAGATGCCCTCCTGGGTGTGAAACACAGAAGAAAGTGATGATAGTGAAGCCGATCACATCCCAGATCTTTGGGTGTGAAACTTTATCTTCGCGTGTATCCCTTTGCACCGTAACCATGGAAAATCTTCATCATTTAACGGGATGCTCGGGTCAATATTCACTGTGAATGGAGCAATTTCATCAAACTTTTCATAATCTTCTGACATGTCTGTCTTGTCATCCACTTCCACGATGTTTCTCTTCCCAGAAAGAACTATGTGCCGCTTTGGCTCATCGTACGATGCATTCACTTCCTTATCTTTTCTTTTTCTTGGCTTGGTAGACATGTCCTTCACATAGAAAACCTGTGCCACATCATTGGCTAGGACAAATGGTTCGTCTGCATACGCAAGATTGTTGAGATCCACTGTTGTCATTCCGTACTGCGGGTCTTCCGTTACCCCGCCTCGTGTCATATTGACCCATTTGCACCGAAACAAAGGGACCTTCAAACCACGTCGATAGTCAAGTTCCCATATGTCTTGTATATAACCATAATATGTTTCCTTTCCTGTCTTGGTTTCTGCATCAAAGCGGACACCACTGTTTTGGTTGGTGCTCTTCTTATCTTGAGAGATCATGTAAAAAGTATTACCATTTATCTCGTACCCTTTGAAAGTCATTATATTCGAAGATGGTAACTGGGACAGCAAGTACAGGTCATCTTCAATAGAGGTGTCATGCATGGTACGTGTCTGCAACCAGCTGGCGAAACTCCTGATTTGTTCACGTGTAATCCAGTCATCAGACCGCCCCGGGTGTTTGGAGTGTAGCAAATTCTTGTGTTCATCCATATACGGAGCCACCAAGGCGGAATTCTGTAGAACTGTGTAGTGTGCTTCAGTGAGAGAATGTCCGTCCATACATATTATTTGTTCCCCTCCTAGCGTGCCTTTTCCATCCAGTCTGCCATTATGCCGCGATTCAGGAACACCAATTGGCTTAAGGTCAGGAATAAAGTCAATACAAAACTCAATGACCTCCTCATTTTCAGGGCCCTTGGAGATGCTTCCTTCTGGCCTAGCACGGTTATGAACATATTTCTTTACGACTCCCATGAACCTCTCAAAGGGGAACATATTGTGTAGAAATACAGGACCCAAAACGTTAATCTCTTCGCATGGGTGAACTAGGACGTGCGTCATGATGTTGAAGAAGGATGGTGGGAACACCAACTTGAAACTGACAAGACATTGCACCAAATCATTCTCTAACCTTGGTATGATTTCTGGATCGATTACCTTCTGCGAGATTGCATTGAGAAATGCACATAGCTTCACAATGGCTAATCGAATGTTTTCCGGTAGAAGCCCCCTCAATGCAACCGGAAGCAGTTGCGTCATAATCACATGGCAGTCATGAGACTTTAGGTTCTGGAACTTTTTCTCTGCCATGTTTATTATTCCCTTTATATTCGATGAGAAGCCAGACGGTACCTTAATACTAAGCAGGCATTCAAAGAATATTTCCTTCTCTTCTTTGGTAAGAGCGTAGCTTGCATGACCCTGATGTATGCCGTATTTTCCGTGCATACGTTGTTGGTCCTCCCGTGCCTCAGGTGTATCTTTTGTCTTCCCATACACGCCCAAGAAGCCAAGCAGGGTCACACAAAGATTCTTCGTCACGTGCATCACGTCGATTGCGGAGCGGACCTCTAGGTCTTTCCAATAGGGCAGGTCCCAAAATATAGATTTCTTCTTCCACATGGGTACGCGTCCGTCAGTGTCATTCGGAACAGGTTGTCCACCAGGACCCTTTCCGAATACCACCTTCAAATCCTTGACCATATCATGTACATCAGCACCAGTACGGTGGCGAGGCTTCGTCCGGTGATCCGCCTCACCTTTGAAATGCTTGCCTTTCTTTCTTACGGGATGCCTGCTCGGAAGAGATCGACGATGTCCCTGGTACACATTCTTCTTACAATTAGCCAAATATATACTGTCGGTATCGTCCAAACAGTGCGTGCATGCGCGGTATGTTGGAAATATGCCCTAGAGGCAATAATAAAAGCATTATTATTATATTTCCTTGTTCATGATAATTGTCTTTATTCATGCTATAATTGTGTTATCCGGAAATCATAATACATGTGTGAATAACAGACATCAACATGTCCCTAGTGAGCCTCTAGTTGACTAGCTCGTTGATCAACAGATAGTCATGGTTTCCTGACTATGGACACTGGATGTCATTGATAACGAGATCACATCATTAGGAGAATGATGTGATGGACAAGACCCAATCCTAAACATAGCACAAGATCGTATAGTTCGTTTGCTAGAGTTTTCCAATGTCAAGTATCTTTTCCTTAGACCATGAGATCGTGTAACTCCCGGATACTGTAGGAGTGCTTTGGGTATGCCAAACGTCACAACGTAACTGGGTGACTATAAAGGTAGACTACGGGTATCTCCGAAAGTGTCTGTTGGGTGACATGGATCAAGACTGGGATTTGTCACTTCGTATGACGGAGAGGTATCACTGGGCCCACTCGGTAATGCATCATCATAATGAGCTCAGAGTGACCAAGTGTCTGGTCACGGGATCATGCATTACGGTACGAGTAAAGTGACTTGCCGGTAACGAGATTGAACGAGGTATTGGGATACCGACGATCGAATCTCGGGCAAGTAACATATCGATAGACAAAGGGAATAGCGTACGGGGTTGATAGAATCCTCGACATCGTGGTTCATCCGATGAGATTATCGTGGAGCATGTGGGAGCCAACATGGGTATCCAGATCCCGCTGTTGGTTATTGACCGGAGAGTCGTCTCGGTCATGTCTGCTTGTCTCCCGAACCCGTAGGGTCTACACACTTAAGGTTCAGTTACGCTAGGGTTGTAGGGATATGTATATGCAGTAACCCGAATGTTGTTCGGAGTCCCGGATGAGATCCCGGACGTCACGAGGAGTTCCGGAGTGGTCCGGATGTAAAGATTTATATATGGGAAGTCCTGTTTCGGGCATCGGGACAAGTTTCGGGGTTATCGGTATTGTACCGGGACCACCGGAAGGGTCCCGGGGGTCCACCGGGTGGGTCCACCTGTCCCGGGGGGCCACATGGGCTGTAGGGGGTGCGCCTTGGCCTAATGGGCCAAGGGAACCAGCCCCACATAGGCCCATGCGCCTAGGGTTTGAAGGGGGAAAGAGTCCTAGGAGGGGAAGGCACCTCCTAGGTGCCTTGGGGGGGGAGGGAAACCCCCCTTGGCCGCTGCACCCCCTAGGAGATTGGATCTCCTAGGGCCAGCCACCCCCCCTTGGCCCTCCTATATATAGTGGGGGAGAGGAGGGACTTCATACCTGAACGCCTTGGCCTTTGGTTGCCTCCTTCTCCCTCCCCAACACCTCCTCCACCTCCATAGTGCTTAGCGAAGCTCTTCCGGAGTACTGCAGCTCCATCAACACCACGCCGTCGTGCTGCTGCTGGTGCCATCTCCCTCAACCTCTCCTCCCTTCCTTGCTGGATCAAGAAGGAGGAGACGTGGCTGTTCCGTACGTGTGTTGAACGCGGAGGTGCCGTCCGTTCGGCGCTGGTCATCGGTGATTTGGATCACGTCGAGTACGACTACATCATCACCGTTCTTTTGAACGCTTCCGCTCGCGATCTACAAAGGTATGTAGATGCATCTAATCACTCGTTGCTAGATGAACTCCTAGATGATCTTGGTGAAACGAGTAGGAAAATTTTTGTTTTCTGCAACGTTCCCCAACAGTGGCATCATGAGCTAGGTCTATGCGTAGTTCTTCTTGCGCGAGTAGAACACAATTTGTTGTGGGTGTAGATTTGTCAACTTTCTTGCCGTTACTAGTCCTTTCTTGCTTCAGCGGTATTGTGGGATGAAGCGGCCTGGACCAACCTTACACGTACGCTTACGTGATACCGGTTCCACCGACTAACATGCACTAGTTGCATAAGGTGGCTGGCGGGTGTCTGTCTCTCCCACTTTAGTTGGAGCAGAATCGATGAACAGGGTCCTTATGAAGGGTAAATAGAAGTTGAGAAATCACGTTGTGGCTTTAACGTAGGTAAGAAGACGTTCTTGCTAGAACCCTAATTCAGCCATGTAAAACTTGCAACAACAATTAGAGGACGTCTAACTTGTTTTTGCAGCAAGTGGTTTGTGATATGATATGGCCAAAGTTGTGATGAATGATGAATGATCTATATGTGATGTATGAGATGTTCATGCTATTGTAATAGGATTCACGACTTGCATGTCGATGAGTATGACAACCGGCAGGAGCCATAGGAGTTGTCTTTATTCTTTTAATGACCTGCGTGTCATCGAGAAACGCCATGTAAATTACTTTACTTTATTGCTAAACGCGTTAGCCATAGTAGTAGAAGTAATAGTTGGCGAGCAACTTCATGGAGACACGATGATGGAGATCATGATGATGGAGATCATGGTGTCAAGCCGGTGACAAGATGATCATGGAGCCCCAAGATGGAGATCAAAGGAGCTATGTGATATTGGCCATATCATGTCACGTTTATTATTTGATTGCATGTGATGTTTATCATGTTTTGCATCTTGTTTACTTAGAACGACGGTAGTAAATAAGATGATCCCTCACAATAAATTCAAGAAGTGTTCCCCCTAACTGTACACCGTTGCGATAGTTCGCTGTTTCAAAACACCACGTGATGATCGGGTGTTTTATTCAGACGTTCACATACAACGGGTGTAAGACAGATTTACACATGCAAACACTTAGGTTGACTTGACGAGCCTAGCATGTACAGACATGGCCTCGGAACACAGAAGACCGAAAGGTCGAGCATGAGTCGTATAGAAGATACGATCAACATGAAGATGTTCACCGATGTTGACTAGTCCGTCTCACGTGATGATCGGACACGGTCTAGTTTAACTCGGATCATGTAATACTTAGATGACTAGAGGGATGTCTAATCTAAGTGGGAGTTCACTAATAATTTGATTAGTTGAACTTAATTATCATGAACTTAGTCTAAAATCTTTGCAATATGTCTTGTAGATCAAATGGCCAACGTAGTCCTCAACTTCAACGCGTTCCTAGAGAAAACTAAGCTGAAAGACGATGGCAGCAACTATACGGACTGGGTCCGGAACCTGAGGATCATCCTCATAGCTGCCAAGAAAGATTATGTCCTACAAGCACCGCTTGGTGACGCACCCGTTCTCCCTGCAGAACAAGATGTTATGAACGCTTGGCAGGCACGTTTCGATGACTACTCCCTCGTTCAGTGCGGCATGCTTTACAGTCTAGAGCCGGGGCTCCAAAAGCGTTTTGAGAGACATGGAGCATATGAGATGTTCGAAGAGCTGAAAATGGTTTTCCAAGCTCATGCCCGGGTCGAGAGATATGAAGTCTCCGACAAATTCTTCAGCTGTAAGATGGAGGAAAACAGTTCTGTCAGTGAGCACATACTCACTATGTCTGGGTTGCATAAGCGCTTGACTCAGCTGGGAGTTAATCTCCCGGATGATGCGGTCATTGACAGAATCCTCCAGTCGCTTCCACCAAGCTACAAGAGCTTTGTGATGAACTTCAATATGCAGGGGATGGAAAATACCATTCCTGAAGTATTTGCTATGCTGAAATCAGCAGAGGTAGAAGTCAGGAAGGAACATCAAGTGTTGATGGTCAATAAAACCACTAAGTTCAAGAAAGGCAAGGGTAAAAAGAACTTCAAGAAGGACGGCAAGGAGGTTGCCGCGCCTGGCAAGCAAGCTGCTGGGAAGAAGCCAAAGAATGGACCCAAGCCCGAGACTGAGTGCTTTTATTGCAAGGGAAGCGGTCACTGGAAGCGGAACTGCCCTAAGTACTTAGCGGATAAGAAGGCCGGCAAAACGAAAGGTATATGTGATATACATGTAATTGATGTGTACCTTACTAGTGCCCGTAGTGGCTCCTGGGTATTTGATACCGGTGCAGTTGCTCATATTTGTAACTCAAAGCAGGGGCTGCGGAATAAGCGGAAACTGGCAAAGGACGAGGTGACGATGCGCGTCGGGAATGGTTCCAAGGTCAATGTGATCGCCGTCGGCACGCTACCTCTGCATCTCCCTTCGGGATTAGTTTTAAACCTTAATAATTGTTATTTAGTGCCAGCTTTGAGCATGAACATTGTATCGGGATCTCGTTTAATTCGAGATGGCTACTCTTTTAAATCTGAGAATAATGGTTGTTCCATTTTTATGAGAGATATGTTTTATGGTCATGCTCCGATGGTGAATGGTTTATTCTTTATGAATCTCGAACGTGATGCTACACATGTTCATAATGTGAGTACCAAAAGAAGTAAGGTTGATAATGATAGTCCCACATACTTGTGGCACTGCCGCCTTGGTCACATAAGTGTCAAACGCATGAAGAAGCTCCATGCTGATGGACTTTTAGAGTCTCTTGATTATGAATCATTTGACACGTGCGAACCATGCCATATGGGTAAAATGACCAAGACTCCGTTCTCAGGAACAATGGAGCGAGCAACCGACTTATTGGAAATCATACATACTGATGTGTGCGGTCCAATGAGTGTTGAGGCTCGCGGTGGCTATCGTTATGTTCTCACCCTCATTGATGATTTAAGTAGGTAAGGGTATATCTACTTAATGAAACACAAGTCTGAAACCTTTGAAAAGTTCAAGGAATTTCAGAGTGAGGTTGAAAATCAACGTGACAGGAAAATCAAGTTTCTACGATCAGATCGTGGAGGAGAATACTTGAGTCACGAGTTTGGGGCACACTTAAGAAAATGTGGAATAGTTTCACAACTCACGCCGCCTGGAACACCTCAGCGTAATGGTGTGTCCGAACGTCGTAATCGCACTCTGTTAGATATGGTGCAATCTATGATGTCTCTTACCGATTTACCGCTTTCTTTTTGGGGCTATGCTTTAGAGACTGCCGCATTCACTTTAAATAGGGCTCCGTCGAAATCCGTTGAGACGACACCGTATGAATTATGGTTTGGGAAGAAACCTAAGCTGTTGTTTCTAAAAGTTTGGGGATGCGATGCTTATGTCAAGAAACTACAACCTGAAAAGCTCGAACCCAAATCGGAAAAATGCGTCTTCATAGGATACCCAAAAGAAACTATTGGGTACACCTTCTACCTCAGATCTGAAGGCAAGATCTTTGTTGCCAAGAATGGGTCCTTTCTGGAGAAAGAGTTTCTCTTGAAAGAAGTAAGTGGGAGGAAAGTAGAGCTTGATGAAGTATTACCTCTTGAACCGGAAAATGGCGCGACTCAAGATAATGTTCCTGAGGTGCCTGCACCGACTAGAGAGGAAGTTAATGAAAATGATCAAGATAGTTCTGATCAAGCTCCTACTGAAATTCGAAGGTCCACAAGGACACGTTCCGCACCAGAGTGGTACGGCAACCCTGTCTTGGAAATCATGCTGTTAGACAACGGTGAACCTTCGAACTATGAAGAAGCGATGGCGGGCCTGGATTCCGACAAATGGCTAGAAGCCATGAAATCCAAGATAGGATCCATGTATGAAAACAAAGTATGGACTTTGACTGACTTGCCCGTTGAGCGGCGAGCCATAGAAAATAAATGGATCTTTAAGAGGAAGACAGACGCGGATGGTAATGTGACCATCTATAAAGCTCGGCTTGTCGCTAAGGGTTATCGACAAGTTCAAGGGATTGACTACGATGAGACTTTCTCACCGGTAGCGAAGCTGAAGTCCGTCCGAATCATGTTAGCAATTGCCGCATTCTATGATTACGAAATATGGCAAATGGACGTCAAAACGGCATTCCTTAATGGTTTCCTTAAGGAAGAATTGTATATGATGCAGCCGGAAGGTTTTGTCGATCCTAAGAATGCTGACAAAGTGTGCAAGCTCCAACGCTCGATTTATGGGCTGGTGCAAGCATCTCGGAGTTGGAACATTCGCTTTGATGAGATGATCAAAGCGTTTGGGTTTACACAGACTTATGGAGAAGCCTGCGTTTACAAGAAAGTGAGTGGGAGCTCTGTAGCATTTCTCATATTATATGTAGATGACATACTTTTGATGGGAAATGATATAGAACTCTTGGACAGCATCAAGGCCTACTTGAATAAAAGTTTTTCAATGAAGGACCTTGGAGAAGCTACTTATATATTAGGCATCAAAATCTATAGAGATAGATCGAGACGCCTCATAGGTCTTTCACAAAGCACATACCTTGATAAGATATTGAAGAAGTTCAATATGGATCAATCCAAGAAGGGGTTCTTTCCTGTGTTACAAGGTATGAAATTGAGCTCAGCTCAATGTCCGACCACGGCAGAAGATATAGAAGAGATGAGCGTCATCCCCTATGCCTCAGCCATAGGTTCTATTATGTATGCCATGCTGTGTACCAGACCTGATGTAAACCTTGCCGTAAGTTTGGTAGGAAGGTACCAAAGTAATCCCGGCAAGGAACGCTGGACAGCGGTCAAGAATATCCTGAAGTACCTGAAAAGGACTAAGGAAATGTTTCTCGTTTATGGAGGTGACGAAGAGCTCGTCGTAAAGGGTTACGTCGACGCTAGCTTCGACACAGATCTGGATGACTCTAAGTCACAAACCGGATACGTGTATATTTTGAATGGTGGGGCAGTAAGCTGGTGCAGTTGCAAGCAAAGCGTCGTGGCGGGATCTACATGTGAAGCGGAGTACATGGCAGCCTCGGAGGCAGCGCATGAAGCAATATGGGTGAAGGAGTTCATCACCGACCTAGGAGTCATACCCAATGCGTCGGGGCCGATCAAGCTCTTCTGTGACAACACTGGAGCTATTGCACTTGCCAAGGAGCCCAGGTTTCACAAGAAGACAAGGCACATCAAGCGTCGCTTCAACTCCATTCATGAAAATGTTCAAGATGGAGACATAGAGATTTGTAAAGTACATACGGACCTGAATGTAGCAGATCCGTTGACTAAACCTCTCCCTAGAGCAAAACATGATCAACACCAGAATTCCATGGGTGTTCGATTCATCACAATGTAACTAGATTATTGACTCTAGTGCAAGTGGGAGACTGTTGGAAATATGCCCTAGAGGCAATAATAAAAGCATTATTATTATATTTCCTTGTTCATGATAATTGTCTTTATTCATGCTATAATTGTGTTATCCGGAAATCGTAATACATGTGTGAATAACAGACATCAACATGTCCCTAGTGAGCGTCTAGTTGACTAGCTCGTTGATCAACAGATAGTCATGGTTTCCTGACTATGGACACTGGATGTCATTGATAACGAGATCACATCATTAGGAGAATGATGTGATGGACAAGACCCAATCCTAAACATAGCACAAGATCGTATAGTTCGTTTGCTAGAGTTTTCCAATGTCAAGTATCTTTTCCTTAGACCATGAGATCGTGTAACTCCCGGATACCGTAGGAGTGCTTTGGGTATGCCAAACGTCACAACGTAACTGGGTGACTATAAAGGTAGACTACGGGTATCTCCGAAAGTGTCTGTTGGGTGACATGGATCAAGACTGGGATTTGTCACTCCGTATGACGGAGAGGTATCACTGGGCCCACTCGGTAATGCATCATCATAATGAGCTCAGAGTGACCAAGTGTCTGGTCACGGGATCATGCATTACGGTACGAGTAAAGTGACTTGCTGGTAACGAGATTGAACGAGGTATTGGGATACCGACGATCGAATCTCGGGCAAGTAACATATCGATAGACAAAGGGAATAGCGTACGGGGTTGATAGAATCCTCGACATCGTGGTCCATCCGATGAGATCATCGTGGAGCATGTGGGAGCCAACATGGGTATCCAGATCCCGCTGTTGGTTATTGACCGGAGAGTCGTCTCGGTCATGTCTGCTTGTCTCCCGAACCCGTAGGGTCTACACACTTAAGGTTCAGTTACGCTAGGGTTGTAGGGATATGAATATGTAGTAACCCGAATGTTGTTCGGAGTCCCGGATGAGATCCCGGACGTCACGAGGAGTTCCGGAGTGGTCCGGATGTAAAGATTTATATATGGGAAGTCCTGTTTCGGGCATCGGGACAAGTTTCGGGGTTATCGGTATTGTACCTGGACCACCGGGAGGGTCCCGGTGGTCCACCGGGTGGGTCCACCTGTCCCGGGGGGCCACATGGGCTGTAGGGGGTGCGCCTTGGCCTAATGGGCCAAGGGCACCAGCCCCACATAGGCCCATGCGCCTAGGGTTTGAAGGGGGAAAGAGTCCTAGGAGGGGAAGGCACCTCCTAGGTGCCTTGGGGGGGAGGGAAACCCCCCTTGGCCGCCGCACCCCCTAGGAGATTGGATCTCCTAGGGCCGGCCACCCCCCTTGGCCCTCCTATATATAGTGGGGGAGAGGAGGGACTTCATACCTGAACGCCTTGGCCTTTGGTTGCCTCCTTCTCCCTCCCCAACACCTCCTCCACCTCCATAGTGCTTAGCGAAGCTCTGCCGGAGTACTGCAGCTCCATCAACACCACGCCGTCGTGCTGCTACTGGTGCCATCTCCCTCAACCTCTCCTCCCTTCCTTGCTGGATCAAGAAGGAGGAGACGTGGCTGTTCCGTACGTGTGTTGAACGCGGAGGTGCCGTCCGTTCGGCGCTGGTCATCGGTGATTTGGATCACGTCGAGTACGACTACATCATCACCGTTCTTTTGAACGCTTCCGCTCGCGATCTACAAAGGTATGTAGATGCATCTAATCACTCGTTGCTAGATGAACTCCTAGATGATCTTGGTGAAACGAGTAGGAAATTTTTTGTTTTCTGCAACGTTCCCCAACACGGTATCCCTTGTTTGTCTGTCCTAAAAGGTTACTGAGAGCAGGCCAATCATTGATGGTCACGAACAGCAACGCCTTTAGGTCAAATTCTTCCCCCATGTGCTCATCCCACACACGTACACCTGTTCCATTCCACAGTTGTAAGAGTTCTTCAACTAATGGCCTTAGGTACACATCAATGTCGTTGCCGGGTTGCTTAGGGCCTTGGATGAGCACTGGCGTCATAATGAACTTCCGCTTCATGCACAACCAAGGAGGAAGGTTATACAAACATAGAGTCACAGGCCAGGTGTCGGTGTCAAAACCGGTGGATCTCAGGTAGGGGGTCCCGAACTGTGCGACTAGGTCGGATGGTAACAGGAGGCAAGGAACGCGATGTTTTACCCAGGTTCGGGCCCTCTTGATGGAGGTAAAACCCTACGTCCTGCTTGATTAATATTGATGATATGGGTAGTACAAGAGTAGATCTACCACGAGATCGAGGAGGCTAAACCCTCAAAGCTAGCCTATGGTCTGATTGTTGTATGATGAAGTTGTCCTACGGACTAAAACCCTTCGGTTTATATAGACACCGGAGAGGGTTAGGGTTACACAAAGTCGGTTACAATGGTAGGAGATCTTGAATATCCGCATCGCCAAGCTTGCCTTCCACGCTAAGGAAAGTCCCATCCGGACACGGGACGAAGTCTTCAATCTTGTATCTTCATAGTCCTGGAGTCCGGCTGAAGGTATAGTCCGGCTATCCGGACACCCCCTAATCCAGGACTCCCTCAGTAGCCCCCGAACCAGGCTTCAATGACGACGAGTCCGGCGCGCAGATTGTCTTCGGCATTGCAAGGCGGGTTCTTCTCCAAATTCCATGTACCTGCTGAATAATGTTCGATTTTCGTAATGTAGCGCACCTTGGCTTCCACGCCCAATAATGGCCGTCTTCCACGTGTTAAACGAATGCGAAAAGTCGGGGTGGTTTTACATTCACACCCCTAGCCGCATAAACGAGCCACCTATTTAATGGGATGGGGATTCAGATCCAAACCACACCTTCTCCTCTCCGCGAGTAATCATCAGAGTGCCTCCAGCAAAGGTTCATTCCAACATGGCCAGCCGTCGCAGCTCCTCCTCTTGCCCTTCCAGTCCTAAACCTGGAGACTGGGAGAGGTGCTCCATCCCGCACAGTGAGCTAGTGTGGCTTCAGGCCTAGGGATTTCTCCCTCAGGCCTATATGGTCCCGGTCCGAGCCGGACTCGCCACCTATAATGGCGGAGAGCAAGCGGAGAGCACCCCCAATCCCTCCAAAGGAGAGCGGGTGTGCCTCGTCCCTTATCTAGTAAGAGGACTTGGATTTCCAATTCATCCATTTCTCCGTGGGCTTCTGGAGTTCTACGGCCTCCAGCTGCACAATCTCACGCCCGCCTCTATATTGCATATCGCGGGCTTCGTCGCCCTTTGTGAGCTATTCTTGGGTGTTGAGGTTCACTTCACGCTGTGGAAGAGGTTATTCTGCCTGGTGCCCCGCTCTCAAGAGGGGTCTATATATCAAGTGGGCGGAGCCGAAGTGTGGCGTATCGCCGGGACCGGATATCTATCTGGAACCCCAAAGAAGGCGTCCGAGGACTGGCCTTCGAAATGGTTTTATATAGATGATGTCCCGCTGCCGGATCCTATCCGGGCCGGTCTCCCCGAATTCAACAGTGCTCCCTTAAAGAAACGCCTAAGCTGGCGTCCGCGGAGCTCTCAGAGAGAAGGCGACAGGGACGTCCTTCACCTGATGGGTCGGATAAGACTATTGGCTCATTCTGGACCAACCATCATTGAAGTCATGGCCGCATGCATTATGCGGGGGGTGCAGCCGCTTCAATATAGAGGCCACCCCATGTGGGATTTTAACGGGGAGGATGACGCCACCTGTTACGGTCGTAAGGGGCCAGCCTCAGCTGCCGCTCTAGTAAAGATCTTATCCTCTTTGTACAAGGGAGAAGAGGAGGAATTCCTCCGCGTCAACCCGCAGGGCGGATTTTCTATGTACAACCCTCCGAGTTGGGTAAGTGGACAATTGTGCTTGCCCATCTGTTTTATATTCCCATGATTAAATATGTAGTCTAACAACTTCAACACAGGAACTACGTCGGGAAGTAAAGGATATAAACAGCCGTCCCCCACAGCCCGAGGATCCAGAACGGTCCCTTGATCCAGACTTCGAAGAGGATCCAGACATATCGGTGGAGCTGATCGACGGGGTGTTTCATTAGCTAAGTAAGGACAACACCTTGGTGGCCATTATGGCTGATTACCCATGGTTAATTCCGGCCCCCCAGGTAACAGAGAGCGGAGTCTCATCCCCTTGAGAAGGAATCCATTCTCACACATTTTAGTTTTCCTGACAACGACCGTGTTTTGTAGGGGAGGTTTCCGAGGCGGGAGGCCGAACCTGCGGCGGCTAGCCAACGAGGGGCCGCAGGGCCCCGTGGGGTAAAAAGGAATGTAGTCCGGACTGAGACACCGGCGCAAAGGTATAGCGCACCCTCTTTTTCCCTGGTATTATTCCTTTAGGGCATATTAACGTTCATGCTATCTTCAGGACAAAGAGAGCTCGCTGGAATACATCCGGAGAGGTTGCCCATCGCGCCTCCACCAGCCAGGTTCCAACGCATGGCCCGGAAGCGGAAACGAACACAAGGCGCGCACCGGACGCTCCTCCGACAGAGGGTGCGGACAGGCTGTCCGCCACCAATTTCAAGGTGGAGAGTGCCATGAACCACAGGCGTCGCTGGACAGTTCTTCGCGACGCTTGTTTCTCCCAAGAGGTATTAGATGCCTTCAATTTGGGAGATGCGTACCTTCGTGCCGCTCAAAATGGTTTAGCCAGAGCCACGGAGCAATATGTAAAAGACATACGGGTAAGACTTTTTTTGGTAAATATATATATATATATATATATATATATATATATATATATATATACCAGTAGCCCCCGAGACTTGAAACAGTTAGAATAACTGATTTAAGGATCATTTGTTATGCAGGTTCTCACAGAGAAGAATACCGTACTCTCCCAGGAGCTGGAAGAGTGCAAAGCCCAACTGGAGGCCACACTAGCCGCGGCAGGGGAGCCCAAAGAGACCCCCTCTGGTAAGATACACTTCGAAAGATTAGTATCTTGTGAAGTGCAGCGTGGGTGTAAATCTGGCAAATCATATTGCAGATGGCGCCGGACTGGATCCGGAGAGGCAACAACTCTTATGCTGGCTAAAGGCCGGTGAGAGTATGCTGACAAGGGTGAGGCGGGAGAAGAATGATCTTCAGGATGCCAACACCAATCTAGACGTTGAACTTGAAGATGTTCGTGGCCAGCTGTCGGACTCCACTAAGGAGAATCAGCGGCTTCGACGTGGCATATTTAGTAGGTGCTTAAGCGAATCTTTGAAAGAAAAGAGTTCGGCGAGGAAGTCGACTAACAGAGTAATGTCTGTAGGTATGCTAACGGGTCGTCCTGCAGAGGAGATGCCCGGTTCTATGGGTGACCTTCTTCCCGAGCTCTCGCAACTACACGAGCGAGTTCGGCAGGCGATGCGAGGCGTTGCCCATGCCTTATGGCCTTCCCACTCCATGCCCGAGGGCCTTGGAGAGTTTTCGGAGAAGCTTAAGGGAGCTCGGCGGCGCTTCTAGTTGTGGAAGATATCAGCCTGCCGACAAGGCGCTAGGGAGGCCTGGGCCATGGTGAAGACGTGCTACACGAAGTCTGACCCAAACCACATGGCCGAGGTCGGACCTGTGGGGCCTGACGGGAAGGAGATCCCTGTAAGCTTAGTGTACGACCAAGTAGAATTGGCCGCCAAGTATTCCCAGCAGGACTGTAAGTTAGACAGCCTGTTAGATGGTATTGAAGAGGAATACAATCAGTCAGAGTGACTATGTAATTTTTAATTGACATGTGTAATGCCTTCTAGCCGGATTGTAGATCGTTTGTCGTTGCCGACCTTTTCGCTTCAACCTCAGGACCTGACAGTCCGGAGTGTGTCCGAATACCCTACCGGTTATGTAAGAACCAGGGTATGCATGGAGACCAGGCGGAGGGGTCATTAGTGCTTTATCAGACAAGTGCCCAACTAGTTATGTTATATTACATGGTTAGTAAGAAACATCTTCCAGAGAGAATAGTTCCCTTAGAGGTTCCTTTCTCTGGGAGGCATGCCCTAAAGTGCATGTCCGGACTGCAAACGCAGGAAAATCATCTGGGGGCATATATATAAATAAGTAAGAAAGGTCATCTTTTAGTTCACCAACCGAATATTCCCTTAAGAACGCTAGCTTTCGGCTTCACCCAGTCTGAGGTACACATCCGGCTGATCCGGCAGTAACAATCGTAGAGGTGCTCCCTTTACCACCTAGCCGAACAAATGGGAACGTAGGGGTAAGCACAGGAGCCAGGCAACCTAGCTTGTCCAATACTTAAGTCATATCGATGCATATAATGGTGAAGAAAAGGTACATGCGGAAGTTTGACACATGTGGTGGGCATGAAGCCCATATAAATAAGCTTCTGTTAAAGAAGCCCCCAGGTTTAAGGAGAGCGAGTAGCACGTCACTTGAGGAGCCTTTAAGGGCTACAAAAGAAAAGGGGGGTAAGGAGAGAAATGTAAGATAGAAAATGTAAAAAATGGACAGAGGAAGGAGACAAACACAGAGTCCGGCGCTAGGCATGGAATCTTCGGAGACGGGCTGCGTTCCATGGGTTAGGCTCGAGTCGGTTATCCGACGCATCTCGTAGGCGGTATGCTCCACCAGTCAGGACTTGGTCGATTATGAAGGGACCTTCCCACTTGGGCTTCAGCTTGTCCTTTTTCTTGTCCGGCAGGCGTAGAACTAATTCGCCAACGTTGTAGTTTTGGCCCGCACTTCTCTGCTTTGATATCTTCGAGCCTGCTATTGATAGAATGCGGAACGGGCTCTTTCCACGTCGCGCTCCTCCTCTATGGCGTCCAAATTGTCCCGCCGATCGAGCTCGGCTTCCCTTTCTTCGTACATGCGCACTCGAGGTGAGTCATGAATTATGTCGCAGGGCAAGACTGCCTCTGCGCCGTACACCATAAAAAATGGTATGTATCCGGTGGTGTGATTCGGCGTGGCCGCGGCCCCCAGAGTACGGAGTCGAGCTCCTCTACCCAGTGCGTGTTAGATTCCTTGAGGGACCGCACTAATCTGGGTTTGATGCCGCTCATGATGAGACCATTTGCACGTTCGACCTGACCGTTAGTTTGTGGGTGATAGACGGAAGCATAATCGAGCTTGTTGCCCATGTTTTTGCACCAGAGTTTTACCTCATCGGCCGTAAAGTTCGTGCCATTATCGGTGATGATGCTGTGGGGGACGCCATAACGGTGTACGACCCCGGATATAAAGTCTATCACAGGTCCGGATTCGGCCGTCTTAATACGCTTGGCTTCTATCCATTTGGTGAACTTATCCACCATGACCAGTAAGTATTTTTTCTTGTGGGTTCCGCCTTTAAGGGGTCCCACCATGTCAAGCCCCCAAACCGCGAAAGGCCAAGTGATGGGGATAGTTTGGAGGGCGGTGGGTTGCATATGTCTTTGGTTTGCAAAAATCTGGTAACCGGCGCATCGTTGGACCAAGTCCTGAGCGTCCGCCCAGGCCGTCGGCCAATAAAAGCCTATACGGAAAGCCTTGCTTACAAGGGACTGGGCTGCGGCATGATGGCCACCGAGTCCGGCATGAATTTCAGCCAGCAGGTTCCGCCCTTCCTCTTTGGAGATGCAACTTTGAAGGACTCCGGTAGTGCTTTTCTTATAAAGTTCTCCCTCATGGACTTTATAGGCTTTAGATCGCCGCACTATACAGCGTGCCTTGTTTTGGTCCTCTGGGAGTTCCTGCCTAGTAAGGTAGGCTAGGAATGGCTCTGTCCACGGGGCGATAACAGCCATTAGTACGTGGGCTGAGGTTGTGATTTCATTGGCAGAGCCTCCGATTATGTCAGATTGTTCGACGTCGGATAGTGCGGTTGGGTCCGGGCTAATATTGTCATATCCCCCTTCCCATACTATGGATGGCTTGAACAGCCTTTCTAAGAAGATGTTGGGGGGGATCGCATCGTGTTTTGCGCCGATGCGTGCCAGGACGTCTGCCGCCTGATTGTTTTCTCGGGCTATATGGTGAAATTCGAGCCCCTCAAACCGAGCTGACATTTTGAGGATGGCATTGCGGTAAGCTGCCATTTTTGGATCCTTGGCATTGAAGTCTCCATTTATTTGGGACATAGCGAGGTTTGAATCCCCGCGCACCTCTAGGTGTTGAATGTCCATGGATACTGCCATCCGGAGACCATGTAAAAGGGCCTCATATTCGGCTGCATTGTTGGAGTCCATGTACATAATCTGGAGTACATATTGAACTATGTCTCCTATGGGGGACGTCAAAACGACGCCGGCCCCAAGTCCGGCCAACATTTTGGAACCGTCGAAGTGCATAATCCAGTTTGAATATGTGCCGTACTCTTTAGGGAGTTCGGCCTCCGTCCATTCTGCGACGAAGTCGGCCAAAACTTGCAACTTGATAGCTCGCCGTGGCCTATAAGTTATGTTGAACGGGAGGAGCTCGATGGCCCATTTTGCAATCCGGCCCGTTGCGTCACGGTTGTTTATAATATCATTGGGTGGTACTTCTGATGCTACTGTGATTGAACACTCTTGAAAGTAGTGTCGTAGCTTCCGGGATGCCATGAATACCGCATATGGAATCTTTTGATAATGTGGGTACTATGATTTGCATGGGGTGAGGATAGTGGACACATAGTAAACCGGCTTTTGAAGGGGGAATTTGTGTCCGTCCATTTCCCGTTCGATGACGAGTACTGTGCTGACAACTTGATGGGTTGCTGCAATGTACAATAGCATTAGTTCGCCGATGTTTGGTGCGGCCAGGACGGGGTTTGTTGCCAATATGGCTTTTATTTCCTCGAGTCCGGCCGTGGCGGCATCCATCCACTCGAAGTGTTCGGTGCGCCGAAGGAGGCGATAGAGGGGTAGCGCCTTTTCTCCCAACCGGGAGATAAAGCGGCTTAAAGCCGCCACGCATCCGGTTAATTTTTGTATTTGTTTGACGTCCTTTGGGATATCCAATTGTGACAAAGCTCGGATCTTGGCTGGATTTGCTTCAATTCCTCTACCGGATACAATGAAGCCCAAGAGCTTTCCGGCTGGAACGCCGAAAACGCATTTTTCGGGATTTAGCTTGATGTCATATGCTTGGAGGTTGTCAAATGTAAGCCTCAAGTCGTCTACTAGAGATTCGACATGTTTTGTTTTTACGACCACATCATCCATGTATGCCTCTACTGTTTTGCCGATCTGGTTTGCCAGACATGTCTGAATCATGCGCTGATATGTTGCGCCGGCATTTTTGAGCCCGAAAGGCATTGTGTTGAAGCAGAATGGGCCGTATGGAGTGATGAATGCTGTTGCGGCTTGGTCTCACTCGGCCATCTTGATTTGATGGTAACCGGAGTATGCGTCAAGGAAGCACAACGAATCGTGTCCTGCAGTGGCGTCGATAATTTGATCAATGCGGGGGAGGGGGAAGGGATCCTTTGGGCAAGCCTTGTTAAGGTCTTTGAAGTCAACGCACAGGCGCCAAGATTTGTCCTTCTTTGGTACCATCACCAAGTTTGCTAGCCAGTCCGGATGTTTTATATCTCTGATGAATCCAGCCTCCAATAGTTTGGCTAGCTCCTCTCCCATTGCCTGTCTCTTGGGCTCAGAGAAACGCCGAAGGGCTTGTTTGACAGGTTTGAATCCTTTTAGGATATTTAAGCTGTGTTCGGCCAGCCTGCGTGGGATTCCTGGCATGTCTGAAGGGTGCCAGGCAAAAATGTCCCAGTTCTCCCGTAGGAATTCTCGCAGTGCGGTGTCTATATCGGGGTTTAATCGTGCCCCGCTAGAAGCTGTTTTATTGGGGTCCGTTGGATGGACCTGGAATTTGACTATTTCATCCGCTCGTTTAAAAGAGGTGGACTTGGATCTTCTATCGAGTATCACATCGTCCCTGTTTACCATGGAGCACAGCGTAGTCAGTTCCTCAGCCGCTAGGGCTTCGGACAGTGCCTCAAGGGCCAATGCGGCTGTCTTGTTTTCGGCGCGGAGTACTATGTCCGGATCACTAGCGAGAGTGATGATTCCATTCGGCCCGGGCATCTTGAGCTTCATGTACCCGTAATGGGGTATTGATTGGAAGATTGTAAACGCTTCCCGCCCCAGCAGAGCGTGGTATCCGCTACTGAACAGGGCCACTTGGAATGTGACCTCTTCGGACCTATAATTATCCGGCGTGCCGAACACCACATCTAGTGTGATTTTTCCTGCACAGCGCGCTTCCCGACTAGGGATTATTCCTCTAAAGGTTGTGCTGCTTCGCTCAATTCGGTTCCAGTCTATTTCCATTTTTTGAAGGGTTTCCTCATAAATGAGGTTCAATCCGCTGCCTCCGTCCATGAGTACCTTGGTGAGGCGAAAGCCGTCCACTATAGGGCTGGGTACCAATGCGGCTAGTGCTCGAGCTGTTCGGAATTTAGGTTCATCACTGGCATTAAAAGTAATAGCCGTGTCACTCCATGGGTTTATTGTTGCTACTTGATAGACTTCGGCGAGGTTGCGGAGTGTTCTTTTTCGCATATTATTTGATGCGAAAGTCTCGAAGACTGTTAAGACTGTACTGGAGTCCCTGAGGTGGCTTTCTGCGGCCTCCGGAATTAGGAGATCTTTGCCCCTTTTGGCCACCTGCCGGAGTATCCAACATGCTCTGAGGCTATGAGTTGGTGTGGCGTCCTCTGTACTATGAATTTTACAGGGTCCATTAAGCCATCCCTCCAGTACGGTTCCATGCCCTGTAGAGGGTGTTGGTTTTTTTGTTTTTAGCTTCGGTTTTCCGGGCGCTTTCCATCGCACAGTACTTTTGTACTATGGACGCCAAGTCAGCGAAGCGTGTAAGATCACGACGACCTGTGGCTTTGAGGATTCCCTTGTCCATGCAATTATTGCAGAAGATTGAGATTGCGTCTTCCTTGCGGCAGTCCTTTATCCTGTTCATAACCAGGAGGAACCTTGCCCAGTAATGATGTTCTGTTTCTTCGGGCTTTTGCCTGATTTGGGATAGATCGCTTATGTTCGGGTGGGTGGGTGGAATTAAGTCCGGAACTTCACCCAATCTAAAACTCAGAGGCCAAGGAGTTTCCGAACTTTGAAGTTTGGTTTCTTGGATGTTGTCCAGTGAATCTAGCCCGTTGCCTGATTCTAAGTTCAGGTCTTGAGTTACATCCTCCCCTCCATGGGTATCCGGCTTGGAGGGATCGGGAATCCGGACGTAGCTAGTCCTTAAGATAGATGAAGAGTCGCCGCACTGTGCCTCTACCATGGCAACGTGATGGGTGACTTGGGGAGAATTAATTTCTCTTAGATCGGGTTTAAGCCCAATCTGGTCATAATCCGTAGTGACCCCCAAGGCGGCGATGCGATCCAAGAGCTCATTTACGGAAGAGAGCTCCATTAGATCTAACTGCTCGACGAGTTCCGAGCTGACGTGAAGATTGCTTTTGATGACCCGAGAGGTCACTGTCGGTGCAACGGCCGAACAGGCGATCATGAGAAAACCGCCTAGCCGGAGAGTTTGGCCGACAGCCAAGGCTCCCTTAGTAACGGCGCCGTCTTTAAAGACGGGAAGAGGCATCCTTCCTGATTGCAACGGCATAGAGGAACTCTCAATTAAAGGACCAATGTCGGTGTCAAAACTGGCGGATCTTGGGTAGGGGGTCCCGAACTGTGCGACTAGGTCGGATGGTAACAGGAGGCAAGGAACACGATGTTTTACCCAGGTTCGGGCCCTCTTGATGGAGGTAAAACCCTACGTCCTGCTTGATTAATATTGATGATATGGGTAGTACAAGAGTAGATCTACCACGAGATCGAGGAGGCTAAGCCCTAAAAGCTAGCCTATGGTATGATTGTTGTATGATGAAGTTGTCCTACGGATTAAAACCCTCCGGTTTATATAGACACCGGAGAGGGTTAGGGTTACACAAAGTCGGTTACAATGGTAGGAGATCTTGAATATCCGCATCGCCAAGCTTGCCTTCCACGCCAAGGAAAGTCCTATCCGGACACGGGACGAAGTCTTCAATCTTGTATCTTCATAGTCCTGGAGTCCGGCTAAAGGTATAGTCCGGCTATCCGGACACCCCCTAATCCAGGACTCCCTCACCAGGTGCTATGGTTGCTGCTCTGCTCCCCAAAAGGATTAATACCATCTGCGCTTAGACCAAACCATACGTTCCTTGCGTCATCTGCAAACTCCTTTCCATACTTTCTTTCGATTTGTCTCCACTGCGACCCGTCAGCGGGTACTCTCAACTTTCCGTCTTTCTTACGGTCTTCTCTTTGCCATCGCATCGCCTTGGCATGGTCTTTGTTTTGGAACAAACGTTTCAACCGTGGTATTATAGGAGCATACCACATCACCTTGGCAAGAATCTTCTTCCTGGGGCGCTCACCCTCGACATCACCAGGGTCATCGCAGCCGATCTTATAGCGCAATGCACCGCATACCGAGCAAGCGTTCAAATCCTCGTACTCACCACGGTAGAGGATGCAATCATTAGGGCATGCATGTATCTTCTGCACCTCTAACCCTAGAGGGCAGACAGCCTTCTTTGCTTGGTACGTACTCTCGAGCAATTCGTTGTCCTTTGGAAGCATATCCTTTATCATTACCAGCAACTTTCCAAATCCCTTGTCAGATACACCATTCTCTGCCTTCCATTGCAGCAATTCCAGCGTGGTGCCCAGCTTTTTCTTGTCACCTACGCAATTCGGGTACAACAATTTTTTGTGATCCTCTAACATGCGCTGCAACTTCTTCTTCTCCAAATCACTTGCGCAGTTTCTCTTTGCATCGGCAATGGCCCGACCTAGATCATCAACGGGCTCATCCGATGCCTCTTCTTCAGCTTCTTCCCGCATTGTCGGCTCAGCTTCTTTCCGCATTACCGGCTCAGCTTCTTCCCTCATTGTTGTATCATCGTATTTAGGGAACCCATGGCCAGGATAGCCGTCGTCGTCCTCTTCTTCTTCATTGTCTTCCATCATAACCCCTCTTTCGCCATGCTTGGTCCAAACATTATAGTGGGGCATGAAACCGGACTCAAACAGGTGGACGTGAATGGTTCTTGACGTAGAGTAATTGCGACCATTCTTACAGCCAGCACATGGACAGTGCATAAAACCATTCGCTCGCTTGTTTGCCTCACCCGCAAGCAGAAAAGTGTGCACGCCATTAATGAACTCGGGAGAGCATCGGTCATCATACATCCATTGCCGGCTCATCTTCAATACACGGCACCAAAAACATCAAATTAATACAATACATAAAGTTCATACATAAAGATCATACAACACTTAAATGCAATAAACAAATAACTCTCTAGCTAAAGAATTTAAATGCAACAACAAATGCGATCAAAATCACAACTAAGGTAACAATTGATCCAACAGCATAATGATACCAAGCCTCACTATGAATGGCATATTTTCTAATCTTTCTAATCTTCAAGCGCATTTTCTCCATCTTAATCTTGTGATCATCGACGACATCGGCAACATGCAACTCCAATTCCATCTTCCCCCCTCAATTCTTTTCAATTTTCCTTCAAATCCTCGTTTTCTCTTTCAACTAAATTTAACCTCTCGACAATAGGGTCGGTTGGAATTTCGGGTTCAACTACCTCCTACATACAAATATCTATATCAATTTGATGGGCATAATTTTTCATAAACACGAAATGCAATGAATAGTTTTAAAAGAGAATATACCACATCCGAATCATAACCCGGACGAGGGCCGACGGGGACGGATATCAAAACCATGGCACTATGCATAACAAACAACGTATGGGTAAGATAATTATACGAGTAACTATATATCCAAATCACACAAACATCATTTTTTTATATAAAACTTCATGAACAAGAGGCTCACCACAAGGTGGTGCCGGCGACGGGACGTTGCGAGCGATCGACGGTGGTTAGGACGGAGATTTAGAAGGTACTAAGTAAACCACACCTACATATGCAAAACTAAGTGTTATTTTTGACCTCAAATTGCATATAAATCAAATACTAGCACATATATATAGTTCCTCCCAAATTACTAAACTCAAAAAATCAATCACTATATAAAGCATTGCACGAGCTAATCTAGCAATGAGAGATGAAAGGAAAAAGTTGCTAACCTTTGTGATCATTTGAATGGATGGGGGCCCTCAAATCTTGGGCAAAATGTGTGATGAGCTTGAGAGGAAGAGGGAAAAGAACAGAGAGGAGAGGGGAAAGGGGAAGAACAGAGCGAGCTCGGGTGTACGAAGGGTCCATGTAGGACGACCTTTAGTACCGGTTCGTGATACGACCCGGTACTAAAGGTGTTGGAGGGGCCCCGGACTGACAACATCCTGCCACGACTCACTTTAGTACCGGTTCGTGGCACGAACCGGTGCTAAAGGTTCGCCACGAACCGGTACTAATGAGAGCGGCCCGGCTAGCCATTGGAACTGGCACTAATGTACACATTAGTGCCGGCTCAAATTCAAACCGGCACTAATGTGCTTCACGTTTGACCCTTTTTCTACTAGTGGGTGCTGTTCAAGGGCGCAGAGGTCCCTCCCTCTCCCACCGAGGACCGCGGGCTAAGAGCGAAGCGCCAAGCACATTCGGTGAGTTCTATACATCCGGTAGGATATTTTATTTCCCCTAGCTTAATCATGCGCGGGGTCTGATCTCCATGCCTTTGACAGGACTGGGTGGAGACGTCGGGGCAAATTAACTGTCCGGCCCCTCTGCCCGAAGACACTGCGGACGCTCTCCTTATGGAGATGCTGACTCCGGCCCCTTATAAGGTGCCGGAGAAGACCAAGAAGGCCAAGGGAACCCGAAAGAGTTCCCGACGCCAGGCGTCATCGGACTTATCGTCCGATAACTCCGCGACGCACTCCTCCCCCGAAGACAAGGAGGAAGATGAATACGCTTCCCCTCCAGCCGGGGGAGACAAGAAAAGGAAGGCCGCCCCTACTGGGGGGGCGAAGGGTCCAAGAAGGGAAGGACTCTCCTTCCGGATTACTCCACCACCGCCGCCGAAGGCGAAGACGAGTGGCTGCTCAGGGCCAAGCCCCTGGCGAAGTCGTATTTGGATACCAGAGTAACTCATAGCATTCCTTTGTCGCACTGCTTCTCCTAATGCTAAATTATGATTATGCAGACCGCCACGAGCCCGTATCGACGTATCATCGGACGGCTCCCTGGGCTCGTCGGATATGGATAGCGATCCACTTCCGACCGCCACCTCCCCTTGCCCTACGGACAACGCCGAGGTATTGTCTCAAGAGGCACCAGGTCGAGGGGAGATTGTCTCGGAGGTGCCTCAAGGCGACCTTCCGGACTCCGGGAGCAGAGGGAGCAAAGCTCCCGAGGGCTCCGAGTTCGGCCCTCAGCCGAACACCGCGCCGGACCCTCCAATGGTTCCGGACTCCGGCAGGCGGCCTCCTTCCAAAAGGGGCAAGACGCCTGTGCCGGTGACCTCTATCCAACGAGAGGCACCGGACAATCTGCTGGGAGCGCTTCGCAGCGCTTCCATCGATGAAGAGCACCGCACTATTATGAGTGCGGTGGTCCAGAAGGTTTAGTCCGCCAAGAGCGGATTGACTTAAGCCTGTGCCAGCCTTCTAACAGGCTTTGAGGTAAGTGTTTGAAATATAGGAAAAATATTACCGCATAGACAGTAGCCCCTGATGCTCTGTTCGGTGTTCAAAAAGAAAAGCCGAATAGAGGATCAAACAATGTCGCAGGAGTCTAACACAAGTATGTCTATATGCATATGCAGGCGTCGCTGCTGGCCGCTGCCGCACAAACTGTGGAGGTTGCCGCATTGAAGCAGGACCTCGAGGGGTCCAAGAAAGAGCTCGGCCTTGCCAAGAGGCAGCTCGAGGAGAACAAGGGTAAGTAATACCCTGTCTATATATATGTATATATAAAAGAAGACGCGATTGAAAAATGACATGATCATCGTGAATTTGCCAGGGGCCACGACCGAGGTGGCGACCCTGAAGCAAGCGCTATCCGAGGCTGAAAACAAAGCGGCCAAGGAGTGCACCGAGCGGGAAAGGCAAGAGGCACGGGTGAGCGAGGTGCAGCAAGAGCTCCAAGCTCTCGTGTCGAAGCATGAGGCGTTGGAGCGTGACTCGAAGACGCAAGAGTCCGATCTTGTCACGGCCCTTGAAAGCGCAAAAAATGCCAAGGCTGAAGCCCAGAAGGCCCTCCAGGAGATTGATGTGATGAAGAAGATAGCGGAGGGTAAGGCATTCTATATGCAAAGCAAGCATGTGAAAGTAAATTACCTGTTACTTACCCGAATCCGGAGCTCTCCAGGAGCATTCGCAAATTTGCCCCGTAGCGTGTCAGATGCCGCAACTTTTTACCAGGCCTAGGAGGGAAGCTCAACGGAGAAGTTGTTTTGGGCCCAATATACTAGGACCGAACACCCGGTGCCTATGAGCGACCAGCTAAAGCAGCTGGTCGAGCTACACAAGGTGGCCGAACATGCCATGAAGGGCTTTATACTATGGTTGTGGCCTGGCGACGCCCTTCCGAACAGCTACTTCAGCCTGGTGAGGCGGCTTGTGGATGCCTGCCCACGGCTGGAAGTTGTCAAGCGGTCCGTCTGCATCGAAGGTGCACGCCGGGCTTTCGCCCGTGTGAAGGTGCAATGGGCCAAGCTAGACGCCATGAAGCTGATCAAGGAAGGGCCACCGGCGGGCAAGGAGCATCGCCACCCCGAGATGTACTATGAGGGTGTCCTGAAGGGTGCCCGTCTCATAGCGGACGAGTGTACGAAAGATGTAATATTTGAATGAATTTGCTCATGTGATCCTGTATGCTGAAAACTTGTTTCATATGCGCTATGCAACGCTTGTTTGAATTTAAAATATTACCTTCTGTTCGGCCGTTTATCAAATCTGAGAGATGGCTAGTCATCGGCTTCTGCCCCCATGCCACGAGTGCTGGGGTGTTCGGGATAAACCTGAGCACTCTTGTTCCCATTTTTGGGTCCTTCGAGGGAGGTGCTCGGCACAATGAACAAGGCAATCGGACTAATAATGCTTTATCACTCTCACTTAGCCATAGAATTCTGTAATTTTAAATTTCGGCGAAGCCCCTGGTATTCGGAAGGCCCAATTCGGGGCACGATACACGCCTTAAGCCGGACAGGGCCGACTCCTCGCTCTAAGCGGCATAAGTCTTTAGGGACTCGAAAACCTTTTGAACAGCGACCAGTCTCTCGCCTTATCATGACAGTCAGTTTTAGCTTTCTCTACTGAGGTTCTTAGCCCAGCTGAACCGGGGCACAATCGCAGTAGTTCTCCCAGTGCTACCTTAGCCGATATAGCGGAATGTAAGGTACCAAAACATGGGAGCCGGGCAAACCCAACTATTGACCAAAGACATGATTCGGAGCTGATGCATATAATGCTATAAGTTCGGGGTGCCGCACTTGTGGAAGTGTTCGGACTTCTCACACCATATTGTGGGGTACTTAAGCCCCTGGTGTATTGGCCATACCAAAGTGTACGGTTGCAAGTTGTCATTAATGAACACACACACACACACACACACACACACATACACATATATATATATAAGGAAGAATGCAATAATAGTCTTAATGCTATGTGTTGTTTATTCAAAAAGGTGCTTTAAAGCTGAATGATACATGCAGTGCAATAAGCAAAAAGTAGGACTATATCCCCTCCAAGGGCAAGCTGAGGAATAATGTTAAGGCGAGTATTTCACTCGTTATCGTAATCCACCTGGGAGTTCCGTTTTGTGATGTAGATTTCTCCCTCCTTGGTTGCTGCATCATGTGTTCGGCAATCATGCTGCCGGACAAGGTTTCCAGAGATTAATGTCCTGAAAAAAATAACAAGGCTGGAATCCCCTAGTGCGGTTTAAGCCACGTCTTGGGGTGTGCCGTAGTTGTGCCCCCCTCCCCACCTGTGCCCATGGTATTTTTAATGCGTAACTATGTACGCGTGGCATGAATTTTACCGTTTGGCTGGGGCCGAGGTGGGGGCCGCATTATTATGCGAGCTCGGGACGTGCCAGGCGATCCAA
Organism: Triticum aestivum; assembly: GCF_018294505.1. NCBI lineage: Eukaryota > Viridiplantae > Streptophyta > Magnoliopsida > Poales > Poaceae > Triticum > Triticum aestivum. The sequence goes on along the minus strand of NC_057806.1, from coordinate 578,083,914 downwards.
TTGCCGATTACTCCGGGTGCGCTTGAAGGTGTTCGGGTCCTTAAACGCCGAATAAGTGGATTGCCTTAAGAGGCTGCTTTGCACTTCCGCTGCGAGGGCCGCAGTGTGCTCCTCCGTTCGGAGAGAGCGCTCTGTGTTTCCATTAACTGTAATGACCCCCTGAGGTCCTGGCATCTTGAGCTTGAGGTATGCATAATGCGGTACCGCATTGAATCTTGCAAATGCGGTTCGCCCGAGCAGTGCATGATAACCACTGCGGAACGGGACTATATCGAAGATTAACTCTTCGCTTCAGAAGTTATCCGGGGATCCGAAGACCACTTCTAGTGTAACTGAGCCTGTGCAATGGGCCTCTACAGCTGGTATGACGCCTTTAAAGGTCGTTTTTGTGGGTTTGATCCTTGAGGGGTCTATACCCATTTTGCGCACAGTGTCCTGGTAAAGCAGGTTCAGGCTGCTCCCACCATCCATAAGGACTTGAGTGAGGTGAAATCCGTCAATAATTGGGTCTAAGACCAGTGCGGCAAATCCGCCATGACGGATACTAGTGGGGTGGTCCCTGCGATCGAAGGTGATCGGACAGGAGGACCATGGGTTGAACTTTGAGGCGAATGGTGATACGTCTCCAATGTATCTATAATTTTTGATTGCTCCATGCTATATTATCTACTGTTTTGGACTATATTGGGCTTTATTTTCCACTTTTATATTATTTTTGGGCCTAACCTATTAACCGGAGGCCGAGCCCAGAATTGTTGTTTTTTGCCTATTTCAGTGTTTGGAAGAAACGGAATATCAAACGGACTCCAAACGGAATAAAACCTTTGGCAACGTGATTTTCTCACCGAACGTGATCCAGGAGACTTAGACCCTGCTCCAAGGAACAAAAGAGGCGGTCACGAGGGTGGGGGCGCGCCCCCTGCCTCGTGGGCCCCTCGGTGCTCCTCCGACGTACTCCTTCCTCCTATATATACCTACGTACCCCCAAACGATCAAAACAGGAGCCAAAAACCTAATTCCACCACTGCAACTTTCTGTATCCACGAGATCCCATCTTGGGGCCTGTTCCGGAGCTCCGCCGGAAGAGGGCCGTCATCACGGAGGGCTTCTACATCATCCTAGCCCCTCCGATGAAGTGTGAGTAGTTTACCTCAGACCTTCGGATCCATAGTTAGTAGCTAGATGGCTTCTTCTCTCTCTTTGAATCTCAATACTCAGTTCTCCCCCTCTCTTGTGGAGATCTATTCGATGTAATCTTCTTTTTGTGGTGTGTTTGTTGAGACCGATGAATTGTGGGTTTATGATCCAGTCTATCTATGAATAATATTTGAATCTTCTCTGAATTATTTTATGTATGATTGGTTATCTTTACAAGTCTCTACGAATTATCCGTTTGGTTTGGCCAACTAGATTGGTAGTTCTTGCCATGGGAGAAGTGCTTAGCTTTGGGTTCGATCTTGCGGTGTCCTTTCCCAGTGACAGAAGGGGCAGCAAGGCACGTATTGCATCGTTGCAATCGAGGATAGCAAGATGGGGTTTATTTCATATTGCATGAATTTATCTCTCTACATCATGTCATCTTGCTTAAGGCGTTACTCTGTTTTTAACTTAATACTCTAGATGCATGCTGGATAGCGGTCGATGAGTGGAGTAATAGTAGTAGATGCAGAATCGTTTCGGTCTACTTGTCACAGACATGATGCCTATATACATGATCATGCCTAGATATTCTCATAACTATGCTCAATTATGTCAATTGCTCAACAGTAATTTGTTCACCCACCGTAGAATGCTTATGCTCTTGAGAGAAGCCACTAGTGAAACTTATGGACCCCGGTTCTATTCTCATCATATCAATCTCCATCACTTTAATCTTTCTTTGCTTTTTACTTTGCCTTTACTTTTTACTTTGCATCTTTATACCAAAAATACCAAAAATATTATATCTATCAGATCTCACTCTCTTAAGTGACTGTGAAGGGATTGACAACCCCTAATCGCGTTGGTTGCGAGTAGCTATCGTTTTTTGCAGGTACGAGGGACTTGAGTGTGGCCTCCTACTGGATTGATACCTTGGTTCTCAAAAACTGAGGGAAATACTTACGCTACTCTGCTGCATCATCCCTTCCTCTTCAGGGAAAACCAACGCAAGCTCAAGACGTAGCAAGAAGGATTTCTGGCGCCATTGCCGGGGAGTCTACGCAAAAAGTCAACATACCAAGTACCCATCACAATCCCTATCTCTCGCATTACATTATTTGCCATTTGCCTCTCATTTTCCTCTCCCCCAATTCACCCTTGCCATTTTATTCGCCCTCTCTCTCTCTCTCTCTCTCTCTCTCCTCCCTCTCTATTTGCCTCTTGTTTGCTCGTGTGCTAGTTTGCTTGCTTGTCGTTATGTCTGAAATTGGGGAAGTTATCGCCAATAAGGGCGATAACAATATCATGGAAAATTCTGATGCTCCTGCTGAAGAACCCCCTACCTACCATACAAAAAGATTTCGAATTGGTAGTGGTAATATTATTGGAAAAGGAGTTATTCAAGATTTCTTTACTTGTGCTGGTGCTTTGCCCTCTATGGGCGGTTCTATTCTCCATAGAACTAGTAGTCTTGCGGACGATATTGCCATGCTTATCGTTGAACTTGAAAGGCAATTTATGCATATGCACCCATCTATACAAAGAGTTTTCCCAGAATTTTCTAATATCGAGCATTCCTCTGTTAAGCGTGCCGCTACTATCTTTTTGGCTCATGAATTCAGATGTATAATAAAAGAAGCCAAAGAAATGTTTGTGCACTATAGGGTGGACGCTGGTAGTCCTCCCATAAAATCTATCCTCTTCGATCAAGAAGAAATTATGCGCTTTCAATCTCCTGACTATGTTGCTTTTAATGAAAACCTCAGAAAAAGGTGCCAACCAATGTTTTAATTGATAGAATCTATAAACTTAATGATGATTTGGCTATTCGAAATAATGAGCTAGGATACTCTCTTGAGTCTAGGCTCACCAAGTTCTGTCAAAAGAATGCTTATAATGATGAATTGGTTGTACAATACGAAGGGCCGAAAGAGGATCCTATACCTCCTAAAATTGATCTTGCGGACTTCTGTCCTATTAAATTTATCCCTTTTGATTACTTTTGCTTGCCTCAAAGAAAACTTGCTGCTGAACGTAGAGAATATGAAATGAGCTTCACCGATCTATCTTATTACTATGGCAATACTTAGATCTATCCTCGCTTTTATGCCTAGCTAGGGGCGTTAAACGATAGCGCTTGTTGGGAGGCAACCCAATTTTATTTTTATTCCTTACTTTTTGCTCCTGATTATTAATAGATAAATTATTTATCATCTGTTTTGGTTGTGTTTTTTTGTGACTAATTAGTGTTTGTGCCAAGTAGAACCATTGGGAAGACTTGGGGAAAGTCTTGTTGAACTTGCTATAAAAACAGAAACTTTAGCGCTCACGAGAACTGCTGTCATTTTTATTTGAAGAGTGCTATTTAGTTAATTATTTTTTCAGGTGATTAGTAGAGAAATTCCTCACGTCCAGCAATTTATTTGAGAATTTTTGGGGTTCCAGATCTTGCGCTAGCTAAAGATTACTACAGACTGTTCTATGTTTGACAGATTCTGTTTTTCGTGTGTTGTTTGCTTAGTTTGATGAATCTGTGGTTAGTAAAATAGTTTATAATCCATATAGAAGTTTTAATACAGTAGGTTTAACACCAATATAAATAAATAATGAGTTCATTACAGTACCTTGAAATGGTCTTTTGTTTTCTTTCGCTAATGGAGCTCACGAGTTTTCTATTTTGAGTTTTGTGTTGTGAAGTTTCCAAGTTTTGGGTGAATTCTTTTGATGGATCATGGAACAAGGAGTGGAAAGAGCCTAATCTTGGGGATGCCCATGGCATCCCTAAGATAATCTAAGGACACCAAAAAGTCAAAGCTTGGGGATGCCCCGGAAGGCATCCCCTCTTTCGTCCACTTCCATCGGTAATTTACTTGGAGCTATATTTTTATTCACCAACATGATATGTGTTTTGCTTGGAGCGTCTTGTATTATTTGTGTCTTTGTGTCTTAGTATGCCACAATCATCCTTGCTGTACACACCTTTTCAGAGAGCCATACATGAATCAAAATTTGATAGAATACTCTATGTGCTTCACTTATATCTTTTGAGCTAAGTAGTTTTGCTCTATGTACTTCACTTATATCTTTTGAGCTATGTAGTTTTTCTCTATGTGCTTCACTTATATCTTTTGAGTGTTATAATTTTGCTCTATGTGCTTCACTTAGATCTTTTAGAGCGTGGTGGTGGATTTGTTTTAAAAAACTATTGATCTCTCATGCTTCACTGAAATTATTTTGAGAGTCTCTTAATAGCATGGTAATTTGCTTAATAATAATATGCTTGGTATTCAAGATTTGTGAAACTTTCTTTTGAGTGTGTCGAATACTAAGAAAATATTGAAGCATGATAATTGTTTTGAGATATGGAGGTGATAATATTAAAGTCATGCTAGTTGAGTAGTTGTGAATTTAAAGAATACTTGTGTTAAAGTTTCTGATTCCCGTAGCATGCACGTATGGTGAACCGTTATGTGATGAAGTCAGAGCATGATTTATTTATTGATTGTCTTCCTTATGAGTGGCGGTCGAAGATTTTCATTGAAATTATGCCAAGTAGCACTCTACATCAAAAATTCTCTTTTTATCATTTACCTACTCGAGGACGAGCAGGAATTAAGCTTGGGGATGCCTGATACATCTCCAACGTATCTATAATTTTTGATTGCTCCATGCTATATTATCTACTATTTTGGACTATATTGGGCTTTATTTTCCACTTTTATATTATTTTTGGACTAACCTATTAACCGGAGGCCCAACCCAGAATTGCTGTTTTTTTGCCTATTTCAGTGTTTCGAAGAAACGGAATATCAAACTGAGTCCAAAGGGAATAAAACCTTCGGGAATGTGATTTTCTCACCGAACGTGATCCGGGAGACTTGGACCCTGCCCCAAGAAACAAAAGAGGTGGTCACGAGGGTGGGGGCGCCCCCCCTAGGGGCGCCCCCTGCCTCATGGGCCCCTCGGTGCTCCTCCGGCGTACTCCTTCCTCCTATATATACCTACGTACCCCCAAACGATCAGAACAGGAGCCAAAAACCTAATTCCACCGCCGCAACTTTCTGTATCCACGAGATCCCATCTTAGGGCCTGTTCCGGAGCTCTGCCGGAAGATGGCCGTCATCATGGAGGGCTTCTACATCATCCTAGCCCCTCCGATGAAGTGTGAGTAGTTTACCTCAGACCTTCGGGTCCATAGTTAGTAGCTAGATGGCTTCTTCTCTCTCTTTGAATCTCAATACAAAGTTTTCCCCCTCTCTTGTGGAGATCTATTCGATGTAATCTTCTTTTTACGGTGTGTTTGTTGAGACCGATGAATTGTGGGTTTATGATCAAGTCTATCTATGAATAATATTTGAATCTTCTCTGAATTCTTTTATGTATGATTGGTTATCTTTGCAAGTCTCTTCGAATTATCCGTTTGGTTTGGCCAACTAGATTGGTAGTTCTTGCCATGGGAGAAGTGCTTAGCTTTGGGTTCGATCTTGCGGTGTCCTTTCCCAGTGACAGAAGGGGCAGCAAGGCACGTATTGCATCGTTGCCATCGAGGATAACAAGATGGGGTTTATTTCATATTGCATTAATTTATCTCTCTACATCATGTCATCTTGCTTAAGCCGTTACTCTGTTTTTAACTTAATACTCTAGATGCATGCTGGATAGCAGTCGATGAGTGGAGTAATAGTAGTAGATGCAGAATCGTTTCGGTCTACTTGTCACGGACGTGATGCCTATATACATGATCATGCCTAGATATTCTCATAACTGAGCTCAATTCTGTCAATTGCTCAACAGTAATTTGTTCACCCACCATAGAATACTTATGCTCTTGAGAGAAGCCACTAGTGAAACCTATGGCCCCCGGGTCTATTCTCATCATATCAATCTCCATCACTTTAATATTGCTTTGCTTTTTTTACTTTACCTTTACTTTTTACTTTGCATCTTTATACCAAAAATATTATATCTATCAGATCTCACTCTCGTAAGTGACCATGAAGGGATTGACAACCCCTAATCGCGTTGGTTGCGAGTAGCTATCGTTTTGTGCAGGTACGAGGGACTTGAGCGTGGCCTCCTACTGGATTGATACCTTGGTTCTCAAAAACTGAGGGAAATACTTATGCTACTCTGTTGCATCATCTCTTCCTCTTCGAGGAAAACCAACGCAAGCTCAAGACGTAGCAACTGGCTCCAACGCATATACGTCCCTGAGCGCATGCTTCCGCTCCCTCTTGGGGATGTGGGTTGCGTATATCATGTTCACCGTCCGCACTTGTGGGGGGAACCTCTTCTGTCCTCCGGTATTCGGCTTCCGGGGCTCCTCCTCGTCATCTCTATGTGGCCCCTTATCTTTGTTTTCGGCAATTAACTTGCCGGCCTGCTTGAACACCCAACAATCCCTATTGGTGTGGTTGGTTGGCTTGTCGGGGGTGCCGTGTGTTTGACACGAGCGATCGAGTATACGGTCCAAACTGGACGGCCCCGGAGTGCTTCTTTTAAATGGCTTTTTTCACTGACCGGGTTTAGAACCTTTGAATCTGGCATTGACTGTCGTATCCTCGGTATTGTCGCTGTTAATGCGGCGCTTATGTTTGTTGCGACGTGACCTGTCATTGTCGTCCTTGGTATCCGAAGTACCATGGTTCTTTGATATGTTCTTACTGCGAGCCAGCCAGCTGTCTTCTCCCGCACAAAAGCGGGTCATGAGTGTCGTGAGGGCTGCCATAGATTTCGGCTTTTCCTGACCAAGGTGCCAGGCTAGCCACTCGTCGCGGATGTTGTGTTTAAAAGCTGCTAGGGCCTCTGCATCCAGATAGTCGACGATTTGATTTTTCTTTGTTAGGAACCGTGTCCAGAATCTCCTGGCCGATTCCTCTGGCTGCTGAGTTATATGGCTCAGGTCATCGGCGTTTGGTTGTCGCACATAGGTGCCCTAAAAGTTGTCGAGGAATGCGGCTTCCAAATCTTCCCAACAGCCAATGGACTCTGCTGGCAAGCTGTTGAGCCAGTGCCGAGCTGGTCCTTTAAGTTTGAGTTGGTGGTATTTGATTGCGTGTAGGTCATCACCGCGGCCATGTGGATGTGCAGGAGGAAATCCTCGATCCATACCGCAGGATCTGTCGTGCCGTCGTATGATTCTATATTTACGGGTTTGAAACCCTCTGGGATTTGATGATCCATTACTTTGTCAGTGAAGCATAAGGGGTGTGCAGCGCCTCTGTACTGGGCTATATCGCGACGCAGCTCCAATGAGCACTACTAGGAAAAGGGCTAAAGATGAAATTGACACTAATGGCGCACTGTACATGTGGTGCGCCATTACTAAATACTAATGGCGCACCATGTGTTAGTGCGCCATTAGTGTGCAAATACTAATGGCGCACCACATCCACGGTGCGCCATTAGTAAAAAAAATTAAATTTTTTTCAAAACTACTAATGGCGCACCGTGGCCACCGTTGAACTAGTAATGGCGCACCATGCCATGGTGCGCCATTAGTAACTTGGCCACCGTTGAACTAGTAATGGCGCACCATGCCACGGTGCGCCATTAGTAACTTGGCCACCACTTCCACCGAATGCACCCCCCCCCCCCGTGGACCGCCTTTTCAGTTTTAAAAAAATAAAAAAAATGATGGAAATGTCAAAAAAATAAAAGAAAATAAGTTTCCCATGTGATATGTGGTGTAGTTGTTGTGAAAAATTACAAATATGAATTTTGACTTTATTTGTGAAATCTCTCGAGAATTTATAAAATGGGCATAACTTTTGCGTACGAACTCGGATGAAAAAGTTTTTTATATGAAAAATCATCTACTCAAAAAGTTACACCCGAATTTAACGGGGGGAACCCCATTAATATTTTTCAAAATCCTCAAAAACCTAACAGAAAAAAGATACGGGGCTTTTAAGATCTGGAGAGGTAAAAAAATTCAAAAAATTCAAACTTACTAATGGCGCACCTGCCCATGGTGCGCCATTACTATCCTCCCGCCTTCTAAATTCAAAATAAGTCAAAAAAAGTTACTAATGGCGCACCTGCCCATGGTGCGCCATTAGTATCTTCCCGCCTTCAAAATTCAAAATAAATAAATAAAAAAAGTTAGTAATGGTGCACCTGCCAGCGGTGCGCCTTTACTACGCCGTATATTGCTGGGCGTGGTCCTCTCCTCCTTACCTCTTCATTCTTCTCCTCCACTCCACCTCTCCTCCACTCCATCTTCCCTTCTCTCCTTCACCATACTACCCTCCTCCTCTCTGGCGACCTCCTCCTCCTCCTCTCCGGCGACCTCCTCCTCCTCCTCCTCCTCCTCTCCGGCGACCTCCTCCTCCTCCTCTCCGGCGACCTCCTCCTCCCTCCTCTCCCCCTCCCCTCCCTTCACAGTTTCTCCTCCCTCCTCTCCGGTGAGCTCCTCCTCCCTCCTCTCCGGTGAGATCCTCCTCCCTCCTCTCCTCCCATCCCCTCATGGTTTCTCCTTCCTCCTCTTCGATGCTCCGGTGAACTCCTCTCCAGCGACCTCCTCCTCCTCTCCGGCGATGTAGGTGAGCGCCTCTCCGGTGACCTCCTCCTCCTCTCCGGCAAAAGAACACGGCAAAAGAACGTACAAGATCCAAAAACAGGAACAAAATTTGAAATAATATCGTGCCAAAAAACGAGCAAAAAAACGAGCAAAGAATGGGCAAAAAAATCACGATCCAGATCCAAATTCAAAATTCAAAAATAGCAATGGCGCACGGTGGGGGTTAGACGGTGCGCCACTACTATTTTCCCGCCTTCAAAATTCAAAAATACTAATGGCGCACCAGCGGCCTATACTAATGGCGCACCAGTGGCCTATACTAATGGCGCACCGTGGCCTATACTAATGGCGCAGGGGTGCGCCATTAGTAAAAAATACTAGTGGCGTGATACTAATGGCGCACCAGTGATGCGCCATTAGTAGGCAAAACTGGTGCGCCATTAGTAGCCCTTTTCCTAGTAGTGGAGTCTTGCCCGCTGTGTTTGGCCCGGCCGGATTTACTTTTACTGTATCCGACATGACGTTTATCGTCTCGCATAGTGGCGCGCCCTCGTGATCCGTAGATCGATCTTGCATGTTTTGCTTTGTCCTCCAATACATCTCGCAGGTCTGGCGTATTTCCCCATGCCTTTTTATTTGAATGGCGTCGGGGTGCAGCCTGAGCTTTTGGCTGGAATGCCTCTCTATCGCGGCCACGAGGTGGCTGATCAGCCACGTCATACGCTTCTTCCTCCAGTCGGGGTAGCAACCTGCGTTTTGGGTAACTCTTGGAGGGGCGTTCGAGTTTATATTCCTCGGCCGTGAGGACTTCAGTCCATCTGTCAGCTAGCAGATCCTGATCAGCTTGAAGCTGATGCTGCTTTTTCTTAAGGCTACTTGACGTGGCTATAAGCCGGCTCTTGAAGCGCTCTTGTTCGATGGGATCCTCAGGCACGACGAATTCGTCATCATCGAGGCTTGCCTCGTCTTCGGAGGGGGGCCTGTGATTATCGTCCTCTGCCTCTCCATCTGCCGCTCTCTCTGGAGGGCTGGCCTCTCCATCCTCCTGTCCCAAATCGTGCTGGAGGGGATTGTTGCCATCTTCGGCACTATCGGGAGTGTTATTATCTCCTGTGCAGGTATCACCACTTTTGCTTTGGCGGGACTTAGAGCGGCGCCGCTGACGTCGGCGCTTGGGTTGCTTCTTGGAGGGGTCATCCTCCGCTGTCTCGTCGCCATTGCCTTCTTTGGGTGTGTCCACCATGTATCTATCGTATGATGAGGTGGCTATCCAGTGCCCTGTGGGCAGTGGTTCCTCTTCGTCTCTCGCATCATCGTCCATACCGTCGATGTCTTCGGAGTCGAAGTCGAGCATGTCGGTTAAATCTTCGACAGTGGCTACTAAGTGCGTGGTGGATGGGCAGTGAATTTCTTTGTCGTCCGCATCCCAATCCCACCGGACATAGTTTGGCCAGGATCCTCCTAACAAGGAGAGAGACCTTAATGAGTTCAGTATGTCGCCAAAGGGCGAGTGCTGAAAAATATCCGTGGAGGTAAACTCCATGATCGACACCCAATCAGATTCGCTAGGAACGGGCATAGGCGGTTCGGAGTCCGTGGCCGGAGAAGGATTCAGTAGTCTGACAACACGGCTCTCGTGCAGGGTAAGGTCGATGTTCGGCTCGATCGCCGCTGAGGGTAAGGCCTCCGTGGCAGGGTCTATCCACCCGTCCATGGACGGCGCAACTTGCTCCAAATTGAGGGTCGGAGCAGCTGCCGGTGCGATCTCTTGAACACTGTCTGATGGTAGAGCTAAATCATACTCATCGTGACCGCGTGACACACAGGGCAGAGGCTCGAATCCGTCGAAGATCAAGTCTCCGCGGATATCGACCGTGTAGTTTAAGCTTCCAAACCTGACCTGGTGGCCAAGGGCGTAACTTTCGATCTGCTCCAGATGGCCACGCGAGTTGGCCCGCAGTGCGAAGCCGCCGAACACAAAGATCTGTCCGGGGAGAAAAGTTCACCCTCGACTGCATCGCTATCGTTGATCGTAGGAGCCATCAAGCCTAACGGCGACGACACAGAGGAACTCTCAATGAAAGTACCAATGTCGGTGTCAAAACCGGCGGATCTCGGGTAAGGGGTCCCGAACTGTGCGTCTAAGGCGGATGGTAATAGGAGGCAGGGGACACGATGTTTTACCCAGGTTCGGGCCCTCTTGATGGAGGTAAAACCCTACGTCCTGCTTGATTAATATTGATGATATGGGTAGTACAATAGTTGATCTACCACGAGATCGAAGAGGCTAAACCCTAGAAGCTAGCCTATGGTATGATTGTATGTTATTCTACGGACTAAAACCCTCCGGTTTATATAGACACCGGAGGGGGCTAGGGTTACACAAGGTTGGTTACAAGGGAGGATATATCCATATCCGTACTGCCTAGCTTGCCTTCCACGCCAAGTAGACTCCCATCCGGTCACGAGACAAAGTCTTCAATCTTGTATCTTCATAGTCCAACAGTCCGGCCAAAGGATATAGTCCGGCTGTCCGGAGACCCCCTAATCCAGGACTCCCTCGGTACCTATTAATATTCAAGAGGAGAGGGCACAAATCTAAGCTAGAACTCTTAATTGTCAGATGAGACACTTTCCATTCACATACGTTGGGCTTCCTTTAGGACTTCAGAAACCAGCAGTGGAACAAGGTCTCCCACTAGTTAATAAGGTTGCAAAACGATTGGCTGGTATTGCCACATTTATGACCTATGTAGGTAGATTGTTAATGGTTAAAACTGTTCTGGCATCACTCAAAATATTCTTCATGAGCTGTTTGGATGTTCCAGTTACTATTAAGCAGCAGATCTTAAAATACTTCAGACATTGCTTATGGAGAGGCCCAGATATGGAAGATCATAGACCAGCCCTAGTGAAATGGACCACTGTTTGTAGGCCAAAGAATCAAGGAGGGCTAGGAGTCATGGATATTTTCACAGAGAATAAGGCACTACTTATGAAGAACTTGCACAAATTCTATAACAAACATGAGATTCCCTGGGTACAATTGATTTGGGAAACTCATTACTCTGAAAAGAAGTTTCCAGGAGATGAGTTAGTGGGATCTTTCTGGTTGAAGGGAAACTTGCAATTAATTCAACAATTTAAAGCTTTAGCAAGGTGCAATTTGGGAGATGGTAGAAGTGCTTATTTTTGGAGTGATTTATGGACTGAGGAACTATTGCAGCATAAGTTCCCTCATCTTTTATCTTTTGTCATTAATCACAGACTTATAGTGCAGCAGGTTCTTGACACAGAATACCTGGAAGACCTATTCCACCTACCTTTGTCAATGGAGGCCCATGAACAATTTTTACAGCTTGAAGAAATGTGCTACACTATGAGGCAATCACAATACCAGAACTGCACAGACACATGGAGCTATATCTGGGGTAATGAGCACTTTTCTTCAGCCAAGGCTTACAATGTCATGATTGGTTTTAAGCAAACCCCACCACACTTCAACTGGATTTAGAATTCCTCCTGCCAACCTAAACATAAAATGTTCTTCTGGATGCTCTTACATGACAGACTCAATACAAGAAATCTTCTGAGAAGGAAACCATTTGTGCTAGAAGACTATAACTGTGCTCTCAGGGGATGCCAAGAGGAGGAAACTATGTATCATTTGTTTTGGGGGTGCTCATTTGCTAAGAGATGTTGGGACCACATTTGTCCCACTAGATCACCGAATTTATCTGTCCTAGAGGCCTTCTAGGATATCAAGGAAAAGCTGAGACTTCCCTTCTTCATGGACATAATAATACTCAGCTCCTGGGCTACCTGGATTTCCAGAAACAACAAGATCTTTGACCATATTCACCCTACATTTCAAGGATGGAAGCACATTTATTTGATGGAGCTGAAGTTACTCAAGCACATAATAAGACCAAAGCATGCCAATCAATTCATCTCTTGGCTGGATCTTCAAGATAGCTTTTTCCTTTTGGCAGCCCAGCTTTCTGTCTAGGTTTTTTTCTCTAGTTCTTCTTTCTTTCTTATCCTTAGTCTTAGTTTTGTTGTATTTTCTTAAGTTGTTCTAGCTTCTTTTTTTCTCTTTTTTTCTTCTTCTCCTTTCTTCTTTTCTAGGGGGCTTCTCTCAAGCCCTTTCCTTCCTTTGTTATTTGTTACTCTGGACCTTTCTGCTCTTTACTATTTATAAAAATTGCAGTGGGGTGTTTACCCTACTGTTTATAGTCAAAAAAAGTAATCCAAGAGTGGATCACTGGACAGCGGTCAAGAACATCCTGAAATACCTAAAAAGGTCTAAGGATATGTTTCTCGTTTATGGAGGTGACGAAGAGTTCGTCATAAATGGTTACGTCGATGAAAGCTTTGACACTGATCCGGATGACTCTAAGTCACAAACCGGATATGTAGTTTTATTAAATGGTGGAGCTATCAGTTGGTGCAGTTCCAAGCTGAGCGTCATGGCGGGATCTACATGTGAAGTGGAGTACATAGTGCATCGGGTCCAATGAAAATCTTTTGTGACAATACCTAGTGCAATTGCCTTGGCAAAGGAATCCAGATTTCACAAGAGAAGCAAGCACATCAAGAGACGCTTCAATTCCATCCGCGATCAAGTCAAGGAGGGAGACATAGAGATTTGCAAGATACATACGGATCGGAATGTTGCAGACCCATTGACTAAGCCTCTCTCATGAGCAAAACATGATCAGCACCAAGACTCCATGGGTGTTAGAATCATCACAATGTAATCTAGATTATTGACTCTAGTGCAAGTGGGAGACTTAAGGAAATATGCCCTAGAGGCAATAATAAAGTTTTTATTTATATTTCCTTATATCATGATAAATGTTTATTATTCATGTTAGAATTGTATTAACCGGAAACTTAGTACATGTGTGAATACATAGACAAACAAAGTGTCACTAGTATGCCTCTACTTGACTAGCTCGTTAATCAAAGATGTTATGTTTCCTGACCATAGACATGAGTTGTCATTTGATTAACGGGGTCACATCATTACAGAATGATATGATTGACTTAACCCATCTGTTAGCTTCGCACGATGATCGTTTAGTTTATTGCTATTGCTTTCTCCATAACTTATACATGTTCCTATGACTATGAGATTATGCAACTCCTGAATATCGGAGGAACACTTAATGTGCTATCAAACATCACAATGTAACTGGGTGACTATAAATATGCTCTACAGGTGTCTCCGATGGTGTTTATTGAGTTGGCATAGCTCGATATTAGGATTTTTCATTCCGTGTATCGGAGAGGTATCTCTGGGCCCTCTTGGTAATGCACATCACTATAAGCCTTGCAAGCAATGTAACTAATGAGTTAGTTACGGGATGTAGCATTACAGAACGATTAAAGAGACTTGCCAGTAATGAGATTTAACTAGGTATTGAGATACCGATGATCGAATCTCGGCAAAGTAACATACCAATGACAAAGGGAACAACGTATGTTGTTATGCGGTTTTACCGACAAAGGTCTTCATAGAATATCCAGGAACCAATATGAGCATCTAGGTTCCGCTATTGGTTATTGACCGGAGATGAGTCTCGGTCATGTCTACATAGTTCTCGAACCCGTAGGGTCCGCACGCTTAACGTTCGGTGACGATCGGTATTATGAGTTTATGTGTTTTGATGTACCGAAGGTAGTTTGGAGTCCCGAATATGATCACGGACATGAGGAGAAGTCTCGGAATGGTTGAGACATAAAGATCGACATATTGGAAGCCTATATTTGGACATCGGAATGGTTCTGGGCGAGTTTGGGCATATACCGGAGTACCGGGAGGTTACCGGAACTCCCCGGGAAGTATGTGGGCCTTATTGGGCCATAGTGGGAGAGAGGAGAAGGGAGCCTAGGAGGGGGCGTGCTACCTCTTGAACATTGCGTTGGTTTTCCCTTGAAGAGGAAAGGGTGATGCAGCAAAGTAGCGTAAGTATTTCCCTCAGTTTTTGAGAACCAAGGTATCAATCCAGTAGGAGACTACACGCAAGTCCCTCGTACCTATACAAACAAATAAGAACCTCGCAACCGACGCGATAAAGGGATTATCAATCCCTTCACGGTCACTTATGAGAGTGAGATCTGATAGAGATAATAATAATAGTAAGATAGATATTTTTGGTATGTTTATGATATAAATTGAAAGTAAAGATTGCAAAATAAAATAGATTGGAAACTTATATGATAAAAGATAGATCCGGGGGCCATAGGTTTCACTAGTGGCTTCTCTCAAGATAGCATAAGTATTACGGTGGGCAAACAAATTACCGTCGAGCAATTGATAGAAAAGTGCATAATTATGGGAAGATCTAGGCATGATCATGTATAAAGGCATCACGTCCGCGACAAGTAGACCAAAATGATTATGCATCTACTACTATTACTCCACACATCGAACACTATCCAGCATGCATCTAGAGTATTAAGTTCATAAGAACATAGTAACGCATTAGGCAAGATGACATGATGTAGAGGGATAAACTCAAGCAATATGATATAAACCCCATCACTCTATCCTCGATGGCAACAATACAATACGTGCCTTGCTGCCCCTGCTGTCACTGGGAAAGGACACCGCAAGGTTGAACCCAAAGCTAAGCACTTCTCCCATTGCAAGAAAGATCAATATAGTATGCCAAACCAAACTGATAATTCGAACAGATGATACATAAAAGATTTCAAAGAAGAATCAAATATTGTTCATAGATAAACTTGATCATAAACCCACAATTCATCGGATCTCGACAAACACACCGCAAAAAGAGTTACATCAAATAGATCTCTAAGAAGATCAAGGAGAACATTATATTGAGATCCAAAGAGAGAGAAGAAGCCATCTAGCTAATAACTATGGACCCAAAGGTCTATGGTAAACTACTAACACATCATCGGAGAGGCTATGGTGTTGATGTAGAAGCCCTCCATGATCGATTCCCCCTTCGACGGATCTCCGGAAAAGGCCCCAAGATGGGATCTCTTGGGTACAGAAGGTTGCGGCAGTGGAAATAGGGTTTCGTGGTGCTCCTAGATGTTTTTCGAGGTATATGGATATATATAGGAGGAAGAAGTAGGTCGGTGGAGCTGCGAGGGGCCCATGAGGGTGGGGGCGCATAGGGGGGCAGGCGCGCACTCCTGCCTCATGGCCACCTCGTTTCTTTCTTGACGTCTAATCCAAGTCCCCTGGATCACGTTTGTTCCAAAAATAACTCTCCCGAAGGTTTCATTCCGTTTGGATTTCGTTTGCTATTCCTTTTCTGCGTAACACTAAAATAGGCAAAAAAAACAGCAATTTGCACTAGGCCTTGGGTTAGTAGATTAGTCCCACAAATAATATAAAGGTGTATAAGTAGGCCCATTAACATCGAGAACAGATAATATAATAGCATGGAACAATTAAAAATTATAGATACATTGGAGACGTATCAAGCATCCCCAAGTTTAATTCCTGCTCGTCCTTGAGTAGGTAAATGATAAAAACAGAATTTTTGATTTGGAATGCTACCTAGCATAATTCTCAATGTAATTTTCTTTATTGTGGCATGAATGTTCAGATCCTAAAGATTCAAGAAAAAAGTTTAATTTTGACATAAAAATAATAATACATCAAGCATACTAACAAAGCAATCATGTCGTCTCAAAATAACATGGCCAAAGAAAGTTATTCCTATAAAATCATATAGTCTGGCTGTGCTCTATCTTCATCACACAAAGTATGTAATCATGCAAAACCCCGATGAGAAGCCAAGCAATTGTTTCATACTTTTAATGTTCTCAAACTTTTTCAATCTTCACGCAATATATGAGCCCGAGCCATGGACATAGCACTATATGTGGAAAAGAGTGGTGGTTGTGGAGAAGACAAAAGAAGAAGAAGATGGTCTCACATCAACTAGGCGTATCAACAGGCTATGGAGATGCCCATCAATAGATATCAATGTGAGTGAGTAGGGATTTCCATGCAACGGATGCACTAGAGCTATAAGTGTATGAAAGCTCAACAAAAGAAACTAAATGGGTGTGCATCCAACTCGCTTGCTCACGAAGACCTAGGGCATTTTGAGGAAGCCCGTCATTGGAATATACAAGCCAAGTTCTATAATGTAAAATTCCCACTAGTATATGAAAGTGACAACATAGGAGACTCTCTGTCATGAAGATCATGGTGCTACTTTGAAGCACAAGTGTGGCAAAAGGATAGTAGCATTGCCCCTTCTCTCTTTTTCTCTCATTTTTTGGGCCTTATCTTTTTATGGCCTCTTTTTTCTCCCTTTTTTATTATTATTTAAAGTTCGGAGTATCATCCCAACTTGTGGGGGAATCATAGCCTCCATCATCCTTTACTCACATGGGGCAATGCTCTAATAATGATGATCATCACACTTTATTTACATACAACTCAAAAATTACAACTCGATACTTAGAACAAAATATGACTCTATATGAATGCCTCCGGTAGTGTACCGGGATGTGCAATGACTCATGAGTGACATGTATGAAAGAATTATGAATGGTGGCATTGCCACAAATACGATGTCAACTACATGATCATGCAAGGAATATGACAAAGATGTAACATGTCATAACAAACGGAACGTGGTAAGTTGCATGAAAATATATCTCATAATGGCTATGCAAATGCCATAATAGGTAGGTATGGTGGCTGTTTTGAGGAAGGTATATGGTGGGTTTATGGTACCGGCAAAAGTTGTGCGGTACTAGAGAGGCTAGCAATGGTGGAAGGGTGAGAGTGCGTATAATCCATGGACTCAACATTAGTCATAAAGAACTCATATACTTATTGCAAAAATCTATTAGTTATCGAAAAAAGTACTACGCGCATGCTCCTAGGGGGATAGATTGGTAGTAAAATACCATCGCTCGTCCCTGACCGCCACTCATAAGGAAGACAATCAATAAATAAATCATGTTCCGACTTCAACACATAACGGTTCACCATACATGCATGCTACGGGAATCACAAACTTTAGAACAAGTATTTCTCAAATTAACAACTACTCAACTAGCATGACTCTAATATCACCATCTTCATATCTCAAAACAATCATCAAGTATCAAACTTCTCATAGTATTCAATGCACTTTTTATGAAAGTTTTTATTATACCCATCTTGGATGCCTATCATATTCGGACTAATTTTATAACCAAATCAAATTACCATGATGTTCTAAAAGATTCTCAAAATAATATAAGTGAAGCATGAGAGATCAATAATTTCTATAAAATAAAACCACCACCGTGCTCTAAAAGATATAAGTGAAGCACTAGAGCAAAATTATCTAGCTCAAAAGATATAAGTTTAGCACATAGGGTATTCTAATAAATTCCAATTAATATGTGTCTCTCCCAAAAGGTGTGTACAGCAAGGATGATTGTGGTAAACTAAAAAGCAAAGGCTCAAATCATACAAGACGCTCCATGCAAAACACATATCATGTGGTGAATAAAAATATAGCCTCAAGTAAAGTTACCGATGGAAGAAGACGAAAGAGGGGATGCCTTCCGGGGCATCCCCAAGCTTAGGATTTTGGTTGTCATTGAATTTTACCTTGGGTTGCCTTGGTCATCCCCAATCTTAGGCTCTTGCCACTCCTTATTCCAAAATCCGTCAAATCTTTACCCAAAACTTGAAAACTTCACAACACAAAACTCAACAGAAAATCTAATGAGCTCTGTTAGTATAAGAAAACAAACCACCACTTAAGGTACTGTAATGAACTAATTCTTTTTTATATTGGTGTTAAACCTACTGTATTCCAACTTCTCTATGGTTCATACCCTCCGATACTACCCATAGATGCATCAATATAAGCAAACAACACACAAAAAACAGAATCTGTCAAAAACAGAACAGTCTGTAGTAATCTGTAGGTCTCGAATACTTACGTAACCCCAAAAATTCTTAAATAAATTTTTGGACGTGAGGAATTTGTCTATTAATCATCTTCAAAAAGAATCAACCTAATCGCACTCACCAGTAAAAAGTGGCAGCAAATCTCGTGACCGCTAAAGTTTCTGTTTTTTACAGCAAGATCGCTAAAACTTCCCCCAAGTCTTCCCAAAGGTTCTACTTGGCACAAACACTAATTAAAAGCATAAAACAACATATAAACAGAGTCTAGATGAATTTTTATTACTAAACAGAACCAAAAATCAAGAAACAAAAATAAAATTGGGTTTCCTCCCAACAAGCGCTATTGTTTAACGCCCCTAGCTAGGCATTGACAATTTCGATGATGCTCACATGAAAGACAAGAATTGAAGCACAAAGAGAGCATCATAAAACATGTGACGAACACATCTAAGTCTAACATACTTCCTAAGCATAGGCATATTATAGGCAAACAAATTATCAAGGCAAGCAAAAACTAGCATATGCAAGGAAGCGGAAAGAAACAATAGCAATCTCAACATAACGAGAGGTAATTTAGTAACATGAAAATTTATACAACCATATTTTCCTCTCTCATAATAATTACATGTAGGATCATAATAGAATTCAACAATATAGCTATCACAAAACATATTCTTAACACGATCCACATGTATGCAAAGTTGACACTCTTCCAAAATAGTGGGATTAAAATTAACTAAAGTCATGACCTCTCCAAACCCACTTTCAATAATATTGCAAACACTATTATCAATCTCATATTCATCATGGGGCTTAAATAAATTTTCAAGATCAAAAGAAGAATCACCCCAATCATGATCATTGCAACAAGTAGAGGACATAGCAAAACTTGCATCCCGAAGCTTAGGGTTTTGCATATTATTAGCACAATTGACATTAATAGAATTTATAATAACATCATTGAAATCATGATTTTCATCAAACGAACTATCAAGTATGGGTGCAATAGCAATGACCTCATGTTTAACATAAGGAACTATAGAAAATTCATCTTCATAAATATTGGCATCAGGACCACAAGAATAGCAAGCATCATGTTCATCAAGGGATATTTCAATCAAATCATCAGAATCATAAATATCTATAGATTCATGCATATCATTATTTTCTTCCAAAGCAACGGTCATTCTTTCAATAAATTCTTTGACATAGACACTATGAGCATAGTTTTCATAGCAATATTTAAGTATGTCAAAATTTTCAGATTCGTAGAGAGTAATATCATATTTTTCAATCAAAGAAGAAACTTCATAAGCACCCTTAAAAGAAAAAAATTCTTCAATTTGTTCGATATCATAGTAACTATAAACACCCTTTGCATAAGAACATAAGATTTCATTATCATTGAACTCACATAGGTAGGGGAGGTGTTTTTAGGGTTCTTAGAGAAACAAGTAAAATCACAAATTTCACAAAGATTCCAAGCATAACACAGCAATCTGTTTATTTGATCCCATAAGAGTCTCCCTTTTTCAGACAAATGGTGACGCACAAAATGAACATGCTCATCTAAAGATTTCACATCAACTAGGCTAGTTGGGGTTTCAGCACGAGCGCATAAGGATCGAAGATGATCCAAGTAGAACACTTTAAGTGGATCCATATCAATAGTTTTTTAGCAAGCAAAGATGCAAGCAAATAGAAGGCACATGGAAACACAAACAAAAAGACATACGGGAAGAAGGCGAAGAAAAGGCAAAGGTTTTTTGAAAAACGTTTTAGAAGTGGGGGAGAGGAAAACGAGAGGCAAATGGCAGATAATATAATGTGAGGGATAAGAGTTTGTGATAGGTACTTGGTATGTCTTGACTTGTGCATACATCTCCTCGGCAACGGCCCCAGAAATCCGCACGTTGGCGGGAGATCAAATCTTGACTTGACTTGGTGTAAACCTCCCCGGCAACAGTGCCAGAAATCCTTCTTGCTACCTCTTGAGCACTGTGTTGGTTTTCCCTTGAAGGGGAAAGGGTGATGCAGCAAAGTAGTGTAAGTATTTCCCTCAGTTTTTGAGAACCAAGGTAGCAATCCAGTAGGAGACTACATGCAAGTCCACCGTACCTACACAAACAAATAAGAACCTCGCAACCAACACGATAAAGGGGTTGTCAATCCCTTCATGGTCACTTACGAGAGTGAGATCTGATAGAGATAATAATAAGATAAATATTTTTGGTATTTTTATAATATAGAATGAAAGTTAAGATTGCAAAATAAAATAAATTGGAAACTTATATGATAAAAGATAGACCCGGGGGCCATAGGTTTCACTAGTGGCTTCTCTCAAGATATCATAAGTATCACAGTGGGTGAACAAATTACGGTCGAGCAATTGATAGAAAAGTGCATAATTATGAGAATATCTAGGCATGATCATGTATAGAGGCATCACGTCCGCGACAAGTAAATCGAAACGATTCTGCATCTACTACTATTACTCCACTGATACGCTCCAACGTATCTATAATTTTTGAATGTTCCACGCTATTATATATTCTGTTTTGGATGTTAATGGGCTTTATTTTACAATTTTATATTATTTTTGGGACTAACCTATTAACCCAAGGCCTAGTGCAAATTGCTGTTTTTTTGCCTATTTCAGTGTTTCGCAGAAAAGGAATATCAAACGGAATCCAAACGGAATGAAACCTTCGGGAGAGTTATTTTTAGAACAAACGTGATCCAGGGGACTTGGAGTGGACGTCAAGAAACAATCGAGGAGGCCACGAGGCAGGGGGTGCACCTACCCCCTGGGTGCGCCCTCCACCCTCGTGGGCCCCTCGTTGCTCCACCGACCTACTACTTCCTCCTATATATATATTCATGTACCCCAAAAACATCCAGGAGCACCACGAAACCCTATTTCCACCGTCGCAACCTTCTGTACCCAAGAGATCCCATCTTGGGGCCTTTTCCGGAGCTCCGCCGGAGGGGGCATCGATCACGGAGGGCCTCTACATCAAGTCCATGGCCTCTCCGGTGATGTGTGAGTAGTTTACTTCAGACCTTCGGGTCCATAGCTAGTAGCTAGATGGCTTCTTCTCTCTCTTTGGATCTCAATACAATGTTCTCCTTGATCTTCTTGGAGATCTATTCGATGTAACTCTTTTTGCGGTGTGTTTGTCAAGATCCGATGAATTGTGGGTTTATGATCAAGTCTATCTATGAACAATATTTGAATCTTCTCTAATTCTTTTATGCATGATTGGTTATCTTTGCAAATCTCTTCGAATTATCAGTTTGGTTTGGCCTACTAGATTGATCTTTCTTGCAATGGGAGAAGTGCTTAGATTTGGGTTCAATCTTGCGGTGCTCGATCCCAGTGACAGAAAGGGAAACGACATGTATTGTATTGTTGCCATCGAGGATAAAAAGATGGGGTTTATATCATATCTCTTGAGTTTATCCCTCTACATCAAGTCGTCTTACCTAATGTGTTACTCTGTTCTTATGAACTTAATAATCTAGATGCATGCTGGATAGCGGTCGATGTGTGGAGTAATAGTAGAAGATGCAGGCAGGAGTCAGTCTAGTTTTCACGGACGTGTTTCCTATATTCAGGATCATGCCTAGATATTCTCATAACTATGCTCAATTCTGTCAATTGCTCGACAGTAATTCGTTCACCCACCGTAATACTTATGCTATCTTGAGAGAATCCACTAGTGAAACCTATGGCCCCCGGGTCTATTCTCCATCATATACGTTTCCAATCTATTTTACTTTGCAATTTTTACTTTCAATCTATATCACAAAAATACCAAAAATATTTATCTTATCATTATCATATCTATCAGATCTCACTCTCGTAATGTCACACCCTGATTTTCATGCCACAACACTTAAGCTAATAAATCATGATAAAATGTGGTTTGACAAAAACTTTTGAGTGTTTTGGACCTTGCCTTGTTTGGATTTTGTCTGTTGTTTGCAAGTGCTCTAAAAATCAAATAAATCCTCCAAACTCCTATACTTCATATCCTTGCTCCAAACTCTTGAACCAATGATCATGACATGTGTATAGAGCAATATAGTATTTTCTTACAAAAATAATTTGGCCAAAAAGTATTTTCAAAAATTAGTTTTCCAAAAACCCCTGAATTAAGACTTGTACTGCAAGTACTTAATTTAGGGCAGTAAAAATCTTTCCAAAAATATGTTTGACTCCTATTAGATATAGGATACCCAAAAACCACAAAAATATAATTTTAAAAGTTATTTTCCTATTTGATTTAAAGGCTTTTTCTTAAGGCCAAAAATGGTCTTTAATAGGTTAAAATTATTTTAAAGCTTTAAAAAATTTTGAGAAAAATTAGGGAGACTCAATGGACATATATTTTCCATATATAAGAGTTTCAACACATGGTCATGTTCAAAATATTGGTCAAATCCCTCAAAAACCCTTTCTGGATATTTCAAGCTTTTGAAATATTTACAAAGGAAATATTCCCCAAAAATTCCAAGAAACTTCTATCATGTCACATATGACATGTTTGATGATCTTGCCAAGTACCATGTCATGGAGAGTAGTATAACCCCATGAAACCCACTCAAAACCACTTTTGTCCTTTTTCAAGTTTGAACAGCTTTGCACTGCCAAACATGTCCAAATGCTCTCAAACTTGGTGCACATTCTCAAATGGTGTAATAATGAATCTAGACCAAATGGCACAAGTTGGAGAGAATTTTATCTTGATCAAAGTACCCCAAAACCCTCTCTGACCAGAATCAAATTTGAAAAAGTTTGTACTGCCAACTTTTTCTCCTTGACCCCAAATTTTGTGAGCATGTTCACATGACCAAATGAGGCCACTACACCAAGTGGTGCATCAAGGAGAAATGATTTTCTCAACTAGATCTACACAAGTCCATTCTGCTAATTTCTAGGGTTTACAAAAGTTACATTGTGAACCTTGCCCAAATAAGCTCAAAATGGGTGTAAGGCCCTAATTATATGTGCAATTTCACCCTGTGGAGTCTCCTGCCAAATGGAGTTCATTTGCTTAACCGAACAAGCATCAAACACCTTCTGCCATTTTACTAAAACCCCTGTTTTGACCTCTTCGACTCTTCTCCATGGCCTCCACTTTTTACCACAGCCCCTCCTAGACCTCTTCTACCTCCAGTAGCAATGGCTGCATCTCAGATCAATAATTGAGGGGTGAAACCACCTCTTTTACCTCTCTGAACAGCCCTTGCACCCCTCTTCCTCACCTCCCTCCTCACTCTAGTGGCCACCCAAGGCATCCAAGGCTTTCCCCACATTCTTTACTCCTCCCTAGAGCTACCAGACATGCTTTGCCGTGCCCACTTTGCAAAAATAGTGCCATGCCGGCCATTTGGGCGCTCTGGAGCGCGCTACAGTACGCTCCCGTACTGTAGCCGCCCTCTGCCTGACGCCTCGAACCACCTCGGGCCTCCCCCGCGTGCCTGCCGATGTGCCTCGGCGTCCGCAGCACGCTACGCGGTCGGCCCCCTCCTCTCTCCTCCTCCCCGTGCCTCCGCGCTAGCAAACACCGGCCGCCCGAGCGCGCCAACAGCGCGGCTCACACGCGCGCACCTCTGACCTCTCCCCACTCCCTCTCTCTGTCCCTCTCGATGTAGTCGACGTCCAGGAACACCCCAGACACCACGCCCTCTTCCCCGAGCCCTGCAGCGACGAGCGTGAGCTCTCCGACGCATGGGTCCACGGCACCTCCCCGCTCGCCCACTTAAAGGCCTCCACGTGCCCTCCTCTCCTCACCACTCGCTCTCTCATTCCCCTAAACATCCTCCTGCGCCCCCAGTTCCTCACCATAACCACCCGAGCTCGAGATCGAGCTCGAGCTCCGCCGCTTCGGCTCGCCGGAGTTCACGAGGTACAGGCCTCCCCCGCTCCTCCTCTGCCTCGATCTGGAACCCCTGCAGCCCTCTGATCCTTTCCCCCTTGTTTCCCCTCTCTGTAGCTGCCGGAAACGGCCGGAGTCACCACCTCCCGAAGCTCCTCTGCCGCAGCTCCTCGTCACCGGTGAACCAGGCACCCCCGTCGGCCAAGTCCACTACCCACCGACGCGCGACAGTCTCCTGAAGCCATCCCTGCACTCGCCGGAGCTCGCCGTGGCCTGCATCGTCGCCGGTGAGCACAGCGACCCCCCTATCCATGGGTTAGTGATGACAGGTGGGGCCCGCCTATCATCCTCTCCCTCGTTCCCGCGCCCCTCTCTCTCTTTGTCCTGCGGGCCACGGCCGTCAGGTTTGAAATGGGCGGGTGCGCGCGCTGTGCGCTGGCTCGGCTGGGCCAGCCCAATGCCTATCTCTCGCCCAGTGCGGAGAATAAGGGTATAGCCTTTTCTTATTTTTCTTTTCCCAGATAACTTGTAAAACCTCCCAAAAATTCAAATAGACTCCAAATTTGATGATTCTAATTTCTATAAATTCATAAATTCCTGATCTATCACATGGTGCAATTTGCACATTTTTCCATAAAGATTTTCTTCATAGACATTTATCAAATCCCATATTTCCATTTCTGTCATAAACTTTAGAAAATCACAGAAGGCTCAAAATTGATCCAAATTCCATGATTCAAAATCCTAGGTGTCTATAAGTTCAAAACTTAGTTTTTGAACATTTTTAGTAATACCTTCTGTATCACCTCAAATAATGGTCTATTTCTTCATATTTGTAAACTTTGCAAATTCATAGGAAAATCATTTCAACTCCAAATCCAGTGAAACCAATTCCTAGATGCTTCTAGAATCATCCTTTGTTAAATGGATGCCTTTGCTCATTTTTCAAAATTATGTTTCTCTACACTTCTTGCAATTCCATAAACCCCTTGATTCCATCATATCAAAATGTTTAGAAATATCCATTGAGCCACTTCCAATGAAATCACTTTGGTCATTCCTCATATGACCAGAGGTATCCAATAAAAGTCAACTTCATATTTTTAGAGCACATTTATTCTTGCCTTGTTGTGTTGCTTATTGTGATTGTTTCCGACGTTAGTTGCCGAAGTAGACGGAGTACTTGTAGAAGGACCAGAAGATCTCAAGACTCTAATGAACCAGGCAAGCAGCCTTTGACCATGTCTAAGAAACCCCTTTTTCGCACGTCATATGGCATTTTTGTTGCTTGCATCGAAGTCATGATAAAATGGTGACCACTTGAGGTGGTTTGCCTCTGTTGCTTTTCTCATTGACACTTGCATGATGCATGACCCTACCTTTCTATGAGGGTTATGCCAGTGGGAGTAGATAGGATGCTAAGTAGTGCTACGCAAAAAGGGATGGGAATATGCATGGTGATGGAGACAAAGTATTTTCAAAGGACTTTTCGAAAACCCCGTCGGGTGCCACTTATGCCCAAGGGAGATGATGAGTTGGGTAGCTACTTGATGACGAAGTGGTGTACCGAGGCAAGTGTGTGTGTTGTTTT
Source organism: Triticum aestivum (assembly GCF_018294505.1). Lineage (NCBI taxonomy): Eukaryota > Viridiplantae > Streptophyta > Magnoliopsida > Poales > Poaceae > Triticum > Triticum aestivum. The sequence goes on along the minus strand of NC_057806.1, from coordinate 578,057,863 downwards.
CAAAAACGGATTGGTTTAAGTTGCGATCGTTATTCCAACCTTACATGCACAACCACTCTACCCTTGTATGGGAAAGGGCATTATTGATTACCTAGGCCAATACTAGCTTGGATCCCGCATTACTAGTGACGGGGGAGAGTTGGTGCTCTCTATCGGGACGGGGTCGTGCCAGGTAGGGCGGCCATGACTGTCTTCACAGGGCACCGGACACACCGTTGGTACCCCGTGCTTTTGGTATGTGATGAAAATGGGAGCGAGGCTCCACAATTTTAAGATGTGAAATGTTGGGCATGGGGGTTACTACCAATCGAGTGGACTCCATGTTAGTGTCGTCTAGGGAAAGATAGTGATCGGGTGCTTACCCCGGGTACTTGAGGTACCGCGGGTCGTGGATGACACTGAAGTTCCCCGGATCTTGTGGCTAAAGTGTGCAACCTCTGCAGAGTGTAGAACTATTTGAATAGCCGTGTCCATGGTCAAGGACAGTTGGGTAACCGCTCTTGGGCTATGTCCACATGTTTACAAACCAGTGTTTGGATAAGTGGGAAGAACTACTTGGGTCAAGTCAAGGACTTGACATGATTGAGTTGGGTTGGTGCCCACTCTATTTATGTTGATATCTGCAACCTGTCCTCATGGTTACTTGAATTCTCCTGATGCACGTCTTACAAGTTGTTGAACATGTCATTGCACTCAAAACTAGCTTTCTGCAAAAAATTACCTATATCATGCATTGTTGTATCTCGAACCAAACCATGGGTTGCTTGAGAGTACATTCAAAGTACTCATTCGCTTGCCACTGGTTATTTTATTGGCCAGGCATGAAAGAACATGATGCGAAGAAGAATACTTCGGTGACGAGCATGCGAGCTAGGACGCTTCCCAGTCAGAATGCATGTAGGGTTAAGGCAGATGGCATGGGTCCAAGTTATCGACGAAGATTTCCGCTGCGATGTTATACTCAAGACTTGACCATAATGGTCCTACTTGTGTAAAACGGTATGTATGGATGTAAGACTCTTGTTATTCAGCTTCTGTGTGTTCAGTGAGCATTGATCTCTGGGATCAATGTACACGTGCATTCGGTGATCATGACTTATGAGTCGGGGTCCCCACAGAGCTGGTAACAGAGCCATTCTGACTGTAGGAAGCCTTAGTTAGCATGGTCGTTAGTTAGGGTAAAACTATTTCCAAAACTACTACTAGTTTTCAAAATTATCTATACTTCTCTTCCCTTCTCAGTTTTTTGAAAACTAAGGTATACTTTCCTTATTGATCTCTCCCCCTTCAAAACCTTTGGTCGCTAGAACCCTTACGCCCCTGACCACTGGGTTCCTTGTAATCCTCGTGGATAATCTAGAAGGAAGATGTCTTGCCAAACACTCACCCACCTCTTCTGAACACAAGATTGGCAACACCACAGCAAGACGATGCCAACAGAAGATACGCCTTTGAAGAATGAGGACATGAAGACCCAGAGGACGGTGACACCTTTGAATTTGCCCAGGATGATGCAATGTTAGCCTATGATGATCATGGCATAGGATATGCAAGATCATGATATACATCGCTAATAGAGTAACCCTGTCACTACCGTTGTTGTATCGGCAACCACCGGTGGATGAGAACCTCGCCATTTGGTCCGCCTCACTACAGTGAGCAGGAAAATGGTTCTCTTCATCCCCCGCTCTTGGTGTCGATGTTGTCATCAACGTAACCGACATGTTGGACCTCTACTATGCCTTGTTAATGTCATTGCATAAAGGATTACCTACCTAGTACCATCGACGCCTTAGAAGACAAAACGGGATCATCATGAATAAGAAGACAACAGAAGACCGAGTCAATGCCTGCTACGAGAAACCACCTTCACCCCATCACTTCAACAGGCAAGAAGTTGTTGAAGAATCTTCAGGCTCAACCTGGATCGTTTCATCGAACAACTACAAGAGACGTAGCAACACATGAGGAAAACTCAGAAGACTACATGAGGCTCAAGGCACGATTACTGAGTCCGAGAACCCCTAGGGTAGGATGAGTCGTGTACCCCCTATGCGCAGTCGAGTCCATATGATGGTTCGAATAGAACCATGATTGTGTCTTGCTTGTTTTTATTTTGTTTGTGTTTTGATATAGGTCGCACTTTTGCCCTAGGCAACAAGTATGCGACTATATCACCTTCCTTACCTTGTTTTTTTTGTTTGGCCCTTTTTGCCACCCGTTGTTTGCACCTGCACTATAGAACCCCCTTTAGGCATTCCCCTCCTCTATGCTACTTATCCCTCTCATCTCTCTCCTCAACTGAAGACCAGCAAGACAAGATGCACCAAGGAGTCTACTTCGGCTACCAACTGGCAATGAAGAATTTTTCTACCGTCTCCTCGACCAAGTGAAACCCCGTAGAGTTATGTTTAACCCCCCAGACTAGAAACCCATTCTTAGACCCTTCGAGACTTCACGAGATACCCCAGCTCGAGTCCTTAACCATGTGCTTAACCCATAGAATTGCAAGAGAACCAGTTAAGCCTCTGTAAACCTTGCACAGCACTGGGATCATTATGGAACTAGTGGACATAGTGAACGAGCACATTATCATCCTAAAATAGCACAAGAGCTGATGCTTTTGGTGGTATAAGGTTATTTGTTTAAAGGACTAGATAGAACAACTGGCATCTCAGGAACCGTGCTTAAGGATAAGGTGACAAACATTCGCTCGCACACTAGAATCCTTGAAACCCTTACGCCCTACCAAGCCACAACATGGTCGGATCCTGACCTTGGGCTTTGGATCTAGATCAATAAGACCTTGGCCAATGCTCAACTGTGACCACCACCAATACCCCCAGCCCACTTTATGTACCCCGTGAACAAAGTTTTCATGGAGTGCTTAGACAAGATAGTTGTCATCCTTATTTTGGTAACATACTTGTCTACCCGAAGACGGAAGAAGAATCACTGAGCTGGTGAAGAAACATTTGAAGACCGCCATGCCAAGGAGGAAGAACTATACCAACCACCATCGCCAAGAAATAAACGTCCGCATTGAAGACCAGATGTATCTGCAAGCCACTTCTCTCAATGGGACCAAGCATTTCCATGCCAAGGGAACCAACACCAAGGTTCATCAGCCCCCTCCGAGATCACCTCAATATGAAGAGTAGATGACTACCAGCTAGAGTTACCACCTGAGTCACCCACTGTGCACAATGTTTTTCCACACAACACCACTCTGGAAACGTTTCCAACTTCCTAACTAGCCTGACCTCTACAAGGACATCGATCACCGAGCCATCAACCTCTAGCCCAATCTAACCTACCGCGAGCTACCCATTAGCAACTTGGATCGAGAGGAGCGTCATACACGAAGCCACACTATCAAGTACTTCAAGCTCAATGGAGCACTACACGGAAGCAGAAGCAACATGAGGACTTGAAGACTACCCCAGATCCAAGTTTCTGTATCCCTTTTCCGCGCCTATTTTGGGAATCTCGGGGACGAGATTCTTGTAAGGGGGGTAGGTCTGCCACACCCTAATTTTCATGCCACAACACTTAAGCTAATAAATCATGATAAATGTGGTTTGAAAAAAACTTTTGAGTGTTTTGGACCTTGCCTTGTTTGGATTTTGTCTGTTGTTTGCAAGTGCTCTAAAAATCAAATAAATCCTCCAAACTCCTATACTTCATCTCCTTGCTCCAAACTCTTGAACCAATGATCATGCCATGTGTATGATCAATATAGTATTTTCTTACAAAAATAATTTGGCCAAAAAGTATTTTCAAAAATTAGTTTTCCAAAAACCCCTGAATTAAGACTTGTACTGCAAGTACTTAATTCAGGGCAGTAAAAATCTTTCCAAAAATATGTTTGACTCCTATTAGATATAGGATACCCAGAAACCACAAAAATATAATTTTAAAAGTTATTTTCCTATTTGATTTAAAGGCTTTTTATTAAGGCCAGAAATGGTCTTTAATAGGTTAAAATTATTTTAAAGCTTTAAAAAATTTTGAGAAAAATTAGGGAGACTCAATGGACATATATTTTCCATATATAAGAGTTTCAACACATGGTCATGTTCAAAATATTGGTCAAATCCCTCAAAAACCCTTTCTGGATATTTCAAGCTTTTGAAATATTTACAAATAAAATATTCCCCAAAAATTCCAAGAAAATTCTATCATGTCACATATGCCATGTTTGATGATCTTGCCAAGTACCATGTCATGGAGAGCAGCATAACCCCATGAAACCCTCTCAAAACCACTTCTATCCTTTTTCAAGTTTGAACAGCTTTGCACTGTCAAACATGTCCAAATGCTCTCAAACTTGGTGCACATTCTCAAATGGTGTAATAATGAATCTATACCAAATGGAACAAGTTGGAGAGAATTTTATCTTGATCAAAGTACCCCAAAACCCTCTCTGACCAGAATCAAATTTGAACAAGTTTGTACTGCCAACTTTTTCTCCTTGACCCCAACTTTTGTGAGCATGTTCACATGACCAAATGAGGCCACTACACCAAGTGGTGCATCAAGGAGAAATTATTTTCTCAAATAGATCTACACAAGTCCATTCTGCTAATTTCTAGGGTTTACAAAAGTTACATTGTGAACCTTGCCCAAATAAGCTCAAAATGGGTGTAAGGCCCTAATTATATGTGCAATTTCACCCTGTGGAGTCTCCTGCCAAATGGAGTTCATTTGCTTAACAAAACAAGCATCAAACACCTTCTGCCATTTTACTAAAACCCCTGTTTTGACCTCTTCCACTCTTCTCCATGGCCTCCACTTTTTACCACAGCCCCTCCTAGACCTCTTCTACCTCCAGTAGCAATGGCTGCATCTCAGATCAATAATTGAGGGGTGAAACCACTTCTTTTACCTCTCTGAATAGCCCTTGCACCCCTCTTCCTCACCTCCCTCCTCACTCCAGTGGCCACCCAAGGCATCCAAGGCTTTCCCCACATTCTTTACTCCTCCCTAGAGCTACCAGACATGCTTTGCCGTGCCCACTTTGCAAAACAAAATGCCATGCCGGCCATTTGGGCGCTCTGGAGCGCGCTACAGTACACTCCCGTACTGTAGCCGCCCTCTACCCGACGCCTCTGACCACCTCGGGCCTCCCCCGCGCACCTGCTGATGCGCCTCGGCGTCCGCAGGATGCTACGTGGTCGGCCCCCTCCTCTCTCCTCCTCCTCACACCTCTGCGCTAGCAAACACCGGCCGCCCGAGCGCGCCAATGGTGCGGCTCACACGCGCGCACCTCTGACCTCTCCCCACTCCCTCTCTCTGTCCCTCCCGACGTAGTCGACGTCCAGGAACACCCCAGACACCACGCCCTCTTCCCCCGAGCCCTGCAGCGATGAGCGTGAGCTCTCCGGCGCATGGGTCCACGGCACCTCGCCGCTCGCCTACTTAAAGGCCTCCCCGCACCCTCCTCTCCTCACCACTCGCTCTCTCACTCCCCTAAACATCCCCCTACGCCCCCAGTTCCTCTCCATAACCGCCCGAGCTCGAGATCGAGCTCGAGCTCCGCCGCTTCGGCTCACCGGAGTTCGCGAGGTACAGGCCTCCTCCTCTGCCTCAATCTGGAACCCCTGCAGCCCTCTGATCCTTTCCCCCTTGTTTCCCCTCTTTGTAGCTGCCGGAAACGGCCGGAGTCACCACCTCCCGAAGCTCCTCCGCCGCAGCTCCTCGTCGTCGGTGAACCAGGCACCCCCGCCGGCCAAGTCCACTACCCATCGATGCGCGGCAGTCTCCTGAAGCCATCCCCGCACTCGCCGGAGCTTGCCGTGGCCTGCATCGTCGCCGGTGAGCACCGCGACCCCCCTGTCCACGGGTTAGTGATGACAGGTTGGCCCCGCCTGTCATCCTCTCCCTTGTTCCCGCGCCCCTCTCTCTCTCTCTGTCCTGCGGGCCCCGGCCGTCAGGTTTGAAATGGGCGGGCGCGCGCGCTGTGCGCTGGCTCGGCTGGGCCGGCCCAATGTCTATCTCTCGCCCAGTGCTGAGAATAAGGGTATAGCCTTTTTCTTATTTTTCTTTTCCCAGATAACTTGTAAAACCTCCCAAAAATTCAAATAGACTCCAAATTTGATGATTCTAATTTCTATAAGTTCATAAATTCCTGATCTATGACATGGTGCAATTTGCACATTTTTCCATAAAGATTTTCTTCACAAACATTTATCAAATCTCATATTTCCATTTCTGTCATAAACTTTAGAAAATCACAGAAGGCTCAAAATTGATCCAAATTCCATGATTCAAAATCCTAGGTGTCTATAAGTTCAAAACTTAGTTTTTGAACATTTTTAGTAATACCTTCTGTATCACCTCAAATAATGTTCTATTTCTTCATATTTGTCAACTTTGTAAATTCATAGGAAAATCATTTCAACTCCAAATCCAGTGAAACCAATTCCTAGATGCTTCTAGAATCATCCTTTGTTGAATGGATGCCTTTTCTCATTTTTCAAAAATATGTTTCTCTACACTTCTTGCAATTCCATAAACCCCTTGATTCCATCATATCAAAATGTTTAGAAATATCCATTGAGCCACTTCCAATGAAATCACTTTGGTCATTCCTCATATGACCAGAGGTATCCAATAAAAGTCAACTTCATATTTTTAGAGCACATTTATTCTTTCCTTGTTGTGTTGCTTATTGTGATTGTTTCCGACGTTAGTTGCCGAAGTAGACGGAGTACTTGGAGAAGGACCAGAAGATCTCAAGACTCTGATGAACCAGGCAAGCAGCCCTTTGACCATGTCTAAGAAACCCCTTTTTCGCACGTCATATGGCATTTTTATTGCTTGCATCGAAGTCATGATAAAATGGTGACCACTTGAGGTGGTTTGCCTCCGTTGCTTTTCTCATTGACACTTGCATGACGCATGACCCTACCTTTCTATGAGGGTTATGCCAGTGGGAGTAGATAGGATGCTAAGTAGTGCTACACAAAAAGGTATGGGAATATGCATGGTGATGGAGACAAAGTATTTTCAAAGGACTTTTCGAAAACCCCGTCGGGTGCCACTTATGCCCGAGGGAGATGATGAGTTGGGTAGCCACTTGATGACGAAGTGGTGTACCGAGGCAAGTGTGTGTGTTGTTTTCAAAAACGTATTGGTTTAAGTTGCGACTGGTATTCCAACCTTACATGCGCAACCACTCTACCCTTGTATGGGAAAGGGCATTATTGATTACCTAGGCCGATACTAGCTTGGAGCCCGCATTACTAGTGACGGGGGAGAGTTGGTGCTCTCTCTCGGGACGGGGTCCAGTACTAGGAAAAGGGCTATAGATAGGATTGATACTAATGGCGCACCATGGAAGCAGTGCGCCACTACTATATACTAATGGCGCACCGGTTGGTGATGCGCCATTAGTGTGGAAGACACTAATGGCGCACCAGAAACAGGGTGCGCCACTAGTATTAAATTATTATTTTTTCCATTTTTCCATACATACTAATGGCGCATCAGGCCGAAGTGCGCCATTACTAGTTCTAAGTAGTAATGGCGCACCAAGCAGACAGTGCGCCATTACTGTAAAAAAATTATTCTTTTTTTTGAAAACAACTAATGGCGCATCGTTTCACATTGCGCCATTACTAGTTTAAACTAGTAATGGCGCACTATTACCCAGTGCGCCATTAGTATGTATATTTATTTTTTTTTTACTTTTTTGCAAAACTACTAATGGCGCACCTCCCCCTCCATCTCGATCTCGATTCCCCCTCCATCTCGATCCCACCCGCACCCTCCCCCGCTAGCTCCACCGCCGCCGACGACCCACCGCAACCCTCCCCCGCTCCACCGCTGCCGACGAGCACCCGGCCCCCCGCACCCTCCACCGCTCCACCGCCGCCAACGGGCACCGCCCGCACCCTCCCCCGCTCCACCGCCGTCGCCGATGATATTTTCAAGTAACAAATTTGAACATATTTTTAAAAAAATTATTACTGTTTTTATAAAAAAAATATTACTGTTATGATTTAAACAAGTTTGAACATATTTAAACACAAATAAATATCAAAAACAGCATTTAAAATGCATTAAAAAATATTGGGGAGCCTGGGAATCGAACCCAGGACCTCTTGGTGTGTGTGCTGCATGCTGACCAGTCGGGCTAGTGGGTGGGTTATGTTGTAGATAGGGTTAGGCTATAGATATGGTTAGTGGGCTAGATTAAAACAAAATTCTAATGGCGCACCGAGGGGAGGTGCGCCATTAGAATAGTCATACTTATGGCGCACGGCTGGGTGGTGCGCCATTAGAACCCTCCCCCTAGCTATCCTCCCTCTCCCTCGCCAGATCCCCTTCGACCCTCTCTCCCTCGCCACCAGATCCACCCGCGCGCTGCCCCGACCCACGACGCCGCCGCCCCGACCCTCACCGGACTCCACCCCCCCCCCCCCCCGCCCCCGCGCCCCCACCCCCGCCGCCCGACCCTCGCCGGACTCCTCCTCGCCGTCTGCGCCTTTTTCCACCTCCGGCCACCGCGGCCTCACCGTCTGTGGAGGTATCTGCTCGATGGACGTGCTCCTCGACGGCGGCGCGAGCCTCCCTGCGCGGCTGCTGCTCATCGACGATGGTTAGTCTCATTCCCTCCCTCCCTCTCTCCCCCGCTCATCCCCATGCCCCCACGGGGCGGCGACCTAGGGTTAGGAGCAGGAGCTCGCCGCCGCCGCCCTGTCGTGCCGCTGCTGCTGCTTCTTGCAGCCGCCTTTCCTGCGCGCTCGTGCGCGGACGCCGGGCCCCACGTGCTCGTGCGTTGCCGCCGCCGCCGTCATGCGGCTGTTGCTTCTTGTTGTCAGTTTGCTGCCATACCTTCAATTCCTGCCATGCTTATCTTCAATTAACCATAGGGTTCCTAAGGTTTCTCAGATAGAGATATAAGTAATGGCCATTATAGATAGATGCATGCAAATCACATGTTGTTAAGATTTCCATACATGTAGCTACCATTTGGTCATACAAATTGGTGCTCCTGCATATTGTTTTTGGTCCTTATAAATTGTTCAGTAGTGTTCCTAGAGGATGACTAAGGAATTAGTGCTCTGTTATGATTTCTTGATAGAATTGTCGAACTACTGTCCTATGTATTAGTACTGATTATTTGGGTCCTTATCCTTGCTTCAAAGGATGCTGGTTATTGACAGTAGATTATCATTCCTATTTTAGGAAGGTCTGTTCCTGCAATATCATTGTTACCTTTTATTTGGACTACTACTGCTAGGACTTGCTCCAGATTTTAGGATTTCTTTTCTTTTAGGATTTATTTTCTTCTAGGACTAGGTTTTTATTATTTTTCTGTTGTGATTGTTTTTTGAGATCTTTCTTTTTCATTTCCTACTATGCTTATCCTAATTATCTTAAATTGTTATGATGTGTGTAAAAGGATTAGATCTTGGATTTGCTAGTGGACTTTGGGAGTTTCTTAGCCAGCTTGGTGACTCCATATTTTTCACTATTTCAGCAAGTCTTTTGTAAGCATTAAACTTTCAGCACTACATTTCTATCTTATGTGTACATCTGTTTGCTTCCAATTGCTATATATGTATTGTTGTTACTAAAAATGATGAAGCTCCTGTCAATTGCTATACATATATATGTGTATGATGATCCTCCTTTCCTGCAGTAGTATAACTAGGATATAAAGCACATTGAACTAACAATCTTGTATGGTGCCTAAACTACAATGATTCAGGAACATCAGATGACTCGAGGGTTGCAGTACATGGAATGCATTTGCAAATGCAGCCAAAATCTGATATATATATATATATATACACCAAAAAAGATTGTTATATTCCTCCCTGGTACAATAAATAATAAACTAAAATAGTTCCTGGTACAAAAAGAATAAACTATACATAGTTAATTTCTTCTCTTCAGCATCTTTCTGAATGACCCTAATTGTCACTAACAATATCTGGACAGATTGAAAACAATTTAACTTCAGTACTTCAAGTAATTTGCATGAAAGATTTTTGAAGTCCAACTTCTGAATCCAGAATTTGATTAGTTCCATAAATTTGTATGACCACAGATTTAGAAAATTTTCAGAGATTTATATGACCAAAGATACAGTTCAGATTTGATTAGTTCCATAAATTTGTATGACCAAATATATATTTCAGATTTGTATAGTTTCAGAGATTTGTATGACCAAAGATACAGTTCAGATTTGAATTGTTTCAGAAAATTTTCTGCTCTGATTGTTGCTCAAAGAAATTTAGCAAAAAATGGGGTCCTGGGAGACGCCGCTGCTGCTTGAGGCCCTTGAGAGGCCCTTCGTGTCGTGATGATTTTGCAGGTACCCCGAGAGGCCCTTGAGTTTGCCAGAATGTCGATTAACTCTCGTTCCGGCAAATTCGGGTACTCCATATGTCCTATTTTCAGCAAAGGTCATGCTGAAATTTTCCGTGAATTTTAGCATGACTTTGCTAAAAATCGGACATATGAGGTACTTGCTACTAATGCATGGGCCGGGGTATCTTAGTACTTAATTAAGTAGGATCAACTGCCCCTTTATTCTTGTTGTATTAAACCATAGGTGGCAATAGAGCCAAGTGATTAGTGCCAAGTGATTAGGCCCAACCTAGGGTGACTCGGCATCGATAAACCCTAAATGATGAAAACTTAACTTGGCTACCCCGGATGCCACGATGTCGATGAGAACCTAAATGATGTACGCTTAGGCTTTTAGGGTGCCTCGGCATCGACAAACCCTAAATGATGAAAGCTTAGGCTTTTAGGGTGCCTCAACGTCGACAAACCCTAAATGATGAAACCTTGGCTTTTAGGGTGCCTCGGTGTCGATAAGAACCTAAATGATGAAAGCTTAGGCTTTTAGGGTGCCTCAGTGTCGACAAACCCTAAATGATAAAAGCTTAGCTTTTAGGATGCCTCGGTGTTGACAAACCCTAAATGATGTAGTTTTGAATTATGAACGTAGGATATGTCGTCATCATCATCGGACGATGAAAGGGACGACGAAAGTCTCTCGGCGGAGTGCGACTGGTGCCACGACGATCGAGGTTTGTGCGACATGCCTCACCTGGATGATGATCGGTGCTTTAGCATTAAGCTCGAGGAGACATTCAAAGTTGAAACGGTACAGAACGACAACAAGTGTTATTTTCATAATTAATCATGACTTCAACTATTTCAACGTGTAATTTTCATCTTTTACAATTCGAGTATAGCTTATCCCATGCCATGCAAGACGCTATGTCTTGGAGAGGATGGATTTTGAAGACCATGAAATTTCTGAAACAAAGAAAATTCACCTAAGGACTCATCACGATGTGGACTTTGAAGTAAATCTATATAATTCTGAGAGCGTAACCCATTTTGGTTGCAAAAATTGGGAAGCATTTTGCAAGATGTATGGTTTTGATGAGGGTATGCTTATCACCATGGATCTTGGTAATCCTGACATCAACCAAGACAATATGGACATTTGGGTCCTTGTTGATACGCCTCCAGTTCTACCGCTATGTGAGTTTCTCAAACATAGTTATTAGCTAATTTATATTGTTTATTTCAAAATAGTTGACAGCTTATTTCCATTGATAGCTTATTTTTATTGTTCAAAGAATGTGCGGGAGATGGTAGACAAAACCCACACACCGATGGCTCCGAATTAACAACTTACAAGGAGAAAAATCATTTGGTCGGATTTTGTACTGACATTGAGAATTACAATATCTACAATCAAACTCCTCAACATTATGGTAAATAAATGCCACTAGTGCATGTTTTCAACTACGGTAACTACCATGGAGATACCCTGGTAAGATTTTTACTATTACAACATCCGTGCATCTTTTGCACACTTCTAAAACTAGTACATCATTGCTAACTATGAAGTTATTACTATGTTTTTCAACAGATAATCCCAGAGAATTGTGTGCCTCATATGATGTATCTGAAAGGTAGTGTTAATGTTTTGAACATACAGCCAGGTCATCCTACGAATCTCAACTGTCCATACGAGATTTCTAAAAGAAGTGGAGACATGAAAATCAAAGGATGGAAAAAATGTATGGACAGTCGTAAGGAGCTTCTTGGAAGCAAAAGGAAGCGAAGCGCAAGAATTGGAGACAGGATGTTCTCCATTCTCCATAATGGAGAGTCAGGGTCTATATTTTTATGCTATTTTAGCTTAAATAGGATATTTAGGTCCTGCCTAATACTGATGATCATATGCTAAGAACAATTAAGTAGGGTTGGTTCGAAGACTATCAAGATGATGATTGTATGACTTGTTATGAATAACGAGTAGAAGTTGTATGATGATGATTAGTAGGACTTGTTAGGATTAGTATTACTTCCGACAAACTCGATACTCGCGGTCTTGAGACTTGTAATGTTTTATCTTTGTTCAGTCTTTTGAATTCGGAGACTAATATGATGAATTGTATTCGGAGACTAATCTTCTATTGTATTCGATGAATCTGATGTTGCTGTGTGCTGCTGTCTATATTTTGTCCAATAATATATTTTGTAACCTGTGCAAAAATCAGAAAAGCAAAAAAAAACCTAATATTCATACTAATGGCGCACCACACAAGACACTAATGGCGCACTGTGATAATCACACTAATGGCGCATTAACTGCTGGTGCGCCATTAGAATGCCAAAGCACATGGGTACATATGGCCCCCTGGGAGGCATTCTAATGGCGCATTGCAGGCTATATTAATGGCGCACTATGTGGTGCGCCATTAGAACACCAGATACTAATGGCGCACCGGTGGTGCGCCATTAGAATTTAATTCTAATGGCGTGATGCCAGTGGCGCACCGGTAGTGCGCCATTAGAAGGCAAATTCAGTGCGCCACTAGCATGCCTTTTCCTAGTAGCGGTCGTGCCAGGTAGGGCGGCCATGACTGTCTTCACAGGGCACCGGACACACCGTTGGTACCCCGTGCTTGTGGTATGTGATGAAAATGGGAGCGAGGCTCCACAATTTTAAGATGTGAAATGTTGGGCACGGGGGTTACTACCAATCGAGTGGACTCCATGTTAGTGTCGTCTAGGGAAAGATAGTGATCGGGTGCTTACCCCGGGTACTTGAGGTACCGCGGGTCATGGATGACACGGAAGTTCCCCGGATCTTGTGGGTAAAGTGTGCAACCTCTGCAGAGTGTAAAACTATTCGAATAGCCATGTCCATGGTCAAGGACAGTTGGGTAACCGCTCTTGGGCTACGTCCACATGTTTACAAACTAGTGTTTGGATAAGTGGGAAGAACTACTTGGGTCAAGTCAAGGACTTGACATGATTGAGTTGGGTTGGTGCCCACTCTATTTATGTTGATATCTGCAACCTGTCCTCATGGTTACTTGAATTCTCCTAATGCACGTCTTACAAGTTGTTGAACATGTCATTGCACTCAAATCTAGCTTTCTGCAAAAATTTACCTATATCATGCATTGTTGTATCTCGAACCAAACCATGGGTTGCTTGCGAGTACATTCAAAGTACTCATTGGCTTGCCAATAGTTATTTTATTGGCCAGGCATGAAAGAACATGATATGAAGAAGAATACTTCGGTGACGAGCATGCGAGCTAGGACGCTTCCCGATCAGAATGCCTGCAGGGTTAAGGCAGATGGCATGGGTCCAAGTTATCGACGAAGATTTCCGTTGCGATGTTATACTCAAGACTTGACCATAATGGTCCTACTTGTGTAAAACGGTATGTATGGATGTAAGACTCTTGTTATTCAGCTTCTGTGTGTTCAGTGAGCATTGATCTCTGGGATCACTGTACACGTGCATTCGGTGATCACGACTTATGAGTCGGGGTCCCCACACATAAGTGACCGTGAAGGGATTTACAACCCCTTTATCGCGTTGGTTGCGAGGTTCTAATTTGTTTGTGTAGGTACGAGGGACTTGCGTGTGGCCTACTAGTGGATTGATACCTTGGTTCTCAAAAACTGAGGGAAATACTTATGCTACTTTGCTGCATCACCCTTTCCTCTTCAAGGGAAAACCAATGCAGTGCTCAAGAGGTAGCAAGAAGGATTTCTGGTGTCGTTGCCGGGGAGTCTACGCACAAGTCAAGACATACCAAGTACCCAACACAAACTCTTATCCCTCGCATTACATTATTTGCCATTTGCCTCTCGTTTTCCTCTCCCCCACTTCACCCTTGCCATTTTATTCGCCCTCTTTCTCCTTTCCCCTTCTCTTTTCTAGTTCGTCTCTTTTTGCTTGTTTCTTGTTTGCTTGTGTATTGGATCGCTTGTTTGTCACGATGGCTCAAGATAATACTAAATTGTGTGACTTTGCCAATACCAACAACAATGATTTCATTAGCACTCCGATTGCTCCTCGTACCGATGCCGAATCTTTTGAAATTAATGCTGCTTTGCTGAATCTTGTCATGAAAGATCAATTTGCCGGCCTTCCTAGTGAAGATGCCGCTACCCATCTTAATAACTTTGTTGATTTATGTGATAAGCAAAATAAGAAAGATGTGGACAATGATATTGTTAAACTAAAGCTATTTCCGTTTTCGCTTAGAGATCGTGCTAAATCTTGGTTTTTCGTCTTTGCCTAAAAATAGTATTGATTCATGGAATAAGTGCAAAGATGCTTTTATCTCTAAGTATTTTCCTCCCGCTAAGATCATCTCTCTTAGGAATGATATTATGAACTTTAAACAACTAGATCATGAGCATGTTGCACAATCTTGGGAAAGGATGAAATTAATGATCTGTAATTGCCCTACTCATGTTTTGAATCCTTGGATGATTATACAAAAAATTTATGCCAGGTTGAATTTTGCTTCTAGAAATCTTTTAGACTCAGCCGCGGGAGGTACTTTTATGTAAATCACTTTAGGAGAAGCTACTAAACTCCTAGATAACATTATGGTTAATTATTCTCAATGGCACACTGAAAGATCTACTAGTAAAAAGGTGCATGCAATAGAATAAATTAATGTTTTGAGTGGAAAGATGGATGAACTTATGAAATTGTTTGCTAATAAGAGTGTTACTTCTGATCCTAATGATGTGCCTTTGTCTACTTTGATTAAGAATAATAATGAATCTATGGATGTGAATTTTGTTGGTAGGAACAATTTTGGTAATAACGCGTATAGAGGTAATTTTAATCCTAGGCCATTTCCTAGCAATTACTCTAATAATTATGGTAATTCATACAACAATTCTTATGGAAATTATAATAAGTTACCCTCTGATTTTGAATCTAATATTAAAGAATTTATTAGTTCGCAAAAGAGTTTCAATGCTTTGATTGAAGAAAAACTGTCTAAGATTGATGAGTTGGCTAGGAACGTGGATAGGATTTCTCTTGATGTTGATTTTTTGAAACTTAGATCTATCCCACCTAAGCATGATACCAATGAGTCTCTCAAATCCATGAGAATTTCCATTAATCAGTGCAAAGAAAGAACCGCTAGGGTGCGTGCTAAGAAAGATTGCTTTGTGAAAGCGTGTTCTTCTAGTTTCCATGATAATAATGATGAAGATCTAAAAGTTATTGATGTGTCTCCTACTAAACCTTTGTTATTCAATATGAATCTTGATAATGATGGGACTGGAGATGAGTCAACTTTAGTTAGAAGGCGTCCCAATGATTGGAAGTTTTTAGATCTTGATGCAAAAATTGATAAAAGTGGGATTGGAGAGGTCAAAACTTTGGATAGCAATAAACACACTATTTTGGATTTCAAGGAATTTAATTATGATAATTGCTCTTTGATAGATTGTATTTCCTTGTTGCAATTCGTGCTAAATTCTCCGCATGCTTATAGTCAAAATAAGGCTTTTACCAAGCACATCATTGATGCTTTGATGCAATATTATGAAGAAAAACTTGAATTGGAAGTTTCTATCCCTAGAAAACTTTATTATGAGTGGGAACCTACTATTAAAATTAAAATTAAAGATCATGAATGCTTTGCTTTGTGTGATTTGGGTGCTAGTGTTTCCACGATTCCAAAAACTTTGTGTGATTTGTTAGGTTTCCGTGAATTTGATGATTGCTCTTTAAACTTGCATCTTGCGGATTCCACCATTAAGAAACATATGGGAAGAATTAATGATGTTCTTATTATTGCAAATAGAAATTATGTGCCCGTAGATTTGATTGTCATTGATATAGATTGCAATCCTTCATGTCCTATTATTCTTGGTAGACCTTTCCTTACAATGATTGGTGCAATTATTGATATGAAAGAAGGGAATATTAGATTCCAATTTCCGTTAAGGAAAGGCATGGAACACTTTCCTAGAAAGAAAATTAAATTACCTTATGAATCTATTATGAGAGCCACTTATGGATTGCCTACCAAAGATGGCAATACCTAGATCTATCCTTGCTTTTATGCCTAGCTAGGGGCATTAAACGATAGCGATTGTTGGGAGGCAACCCAATTTATTTTTGTCCCTTTCTTTTTTATTCTATTTCTTAATAAATAATTCATCTAGCCACTGTTTAGATGTGGTTTTATGCTTTTAGTTAGTGTTTGTGCCAAGTAGAACCTTTGGGAAGACTTGGGGAAAGTCTTTGTGATCTTGCTGTAAAAAAACAGAAAACTTAGCGCTCACGAGAATTGCGGCCATTTTTATTGAAGAGTTCTATTTAGTTAATTATTTTTGAATATGATTAATAGATAAATTCCTCACGTCTAGAAATTTATTTTAGAATTTTTGGGTTTCCAGAAGTAGTCGAAACCTACAGATTAGTACAGACTGTTCTGTTTTTCACAGATTCTATTTTTCGTGTGTTGTTTGCTTATATTGATGAATCTATGGATAGTAATAGAGTTTATGAACCATAGAGAAGTTTGAATACAGTAGGTTTAACACCAATATAAATAAAGAATGAGTTAATTACAGCACCTTGAAGTGGTAGTTTGTTTTCTTTTACTAACGGAGCTCATGAGATTTTCTATTTGAGTTTTGTGTTGTGATGTTTTCAAGTTTTGGGTAAGGATTTGATGGATTATGGAACAAGGAGTGGAAAGAGCCTAAGCTTGGGGATGCCCAAGGCACCCCAAGGTAAAATCCAAGGACAACCAAAATCCTAATCTTGGGGATGCCCCGGAAGGCATCCCCTCTTTTGTCTTCGTCCATCGGTAACTTTACTTGGAGCTATATTTTTATTCACCACATGATATGTGTTTTTCTTGGAGCGTCTTGTATGATTTGAGTCTTTTCTTTTTAGTTTACCACAATCATCCTTGCTGTACACACCTTTTGGGAGAGACACACAGAAATTGTAATTTGTTAGAATACTCTATGCGCTTCACTTATATTTTTTGAGCTAGATAATTTTGCTCTAGTGCTTCACTTATATCTTTTTAGAGCACGGTGGTGGTTCTATTTTATAGAAATAATTGATCTCTCATGCTTCACGTATATTATTTTGAGAGTCCTTTAGAACAGCATGGTAATTTGCTTTGGGTATGAATTTAGTCCTAATATAATAGGCATCCAAGATCGGTATAATAAAAACTATCATACAAAAAGTGCATTGGATATTATGAGAAGTTTGATACTTGATAATTGTTTTTGAGAGATGAAGATGGTGATATTAGAGTCATGCTAGTTGAGTAGTTGTGGATTTGAGAAATACTTGTGTTAAAGTTTGTGATTGTCGTAGCATGCACGTATGGTGGACCGTTATGTGATGAAGTCGGAGCATGATTTATTTATTGATTGTCTTCCTTATGAGTGGCGGTCGGGGACGAGCGATGTTTTTTTCCAACCAATCTATCCCCCTAGGAGCATGCACGTAGTACTTTGTTTTGATAACTAATAGTTTTTTGCAATAAGTATGTGAATTCTTTATGACTAATGTTGAGTCCATGGATTATACGCACTCTCACCCTTCCACCATTGCTAGCCTCTCTAATACCGCGCACCTTTCGCCGGTATCACACCCACCATATACCTTCCTCAAAACAGCCACCATACCTACCTATTATGGCATTTCCATAGCCATTCCATGATATATTGCCATGCAACTTTCCACCGTTCCGTTATTATGACACGCTTCATCATTGTCATATTGCTTTGCATGATCATGTAGTTGACATCGTATTTGTGGCAAAGCCACCGTTCATAATTCTTTCATACATGTCACTCTTGATTCATTGCATATCTCGGTACACCACCGGAGGCATTCACATAGAGTCATATTTTGTTCTAAGCATTGAGTTGTAATTGTTGAGTTGTAAGTAAATAAAAGTGTGATGATCATCATTTTTAGAGCATTGTCCCAAGTGAGGAAAGGATGATGGAGACTATGATTCCCCCACAAGTCGGGCTGAGACTCCGGACGAAAAAAGAAGAAGAGAAAAAGAGTCATAAAAAAAGAGAATATGCCCAAATAAAAAAATGAGAGAAAAAGAGAGAAGGGACAATGTTACTATCCTTTTACCACACTTGTGCTTCAAAGTAGCACCAAGATCTTCATGATAGACAGTCTCTTATGTTGTCACCTTCATATACTAGCGGGAATTTCACAATATCGAACTTGGCTTGTATATTCCAATGATGGGCTTCCTCAAAATGCCCTAGGTCTTCATGAGCAAGCAAGTTGGATGCACACCCACTTAGTTTCTTTTGTTGAGCTTTCATACACTTATAGCTCTAGTGCATCCGTTGCATGGAAATCCCTACTCACTCACATTGATATCTATTAATGGGCATCTCCATAGCCCGTTGATACGCCTAGTTGATGTGAGAATATCTTCTCCTTTTTTATCTTCTCCACAACCACCATTCTATTCCACCTATTGTGCTATATCCATGGCTCACGCTCATATATTGCGTGAAGATTGAAAAAGTTTGAGAACATCAAAAGTATGAAATAATTTCTTGGCTTGTCATCGGGGTTGTGCATGATTTAAATATTTTGTGTGGTGAAGATAGAGCATAGCCAGACTATATGATTTTGTAGGGATAACTTTCTTTGGCCATGTCATTTTCAGAAGACATGATTGCTTAGTTAGTATGCTTCAATTATTACTATCTTTATGTCAATATTAAACTTTTATCTTGAATCTTTCGGATCTGAATATTCATGCCACAATAAAGAAATTTACATTAACAATATACTAGAAAGCATTCTACATTAAAAATTCTGTTTTTATCATTTACCTACTCGAGGACGAGCAGGAATTAAGCTTGGGGATGCTGATGCGTCTCCAATGTATCTATAATTTTTGATTGTTCCATGCTATTATATATTCTGTTTTGTATGTTAATGGGCTTTATTTTACACTTTTATATTATTTTTGGGACTAACCTATTAACCCAAGGCCCAGTGAAAATTGTTGTTTTTTTGCCTATTTCGGTGTTTCGCAGAAAAGGAATATCAAACGGAATCCAAACGGAATGAAACCTTCGGGAGAGTTATTTTTGGAACAAACGTGATCCAAGGGACTCGGAGTGGATGTCAAGAAACAATCAAGGAGGCCACAAGGCAGGGGGCGCGCCAACCCCCCTAGGCGCGCCCTCCACCCTCATGGGCCCCTCGTTGCTCCACCAACCTACTTCTTCCTCCTATATATATATATTCATATACCCCGAAAACATCCAGGAGCACCACAAAACCCTATTTCCACCACCGCAACCTTCTGTACCCAAGAGATCCCATCTTGGGGCCTTTTCCGAAGCTCCGTCGGAAGGGGCATTGATCACGGAGGGCCTCTACATCAACTCCATGGCCTCTCCAGTGATGTGTGCGTAGTTTACTTCAGACCTTCCGGTCCATAGCTAGTAGCTAGATGACTTCTTCTCTCTCTTTGGATCTCAATACAATGTTCTCCTTGATCTTCTTGGAGATCTATTCGATGTAACTCTTTTTGCGGTGTGTTTGTCGAGATCCGATGAATTGTGGGTTTATGATCAAGTCTATCTATGAACAATATTTGATTCTTCTCTGAATTCTTTTATACATGATTGGTTATCTTTGCAGGTCTCTTCGAATTGTCAGTTTGGTTTGGCCTACTAGATTGATCTTTCTTGCAATGGGAGGAGTGCTTAGCTTTGGGTTCAATCTTGCGGTGCTCGATCCCTAGTGACAGAAAGGGAAACGACACGTATTGTATTGTTGCCATCGAGGATAAAACGATGGAGTTTATATCATATTTCTTGAGTTTATCCCTCTACATCATGTCATCTTACCTAATGCGTTACTATTTTCTTATGAACTTAATACTCTAGATTCATGTTGGATAGCGGTCGATGTGTGGAGTAATAGTAGTAGATGCAAGCAGGAGTCGGTCTACTTGTCACGGACGTGATGCCTATATTCATGATCATGCCTAGATATTCTCATAACTATGCTCAATTCTATCAATTGCTCGACAGTAATTTGTTCACCCACCGGAATACTTATGCTATCTTGAGAGAAGCCACTAGTGAAACCAATGTCCCTCGGGTCTATTCTCCATCATATACGTTTCCAATCTATTTTACTTTGCAATTTTTACTTTCAATCTATATTATAAAAATACCAAAAATATTTATCTTATCATTATCATATCTATCAGATCTCACTCTCGTAAGTGACCGTGAAGGGATTGACAACCCCTTTATCACGTTGGTTGCGAGGTTCTTATTTGTTTGTGTAGGTACGACGGACTTGCGTGTGGCCTCCTACTGGATTAATACCTTGGTTCTCAAAAACTGAGGGAAATACTTATGCTACTTTGCTACATCACCCTTTCCTCTTCAAGGGAAAACCAACGCAGTGCTCAAGAGGTAACATCCACACATCGACCGCTATCCAGCATGCATCTAGAGTATTAAGTTCATAAGAATAGAGTAACGCATTAGGCAAGATGACGTGATGTAGAGGGATAAACTCTATCAATATGATATAAACCCCATCTTTTTATCCTCGATGGCAACAATACAATACATGCCTTGCTGCCCCTGCTGTCACTGGGAAAGGACACCGCAAGATTGAACCCAAAGCTAAGCACTTCTCCCATTGCAAGAAAGATCAATCTAGTAGGCCAAACCAAACTGATAATTCGAAGTGACTTGCAAAGATAACAAGTCATACATAAAAGATTTCAGAGAAGAATCAGATATTGCTCATAGATAAACTTGATCATAAACCACAATTCATCGGATCTCGACAAACACACCACAAAAAGAGTTGCATCAAATAGATCTCCAAGAAGATCGAGGAGAACGTTGTATTGAGATCCAAAGAGAGAGAAGAAGCCATCTAGCTAATAACTATGGACCCGAAGGTCTGTGGTAAACTACTCACACATCATCGGAGAGGCAATGGTGTTGATGTAGAAGCCCTCCGTGATCGATTCCCCCTCCGGTGGAGCTCCGAAAAAGGCCCCAAGATGGGATATCTTGGGTACAGAAGGTTGCGGCGGTGGAAATAGGGTTTTGTGGTGCTCCTGGATGTTTTCGGGGCATATGGATATATATAGGAGGAAGAAGTAGGTTGGTGGAGTTGCGAGGGAACCATGAGCGTGCGGGCGCGCCCTCCTACCTCATGGCCACCTCGTTTCTTTCTTGACGTCTACTCCAAGTCCCCTGGATCACGTTTGTTCCAAAAATAACTCTCCCGAAGGTTTCATTCCATTTGGATTCCGTTCGATATTCCTTTTCTGCGAAACACTCAAATAGGCAAAAAAAACAGCAATTTGCACTAGGCCTTGGGTTAGTAGGTTAGTCCCAAAAATAATATAAAGCTGTATAAATAAGCCCATTAACATCCAAAACATATAATATAATAGCATGGAACTATCAAAAATTATAGATACGTTGGAGACGTATCAGGGCACTCCCCCCAAGCCCAATCCGAATTGGGTGGGGGGTCGGCCCCCCCTTTCCTTTCCCCTCTCTCCCCCTTCGTTCCTCTCGTAATCCAACTAGGGAAGGGGGTATCCTACTCCCGGTGGGAGTAGGACTCCCCTTGGGCGCGCCATAGAGGGGCCGGCCCTGCCCCTCCTCCACTCCTCTATATACGGGGGAAGGGAGCACCCCATAGACATACAACTTGGTCTCTTAGTCGTGTGCGGTGCCCCCTCCATAGATTTCCACCTCGGTCATATCATTGTAGTGCTTAGGTGAAGCCCTGCATCGGTAACTTCATCATCACCGTCATCACGCCGTCGTGCTGACGAAGCTCTCCCCCGACACTTAGCTGGATCTAGAGTTCGTGGGACATCACTGAGCTAAATGTGCGCAGATCACAGAGATGTCATACCTTCAGTTCTAGGATCGTTCGGATCGTGAAGACGTACGACTACATCAACCACGTTGTCATAACACTTCCGCTTACGGTCTATGAGGGTACGTGGACAACACTCTTCCCCTCTCGTTGCTATGCATCACCTAGATGGATCTTGCGTGTGCGTAGGAAAATTTTGAAATTACTGCGTTTCCCAACACTTATACCTCCCCTCAAAACGGCAAAGCCGAGCGTTCTCTTTGTAAGCTTAATGACATCATTCGCACTCAGCTTGTTCAATCTTCTATGCCTCCGAAGTTCTGGGCTGAGGCCCTCCACACGGCCACATATTTACGCAATATTCGTCCATCCAAAGATAACCCACAAACTACTCCTTACTTCTCTCTATTTCTCTCTCATCCAAATTAGTCCGACGTTCGCGTCTTCGGTTGTCTTTGTTTCCCAAACTCCTACTCCACTTCTCCTAACGAACTTTCCCCGCGCTCTACCCCGTGTGTCCATATAGGTTTTTGTGACGAGCACAAGAGTTATCGTTGTCTAGATCTTGTTAGCGGTCATGTTCATGTGTCTCGTCATGTAACATTCGCTGACAACATTTTTCCCTTTTCTGAGCGTCAACAATTAGATCCCAACTCACCCACGCCGTCCACTAGTCCCTCTCGTCGCAATCATCTTCCCTTCTTTCACCCGCCGACCTATCCAGCGAAACCAGTCGAATCCTCTACCGCGGTAGCGGATCCTGCCACGATCACTTCTGTCATCACCTCTGTTCCGGCAAAGGAAAACCCATTACACTCTATTGCGGCAGACATCCTGCCGCTGCAGTCTTCACCACCATCTCCCGCGTCCGCTTCCTCCGCTGCGCCGGACGCGTCCACCACATCGTCCCCCACCCCTCTTGCTCATGCTATTCCCTTTCCAGCTCTGACTGATCATACCATGTGCACATGTGCCATGTCCGGGTTTCGTTTACCTGCAAAAGATCGTCTCAATCTTCATGCATCTCTGTCTCCTTCCTCTCTACCCAAATCTTACAAATCATCTCTCCTAGATCCTAATTGGGCCGGAGCTATGAAACATGAATATGATGCCCTTCTGCAGAATAACACGTGGCAGTTAGTTCCTCGTCCTTCCAATACAAATATCGTTTCTGGCAAATGGGTTTTTCTGCATAAATTTAATTCTGATGGGAGTCTTGCACGTTATAAGGCTTGATGGGTATGTCGTGGTTACTCTTAGCAACACGACATCGATTATGATGAGACTTTCTCTCGAGTTGTCAAGCCCAGCACTATTCACACTGTCCTTAGCATCGTCGTCTCTTCTTCCTGGCCAATTCATCAACTAGATGTCAAAAGTGCTTTTCTTCATGGCTCTATTCAAGAAACAGTCTATTGTCAACAACCTCTTGGCTTCGAACATTCCTCATATCCTAATCATGTTTGTCTTCTTAAAAAAAAATCTCTTTATGGTCTTAAACAAGAACCATGTGCCTGGTTCCAATGTTTTTCTACTTATGCTCAAACCATCGGTTTTACCCCTTCCCATTCTGACACTTCACTCTTCACCTTTCACCACAACAACAACACTGCTTACCTTCTTTTATATGTTGATGATATTATCCTCGCAGCTTCCTCACAACAATTTTTAGATCATATTATCTCTATTCTTCGCCACGAATTCTCTATGATAGATTTAGGTCTTCTTTACCACTTCTTAGGTATTGCTGTTATCCGTGACTCCTCTAGTCTTTTCTTGTCTCAACGTCAGTACACTCTGGATCTTCTTTCTCATGTTGGTATGCTTGATTGTCAAACTTCCTGTACCCATGTTGATACCGGTTCCAAACTCTCTGCCGACGGTGAACCTTTCTCTGATCCTTCTGTTTATCGCAGTCTTACCGGTGCACTTCAGTATCTCATTCTCACTCGTCCTGAAATTTCTTTTGCTGTCCAACAAGCTTGTTTATACATGCATGATCCTTGTAATCCACACTACAATCATGTCAAACATATTCTTCGGTATCTCAAAGGCACACTAGACATAGGTCTTCATATCAACAAATCCTCTCCCACCTCCTTGACAACTTACTCTGATGCAGACTGGGCTGGTTGTCCAGATACTCGTAGGTCCACATCCCGATTTTGTGTTTTTCTTGGTAATAATTTGGTTTCTTGGTCTTCAAAAAGGCAGGTTACGGTCTCCCGCTCGTCTGCTGAAGCTGAGTACCGCACTGTGGCTCATGTGGTCACTGATATGGTTTGGTTGCGCTAGTTGCTGTCGGAGCTGCACCGTCCTATTGAACAAGCTAGCATTGTTTACTGTGATAATATTTCAGTTGTCTACATGTCAAGGAATCCGGTTCAACACCATCGCACCAAGCATGTTGAGATTGATATTCATTTTGTTCGAGAGAAGGTGGCTCTCGGTCAAGTTTGCGTTCTCCACGTGCCTATTTCTGCTCAATTTGCTGATATATTTACTAAAGGCCTGGCGACTACTCTGTTTCAAGACATTCGTTTTAGTCTCAACGTCGTTGAGCCTACCGTTGACACTGCGGGGGGGGGGGGGGGATGTTAGAATACAACTTGTATTAGGATTATGACTCCTACTCGGTTTGTAATAAGGCTAGGTCAGGTGCAGCTTAGCTCTTATATATACTTCTTGTACCGGCACAATATTGCAACAACAATTATTCAATACAATTCTACATAGAGGAGTCACGTTCGGAGGTAGTTGAGTAGTGGCTGCTCTTGCTGTACACACACTCTCTATATATTTGTACAGCTACAGAGTAGTTAACATAGTAGTATCAGTTTGCTCCAGTAACGCCTCTAGACATGACGTTTCTATGTTGGCAGTAACGCCATGGGCTATGGCGTTTTTGAAAACGCAGCACAGTTTGGCGTTTCAGACTGCCACGTCAGCAGGCCAGTAGCGCAAGATGGTTCAGCATTTTCATGGAGGGCAGAAACGCCATGGTTCGTGGCGTTTCTAAATAGGGTCAGATCGTGAAATAATATCTGGAGGAGTTTATTTTGTGCTTAAGTTTCTTGACCAGGTCAAAACAGTGATTTTGGCCTTCTTTTTCCTCATGGTGCTTCTGCTGAATTTTTATTACTCTCTTACATTTCTTTGAGTTGTTTATGCTAACTCATTTGCGCTAGAGATATACATATCTGGAAGTGCACGCTTGATCATTTTGTACTGCTGAGGTTTTCATACAAGAACATGGATCCTTCAATTTTAAGTCGTGTAGAGAGCCTATACTTTATGTTAATAATATGACCTACACTGCTATCTCATGCACAAAAGAGGAGTTCAGATCATTAGATATTTTACATATCATGTGTCACATGAAACCATCATTTATTTGAGTTGTTCCCATGTTTCTTTGGTTGTCTCCCCTTATATAACGGGGATATTACATGACAAATATATGCAACCCTGACACTTGTTTCTCCATTTTTTGAAACAACGAGATTTTATAGAAACCGCCAGAAAGTTTTACAAAACTACAAAGCATCAGCATGAAAGTAAAAGATACATCCCCTCTACAGGGTAACCCGTCTCTCCTGGAAACTGCAGGCTCAACATCAACCCCCCAAGAGAATGCCTCACATGTTATCCAGGAAACATAACAGTTTTTTCTACAGCTAGATCTTTAATAACGTCTCACGCATCTAGATCTTGCACTCCTCTTTCGCATATTCTTCTACCCAACAGATTCCAGCCAAATCTTCTAATATATAAATCCCACAACACCTTCCTGATCTTTAGTACACCATCTTCACTTACGCTTCTGTCTTGCGTTTTGTGCAATCTGCTCCAAGATTTCAACAAATAGCAAAGCTTATATATCACATAAGAAGGATCATCAGGGATTTTTTAATCAAAACAAGCTCTATTCCTAGTTTTCCATATGGGCCAACAGATCGCAACACCCCCAATGAGCACCAGGCATCTACGGCTTATCGGGAACGAGTTGATCCAATTTCCCATCATGCCAGACACCCCATATGGAGGTCTGGATAGGTTAAAAGCGCAAACTATCACCTTCAAACAAATCTGGCCAGTCCACACTAGAACATCAGGTGATCAATACTCTCCTTACCACTACAAAAGTGGCATTCCTCATTTTTAGTCCACCCTCTCTTGATCAGGTTATCCTTTGTGAGGATGCTTTTTTTGATCATCAGCCATAAGAAGATCTTGATCTTCAATGGCGTTTTAAGTTTCCAAATCCCTCTAAACCCCGCAAGGGGAGATGATTTGAAAAACAAGTATAAGTCCCTCACCACAAATCTATTTTTCTCATTGAGTCTCCAGACCAGCCCGTCATGCTCTTCATTCGTAGCCACTTCTCCCAACATGTTTTTCATTTCCTCCCACTGTGTCAGTAATTCCCCATGCAAAGTTCTCCTAAATTTCATTCTATCCCATCCTTCCATCATAACTTCCCTCATAGTTAGCTTTTTACCAAATGTGATATCATATGATCTGGGAAAGCTTCAGCTAGTTTCCTCTTTCCCAGCCATAAATCTTCCTAGAACAAAGTTCCAGCTCCATTGCCCACCCTCCTCCTAGTGAGCACGCAGAACAGGTCTTTGACCTTCATCAACCCCTGCTAGAAGTGTGAGTCACAGTCCCACCTTTAACAATAGAAAATGGCATATCAATCACGTACTTGTTGTGAATCATCTCCTGCCAAAAGCATCAATATTCTCTAATTTCCATAGCCATTTCATCAACAAGCATTGGTTCATCACTTCTAGATCGAGAACACCCAATCCACCACAGCTTTTTAGCATACACACGACAGG
Source organism: Triticum aestivum (assembly GCF_018294505.1). Taxonomy (NCBI): domain Eukaryota; kingdom Viridiplantae; phylum Streptophyta; class Magnoliopsida; order Poales; family Poaceae; genus Triticum; species Triticum aestivum. Next base: position 578,030,801 of record NC_057806.1, on the reverse strand, counting down.
CCAATTCACTAAGTGGTATCTTTTTTCCCTTGTGTCTCTTGCCACACCATTCTAGATCTACTGGTATTCATGTGTTTAAGCACCCCTTTTGGAGCTTCCAAGAAGGAAAGCATGTAGAGGGGTATGCTGTTGAGACTGGAATTCACCAAAGTAATAACCCTATCTCCAATTGATAATAGATTTCCTTTCCATCCCGCCATTCTTTTTTCAATTTTCTCTTCTGCAGGCCTCCATTGTGAGTTACTAAGTCTTTTAATTCTCATCCATAGGCAGCCCCAAATAATGCAAAGGAAAGGACCCTTCCTTACAAGAGAAAATCTCTTTATAATCTTGCATTCTGTCAGTAGCATCTCCAATGCAAAATATTTCACTCTTGTGAAAATTAATTTTTAGTCATGATATTTGTTAAAAGATACGGAGAACATATTTCAAATTTCTAGTTGTTTCCACATCATCTTCCAGCAGGAAAATGGTATCATCTGCATACTTTAAGATTACCAATATTTCATTTATCAAGTGGGAAATAAGCCCTTTTATTAGCCCTTGTTCCCGTGCCCTCTTGATAAGAATGGCGGGCCTTCAGCTACAATGTTGAACAACATGGATGATAAGGAATCCCCTTGCCTCAGCCCTTTGTGTGTTGCAAAGTATGGTCCAACTTGATCATTTATCTTCACTGCCACTCTTCCTCCTTTCACTACCTTCATCACCCAGTCACACCACATGTCTCCAAACACTTTAGCCTGCATCATCTGATACAAGGAAGGCCATTTCACTTGGTCATATGCCTTCTCAAAATCAATTTTGAGTAGGATTCCTTTCATCTTCCTGACTTTCAGCTCATGGACAATTTCCTAGAGAAGCACCACTCCTTCCATGATATGTCTTCCTTTGATAAAAGTAGTTTGGGTATGAGATATCAATTTCCCAATAATCAAACCCAGTCTCTTTGCCAACAACTTAGTTAGTATTTTATAACTAACATTCAGCAGACATATTGGTCTAAATTTTTGAATAACCTCTGCATCCTGCACCTTAGGAATAAGTGTAATTATACCATGGTTTAGGCTTTCAATATTCATAGTCCCCTTATGAAAATCATCCAACAACTCCTTGAGATCATCCTTGACCACTTCCCAAAATTTATGATAAAATTCAGCTGGCAACCCATCAGGTCCAGCAGCTTTATTATGCTTCATGCCAAACACAACTTTTCTAATCTCCTCTAAACTGAACTCTTCTGTCAAGAAAATTCTATCCTTTTTTGTCACCTCAGTGCATTGAATCTCCCTAAGACTAATCTCATATTTTTTAGGTTCTCCAAATAGGGTTTTATAAAACTCTATTATATGTTTCACCGGATCCTTATCTCCAGAAATCTCTTCACCATCATGCATCAGTTTAGCAATGTAGTTCTTCTTCTTCCTGCCACTTGCCTTTAGTTGAAATTATCTTGTATTCCCATCACCCTCCTTTAGATCTCTTTCATGTGCTCTTTTTCTCCATTTGATCTCATCATCCCTAAGCAGCTTCTTGATTTGCTCCTCAAGATGGATCTTAATCTCCCTTTATCACATCATCAAGGGCCCAGTCTCACTCTTCTTGTCCAATTCATCAATTTGCCTAAGATTTCTTTCTTGCATGTTTTGAAGGAACCTTCCACATTTATATGCCATACCTTAGCATGCCTCCTGATTCATCTTGTTTTCTCCTCCCATTTATCTATATCATGCACACCGAATGTAGGCGCACTCCAACTTTTTTCTACCATATCTGCAAAGCCATCTCTTTCAAAACAACAATTCTCAAATCTAAACAAATCACTGTATGGAGCGGCCAAACCAGTGTTCAGGGTCAAGGCCACATGGTCAGAAAGTTCTCTAGCCAACCCAGTCACAACTGCCAGAGGATGAGCCACATCCCAATCTTTTGAAACTAACACTCTGTCTAGTTTCTCAAAAGTGGGATCCTCCTGATTATTAGCCCATGTATATAACCTACCCTGGAGCAGAACCTCTTTCAATCCATTCACTTCTATGATGGAATTAAAGGTATGACTCCATCTAGGGAGGGTGCATGGTTTATTTTTCTCTGGGGTTCTCCTGATGATATTAAAATCACCCCCGTTACAACTAGTCCCTCAATTTTACTGCATACCTCAGCAAATTCAACCAGGAAATCATCTTTGTCCTCTTTTTGGGCAGGACCATAGAACCCTACAAGTTTCCATTGAAACAAAGAGATTTTATCTCTCATTCTAAAGCTAATGTAGTGCTCTCCAACTACAGAAGACAACACATCCATTTTGTCAGCATCCACCCCTAAAAGGAGTCCACCTGATCTCCCATTGAGTTTTAATTATTCCCAGTGAAAGTGTTTGCTGCTAGAAATTTTCTTGGCCCAACTCTCACTAAAATCTTGTATTAAGGTTTCTGACAAACCTAAAAATTGGATCCCAAAATCAAAAAACATATCTCCCAGGATTTTTGTTTCTCAGGGCGTCCCAAAGCCCTGCAATTCCAAAAGATCCCTGACATGATTAGGATTTGGCTTTAGGGGGCCTTCCCCTTCTTTTTTTGCTAGCTCAGCCCTAAAAATCGGGGAGCACAACTTCAAAATCTTCCCTCCTGAAGTTAATAGCTTAGCTTTTTCAAGGCTAGCATATAACCTTGGATTTCTCTCATCTTCACTATCGGATAGAAAATATTTGATCTCATCATCCTCAACCTTATCAGGTTCAGTTAATTTCTTATCAACACCTCTAGCAAGATCTAAATTATTTCTGGACATCTCTAGCATTTTTATAGATTTTACTAGACTAGCATGATTATGATTATTATTATTAACTATCTCAAGTTTGTTAGTCATATCAACCAACACCTCATCACTAGTATTAGCAACAGTGGGAATTTTTCTCACATACTTACAAGGGATGGTGTTTTTAGCTGCAGTTCTCTGCATAGCCAGCGCAACCCTGTCTTTGTCCTCTTGATCTTTCAGCCACCCACATCTCCTAGGGCTTTTAGCTACATCAGTCTTGCTAGTACCTACCTCCATATTGTCTTTGAAGGAAATATGCCCTAGAGGCAATAATAATGTTATTATTTTATTTCCTTATATCATGATAAATGTTTATTATTCATGCTAGAATTGTATTATCTGGAAACATAATACTTGTGTGAATACATAGAAAACTAAAACGTCACTAGTATGCCTCTACTTGACTAGCTTGTTAATCAAAGATGGTTATGTTTCCTACCCATAGACATGTGTTGTCATTTGATTAACGGGATCACATTATTAGGAGAATGATGTGATTGACATGACCCATTCCATTAGCTTAGCACCCGATCGTTTAGTATGCTGCTATTACTTTCTTCATGACTTATACATGTTCCTATGACTATGAGATTATGCAACTCCCGTTTGCCGGAGGAACACTTTGTGTGCTACCAAACGTCATAATGTAACTGGGTGATTATAAAGGAGCTCTACAGGTGTCTCCAAAGGTAAATGTTGGGTTGGTGTATTTTGAGATTAGGATTTGTCACTCCGATTGTCGGAGAGGTATCTCTGGGCCCTCTCGGTAATGCACATCACATAAGCCTTGCAAGCATTGCAAGTAATGAGTTAGTTGCGAGATGATGTATTATGAAACGAGCAAAAAGACTTGCCGGTAACGAGATTGAACTAGGTATTGAGATACCGACGATTGAATCTCGGGCAAGTAACATACCGATGACAAAGGGAACAACGTATGTTGTTATGCGGTCTGACCGATAAAGATCTTCGTAGAATATGTGGGAGCCAATATGAGCATCCAGGTTCCGCTATTGGTTATTGACCAGAGACATGTATCGGTCATGTCTACATTGTTCTCGAACCCGTAGGGTCCGCACGCTTAAGGTTTCGATGACAGTTATATTATGAGTTTATGAGTTTTGATGTACCGAAGTTAGTTCGGAGTCCCGGATGTGATCATGGACATGACTAGGAGTCTCGAAATGGTCGAGACATAAAGATTGATATATTGGACGGCTATATTCGGACACCAGAAGTGTTCCGGGTGATTTCGGAGAAAACCGGAGTGGCGGAGGGTTACCGGAACCCCCCAGGAGAAGTAATGGGCCGTATGGGCCTTAGTGGAGAGAGAAAGGAGCAGCCAAGGTGGGCCGCGCGCCTCCTCCCCCCTGGTCCGAATTAGACTAGGAGAGGGGAGGCGGCGCCCCCCTTTCCTTCTCCCTCCCCCCTTCCTTTCCCCCTCCTAGTAGGAGTAGGAAAGAGGGGAGTCCTACTCCTACTAGGAGGAGGACTCCTCCTCCTTGGTGCGCCATAGGGCCGGCCGGCCTCCTCCCCTTGCTCCTTTATATACGGGGGCAGGGGGCACCCCTAGACACACAAGTTGATCCACATGATCATTTTCTTAGCCGTGTGCGGTGCCCCCTTCCACGATAATCCTCGATAATATTGTAGCCATGCTTAGGCGAAGCCCTGCGACGGTAGAACATCAAGATCGTCACCACGCCATCATGCTGACGGAACTCTTCCCCGACACTTTGCTGGATCGGAGTCTGGGGATCGTCATCGAGATGGACGTGTGCTAAAACTCGGAGGTGTCATAGTTTCAGTGCTTGATCGGTCGGGCCGTGAAGACGTACGACTACATCAACCGCGTTTTCATAACGCTTCCACTGTCAGTCTACAAGGGTACGTAGATCACACTCTCCCCTCTCGTTGCTATGCATCACCATGATCTTGCTGTGCGTAGGAATTTTTTTGAAATTACTACGTTCCCCAACAGTGGTATCAGAGCCTAGGTTTTATGTGTTGATGTTATATGCACGAGTAGAACACAAGTGAGTTGTGGGCGATATAAGTCATACTGCTTACCAGCATGTCATACTTTGGTTCGGTGGTATTGTTGGAAGAAGCGGCCCGGACCGACATTACGCGTACGCTTACGCGAGACCGGTTCTCCCGACGTGCTTTGCACAAAGGTGGCTAGGGGGTGTCAGTTTCTCCAAGTTTAGTTGAACCGAGTGTGGCTATGCCCGGTCCTTGCGAAGATTATAACAGCACCAACTTGACAAACTATCGTTGTGGTTTTGATGCGTAGGTAAGATTGGTTCTTACTTAAGCCCTAGCAGCCACGTAAAACTTGCAACAACAAAGTAGAGAACGTCTAACTTGTTTTTGCAGGGCAAGTTGTGATGTGATATGGTCAAGACATGATGCTAAATTTTATTGTATGAGATGATCATGTTTTGTAACCGAGTTATCGGCAACTGGCAGGAGCCATATGGTTGTCGCTTTATTGTATGCAGTGCAACTGCGATGTAATGCTTTACTTTATCACTAAGCGGTAGCGATAGTCGTGGAAGCATAATATTGGCGAGACAACAACGATGCTACGATGGTGATCAAGGTGTCGCGCCGGCGATGATGGTGATCATGACGGTGCTTCGAAGATGGAGATCACAAGCACAAGATGATGATGGCCATATCATATCACTTATATTGATTGCATGTGATGTTTATCTTTTATGCATCTTATCTTGCTTTGATTGACGGTAACATTTTAAGATGATCTCTCACCAATTATCAAGAAGTGTTCTCCCTGAGTATGCACCGTTGCGAAAGTTCTTCATGCTGAGACACCACGTGATGACCGGGTGTGATAGGCTCTACGTTCAAATACAACGGGTGCAAAACAGTTGCACACGCGGAATACTCAGGTTATACTTGACGAGCCAAGCATATACAGATATGGCCTCAGGTAGATATGATCAACATAGTGATGTTCACCAATGAAACTACTCCATCTCACGTGATGATCAGACATGGTTTAGTTGATTTGGATCATGTAATCACTTAGAGGATTAGAGGGATGTCTATCTAAGTGGGAGTTCTTTAGTAATATGATTAATTGAACCTAAATTTATCATGAACTTAGTACCTGATAGTATCTTGCTTGTTTATGTTTGGTTGTAGATAGATGGCCCGTGTTGTTGTTTCGTTGAATTTTAATGCGTTCCTTGAGAAAGCAAAGTTGAAAGATGATGGTAGCAATTACACAGACTGGGTCCGTAACTTGAGGACTATCCTCATTGCTGCACAGAAGAATTACGTCCTGGAAGCACCGCTGGGTGCCAGGCCTGCTGCTCGAGCAACACCAGATGTTATGAACGTCCGGTAGAGCAAAGCTGATGACTACTCGATAGTTCAGTGTGACATGCTTTACAGCTTAGAATCGGGACTTCAACGACGTTTTGAACGTCATGGAGCATATGAGATGTTCCAGGAGTTGAAGTTAATATTTCAAGCAAATGCCCGGATTGAGAGATATGAAGTCTCCAATAAGTTCTATAGCTATAAGATGGAGGAGAACAGTTCTGTCAGTGAGCATATACTCAAAATGTCTGGGTATAATAATCACTTGATTCAATTGGGAGTTAATCTTCCAGATGATTACGTCATTGACAGAATTCTCCAATCACTGCCACCTAGCTACAAGAGCTTCGTGATGAACTATAATATGCAAGGGATGAATAAGACTATTCCCGAGCTCTCCGCAATGCTGAAAGCTGCGGAGGTAGAAATCAAGAAGGAGCATCAAGTGTTGATGGTCAACAAGACCACTAGTTTCAAGAAAAAGGGCAAAGGGAAGAAGAAGGGGAACTTCAAAAAGAACAGCAAGCAAGTTGCTGCTCAAGAGAAGAAACCCAAACCTGGACCTAAGCCTGAAACTAAGTGCTTCTACTGCAAGCAGACTGGTCACTGGAAGCGGAACTGCCCCAAGTATTTAGCGGATAAGAAGGATGGCAACGTGAACAAAGGTATATGTGATATACATGTTATTGATGTGTACCTTACTAATGCTCGCAGTAGCACCTGGGTATTTGATATTTGGTTCTGTTGCTAACATTTGCAACTCGAAACAGGCACTACGGATTAGGCGAAGATTGGCTAAGGACGAGGTGACGATGCGCGTGGGAAATGGTTCCAAAGTCGATGTGACCGCGGTCGGCACGCTACCTCTACATCTACCTTCGGGATTAGTATTAGACCTAAATAATTGTTATTTGGTGCCAGCGTTGAGCATGAACATTATATCTGGATCTTGTTTGATGCGAGAAGGTTATTCATTTAAATCAGAGAATAATGGTTGTTCTATTTATATGAGTAATATCTTTTATGGTCATGCACCCTTAAAGAGTGGTCTATTCTTATTAAATCTCGATAGTAGTGACACACATATTCATAATGTTGAAGCCAAAAGATGCAGAGTTGATAATGATAGTGCAACTTATTTGTGGCACTGCCGTTTGGGTCATATTGGTGTAAAGCGCATGAAGAAACTCCATACTGATGGACTTTTGGAACCACTTGATTATGAATCGCTTGGTACTTGCGAACCGTGCCTTATGGGTAAGATGACAAAAACACCGTTCTCCGGTACTATGGAGAGAGCAACAGATTTGTTGGAAATCATACATGCAGATGTATGTGGTCCGATGAATGTTGAGGCTCATGGCGGATATCGTTATTTTCTCACCTTCACAGATGACTTAAGCAGATATGGGTATATCTACTTAATGAAACATAAGTCTAAAACATTTGAAAAGTTCAAATAATTTCAGAGTGAAGTTGAAAATCATCGTAACAAGAAAATAAAATTCCTACGATCTGATCGTGGAGGAGAATATTTGAGTTACGAGTTTGGTGTACATTTGAAACAATGCCGAATAGTTTCGCAACTCACGCCACCCGGAACACCACAGCGTAATGGTGTGTCCGAACGTCGTAATCGTACTTTACTTGATATGGTGTGATCGATGATGTCTCTTACTGATTTACCGCTATCGTTTTGGGGTTATGCTCTAGAGACGGTCGCATTCACGTTAAATAGGGCACCATCAAAATCCGTTGAGACGACACCTTATGAACTGTGGTTTGGCAAGAAACCAAAGTTGTCGTTTCTGAAAGTTGGGGGCTGCGATGCTTATGTGAAAAAGCTTCAACCTGATAAGCTCGAACCCAAATCGGAGAAATGTGTCTTCATAGGATATCCAAAGGAAACTATTGGATACACCTTCTATCACAGATCCGAAAGCAAGACTTTTGTTGCTAAATTCAGAAATTTTCTAGAGAAGGAGTTTCTCTCGAAAGAAGTGAGTGGGAGGAAAGCAGAACTTGACGAGGTAACTGTACCTGCTCCCTTATTGGAAAGTAGTGAAGGAAATATGCCCTAGAGGCAATAATAAAGTTATTATTTATTTCCTTATATCATGATAAATGTTTATTATACATGCTAGAATTGTATTAACCGGAATCATAATACATGTGTGAATACATAGACAAACAGAGTGTCACTAGTATGCCTCTACTTGACTAGCTCGTTAATCAAAGATGGTTATGTTTCCTAACCATAGACAAAAGAGTTGTTATTTGAGTAACGAGGTCACATCATTAGTTGAATGATCTGATTGACATGACCCATTCCATTAGCTTAGCACCTGATCGTTTAGTATGTTACTATTGCTTTCTTCATGACTTATACATGTTCCTATAACTATGAGATTATACAACTCCCGTTTGCCGGAGGAACACCTTGGGTGCTACCAAACGTCACAACGTAACTGGGTGATTATAAAGGAGCATTACAGGTGTCTCCAAAAGTAGATGTTGGGTTGGCGTATTTCGAGATTAGGATTTGTCACTCCGATTGTCGGAGAGGTATCTCTGGGCCCTCTCGGTAATGCACATCACATAAGCCTTGCAAGCACTGCAACTAATATGTTAGTTGTGAGATGATGTATTACGGAACGAGTAAAGAGACTTGCCAGTAACGAGATTGAACTAGGTATTGGATACCGACGATCGAATCTCGGGCAAGTAACATACCGATGACAAAGGGAACAACGTATGTTGTTATGCGGTCTGACCAATAAAGATCTTCGTAGAATATGTAGGAGCCAATATGGGCATCTAGGTCCCGCTATTGGTTATTGACCGGAGACGTGTCTCGGTCATGTCTACATTGTTCTCGAACCCGTAGGGTCCGCACGCTTAAGGTTACGATGACAGTTATATTATGAGTTTACATGTTTTGATGTACCAAAGGAGTTCAGAGTCCCGGATGAGATTGGGGACATGACGAGGAGTCTCGAAATGGTCGAGACGTAAAGATTCATATATTGGATGATATGGTTAGGCCAAGGGGTCAAGCCCATGAGGCTTTAGATCGGTGCAAAAGGAGTTTTGCGGAGTCCAGGGGGCCAAACGCCGGAGACCCTGGCGTCTGGCCCTGGGCCAGACGCCGAGGCCCATGGCGTCTGGGCCAGACGCCAAGGATTGTGGCGTTTGGTCCTGGAGTCCGAGTGGGACTCTTGCCTTTCGGGAAAAACCGACTTTGAGGAGGCTTTTGCTCCAAGTTTCGACCCCGGGGCTCAACATATAAATAGAGGGGCAGGGCTAGCACCAAAGACACAACAATTGATCCCTTGGATCTCTTAGCCGTGTGCGGTGCCCCCCTCCACCATAGTCCACCTCGATAATATCGTAGCGGTGCTTAGGCGAAGCCCTGCAACGGTAGAACATCAAGATCGTCACCACGCCGTCGTGCTGACGGAACTCTCCCTCGACACTCGGCTGGATCGGAGTTCGAGGGACGTCATCGAGCTGAACGTGTGCTAGAACTCGGAGGTGCCGTAGTTTCGGTGCTTGATCGGTCGGGCCATGAAGACGTACGACTACATCAACCGCGTTGTGCTAACGCTTCCGCTTACGGTCTACAAGGGTATGTAGACAACACTCTCCCCTCTCGTTGCTATACATCACCATGATCTTGCGTGTGCGTAGGAAATTTTTTGAAATTACTACGAAACCCAACAGTGGTATCAGAGCCTAGGTTACTTATGTTGATGTTATATGCACGAGTAGAACACAAGTGAGTTGTGGACGATACAAGTCATACTGCCTACCAGCATGTCATACTTTGGTTCGGCGGTATTATTGGACGAGACGACCCGGACCAACCTTACGCGTACGCTTACGCGAGACCGGTTCCCTCGACGTGCTTTGCACATAGATGGCTTGCGGGCGACTGTCTCTCCAACTTTAGTTGAACCGAGTATGGCTACGCCCGGTCCTTGAGAAGGTTAAAACGGAGTCTATTTGACAAACTATCGTTGTGGTTTTGATGCGTAGGTGAGATTGGTTCTTACTTAAGCCCGTAGCAGCCACGTAAAACATGCAACAACAAAGTAGAGGACGTCTAACTTGTTTTTGCAGGGCATGTTGTGATGTGATACGGTTAAAGCATGATGCTGAATTTTATTGTATGAGATGATCATGTTTTGTAACCGAGTTATCGGCAACTGGCAGGAGCCATATGGTTGTCGCTTTATTCTATGCAATGCAATCGCGATGTAATGCTTTACTTTATTACTAAACGGTAGTGATAGTCGTGGAAGCATAAGATTGGCGAGACGACAACGATGCTACGATGGAGATCAAGGTGTCGCGCCGGTGACGATGGTGATCATGACGGTGCTTTGGAGATGGAGATCACAAGCACAAGATGATGATGGACATATCATATCACTTATATTGATTGCATGTGATGTTTATCTTTTTATGCATCTTATCTTGCTTTGATTGACGGTAGCATTATAAGATGATCTCTCACTAAATTATCAAGAAGTGTTCTCCCTGAGTATGCACCGTTGCCAAAGTTCGTCGTGCCCAGACACCACGTGATGGTCGGGTGTGATAAGCTCTACGTCCATCTACAACGGGTGCAAGCCAGTTTTGCACACGCAGAATACTCAGGTTAAACTTGACGAGCCTAGCATATACAGATATGGCCTCGGAACACGGAGACCGAAAGGTTGAGGTGAATCATATAGTAGATATGATCAACATAATGATGTTCACCATTGAAAACTACTCCATCTCACGTGATGATCGGTCATGGTTTAGTTGATTTGGATCACGTAATCACTTAGAGGATTAGAGGGATGTCTATCTAAGTGGGAGTTCTTAAATAATATGATTAATTGAACTTTAATTTATCATGAACTTAGTCCTGGTAGTATTTTGCAAATTATGTTGTAGATCAATAGCTCGCGTTGTTGCTTCCCTGTGTTTATTTTGATATGTTCCTAGAGAAAATCATGTTGAAAAATGTTAGTAGCAATGATGCGGATTGGATCCGTGATCTGAGGTTTATCCTCATTACTGCATAGAAGAATTATGTCCTTGATGCACCGCTAGGTGACGGACCTATTGCAGGAGCAGATGCAGACGTTATGAACGTTTGGCTACCTCAATATGATGACTACTTGATAGTTTAGTGCACCATGCTTAATGGCTTAGAATCGGGACTTCAACGACGTTTTGAACGTCATGGAGCATATGAGATGTTCCAGGAGTTGAAGTTAATATTTCAAGCAAATACCCGAGTTGAGAGATATGTAGTCTCCAACAAGTTCTATAGCTAAAAGATGGAGGAGAATCGCTCAACTAGTGAGCATGTGCCCAGATTGTCTGAGTACAACAATCGCTTGAATCAAGTGGGAGTTAATCTTCCAGATAAGATAGTGATTGACAGAATTCTCTAGTCACCATCACCAAGTTAGTAGAACTTCGTGATGAACTATGATATGCAAGGGATAACGGAAACAATTCCCAAACTCTTCGTAATGCGGAAATTGATGAAGGTAGAAATCGAGAAAAACATCAAGTGTTGATGGTAGACAAGACCACTAGTTTCAAGAAAAGGGCAGAGGGAAGAAGGGGAACTTCAAATAGAATGGCAAGCAAGTTGCTGCTCAAGTCTGGTCCTAAGCCTGAGACTAAGTGTTTCTACTGCAAAGGGACTGGTCACTGGAAGCGGAACTACCCCAAGTGATTGGCAGATAAGAAGGATGGCAAAGTGAACATAAGTATATTTTATATACATGTTATTGATGTGTACTTTACTAGTGTTTATGGCAACCCCTCAGTATTTGATACTAGTTCAGTTGCTAAGATTAGTAACTCGAAACGGGAGTTGCAGAATAAACAGAGACTAGTTAAGGGTGAAGTGACGATGTGTGTTGGAAGTGGTTCCAAGATTGATATGATCATCATCGCACACTCCCTATACTTTCGGGATTAGTGTTGAACCTGAATAAGTGTTATTTGGTGTTTGCGTTGAGCATGAATATGATTTGATCATGTTTATTGTAATAGGGTTATTCATTTAAGTAAGAGAATAAATTGTTGTTCTGTTTACATGAATAAAACCTTATATGGTTACACACCCAATGAAAATAGTTCGTTGGATCTCGATCGTAGTGATACACATAATCATAACATTGAAACCAAAAGATGCAAAGTTAATAATGATAGTGCAACTTATTTGTAGCACTGTCGTTTAGGTCATATTGGTGTAAAGCGCATGAAGAAACTCCATGCTGATGGGATTTTGGAATCACTTGATTATGAATCACTTGATGCTTGCGAACCATGCCTTTTGGGCAAGATGACTAAAACGCCGTTCTCCGAAACAATGAAGCAAGCAACAGATTTGTTGGAGATCATACATACTGATGTATGTGGTCCGATGAATATTAAATCTTGCAGCAGGTATCATTATTTTCTGACCTTCACAGATGATTTGAGCAGATATGGGGATATCTACTTGATGAAACATAAGTTTGAAACATTTGAACAGTTCAAAGAATTTCAGAGTGAAGTGGAAAATCATCGTGACAAGAAAATAAAGTTTCTACGATCTGATCGCGGAGACAAATATTTGAGTTACGAGTTTGGTCTTCAATTAAAACAATGTGGAATAGTTTCACAAACTCATGCCACATGGAACACCACAGCATAATGGTGTGTCCGAACGTCATAACCGTACTTTATTAGATATATAGTGCAATCTATGATGTCTCTTACGGATCTACCACTATCGTTTTGGGGTTATGCATTAAAGACAGCTACATTCACATTAAATAGGGCACCATCTAAATCCGTTGAGGCGACACCATATGAACTATGGTTTGGCAAGAAACCTAAGCTGTCATTTCTTAAAGTTTGGGGTTGCAATGCTTATATGAAAAAATTTCATCCTGATAAGCTCAAACTCAAATCGGAGAAGTGCGTCTTCATAGGATATCCAGAGGAAACTATTGGATACACCTTCTACCACAGATCCGAAGGCAAGACTTTTTTTTTGCTAAATTCGAAAACTTTCTGGAGAAGGGGTTTCTCTTGAAAGAAGTGAGTGGGAGGAAAGTAGAACTTGACGAGGTAACTGTACCTACTCCCTTATTGGAAAGTAGTACATCACAGAAAACTGTTTTTGTGACACCTACACCAGTTAGTGAGGAAGCTAATGATGATGATCATGAAACTTCAGAACAAGATACTACTGAACCTCGTAGATCAACCAGAGTAAGATCCGCGCCAGAGTGGTACGGTAATCCTGTTCTGAAAGTCATGCTACTAGATCATGATGAAACCTACAAACTATGAAGAAGCGATGATGAGCCCAGATTCCGCAAAGTGGCTTGAAGCCATGAAATCTGAGATGGGATCCATGTATGAGAACAAAGTATGGACTTTGGTTGACTTGCCCGATGATCGGCAAGCAATTGAGAATAAATGGATCTTTCAGAAGAAGACTGACGCTGATGGTAATGTTACTGTCTACAAAGCTCGACTTGTCGCAAAAGGTTTTCGGCAAGTTCAAGGGATTGACTACGATGAGACCTTCTCACCCGTAGCGATGCTTAAGTCCGTCTGAATCATGTTAGCAATTGCCGCATTTTATGATTATGAAATTTGGCAGATGGATGTCAAAACTGCATTCCTGAATGGATTTGTGGAAGAAGAGTTGTATATGATGCAACCGGAAGGTTTTGTCGATCCAAAGGGAGCTAACAAAGTGTGCAAGCTCCAGTGATCCATTTATGGACTGGTCCAAGCCTCTCGGAGTTGGAATAAACGTTTTGATAGTGTGATCAAAGCATTTGGTATTATACAGACTTTCGGAGAAGCCTGTATTTACAAGAAAGTGAGTGGGAGCTCTACAACATTTCTGATAAGTATATGTGAATGACATATTGTTGATCGGAAATAATGTAGAATTATTCTGTAAAGCATAAAAGGAGTGTTTGAAAGGAGTTTTTCAAAGAAAGACTTCGGTGAAGCTGCTTACATATTGAGTTTCAAGATCTATAGAGATAGATCAAGACGCTTGATAAGTTTTTTCAATGAGTACATACCTTGACAAGATTTTGAAGTAGTTCAAAATGGAACAGTCAAAGAAAGAGTTCTTGCCTGTGTTACAAGGTGTGAAGTTGAGTAAGACTCAAAGCCCGACCACGGCAAAAAATAGAAAGAGAATGAAAGTCATTTCCTATGCCTCAGTCATAGGTTCTATAAAGTATGCCATGCTGTGTACCAGATCTATTGTATACCCTGCACTGAGTTTGGCAAGGGAGTACAATAGTGATCTAGGAGTAGATCACTGGACAGCGGTCAAAATTGTCCTTAGTGGAATAAGGATATGTTTCTCTATTATGGAAGTGAAAAAAGGTTCGTCGTAAAGGGTTACGCCGATGCAAGTTTGACACTAATCTAGATGACTCTAAGTCTCGATCTAGATACATATTGAAAGTGGGAGCAATTAGCTAGAGTAGCTCCATGCAGAGCATTGTTGACATAGAAATTTGCAAAATACATGAGGATCTAAATGTGGCAGACCCGTTGACTAAGAGTCTCTCACAAGCAAAACATGATCACACATTAGTACTCCTTGGGTGTTAATCACATAGCGATGTGAACTAGATTACTGAATCTAGTAAACCCTTTGGGTGTTGGTCACATAGCGATGTGAACTATGGGTGTTAATCACATGGTGATGTGAACTATTGCTGTTAAATCACATGGCGATGTGAACTAGATTATTGACTCTAGTGCAAGTGGGAGACTGAAGGAAATATGCCCTAGAGGCAATAATAAAGTTATTATTTATTTCCTTATATCATGATAAATGTTTATTATACATGCTAGAATTGTATTAACCGGAAACATAATACATGTGTGAATACATAGACAAACAGAGTGTCACTAGTATGCCTCTACTTGACTAGCTCGTTAATCAAAGATGGTTATGTTTCCTAACCATAGACAAAAGAGTTGTTATTTGAGTAACGAGGTCACATCATTAGTTGAATGATCTGATTGACATGACCCATTCCATTAGCTTAGCACCTGATCGTTTAGTATGTTGCTATTGCTTTCTTCATGACTTATACATGTTCCTATAACTATGAGATTATACAACTCCCGTTTGCCGGAGGAACACCTTGGGTGCTACCAAACGTCACAACGTAACTGGGTGATTATAAAGGAGCATTACAGGTGTCTCCAAAAGTAGATGTTGGGTTGGCGTATTTCGAGATTAGGATTTGTCACTCCGATTGTCGGAGAGGTATCTCTGGGCCCTCTCGGTAATGCACATCACATAAGCCTTGCAAGCACTGCAACTAATATGTTAGTTGTGAGATGATGTATTACGGAACGAGTAAAGAGACTTGCCAGTAACGAGATTGAACTAGGTATTGGATACCGACGATCGAATCTCGGGCAAGTAACATACCGATGACAAAGGGAACAACGTATGTTGTTATGCGGTCTGACCGATAAAGATCTTCGTAGAATATGTAGGAGCCAATATGGGCATCCAGGTCCCGCTATTGGTTATTGACCGGAGACGTGTCTCGGTCATGTCTACATTGTTCTCGAACCCGTAGGGTCCGCACGCTTAAGGTTACGATGACAGTTATATTATGAGTTTACATGTTTTGATGTACCGAAGGAGTTCGGAGTCCCGGATGAGATTGGGGACATGACGAGGAGTCTCGAAATGGTCGAGACGTAAAGATTCATATATTGGATGATATGGTTAGGCCAAGGGGTCAAGCCCATGAGGCTTTAGATCGGTGCAAAAGGAGTTTTGCGGAGTCCAGGGGGCCAAACGCCGGAGACCCTGGCGTCTGGCCCTGGGCCAGACGCCGAGGCCCATGGCGTCTGGGCCAAACGCCAAGGATTGTGGCGTTTGGTCCTGGAGTCCGAGTGGGACTCTTGCCTTTCGGGAAAAACCGACTTTGAGGAGGCTTTTGCTCCAAGTTTCGACCCCGGGGCTCAACATATAAATAGAGGGGCAGGGCTAGCACCAAAGACACAACAATTGATCCCTTGGATCTCTTAGCCGTGTGCGGTGCCCCCCTCCACCATAGTCCACCTCGATAATATCGTAGCGGTGCTTAGGCGAAGCCCTGCAACGGTAGAACATCAAGATCATCACCACGCCGTCGTGCTGACGGAACTCTCCCTCGACACTCGGCTGGATCGGAGTTCGAGGGACGTCATTGAGCTGAACGTGTGCTAGAACTCAGAGGTGCCGTAGTTTCGGTGCTTGATCGGTCGGGCCGTGAAGACGTACGACTACATCAACCGCGTTGTGCTAACGCTTCCGCTTACGGTCTACAAGGGTATGTAGACAACACTCTCCCCTCTCGTTGCTATACATCACCATGATCTTGCGTGTGCGTAGGAAATTTTTTGAAATTACTACGAAACCCAACAAGTAGCACATCACAGAAACCAGTTTCTGTGACACCTACACCAATTAGTGAGGAAGCTAATGATGATGATCATGAAACTTCAGAACAAGATACTACTGAACCTCGTAGATCAACCAGAGTAAGATCCGCACCAGAGTGGTATGGTAATCCTGTTCTGGAAATCATGCTACTAGATCATGATGAACCTACGAACTATGGAGAAGCGATGGTGAGCCCAGATTCCGCAAAATGGCTTGAAGCCATGAAACCTGAGATGGGATCCATGTATGAGAACAAAGTATGGACTTTGGTTGACTTGCCCAAAGATCGGCAAGCAATTGAGAATACATGGATCTTCAAGAAGAAGACTGACGCTGACGGTCATGTTACTGTCTACAAACCTCGACTTGTCGCAAAAGGTTTTTGACAAGTTCAAGGGATTGACTACGA
Source organism: Triticum aestivum (assembly GCF_018294505.1). Taxonomy (NCBI): domain Eukaryota; kingdom Viridiplantae; phylum Streptophyta; class Magnoliopsida; order Poales; family Poaceae; genus Triticum; species Triticum aestivum. The sequence continues at coordinate 578,013,726 of NC_057806.1, read as the reverse complement.
TGAGACCTTCTCACCCGTAGCGATGCTTAAGTCTGTCTGAATCATGTTAGCAATTGCCGCATTTTATAATTATGAAATTTGGCAGATGGATGTCAAAACTGCATTCTGAATGGATTTCTGGAAGAAGAGATGCAAATGATGCAACCGGAAGGTTTTGTTGATCCAAAGGGAGCTAACAAAGTGTGCAAGCTCCAGCGATCCATTTATGGATTGGTGCAAGCTTCTCGGAGTTGGAATAAACGCTTTGATAGTGTGATCAAAGCATTTGGTTTTGTACAGACTTTTGGAGAAGCTTGTATTTACAAGAAAGTGAGTGGGAGCTCTGTAGCATTTCTGATATTATACGTAGATGACATATTACTAATCGGAAATGATATAGAATTTCTGGATAGCATAAACGGATACTTGAATAAGAGTTTTTCAATGAAAGACCTTGGTGAAGCTGCTTACATATTGGGCATTAAGATCTATAGAGATAGATCAAGACGCTTAATTGGACTTTCACAAAGCACATACCTTGACAAAATTTTGAAGAAGTTCAAAATGGATCAAGCAAAGAAAGGATTCTTGCCTGTGTTACAAGGTGTGAAATTGAGTAAGACTCAATGCCCGACCAATGCAGAAGATAGAGAGAAAATGAAAGATGTTCCCTATGCTTCAGCCATAGGATCTATCATGTATGCAATGTTGTGTACCAGACCTGATGTGTGTCTTGCTATAAGTCTAGCAGGGAGGTACCAAAGTAATCCAGGAGTGGATCACTGGACAGCGGTCAAGAACATCCTGAAATACCTGAAAAGGACTAAGGATATGTTTCTCATATATGGAGGTGACAAAGAGCTCATCGTAAATGGTTACGTTGATGCAAGCTTTGACACTGATCCGGACGATTCTAAATCGCAAACCGGATACGTGTTTACATTAAACGGTGGAGCTGTTAGTTGGTGCACTTCTAAACAAAGCGTTGTGGCGGGATCTACATGTGAAGCGGAGTACATAGCTGCTTCGGAAGCAGCAAACGAAGGAGTCTGGATGAAGGAGTTCATATCCGATCTAGGTGTCATACCTAGTGCATCGGGTCCAATGAAAATCTTTTGTGACAATACTGGTGCAATTGCCTTGGCAAAGGAATCCAGATTTCACAAGAGAACCAAGCACATCAAGAGACGCTTCAATTCCATCCGAGATCTAGTCCAGGTGGGAGACATAGCGATTTGCAAGATACATATAGATCTGAATGTTGCAGATCCGTTGACAAAGCCTCTTCCACGAGCAAAACATGATCAGCACCAAAGCTCCATGGGTGTTAGAATCATTACTGTGTAATCTAGATTATTGACTCTAGTGCAAGTGGGAGACTGAAGGAAATATGCCCTAGAGGCAATAATAATGTTATTATTTTATTTCCTTATATCATGATAAATGTTTATTATTCATGCTAGAATTGTATTATCCGGAAACATAATACTTGTGTGAATACATAGACAAACTAAAACGTCACTAGTATGCCTCTACTTGACTAGCTTGTTAATCAAAGATGGTTATGTTTCCTAACCATAGACATGTGTTGTCATTTGATTAATGGGATCACATTATTAGGAGAATGATGTGATTGACATGACCCATTCCATTAGCTTAGCACCCGATCATTTAGTATGCTGCTATTGCTTTCTTCATGACTTATACATGTTCCTATGACTATGAGATTATGCAACTCCCGTTTGCCGGAGGAACACTTTGTGTGCTACCAAACGTCACAACGTAACTGGGTGATTATAAAGGAGCTCTACAGGTGTCTCCAAAGGTAAATGTTGGGTTGGCGTATTTCGAGATTAGGATTTGTCACTCCGATTGTCGGAGAGGTATCTCTGGGCCCTCTCGGTAATGCACATCACATAAGCCTTGCAAGAATTGCAACTAATGAGTTAGTTGCGAGATGATGTATTATGAAATGAGTAAAGAGACTTGCCAGTAATGAGATTGAACTAGGTATTGAGATACCGACGATCGAATCTCGGGCAAGTAACATACCGATGACAAAGGGAACAACGTATGTTGTTATGCGGTCTGACCGATAAAGATCTTCGTAGAATATGTGGGAGCCAATATGAGCATCCAGGTTCCGCTATTGGTTATTGACCGGAGACATGTCTCGGTCATGTCTACATTGTTCTCGAACCCGTAGGGTCCGCACGCTTAAGGTTTCGATGACAATTATATTGTGAGTTTATGAGTTTTGATGTACCGAAGTTAGTTCGGAGTCCCGGATGTGATCATGGACATGACGAGGAGTCTCGAAATGGTCGAGACATAAAGATTGATATATTGGACGGCTATATTCAGACACCGGAAGTGTTCCGGGTGATTTCGGAGAAAACCGGAGTGCCGGAGGGTTATCGGAACCCCCCCGGGAGAAGTAATGGGCCGTATGGGCCTTAGTGGAGAAAGAAAGGAGCAGCCAGGGTGGGTCGCGCGCCTCCTCCCCCCTGGTCCGAATTGGACTAGGAGAGGGGGGCGGCGCCCCCCTTTCCTTCTCCCTCCCCCCTTCCTTTCCCCCTCCTAGTAGGAGTAGGAAAGAGGGGAGTCCTACTCCTACTAGGAGGAGGACTCCTCCTCCTTGGTGCGCCATAGGGACGGCCGATCTCCTCCCCTTGCTCCTTTATATACGGGGGCAGGGGGCACCCCTAGACACACAAGTTGATCCACGTGATCATTTTCTTAGCCGTGTGCGGTGCCCCCTTCCACCATAATCCTCGATAATATTGTAGCGGTGCTTAGGCGAAGCCCTACGACGGTAGAACATCAAGATTGTCACCACACCGTCGTGCTGACGAAACTCTTTCCCGACACTTTGCTGGATCGGAGTCCGGGGATCGTCATCGAGCTGAACGTGTGCTAAAACTCGGAGGTGCCGTAGTTTCGGTGCTTGATCGGTCGGGCCGTGAAGACGTACGACTACATCAACCGCGTTGTCATAACGCTTCTGCTGTCGGTCTACAATGGTACGTAGATCACACTCTCCCCTCTCGTTGCTATGCATCACCATGATCTTGCGTGTGCGTAGGAATTTTTTTGAAATTACTACGTTCCCCAACAGTCTCCCCACGATCTCCTCCCCGAACCATTCTGATCTTGGTCCCAAATGATTCCAGAGATTCCACCATCTCTTCATCATCTTTTCCCACACATTCATGGGTCCTATAAGTAACTCCTCTTCATCTCCATCATCATCCTGTATTGTCTTTGCCCCATCAACAGGTTCCTCCTCGTCCATTCTTCCAAGTTTTTATTTATTCTCAATCTCTTGGAGTCTATGTGCAGTAATGTGATCCTTCTCAGTCTGTGACAATTCACCATATTTCTCATTTCCAAACAACAACATCTCATAGTTAGGCATGACTACAGTACCCTAATCAGACATGATCATAGCTGGGAAGTTATCCTCTTTCTTTCCATTCTCAGATAAAGATGTACCAGATTCCACCCTCCTTTCTGCTTCTTTTGATATCTGTTGGAGTCTGCAGGGTTCTGTGTGTCCACCATTTCCATATTCCTTTTGTTAATCACTGTGGTTTCCTCTTCATGGATAGTGCCAGGTGTCACCACACTCTCAACTGTATACTACACTCTGTATATATTGGGTTTGATGTAAAATTCCAGGCTTAGTGGGAAAGATCTAGTTGTCCTTACATCCACTAAAAACCTCACCACCTGTTGATCATTCATTAGCTGTATATCCACATTACCACTACCCCAATCATAGCCCCAAGCTCACATATTCCTTTATAATGAGCCATCTCTTTTGGTACACCAGTAACCCTGGCCCAAACTGTCCATAGTCTTCCTCTATTATCAGCAACATCTACAGCCTTTTCCACCCTGACATAAGCATTAGACTCGTTCAATTTGAAATCATCAAATCCAATCAGGAGCTCCAGCTTGTCTGCATCTAGGAAAACCACCAAAAAATCATTGCCTTTCTCAGTTACCTCAAATCATCTCTCCTCTAAAATGTAGTGCCAGACCTCTCTTCAGACTGTCTGCATCTAGATCACCATTCATCACCCGGATCAAACCGAGGGTACATGGCCTAGAATCCTCTTTGCTAGATCTGGCATACTGAGCCACAAAGAAACCAAGGTTTGGGTGCCCGAGACCCACTGTCTGCATCAAAGGCTTTGGTTGAAAGGGCCATACACATCTCTTGGTGACATGGGTCTTCTTCTCACAAACCACGCATGTAACCTCCAGCTCACATTCTTTAGATGTGTGCCCCTCTATCTCGCATTTGTAGCACACAATATTCTTTTCAGACCCCACTTTGTCAACACCCATAGGAACCACCACAGAAGACCTAGATCCCCGATCAACACCTGAGGATGACGACGTACTTGTATGCTTCCTTGGTTTCGGTTTCCACTGCCCTGGTTGTTGAATCTCTCCCCATAGGTATGTCATCTTTATCCATCTCTGCTACTCATCCTCTCTCTATATCCTTCGAAATGTTTGTTTCTCTCTCTCCCACAAACTTGTCTCTCTCTCTGCATCTGCCCCGGCTCGCCATCTTCCTTCTTGTCGGGCGTCTCTTTCTCTCCTTGTCTATCCCCGACGGCGAGCTCGACAACACCTCCTTGTAAGTTCTCCTTGCTCCCAGATCTGCCATCACATTTAGGATTCGAGTAGAGGGGGTGAGGACGGGCTGTATATGTACTAGGTAGTCCTATCCTCCCACCTCTTTTATCTACCCCATATCTTCGAGCCCGGCCCAGTGGACGGCCCATCTTGGCCCAGGCCCATCCCAGTCCTCTGTCTCTCTTCACCCACCCTCCCCGATGACGAGTAGAGCCACCAGTTCGTAGGCAATCTACTCGTCGGCGGTGGATCTGGCCTCTCTCGCTCTGGAGTCATCATCTCTCCCACCATGCCCTCGTGCCCAGGGAATTGAAACCTCTCCCCACAGCTGATCTGCTGTTCCTCAATCAGGTACCGAGCATCCACCACCAGATCGCTATTACTCACAAGCACAACTCGATGAAAATCTTCGCGCAACATTAGAAGCCCATCAACCCAATTTAGATTCTCTAAGAAACATGGCAACATCATCGCTGGACATCGCAAGATTCCTCTTTCTAACAAGCGCCGCTCCGTCCGCGCTCCCGTGAAGGGAGGAAGGAGGACCATACCACCGCCATGGCGATGAATCAGGTCTCTCCCCCCACCGGACCTCGTGTCTGTGGTCAGCTCTCCGCCTCGTGGTGGAATTTGTGCCAACGTGCCCGCTGCCACAAACCCTGCGACTCCGCCTTTGCCTCTGCCCACCGAACCACCTCCTCGAGCGATGGCTCGCTGCTCGCATAGATCCTGTCCATCTCCGCCGGTGTCGCTTGAGCAAGGATGTCGTAAGCCTTCTCCTTCCTCGCCTTGCTCCTCCGCTTGGCCTCCAGCACCGCTCCGCCTTGTCCCTTCGCATCCGCGTCGCCAACGGGATCTGGTCCTTCTGGTCCATCCCGCCCCTCTGCCGCCTCCTTATCTCCCTCCGGGCGTCGCCCCCGCTCACCGACGTACTCGACGGCGACCGCACCCGATAGATCGATGCGACCTGCAAGGTCAACGGCGATGGCGTGGAGCGAGAGTTTTCGCATCCGCTGGCCTGGATTATTACGAATCAGTGGAAGTTCTCTCATTTCTTGAAGGAAGAACAAGGCACCAACTTTGTTTAGCACACATGTTTTTTTTTGAAAATTTCTTATGCCAAGTTTACATTAGAAAAGTCTTTTGCCAAGTTTACATTTTTTGGCAATAAATGCTTTGAATTACGGTAAATGTAGGTTTGAAGGGATTTCATGGAACCAGGAAGAGACTTTTAACGCTTATGCTGCTGAGGAGCCTCCTCAACCAAAGCCAGAGTTTGATTCAGGTTACATGAAGGATGGTTCGTCTCAAAAGGACTGCAGGAGCTGGAAGGGACAAGGGGATACAGAAGATGACTGGGGAGAAACCTATAGTAAGACAAGGATACCCGCTTTGTTTGTTGCTAGCATCTCTAGGTATGCTTCTGGTTGACGTGGAAAATATAAATACGAGAAAGTTTACAATATATTGTGGTAGTCTGCGGGAACTTTCCGCTGCAGTGGTGAAGTACGATCCTTGAAGGGTATACTTGGATCATTAAGTGTTGGCCATGTGGTTTTTGTGGCATGGTCGGATGATGATGGTTTCCAAGAAACACGCAGGAAACTTGGTATTAGATACTGCTATAACAGATCTTCTGCTTTGTACGCTATTGTTGACCCATTTAAGGAAGAAGCTGACAAGTCTAGCCATCAACTAAGTGAGCATATCCGTCTTTGGTAACATTAATTTATTCATTTTGTTCTTATCCGTTCCCAGATGCACATTTTTTATATGTTTGAGGACTTCATGTTAATTTTTTATGTTTTTATTTCCTGTATTACCTTAAACAATTGCAAATCACATATATGTCAAAAGATCTTTTCTGTACAAGTTAACAAGATTGGTTACTTTCTTTTTTAATTTTTCATTATATGAAGAGAAGCTTGTCCAACATCGTTTGAGATGATTTGGACATATTCAGTGCAGGCCTCCAGAAGTTCCAGTGCATAGCGGACGTCTAAAGCGTGCGGAGAATGCCAAGAGAGGTCGGGGTAGACCGAATTTGACATGGGAGGAGTCCCTTAAGAGAGACCTGGATGATTGAAGTATCACCAAAGAACTAGCTACAGACAGAGGTGCGTGGAAGCTTGCTATCCATGTGCCAGAGCCATGAGTTGGTTGCGAGATCTGTTGTTGTTGTTGTTGTTGTTGTTGTTGCTGGTGTTGCTATTGTGTTGTTGTTCTTGTTCTGGTTCTTGTTGTTGTTGTTGTTGTTGTTGTTGTTGTTGTTGTTGTTGTTGTTGTTGTTGTTGTTGTTGTTGTTGTTGTTGTTGTTGTTGTTGCTGTTGTGTTGTTGTTCTTATTCTTGTTCTTGTTGTTCTTGTTGTTGAGAAAGGCTATTTTATTTTTTTCATGACCTGTTTCTATTTTGCAACAAGTCCAATGATACTGCAGCTCTGGTCAAGTTAATAGTAGAATTGAGCAGTACTTTTTCCACCAAGATTCAAGTAGGATGACTTCGATTGCTCAATTCTGTTGATTTAGGTCACACAGATTTCCTTCTTTATTTTCTCTTTTCCATTGGGATTGTTTAGGCCAGCATTTTTCTGGCATGGGTGTTAGCACACAACATGGACAAACACCTGTTAGAGGAGGTAGGACTGAACAAGCCTGTGGATGGGTACACCCGGTGATCATGATGCATTAAACGCTAGGCGCTGCACCAGTAGCAAAGCCTCAAGACCCCTCGCGCCCGCCGTCGCCCAATCCCTGGTTTTTATCCTGATCATGTCGAGTAGGCTAGTTAGGATGAGTCGGGTGTCTTCGAAGATGATCGTGTTGCGATGCTTCCATATGCATCATGCCACTAGCATGATGCAAACATGCCCTTCCAAGCAGAGGTCTGGGCGGAGAGGCATGTTTCCTACCACCAGCTCACCAGTCCACAAAGTCACCCCCATGACGGGTGGACGAGCCATCAACCGTATCCAAAAGAGCACCAAATGCCACATTGTGCATGAAAAGAAGCAGTCGTGAGGAGATGTGACATCATCTCCTCCGACTGGCCACATAATACATACATTTTGCTAGCATTGTGGGCATAACCTATAAGATACAAGATTGTTTAGACAACAGAGGTAAAACATGTAATTATTTTGCGTAATTGTCTAATGTCAGCGCAAGAAGTGTCTCTTAAATTCTATTTTTGTGTATAGAGGAGAGGGTGTATAGGTTCTATGTATAAAGTATTACATCGATCTTTCACCCTTGTCATTAAAAAAAATTCTAGTTCTTTATCATTCTCATTCTTTTGCCGCTGTCAGTCTTTAGCATTCCTTAGTTATCATTTAAAATTGGATTTGCCTTGTGAGTTATTTTTATTAACAATTACATTATTTTCTTAGCCTTGTTATTTTTTGATGCTTAGTTTGAGAAGTGGTCCTAGCAGCCAAGTTGTAATCATGCATATGTTACTATCTTTTTTATTCTTTACTGGTATTTTTTTATTCACGACCAGTATAATAGTTGGCGGGTCGAGCTGAGGTTGAGATCGTAGACAAATTGTGACTACTCTAGACTACGGCATGGTACTGTAGTACTCAACTTACAGTATTCAACTACTAATATGTACTCCAGGAGTAATATGCAGTATATACTATATAGTGCTCCCTCTGTATTGGTAGTGTCAAAAAACGACTTATATTTTGATACAGAGGGAGTACAATACAGTATACAATAAAACTGAATGCATGGGCATCCACTACAAGTCATTCCTCTTTTAACCTCGTGATTAATTAAAGCTATTCCATCCCAAGGTGCTACGAAATGGAAGGATCATATCAACATCCATGAACACGAAATCATGGATCAGACTGCCAAATTGGGGAGTGGATAAAGAACTTGACGCCATGCCAATTGTAATATACATGGCCAGGGCCTCTGCTTCTCTAGGAACCAAGAAGGCAAGGGAGAAATCAAACCCAAGAAGAAGGGGAGGAGAGAAGGGAGGAATTACTTGCTACAATAGCAAAGGAGTACTTGCTTGCCATCGCCAGAAGGATCCAAGAGGAGCATAAAAGCACAAGAGAGGATCCTGAGGAGGAGCACAATAGCAGAGGAACACATTAGCAGAGGAGGACAAGAAGGAAGGAGCAAAACAATAGAGGGGCAAATCCAGGGGAGGAGCAGAACCAACGGAGGGAGAGGAGTTGAATACTCCTAGCCACTACTGGTGGTGGCGGTGGGTCAGTGGGTGGCGGAGGCGGCCTAGTCCCAGGCGAGACAGGCATGCGGCTCGTTGTGGAGGAGCCTGGAAAGCTAGGGTTGCCATTTTTCCTCCTGTGGGCTGATCACTTATCCCTCCAAAATCAATTCGATCGATACAAACACGCCGACTAGCCTAGACCAGTCCACAACTAGTTGTTCAACCCCTCAACTCGCAGAGCTAGTCTACACGAAGAACCTAGTCGACAATCAGATTTGAGAATGTTAGACTAGTCGTGCGACTAGTCAACACTTGTCCTTCGAGTCATAATCCTTGAAGATAACCAAAAATAGGTGAAACATAATAGGAGTATAATTTAGCATTTTTTAGCTGTATAATTTACCATTAGTCATGGTAGGGTTTTGTGTAGCGAAGATTTTATTGCAAGACTCCATATTAACAGCTAGGATCAGAGGGACCTAGTTCTTCCTTGGTACTTGTCACTTAACATTAACTTAACTTTTTGTACTTAACATTAATCTTTTATCCATAATTGGATTGGAAATGTGTGACGATCTAAATAGTACCATCTCTCCATTTTTGTTTGCTCTTTTGTCTGAAACCATACATTTTCACAAATGCTCCTTCTATGGGTTTCCTGCTTTGCTGGGAGCCATGTGTTTTAGTTTTTTTCTAGTTTCTATTGTATCTACTAGATGACCCATTGCATCATTGGTACAAAGCCCGACTAAAGCCATGAAGCAAAGTGGCTTAAGATCAACATATGTTACGAATGATCGGCAAAGGGGCAAAAAGCAAATGCAAGTAAGAACTTAGTCGAGCTATTTAAAGGATTTTTTTCTTGAATTTCCTCCAAGTGATTATGCTCGTATTGCATTTATGCTTGCCTTGTATTTCCTCCAAGATCAACATATACCATAGTTGTGCTGCATCATCGCTTTCTCTTTGGGGAAATGCCGACGTATCTTCAAGCGACATCAGGCTTCGGCCATCGGAGGGTCGTCATCATCGTCATCGGAGCTTGTTCCGTCGCCAGAATCATCCGACAGCTCCATGTGCTCCCTGGTGTCAGTGTCAAAACCGGCGGATCTCGGGTAGGGGGTCCCGAACTGTGCGTCTAGGCCGGATGGTAACAGGAGGCAGGGAACATGATGTTTTACCCAGGTTCGGGCCCTCTTGATGGAGGTAAAACCCTACGTCCTGCTTGATTAATATTGATGATATGGGTAGTACAAGAGTAGATCTACCACGAGATCAAGGAGGCTAAACCCTAGAAGCTAGCCTATGGTATGATTGTTGTGTATGGAGTTGATTGCCTACGGACTACAACCCTCCGGTTTACATAGACACCGGATAGGGTTAGGGTTACATAGAGTCGGTTACAATGGTAGGAGATCTTGAATATCCGCATCGCCAAGCTTGCCTTCCACGCCAAGGAAAGTCCCATCCGGACACGGGACGAAGTCTTCAATCTTGTATCTTCATAGTCCAGGAGTCCGGCTGAAGGTATAGTCCGGCTACCCGAACACCCCCTAATCCAGGACTCCCTCAGTAGCCCCTGAACCAGGCTTCAATGACGACGAGTCCGGCGCGCAAATTGTCTTCGGCATTGCAAGGCGGGTTCCTCCTCCAAGTCCTTCATAGAAGATTGTAAACACCAAGAGTAGTGTCCGGCTCTGCAAAATAAGCTTCCACATATTGCCATAGAGAGAATAATATTAACACAAATCAAATCTGCTGACGTATTCCGCAGTGCGTCATCACACTACAGCCAAGTCCTTCACTCGAATCGTTTTCACTTTTCCACCTCAGCGTGTTTGCGAGGCGGTTTCCTTGGCACGTCTTGTCAAAGCAGAGATCGTGTGCCCCCCTTTTACGGGATTCTCATCAATACGGACGTGGGTAACCCAATCGTGCCCGTTAGCATGTTTTCTCGATTAAAGGCGAGTCCCAAACGGTTACGGGGAGGGCTCCTGGTATTCAACCTCTTATAAAGAGACCAGGGCCTTACTCCTTTCTCCAATCCCAAAACAAGTTCGCCCGTCGCCTCGAGTTCCAACACCCTAGGCTCCAGATTCCGGGCGCCTCAGACCTTCGACAATGTCCGGTTCCGACCTTCAAGCCCGATGGATGCCCTCCTCCGTCACGGAGAAGGACGTGCTAAAGTTGAGAGAGGCTAAGTTCTTGACCGCAAAAATTCCGCACAGGTTGCCTGCTCAAGGGCAGGCTATCCCCAGTCCCCAGCCCGGTGAGAGCATGGTGTTCGTGTCTCACTTCCTTCGGGGGCTAGGCTTCCCAATGGATCCCTTTGTGAGGGGATTGCTGTTTTATATTGGGCTGGAATTCCACGACTTAGCTCCGGAGTCCATCCTCCATATCTCCTCGTTTATCGTTGTATGAGAAGCGTTCCTCCGTGTTACCCCTCACTTCGGATTATGGCTCAAGACTTTCAAAGTGGAGCCGAAGATGATCAAGGGACGGCACGCAGAGTGCGGAGGCACTGTTATAAGCAAAAATGATGATGCTCCATGGCCCAAGGGCTTTTTTCAAGAGGAGCTAGGCTTGTGGCAACGAGAGTGGTTTTATATCACCGCTCCCCGGAGCACCAAGTGGGTGGCGCTTCCTGCCTTTCGCTCAGGTCCCCCACCACGGCTAGCGTCATGGGTTAACAGAGGGTTAGATTGGGGTTTGCCCAAAGACGTGCCCTTGTTACAGGGCCGCATTAAGGATCTCTTGGAAGGAGACCTCAGCCTGGTCAAAGTGACGCAGGTCATGCTGATTCGCCGAATATTGCCCGGCAAACGTCGCTCCCTTCGCTTGTGGGAGTTTAATCCAGAGGGACCGCGAGCTCTCCAGAATTTCATGGGCGCAACGCCCGCGGAGATGTATAAATTGTTCTTCGGATCACAAGAGATGTGTCCGGATTTAACCGAGGACGCAGGCCTAAGCTGCAATCGCCCGGATACTCAAGTAAGCAACCTTGTGCCCGGACCTTCTATCCGTATAATTGTCATAAACTTGCCCCTAAAAGAGCCGTCCTTTTAAACAGGAGTGGATAGCGAAGGCAAAGCTGATCAGGTGTCCGGCTCCCCTTCCTGAAACCAGGCCGGATCCCGTGCTGGTCAGGATGCTGGAAATAATGCCTTTGGAGGGGGAGGACAAGGAAGCTATGGCCTCCTTGAAGGAGGCTGCTCCGAAGGGAGGAACCGACAATTCCTCTCCTAAGGGGAAGAACAGAGCCGCCTCTGACGACCCGGAAACCATGGCCTCGAAGCGGGGGGAAAATCCTCGTCAGAGGGTCCGACGTCGGGGAGTTCCTCGGCCGAACTACGCCCTCAAGGGGATCAGCCCTCCAGCGAGCCGTAAGTAGATAAAGATTTTCCTTTTGAGGGATGAGGGAAATCCTTGATTTATATCTGAGAAGATTAACCGAATTTTTACCTTGTAGCTCAGACCTCAGCCCTTCTCAGCAGAGCTCGTCTTCGGGGGATCTCCTTCCGGAGATGATGGAGAGCGGGACGCCTCCCCCTGCCGTGCCGCCTAGCGAGGCGGGCGACCCTGAGGTGTCGTCGCGGAGGGTTTCTCCGAATCCGGCAGGGGCGGAAGATAGCTATGTGGCCCCCCGAGGTTCTCCGTGTCCGGCCTTCGAAAGAGGTCGTGGGACAAGTCCGTCACCGTCTGGTGCTCGGCCGGAGGAGCTAAAGATTCTGCTGGGGCGAGCTTCTATCTCGGAGGAGCACCGTGCATTGATGGGCACGGTGATTGAAAGGATCTCATCCGCAGAGAGCGGATTGCATGAGGCCGTCAAAAGTTTACTGACGGGTTTTGAGGTACATTAGATAATGTACACTTTTGTCAGTTGCGCATGAATAAGATGCGCCCTGTGTAGATAGTAGCCCCTGAGACTCTGCGCGTCGTCAAGAAATGACGGCACGCGGAGGATCATAATCCCAGGTCTAAGATGTCGCCTTTGAATGTAGGCGGCAGGGTGTCCGGAATCGAGCCGAACTAAAGATTTTGCCGAACTAAAGCGGCAACTGGACGTGGCAGATGCCGACATCGCGCTTGTCAACAAGCGGCTTGATGAGGCTCAAGGTATGTAATTCCTCGGGCGGCATCAGGTAAGAAGAGTTTTATGCCAGTGTCTTACGATGTGTGTGCTTGACGCAGATGGTGCGGCCGCCGTGGAGAGTCTTAGGGCAGAACTTGCCCGAGCTAAAGAACAAGCCAGAGAAAGTGATGCGGCTGCCAAGAAAGCCCTTGAAGAGCTGAGAGCCGAACAGGCTGCTCATTGCCGAAGCAAGGAAGAGATGGCCGAGATGGCCGAAAATTTAAAGAGTGTTGCAGACCGTTGTAGACTTCTTGAGAAAGAAGACCAGGCGAAACAGACGGACTTAGAGAAGGTCGTTGCCAATGCCAAGGACGCGCGCTCTGCGATGAGAGCTGCGAAGGAGGAGCTGCGTCAGGCCGAACAGATTGCGGCTGGAAAGCCCTTTATGCTGCGAAGGAAATTTTGCGATCCGAAGTTTGCTCCGTTGGACCGGATGTGGAGTGTGGAGGATACCTATCTGGATTTGGCAGCGAGTGCTGCTGATGCGACCAAACACTTTCGAGATCAGAAAGATCGCGAAGTGGAAAAGCTTTTCTGGTCGCAGTTTCACAATCCAGAGCGTCCACTGGCAGTGGACGATCGTTTGGCTCAATGGGCCGAACTGAATAGGTTGTCCGGACTCGCCATGAAGTACGTCATGGGTCATCTGTGGCCGAGGAGATCGGAGCCGAAGAGTTATTTCAGCTTGGTGCAGCAATTTCTTGACACGGTGCCGCGTATTAATGCAATGAAGAGGTCAGCATGCATAGAGGGCGCAAGGATGGCTCTTGCCCGTGTCAAGACATACTGGGCAGAGATGGAGACCACCATTGTTGCGTCCCGAGATTCGGACAAAAGCCGAGTACCCTCCGAGCACTATTTTCAGGAAGTCCTTGAAGGCGCTCGTGTAATAGAGACGCAGTGCTCGAAAGATGCTATGTTATGATAGCATATGTAATTATAAAGTAATATTTTGATAAACTGTAGTGGCCTTTTTATACTTGTGCCTTCAAGTATTGGGAACACCTTATGTGCGGCCGTTTTAAGATATATACAAAATCTGAAAGATGGCAGTCGTTGGCTTCAGCCCCCACGCACATAGTTCGGGGGTGCTCGCAGAAGACGCATTTTCACACTTAACCCAACGTCTTGGTCCTATAAAGGAGGTGATAGCGCAGCGGGCCAGGCAACCGGACTATAATGCTTTAACACTTTCACTTAGCCATAGGAGCTTGACAGTGAGACTATTTAGGTAGCCCCTTGGTGGCGACTGCGCTCGCCCGAGTTCGGGGCGCGTATGTGCCTGACCGGGAAGCGGCCCTTCGTTAAAGCGGAGGAATCCGATAGATTCCGATAGGTCATCGAGTGGCTGACCAGTCTCACGCTACATCATGACAGTCAGTTTTCGGCTTTCTCTACTGAGGTGCTCGCCCGGCCGAACCGGGGCACAATCGCAGTAGTTCTCCTGGTGCTACCTTAGCCGATAGAGCAGAACGTAAGGTAGCCGAACTCAGGAGCCGGGCAACCCAACATTTGACCAAAGACATGATTCGGAGCTGATGCATATAATGCCAAAACTCACGACGTCAAACACTCCCTAAGGTGTTTGGTCTTTATGAGTGCGGGCGAAACAACACTCTTTATTATTAAAAAGCCCCTAGTGTCCAGGTACGTGCAAATTTTTTGACGTGGCCACATGCCAAGACGCCAGCCTCCTCCTTGGTTATATCAGAAAGAAAAAACCAGGGGATGTGTAGCAACAAGAGACAGTAAAAAAGGTTTACGCAGGGTCTTAATCTAAAAAGAATCCTTTAGGACGGGTCCCTACTACACGTCTGCACCTGTGTCTCTGTTGTGCCGTATCCTGGACGGGCACCGCACGACGTTCATCTGTAAAAGAGAGGAACTGAGTTGAAAATGAGTCGTGCCGAACAGAAGTTTAAAATAAACAAAGTATAAAGTAAAATATATAAGATTGAGCTTTATTCTCTCTTATTGTATATGCGTGGAGCCCCTAGTGCGGGGGTATGTGGCCTCTAGGCCTGCATCAATGATGATTTTGCACCGAACTCGTCTATCCGCGTTTGTGGTCTTGAATGACCTATTTCGAAGTTTTTTGGCCGGTGAGGCCATTTTGCTGTGGGGCTGTCAAAGCGGCCGCACAGTCCTCCTCTTGGGGAGGCGCACTTTAGTGCTTCCCCTTCAAAGAGATGATGCCTCGTGGACCGGGCATCTTAAGCGTGAGAGATGCATAATGCGGTATTGCGTTAAAGCGGGCGAAAGCTTCGCGTCCCAGTAGTGCTTGATAGCGACTTGAGAACGGGACGATATGGAAGGTTACCTTTTCGCGGCGGAAGTTATTGGCAGAGCCGAATATAACTTCGAGCCGGAGAAAACCCATACAATGGGTGTCCGGACCAGGTGTTACCCCTTGAAAGGAGGTTTTGCTGTGGCGGATTCTTGTTGGGTTTATCCCCATGTGATGGATTGTATCCTGATATATCAGGTTTAGTCCACTGCCGCCGTCCATAAGGACATTTGAAAACCGGAGTCCGCCAATTATTGGATCGAGTATCAAGGCAGTCCAGCCTACATTCTTGATATTTCTAGAATAATCTAGCTGATCGAAGATGATCGGTTTTGACAACCAGTGGCAGGACCCTTTGGGGATGGGCCGTGTGGTGCGTACCTTTACGGGCGCCGCACGTTTTGTTATGTGAAGTGAGTTCACTGTTTTTACTTCTTGTGGGAAGTTCTTTTGTTTCCTGGTGCTCTGCTTTTGGGGTTCGTCCTCGTCTTCGCTTGGTGTGTCGAGCCCCTTGTGTTCGGCATTGAGTCTGCCGGATTGTTTGAAAACCCAACAGTCTCTGTGGGTATGGTTAGCAGGCTTCCCGGGAGTACTGTGTATCTGACATATCCTGTCCAGGATTTTATTTAGGTTGGATGGATCGTCCCTGTTATCCTGGGGGGCGATTTTGCCTGATTTTGTCGTGAGCCTTTGAATCCGGCATTGACTGCCGTGCTCTTCGGACTTTTGTCCTTAGTCCAGCGACGGTCCTTGTTGCGTCGCGGTTTTCCGTTTCCATCCCTAGTTTCGGATGTACTTGGGTCGCTGGGGCTGCACCTTGCCAACCAGCTGTCCTCCCCTGCACAAAAGCGGGTCATGAGGCTTGTTAGTGCGGCCATTGTTCTTGGCTTTTCTTGGCCGAGGTGTCTGGCGAGCCATTCGTCTCGGACGTTATGCCTGAAAGCTGCTAAGGCTTCGGCGTCCGGACAGTCGACTATCTGATTCTTTTTAGTGAGGAATCTATTCCAGAACTGCCGAGCTGATTCTCCGGGTTGTTGAGTTATGTGACTAAGATCGTCTGCATCCGGAGGGCGGACATAGGTCCCTTGAAAGTTTGCTCGGAAAGCATCCTCGAGCTCTTCCCAGCTTCCAATTGTGTTTTCGGGAAGGCTTTTAAGCCAATGCCGGGCTGGCCCTTTAAGCTTAAGGGGTAAATATTTTATGGCGTGGAGATCATCTCCTCTAGCCATGTGTATGTGGAGGATATAATCCTCGATCCAAACTCCAGGGTCTGTTGTTCCATCATATGCCTCTATGTTTACGGGTTTGAATCCCTCTGGAAATTCATAGTCCAGGACCTCATCGGTGAAACATAGGGGGTGTGCGGCGCCCCTGTATTTGGGTGTGCCGGATTCTGATGATGGCTTCATAGCGTTGCTTACGAGAGCTTGCTTTCTTGGCCCATAAATGGACCTGACTGGGCCATGATGCGAATCCTTAAGTGGGTCGCATGCCGATTTAGGTGCGGCGCCGCTTGCCGCTTTATGGGGTCGTCTATCCGACCGTGTGGCTTTCTCATTTTTTGAATGCGAGGGCTCTAGGGCCTCTTCGTCGAATTCAGGCAGTAGCTTTCTTTTCGGATAGCTTTTAGTGCGGCGACTGTCGCCGTATTTATCTGCGGTATTGATTACTTTGCTCCATCTAATCCGGAGTGCATCTTCCGCTGTTTTTAGCTTCCGCTTCTGCTTTTTTAGGCTGCGTGCAGTTGCAACGAGCCTCTCGTGGAGATTCTTCTGCTCCATAGGTTTATCCGGCGTGAGGTCGTCCGGAATGCCGTTTTCGCCGGAGGAGGGATGTTCGGTTTCTCTATCCGTGTTGCCCTGTTCGGACGGTTGCTCTAAGGCCTGCTCGTCGTCTACCGGCTCGTCCTGCTCTATGGCTGGGTTTTTGTCGAGGCGGGGCTTGGGTCGGCGTTTACGCCGACGCTTTGATTGCTTTTCGGGGGGTCGATCTCCCGTCCCATCCCCTTTTTCCTCGTTGTCGCTTCCTTTAGGGGTATCCACCATGTACACATCGTGAGATGAGGTGGCTGTCCAATGCCCTATGGGCGTTGGTTCGTCGGTATCTCCTGCATCGTCATCCATGCTGTCGATGTCTCCGGAGTCGAAGTTGAGCACGTCGTTTAAATTGTCGACAGTGGCTACCAAGTGGGTGGTGGGTGGGCTTTGAATTTCTTCATCGTCCGTATCCCATCCTCGCTGACCGTAGTTCGGCCAGGGCTCTCCTGATAAGGAGAGAGACTTGAGAGAGTTCAGGATATCGCCAAAAGGCGAGTGCTGAAAGATGTCTGCGGCGGTGAACTCCATTATCGGCGCCCAATCGGATTCGATCGGCAGGGGCGCGGGGGGTTCGGAGTTCGGAAAGGAGTCCGGATCCTTGGAGTCACGGGTCGTGCAGAGTGCGGGGCTAGCGTTCGGCTCGATCGCTTTGGGATCGCAGCCCCCGAGGTGACGTCCAACCGCTCATCCTCGATTGGCGCAATAGGCTCCGAGTTAGGGGTCGGAACCGATGCGTGTGCGGCCTCCAGGACACTATCCGGGGGCAGAGCTAGATCATGCCCCTCGAGATAGTGCGGCGCGCTTGGCCGTGGCTCGAACCCGTCGAAGATCAAGTCTCCGCGGATGTCAGCCGTGTAGTTTAAGCTTCCAAACCTGACTTGATGGCCAGGGGCGTAGCTTTCGATCTGCTCCAGGTGGCCGAGCGAATTGGCCCGCAGAGCGAAGCCGCCGAAGACGAAGATCTGTCCGGGGAGAAAAGTCTCACCCTGGACCGGCATCGTTGTTGATGATCAAAGGAGCCATCGGGCCTAAAGGCGACGACACAGAGGAACTCTCAATGAAAGCACCAATGTCGGTGTCAAAACCGGCGGATCTCGGGTAGGGGGTCCCGAACTGTGCGTCTAGGCCGGATGGTAACAGGAGGCAGGGAACACGATGTTTTACCCAGGTTCGGGCCCTCTTGATGGAGGTAAAACCCTACGTCCTGCTTGATTAATATTGATGATATGGGTAGTACAAGAGTAGATCTACCACGAGATCAAGGAGGCTAAACCCTAGAAGCTAGCCTATGGTATGATTGTTGTGTATGGAGTTGATTGCCTACGGACTACAACCCTCCGGTTTATATAGACACCGGATAGGGTTAGGGTTACATAGAGTCAGTTACAATGATAGGAGATCTTGAATATCCGCATTGCCAAGCTTGCCTTCCATGCCAAGGAAAGTCCCATCCGGACACGGGACGAAGTCTTCAATCTTGTATCTTCATAGTCCAGGAGTCCGGCTGAAGGTATAGTCCGGCTACCCGAACACCCCTAATCCAGGACTCCCTCACCTGGCATGCCTCTAGAGGAAGCGATCTTGCTCCATCACGTGCCTCTTCGCCTTCGCCTTCGTCAACACGCCATGCCCAGACAGCGTGATACCAAGCCGGAGCGCTTTGGCGTTCTGCCGCCGGAGCCGCCACGCATCCAACTTCACCGTTGTCAGGGAGTGTTGGAGGACGGGCACTATGAGTGCCTATTAGGGATCAATCGGCGTGCGCAATTGCCCGGCGCCTCAGCGACACGTCGCCCGCCTCCAGGGCCTCCCTCGCGTCTTGGTGCTCGCGCCGTGCGGCCCGCACCTCCTACTCGGGCGTCCTCGACCGGCCCGTCGCTGGCGAGGGAACAAGCACCCAATGGTGCCCGTGCACGCCCTCCGAAGGTAGAAGGGGTGTGATCGTGGGGAAGCGGCGTACTTGTAGTGGGGCGGAGCGGGCGACGGTGCCACCGGTGCTGTGCACCGGATGGGATGACTTGGCAAGGTCGCCCGCACTGCTACGACGGGACGGCCCGACAACGTCGCTCTGCGAACTGGGACCTCTACTGCAACCCCGATCTAGACGCGAGCAGCGCAAAGCGATGCGGAGAGCGACTACATCGACGTCGCTCTTGTCGCCGCCGGAGTCAGAGCTGCTCCGGTCATCCGCCATGGATCGAACACGGAGAGGAAATGACATATTAGGAAGATGAGTGGACACAGAAAGTGAAGTGGACTGAGTGTACTGCGGTCTAGGGTTTATCAAAGGGGATATTGGTGGGGTTGGGGAGAGCCGGGCTGACGTGGCAGACGCGCCCGGGTCACGCTATATCTTATTTATATTTGGGCTAGATATGAGGGGCGCTGGATAGACCGAGTGTTTGAGAGCAGCTTTAGACGTCCAGATGGATCGGCTTTTTTTTTATCGGTCAATGACCAGGCCGTTTGTCCGGAGGTTTGAGGTGGGTTTGATATGCCCAGGTGTAGATGCTCTCGGTCAGGACTCTAGATACACAGGCAGACAACGGCAGATTTGTTTACGTCGTTTGATGACAAGTTGAGATGATTGCTTTATTGTTGGGGTCCGGAAAGAGAACATATAACAATTTTGCCGGCTGTCGTTATGTGATCAACATGTCAGGATGCGCAGGAAAATGGATAACGATACACTGTCCCGGGACCCCTCAAAAAAAAAAGATACACTGTCCCGGGCCCCGACAAATGCATGCATCGCATGATCTATTTTCTGCAGGAGTTTAATCACCATCACCGCCAGAACTATATCATTGAGAAACTAAAGCATTCCTACCCCGATTTGCATTATTTCATTTCTATATTATTATGTATGTACTCGCAGTCAGGGGGGAGGAAACGTGAAATTAACGAAGGAGTCATCAGGGGAATGGAAGAAGAACAGAACGGCAACCAGATTGTTTCATTTTTTAAGACAAGTACGCGAGAAGAGAGATGGAGAGGTCCACTCAGTCCACCGATAAGTTTCGAGATCGAGAGCCTGATTCCTCGGTGCTGGCCACCATTGGCCGGGATACTAACGAAAAGCCTGTGAAAGCAAGTTCGATTTTCTCTATCTAAACAAGATTTGACGGATGCATTTTAAACTCTTGATCGAACCAAGGTTTGACAAACTGAGGTTCAACCCCCCCCCCCCCCCCCCCCCCCCCCCGAGTTAGGTTATATTCGTGCACGATTTCGTTCCCATATACGGTGATAGAGACACAAATCGAACGCACAACGTAGGCTCACGAGTCACGATCCAGTCGAGTACTCCGTAGGAGTAAATATTTATTTCCGATGTGACGCGCGGGTGCATGTAACACGAGCGAGCGACGGCACCTCGCCGCGGCGGTTGGTGGGGAGACGAATAACCATACTCTACTCGACCACCAGCATCGTTAATAAAAGATCAAAAAAAAAAAGCATCGTTAATGAAGTACGCGAGCGGCGCAACTGCACAAACATGCATGGACAGCGCCCCCTGTCTCCAAACCATGCCATCCGCGTGGGCTATAGCATAAACTTTGTGTCACTTACTGATACAGTCACGGTCCACGGTGTGCTGACAAGGCACACATGTACTACCAATTATCACAATCATGTACTACCAATTATCAAAATCATGAGGGGCTGAGGAATATATAGCAGCCAAATGATGTAGCACCAATCAAAATGATTGATGTATATTATGTTTCCAGGATGATGCCATGTTTGTATCTTCACAAACTACCCTCTTCACAAATCCGTGAAGATGAGATTTGGTAATAGGTTCATTAGATTGATTCAAGGGCTCACTGATGACGGCTATGGGCCCAAGGCGCTGACCCTTAGGGTCACGTGCACGAAGATTTTTTCCATATACGCCAACAGTCGTTCGTTGGATCAGGAAACTTAGTGTAATTTTTATTGTGTTTGGAGTGTTTTGTACTTCTAGCGACCATTTATAATAGATTTTGGTCCTTTCCACAAAAAAACTGACACAAAGGTGAACGATTAACCTTGTTCTCCCTGTGAGAGCCCCTTGAGAGTCAACCGAGAGGAGCCCCTTTTCCTTTCCTCCTCCACCAGCGAGGCCGGTCGAGTGAGGCCGAACTTGTGCATTCTAGATGTGCATGTTATCAGTGGCCCTGCAGGAGTCGCGAGGGCTCTAGCCATGGTGGTTGGCTACCGACAGGCTCCATCATGTCGCTGAATCCTATGGGTGCAGGTTGGCCTTTGTTCTTTCTCCCGGCTAAGGAACCAAAAGAAAGGCGGTGCATCTTTTTTAGACTAGCCAGAGTGGGAGTAACTTCAGCAGTAACATCAAGTCCAACTCAACAAATTTGCTTATGTGGCAATGAATTAATGAAGAGAGAGGTAGTTATAGTAACTTAGCTAGTTACTGTAACATCACATATCCCAATGTAATATAAGTCTATAACCTAATAAATGAATCTTTGCATGTTACCACACTTAAGTTACTACCCACTATGAAGGTAGTAACATAGTCTAGGGATATGTGTATGTTACTAGTGTATGTTACTATCCATTGTGGCTAGTCTTAGGCTGGTCACAGTGGGGAGGAACTTAGGAGTAACATCACACACTCCAATACAACTTTGCTTATGTGGCACGTATTTAATGAAGAGAGAGGTGCTTGTGGTAACTAGCTAAGTTACCGGAACATCACACATTCCAAGAAACAATGTGTCTATAACCTAATAAATACATCGTTGCATGACACTACATAGATGTTCCTACCCACTATGGAGGTAGTAACATAGTCTAGGGAAGTGTGAAGTTACTAGCTTATGTTCTTGCCCATTGTGACCAGCCTTATGGAGTTTGCAACGAGGTGTCGCGGAAGCTTCACCATCCCAAGTGGTGCCATCCCTGGCAATGACGAGGTTGCGTCCGTGTGGAATACGAGGAGGACTTGATTGTCCTTTTCATCTAGATGTTGGGATTCTCCTTGTAAAAGTTAGTGACCAATCTGCATTTTAGGTTTATGGATCTTTTGTAAGTTGATGTATTCCAGCGATTTATCATTAATGAAGCTTTGGGGGTTTGGGACCTCTCTCTTGTTCAATTTTTTTTCATAAACTGCATGAAGAGATTTGGTTAATTGTTGTTGACCCATCAGCAACGTTGCCACACATTTTTCTACAATTCTTTTGGAAACATAGTATAAACGCGGGCGCTTACATAAATGCACGTATACTCACACCTATGAACTCACGCATACACCATATACATATTAGCATCTTCGAGAGGCTGAGCCGACAGTGAAGTCATCACAAACATCTTGTTGGAATTTTGCTAGTAGGCCTTTGGCCCAAAGCCCAACTAAAATTCTAAAATTCTCTTGGCCCATTCATGCACACATGTGAGTGGGGTGAGTGAGACTAGAGTTTAGTCTCACCATGGAAGTTGAGAGAGACTTGCACCACTTTATAAGGTGGGCTCTTCTACCACTTGTATGAGCATGAGAAGATGAGACCGACACGCGCGCTCCTCCTCCACGCTCGCCTCGCCATGCCTCGTCACGCCGCGCCGCGGGTTGCAGGATTGAGCCGAGCCGAGGACAGAGCTATGCACGTTGTCTATATTTTTGCTGCTCGGGAAAAATTAATTAGTCATTAATTAATAATTAACGGACGCGTTAATTACCGAACCATTTCCGATTCTTTTAGGTTGTGACGACTCGGATGTGGGGTTTACTCCCACGACCTACCCGCGCACTATATAGTCAGGCAGACGTCTACCCTAGCCGTCGCCGCTTCGTATGGTTTCACACCACCGTTCCAGGTCATTGCGCCGCCAAGCAAGTCTTCTCCATCCCTCCTTTCGGCGTGCACCGGGAGAAGAGACAGCAGGCCTTCAGAACCCCGCCTCTCGTGATCCTGTACAGGAGAGGGGCGATCAGGTTTTTGGGAAGCGCACTCGCGTGACTGCTGGCAGCGACGACTTCGCGAACAACGACTTCTTCCCCGACCTCGGAAAACTCATCCTCGACGACATGTGCGACGACGCGTCAACGCCAGCGGTGCTGTTCCCGCTGCACCGTATGTGATTATATCCTTCTTGTTCAAGATCGTGATAGAATTCATGTTTCTTGTATGTGCCCTAGATGTGATCTGTTCATCTACTATGCTAGTTTGCATGATTAGTTTAATCTCTGCAATTGCTGTCATGATTTATTATCTATTTATTTGGATTAAATCTTGTAGTAATTTGCTCATATTTCCAACAATCCAAAAACCTGATTATAGGCAATTTACTCCGAGTGGTTTTGCTGCGCATCTGAAGCCACCTGCCTTTAAGGGGGTGCAATATAAGAGGTGACGCATGAGAGCAGTCTACTGGTTTCAGACCATGGGCTGTTATGACACCACTAAGGGCAAACCTAAGGGCGATCTTAATTCAGCACAGCTGGAAGCTTTTGAGAAGATCGATACTCTCTTTAAAGACACTCTTCTGAGTGTTCTTGATGATTCTATTATGGATTCGTATATGTCGTTTGACAACGGCAAGGATATGTGGGCTGCGCTCGAGGCCAAGTTTGGTGCCTCGGACGCCGGCAGCGAGTTGTACGTCATGGAGCAATTCTATGACTACAAGATGACTGATGAGCGCTCTGTTGTACAGCAAGCTCATGAGATACAGTCGCTCACAAAATAATTTGAGTACTTCAAGTGTGTGTTACCGGAAAAATTTGTTGCCGGAGGCATCATTGCCAAGCTTCCACCTTCGTGGAACAATTTTTCTACTTCACTAAAACAGAAGAGACATGAGTTTTTCGTTGCGGATCTCATTGGTACTTTTGATGTTGAAGAGAAGGCGAGAGGAAAAGACACACGTGCTCGAGTTGCCGAGGGAGCTTCTAGTGCCCACATGGTACAAAAGAAGAACTTCCAGCCCAACAAGTTCAAAAATAACAAGAACAAAACTCAGGGCAAAGGCAAGTTTGATACAAAGAACAAGCCATCACATTCTACCAACTTCAAGAAGAATTCTCATAAGAAGGGGAAGGGACTTTGCCATGTCTGCGGTGATCCTAATCACTGGGCTCCGAATTGTCCTAACCGCTTTGAGGAGCACGGACATGAGAAGAGCGGCAAGTCCTCTAATGTTATCATCGGTGATACTGATATGAAGGAATCTAGGTACGGTATTCTTCCTACCATCCTTTCAGTATTTCAATCTCCTGATTGGTTAATTGACACCGGTGTCAATGTACATGTTTGTGTTGACGCCTCCATGTTTTCTTCTTACCAGGTCACAGGGACTTCTCCCGTGCTGATGGGGAATGGGTCACATGCCATTGTTCGAGGTGTTGGTACGGTCGATCTGAAATTTACTTCGGGGAAGACCGTGCGTCTGAAGAACGTTCATCATGTGTCATCCATCAATAAAAATCTCGTTAGCGGTTCCCGTTTATGTCGAGATGGTTTTAAGTTGGTTTTTGAATCCAATAAAGTTTTAATTTCTAAGTATGGACAATTTCTTGGAAAAGGCTATGAGAGCAGAGGCTTGTTCCGCCTATCTTTGTTAAATATTTGCACTATAGTTATTAATAATGTTTGCCACAATAATGAGTCTGATATTTGGCATTCACGACTTTGTCACATTAACTTTGGTTGCATGACACGGCTAGCCAATATGAATTTAATTCCGAAAATCTCTACTATCAAAGGCTCCAAGTGCCAAGTATGTGTGCAAGCTAAGCAACCTCGCAAGTCACATAAGACTGCAGATGCAAGAGACTTGGCACCACTAGAGCTTATACATTCTGATCTTTGTGAGATGAATGGTGTGTTGACAAAAGGTGGAAAGAGATACTTCATGACCTTGATTGATGACTCCACTAGATATTGTTATGTGTATCTTCCGAAATCAAAAGATGAGACTTTAACTTTCTTCAAAAACTATAAACTGAGCCAGAGAACTAACTTCATCAAAAAATTAAACGGCTTAGGTCCGATCATGGTGGAGTGTATTTTTCCAATGAATTTGATCTATTTTGTGTGGAACACAGTATAATCCATGAGAGGACGCGTCCCTACTCACCTCAGTCAAATGGGGTAGCCGAAAGAAAGAACCGAACTCTAACTAATATGATTAACACCATGTTAGACACATCGTGTCTCTCCAAGGAATGGTGGGGGAGGCACTAATGACTGTGTGTCATGTCCTAAACCGAGTTCCCACAAAGCATAAAACCATGACTCCATTTGAGGAATGGGAAAGGAAAAGATTGAAACTCTCTTACCTACGTACTTGGGGTTGTATGGCGAAAGTCAATATACCAATTCCTAAGAAGCGCAAGCTTGGACCAAAAACAGTGGATTGTGTTCTTATGGGCTATGCTTTTCATAGCATTGGCTATAGATTTCTGATAATAAAATCTGAGGTATCCGAAATGCATGTTGGTACGATTATGGAGTCAAACGATGCAACTTTTTTTTGAGGACATATTTTCTATGAAGGATATGTCGAGTTCATCAAATCAGGAGATACCTACTCCATTTAGTGAGGAATTCGCTGTAATTCCTAAACCCACCATTGTGAAGGAACACGTTGAGAATCCTGTTGAGGGTGACAATGGAACTCCTGTGAGGAGTAAGAGACAGAGGACTGCAAAGTCTTTTGGTGATGATTTCATTGTGTACCTTGTGGATGACACACCCAGGACTATTTCAGAAGCCTATGCATCTCCTGATGCTAACTACTAGAAGAAAGATGTTCGTAGCGAGATGGATTCCATCTTAGCTAACAGAACCTAGGAGATCACTGACCGTCCTTATGGGTGCAAACCTGTAGGATGTAAGTGGGTGTTCAAGAAGAATCTTAGACCTGATGGTACGATTGAAAAGTACAAGGCACGGCTTGTGGCTAAGGGTTATACCTAGCAAGAAGGTGAAGACTTCTTTGATACTTACTCACCCGTGGCTAGACTGACCACAATTCGGGTGCTACTATCACTGGCTGCCTCACATGATCTTCTCGTTCATCAAATGGATGTTAAAACGGCTTTTCTAAATGGAGAGTTGAAGGAGGAAATTTACATGGATCAGCCAGATGGTTTTGCAGTAGCTGGTCAGGAAGGAAAGGTGTGCAAGTTATTAAAGTCTTTATATGGCCTTAAACAAGCTCCTAAGGAGTGGCATGATAAGTTCGAAAGAACATTAACTGCTGTCATCTTTGTAGTAAATGATGGTGACAAGTGTGTGTACTATCGCTATGGTGGGGGTGAAGGAGTTATTCTTTATTTGTATGTCGACGACATTCTGATCTTTGGAACCAAACTTGATTTAATCAAGGAGGTTAAGGATTTCTTATCTCGTTGCTTTGAGATGAACGATCTAGGAGTAGCTGATGTTATCTTAAACATCAAGCTGTTGAGAGATGAGATTGGTGGGATCACACTGCTTCAGTCTCACTATGTAGAAAAGATCTTGACTCGTTTTGGGTATAGCGAATGCATGCCTTCTCCAACTCCATATGATGCCAGTGTGTTGTTTCGAAAGAATCGACGGATGGCTAGAGATCAACTGAGGTATTCTCAAATTATTGGCTCGCTTATGTATTTGGCGAGTGCCACGAGACCTGACATCTCTTTTGCTGTGAGCAAGCTGAGTCGGTTTGTGTCAAAACCGGGAGATGATCATTGGCATGCACTTGAGAGAGTTATGCTCTACTTGAAAGGCACTGCGAGCTATGGGATTCACTACACCGGGTGTCCAAAGGTACTGGTGGGTTATAGTGACTCAAACTGGATATCTGATGCTGATGAGATCAAAGCCACAAGTGGTTATGTTTTTACACTTGGTGATGGCGCTGTTTCCTAGAAGTCTTCCAAGCAGACCATCTTAACGAGGTCAACTATGGAAGCAGAACTCACAACATTAGACATTGCCACTGTTGAAGCAGAGTGGCTTCGTGAGCTCTTGATGGACTTACCTATGGTTGAAAAACCAATACCTCCTATCCTGATGAACTGTGATAATCAAACTATGATAGTCAAGATAAACAATTCTAAGGACAATACGAAGTCCTCAAGGCATGTGAAGAGGAGACTAAAATCTGTCAGAAAATTGAGGAACTCCGGAGTTATTACGTTGGATTATACCCAAACATCGAAAAACTTGGCAGATCCCTTCACAAAGGGTTTATCACGTAATGTGATAGATAATGCATCGATGGAGATGGGTTTGAGACCCACTGCATGAGTTGTCCATAGTGGTAACCCACTCTATGTGATCGGAGATCCCGTGAAGTAGAAGTGGGAGACAAGCTGTTGGTCAGCTGGGAGGAGAGTATCCCTATATTAATTATCCCACTCCATGAAGATGCAATACTCTTCTGATCTGCATGGCAGGTTGATACTTATCTTAATGTGTTCCAAATGGCTTATTCAGGTAAGCAGAGATGTTGTCCTGCAGAGCATCCCCTGAGGAATACACCTATATGAATTTGACTGTTAACGTCGCAGTCTGTGAGAATTGGGTGTTCTCTAATAAATTCATGAAAGGCCCTGGAGTATGACGTATACGCTCCACCCGCGGGGAAGCCTTGCGGCAGCCCAGTATCGGTCAAGAATTTGTGTGAAATTAGTTTCGCAGAAAACTTGTAGTTCAAGGAATAGTCCACTATTCAAGTTGTGATCTAGTATAGCATAAAACTCTAAGTGGAAGTTCAACTTCACAGTCTTCACTAAACACCAGTATATAAACAATGTTTTGGAACTAAATGATGATATGTGCCAATGAGACTTTGTGGGGGATTGTTGGAATTTTGCTAGTAGGCCTTTGGCCCAAAGGCCAACTAAAATTTTGAAATTCTCTTGGCCCAATCATATACACATGTGAGTGGAGTGAGTGAGACTAAAGTTTAGTTCCACCACGGAAGTTGAGAGAGACTTGCACCTCTTTATAAAGTGAGCTCCTCTACCAGTTGTATGAGCATGAGAAGAGGAGACCTACATGCGCGCTCCTCCTAGCTCGCCTCGCCACGCCACGCCTCGTCACGGCGCGCCGCGGGTTGCGGGTTTGAGCCAAGCGGAGGACAGAGCTATGCACGTTGTCTATATTTTTGAGTCAGACAGACGTTTACCCTAGCCGCCGCCGCTTCGTATGTCAATGCCGACGGTGCTGTTCCCGCTGCACCATATGTGATTCTATCCTTCTTGTTCGAGATCGTGCTAGAATTCATGTTTCTACTATGTGTCCTAGATGTGATCTATTCATTTACTATGCTAGTTCACATGATTAGTTTAATCTCTGCAATTGATGTCATGATTTATTTTCTGTTTATTCGGATTAAATCTCGTAGTAAGTTGCTCATATTTCCAAGACATCTCACAGTTGATGAGCATATTATACCGTTGAACAAGTAGCACCGGTAAATCTAAAATAAATGTAGGAAAATGCGACCGCAATGGCAAGTGTAAGGATTGAACTCGAATGAACCTAGCCATGTAAGAAAAGCTCAGTTTGCTCCTCGGAATTTTCTAGTAGTCTAGAATTGTCGGTAGATAGACATACCGTGTGGTTCCTAGCAGATCAAATGTCAGTTAGTACTGAGTGTATGTATGTACACCTTTGTTTTTATTTATTTCACATATTAGCTTTGTTTTAAGTCAAATTTTGCAAACATTTTCCAGGTTTATACAACATATTATTAACATTCATAATATTAAATCAATACCATGACAATCATAATTGAATATATTTCACCTTATATATTTTTTATTGTGAAAGTTTAGACTGTTTTATAGTATATAATTGGTCAAACTTTATGAAGTTTGACTTACGTCAAAACTAACATGTTGAGTCAATAAAAACGAGGCAATATAGAACTGCTATTTCTAGCTCATGCATGGCGCGTCACTTTGAAAGGGCGGGTTGAGTTTTAAGCTTATTAACACGGCGGGCAAGAAACATAAGTCGTATGATTTCTGAGTGGTTTTTGAAAGGGCAGCTGAATGGTCAGAGACTTAAGCACTATATTGTTAGTAACCCTCTTGAGGTGGACACCATTATTATACAGGAAATTGCTCCATAGGAATTCATCAGAAAAAAATTATATAAGGATCGAGGATCCTAGAAAGGAATAGGTACGTAGAAAGGTATGAAAATCATCTCCAAAAAATCTAGAAAAAAAAATCATTTTTGGCAGTTTTGAAGAAAATAAAAAATACCGGGCAAAAGAGCCATACGAGAGGGTGCTTATGGGCCCCATGCGGGCACCTCTAGCCATATGGTGGCCTTGGACACCGTCTCGACTCCTTCTTTCGCCCGATGACTCCTTCCGCGTGCAATTTTTTTATTATTAATATCCCTAAATTCTCTTGATCTATATATCACACTTTTTCATCTCCTTTCATTTCAAGTTGTTTATGCCAGGAATTACTAGGATTTGGATCAACATGTTTTCGTTGAGCTCGTCAAAGGATCAATTCTTCTAGAAGGTCATCAACCCTTATCTCCCTGGTGTGATGACACACCCTAAAACCTTACAATTTAGGGTGTTGTGCTTCAAATCTAGGAGGAGGAAGCACCGAAGAAGGAGGAGAAAGAGAAGACCAAGCCTGGAAATGTTGAACTAGAGATTTTTGGATGAAAAAAGATGGTGGAGCATGGGGTGGATGCAAACAATTCTATGATCTCGGAGATGACTCGAACTCATGATGAAGAAATTGTTGATCTATGGAAGGAGATCCACAGCCTCTGCCATAAGGCAAAAAACCTCCAACTGAAGCTCTATGACATGTAGAATCAAAACTGTGAGTACAAATCTATGTCCAATATGATAACTTTATCGTCAACTTACAGAGCTCTGGAGACTACTTCATCTTTTGTGGATGGATGTCCCATGGCATGGAAGCTCGAAGATGATCCTGCTCCCGAGTCTCCGCCTCCATCACCACAAAAGGACCCAACATGAGTTAATGGGTAGAGGCATCCTCCTAGGCTTGTTCCAAGCTTGGGGGAGGTGTTGTTGTATCTTTTACATTATTCTTTTTTATCCTTGGTCATACTGTGATTTAGAGAATTTATAGTTCTGTATAGTGGTTGTGAGATGTTCTATTTGCTCCTTCAGAGAAATTATCAATGTATCTGTTGGTGTGAGGTTATAAAATAATTAAAGAGATGGCATGACACTTCTTTTTGTTTTTCGTAATAATATATTCTAACCCTGCATTTCACTCTTATAGAATTATCTCATGGGAGATTATGAATTTACATGTGGGGATAAAATGAATAAAAGTTATTGAGAATTAACAAACAAGCATTGGTCACTTGAAGCAATTCATGAAACTTAGTGTAAGGAAGAGAGATATCACATGCAAATATATCACTTGGACATCTTTTATGATTGTGAATTCTCAATGTATATCTTAGAACATGAACCAATTGGTTTGGCTAGACATGGAAGACAACCTAATGAATGCATTGTTATGTACCTCTATATTTATTTTTCATGGATCCTCCAACAAGCATGGTTTATTTGAGCCTTTGCTAGCCCAATACCACGTGCTAAGCATGAATTCTTCTTGTGCATCAAAACCCCATTGAATCTAGTAACATCCATGAGTGTCTACTATACCAACCTATTGGTCAAGAAATGTCTTCCAATTAAATTGTCCTCGGTGCAGGTACAAAGTTACCATTTAATTGAGTGTAAGTTTTTATTGGAAGGGAATTAAATCTTTACATAAACTTGTGATGGGGAGTAAGACCATAATAATAACGCAAATGGATGCCATCATAAAAAGAAATGTAAAGTAAATTTTTCCTCCATTAAACTCTTATGCATCCAAAACCCAGTAAGCGCATGACAATCCCGACTTCCCTTTGCGAATGACCTATATTTTATTTTTATGTCGAGTCAACTCCTTTGAGCCATCCTAATCTCTTAAAGTAAACATAGTATGTTGGAGAAAGATTCAAGAACATATAAATTACTCATGTGCATAACTATGTTAGTTCAGCACCGTTGACATCATCACCGAGATAAATACGTAAAGAAGCTAAGCACTTGCTAAACTTCATTTCTTCCTTGTGTCTGGTTTGAAACGTATTCATTCTGAAAGTTTGCATTTTCACATTTATAAGCTAAACTCAGTGATTATATTCGTGTCCGTTGGACCTATTGCGGCAGGCCTAAAATGGCGTGATAGTGGGGAAATGGGTTATTTGCACCAGAGCTCAAAAACACCTGCATGAACAGTAAATTTCAAAAATAGTAAAAGATTCAAACAAATCTAAATTTTTTCGTGGATGAATGTCAACAAATTTGCTGACATCATGCCTCTACCGATGCTTTTTCGTGGTGAAATTTTGAAAGACATCCATGGAGACCTGTACAAAAAAAAGTTGGACTCAAAAAGACACATTTTCGAGCACTTTTTTTGCACATGTCTCTACCAATGTGCTTTCGTGGTGAAATTTTGCAGGATATTACTAAACTTGTTGATGTTCATCCATAAAAAACGTCCAGATTTTTTTTGGAATTTACTGTTCATATGGGTGCAGTTGAGCTCGGGACTAGAGTAACACTTTCTGCGTTAGTGGCGCTATATCTATCCCATGAAATTAGCGATATATCCTGCGATTTAGTTTAGGGGCAATAGCGGTGTCATGGCGTTCAAATCACGTGCAATTCAAATCTTTGGCTACATTTCAAAGCTCGTCAATGCACAAGTAAAATAGACATAGTATGGAAGGCCGTTCCACATGCATCTCTGCAGATAACCACTTTACCATTGTCCGGAATTTTTTTATTTTTTTAGAATTTGATGCACATACCAGGAGCGTGTGGTGCACATATATACCAGGTGCCCGGCTTCGATCCCTTTTATAGCACCGTTTTATACGAACAAAAATTACTGTAGTACACATCTCTGCCGCCTAAGGTACACGCGATTGAGATCTTTTGTTGATCGGTGCTCTAACTATAATTAAATCTGCCCACGCTATCCTCATGTATCTACTCCAGTGAATACAATATCTGATCCTAATCCCTTAGCTAATAATGAAACCTATTTATCAAACAAGTACTAGACCCCAAAGTCCAATAATGTCATACGGTAGCCAACGCTCAGCTCGCACCCCTGCCCCTTCGTTCATGTAGTAGTTTTTGTACTAGTTTTTATGTATTGATTTTGGTAGTAGTTTGTATGTATTCATTTTTATATTGAGCGAGTGTCGATCATATTTGATAGATAAAAGATGTTTTCAGAGGAATGCTGCCGACTATTCCCATAGGGGGGTCGCGCTTCCTCTTCTCCTCCTCTGTGATCTTTGTAAAGCAGGAGGAGCGGAGGAAGGGCGACCATCACCGACAGTTTACAAGAGTTGTTTTTGGAGGAAGAAAATCAACCTTTGCCGATGGCGGTCAATCTGGGCGAGTTCGTCCTCTGATATACATTTGTCATGCACGATGGACTCGCCCAGCTTGACCATCACCAAAAGTCGAAATACCTGTGAGAGAGTGTCCATCATATATACCGCCACCAGAGAGAGTGTCCACCATATATACGTGAGAGAGTGTCGATGAGAGTTGTTTTTGGAGGAACAAAATTGACTTTTGTCGATGACGGTCGATCTATGCAAGTTCGTCCTATGATTTTAACCTTGCATTCCTTCTCTGCCTCGTTTTCTCTTTCTTTCTAGATGAAGTGGTATGCGGTTTACAGAGGTAGGTGTTTAGGAGTCTACGATCTATGGTTTGAATGCAATGAATAAGTGCTTCGTTACGAAGGCAGCTCTCACAACTCGTTCAACAGCAGAGAGAAGGCAAAGTATCATCACAATCAGTATGTGCTTAACCAAAAGAGAAAAACTGAAAGGCAATGGTGCAAGCCAGAAACGACTTATTGGGTTCAGTGGATTGAAAAACTTCATAATTATCTTTCAGTTCGTCATAATTGTGGTGTTGCTTGTATCATGTGGTTGCATGTAGACATGTATTAACCGCTTTGTTGTTTAGTAAGTAGGCATTTATACTAAAGAGCTACTTTGTGATTTCAAATGAAGCTTGTGTGAACTATTTATGATTTTATATAATGCTTATGTGAGTTTGTTGTTAAACTTTGTGACTTCAAATGCAAGTTTGTGTATTGCATATCTATATTTGCTGTAGCGATCCGACGGAAATGCGGTAGAAAAAACTAGGAACGAATATTTACCAAGAGCCTCTCTCAGCAAAGTGACATGCGCTGGAAGCTTCTTGTGGCAGTTATGCCGATAGTGGCTCTCGGCAAAAAGCCGACGGAACCAGCGGCCGTAAAGTCACTTTATTTTGCCAAGAGGAACTATTTGGCACTCAGCAAACTATTTGCCAAGTGTTCGATGGATGGCTCTTGGAAAATTCCTGTTTACCTAAAACATGTACGCCGGATGACATTTATCGAGTGCAATTCTCGGCAAAGCTTTCTTTTATGGTACCCTGTGACAAATATGGACCGTCCAATCGTGAAATCTAATGGTGGCAACTGACGGGTACTGCTCAAATTTGCCAGTGAAATCACGAGCAGTATAGCTTGCACTGCTTGGCTCTTGTCCTCCAGTATACATGTCATAAGGGTATTTTGGGTAGAAAAAGTTTATCCCGGTCCGCCAGGCGAAGGCCATCTATGGAGGATCAAGAGGCTGCAAAGCTAGGCCTCTCTTCCTCGCCATCTATGTTGCGTTGTACTCTCCAGTCTCTCCTTCCCTCCCTCCTCCTCTTCCTCCCGCCACGAGGAGCTCGAGGAGGACTCGCCACCCAAGACGCCACTACTCCCCAGGGACCTGACGTGTTTCAGGACCGGTCGGCGCTCACCCGTGACTGCTTTTGCCTCGTCTTCGTCTCCACGGAGGTCCCTGCCAGCGTCCCGCCGGAGCTGTGCACCCGTCTACTCCGGCGACCTCCCCTCCGGCAGCGCGTGCAGCCTCAACCCAGCTTGACCACCGCCGCCTCTCCAGGCGAGGACGGCTGGTCTGATGAAGCTGCAGGACCTCCGAACCCACGTCCAGGAATTCTTGACATCCGATGGCTTCCAAGTTCCAACGAACGCTGCTCATCCGCTACAGCCGCCCGGTTGGGCTGGGCAGACGAGACCATGGCTCCCTTAATTTTTAAACAGAGAATGTCTATCCTATCCTCAGAAATTCAATGGTCAGATTTTAATATACTGCTCCCTCCCCTGTCAGCAGTATTGGGTACTGTAAAAACGGTCTTTGCCGAGGGTTTTAGGCCCTTTGGCGAGCGTTTCTGGCACTGGGCGGACTTGGCGATTGCAGTAGTGATAGCACCGTTTCGAGCAAAAATCTAGTACACATGTCTGCCGCATAAGGTACACGCGATTGAGATGTTTAGTTGATCGGTGCTCTAACTATAATTAAATCTGCCCACGCTATCCTCACGTATGACGTATCTACTCCAGTGAATACAATATCTGATCTTAATCCCTTAGCTAATAATGGAACCGATCGATTTATCAAACAAGTACTAGGCCCCAAAGTCCAATAATGCCATACAGTAGCCAACGCACCCCTGCCCCTTCGTTCATCTATAAATAGCCGGGCTGCCATTGTAGAGCTCACACACCATCCGCAGCCAGCTAGCCACAGTAGCACTACACCACTGCTCTTAATTGGAAGCAATACATACAGGAAGATGTTTAGCGATATCATCGGCGGGCTGATCGGGGCCCGTCTCAAGGGGTCGGTAGTCCTGACGCGCAAGAACGCGCTCGACTTCAACGACTTGGGCGCCACCATCATCGACAGCGTCACCGAGTTCCTCGGCCGTGGTGTCACCTGCCAGCTGATCAGCTCCACCGTCGTCGACTCCAGTGAGCACGAGCAAACATGCAATTCACATAGTATAAGCGTGACAGCACGCACATCTTAGTTCTTACTCGTCTGCGTGCGCAGACAATGGCAACCGCGGGAAGGTGGGCGCGGAGGCGAGCCTGGAGCAGTGGATCACGAGCCTGCCGTTGATCACGGTGGGGAGCCGGATCCCCTGACGTACGGCCCCCTGCCGTTGGGCCGCTGACGGGTGGGTCCGGGCCTACACGTCAGTGTGTGGGCCGTACGTCAGACGAGCCGCGTCCTCACGGTGGGCGACTCCAAGTTCAGCGTCGCGTTCGACTGGGCGGTGGACAAGCTGGGCGTGCCGGGCGCCATCATCGTCAAGAACAACCACGCCTCCGAGTTCTTCCTCAAGACCATCACCCTCGACGACGTGCCCGGCCACGGCGCCGTCGTCTTCGTCGCCAACTCGTGGGTCTACCCGCAAGACATGTACCGCTACAACCGCGTCTTCTTCGCCAACAACGTGAGTTCTTGGATCAATCGCCTTGTCGTCGTATGTGGTTGTTTCATTTCAATATAATGGTTTGCCTGTCCGCTTATTATATGCAGACGTACCTGCCCACCAAGATGCCGGTGGCCCTGAAGCCTTACCGCGACGACGAGCTCCGCAACCTGAGGGGCGACGACCAGCAGGGACCCTACGAGGCGCACGACCGCGTCTACCGCTACGACGTCTACAACGACCTCGGCGACTCCCGCCAGATCCTCGGGGGCTCCAAGGACTTCCCTTACCCTCGCCGCTGCCGCACCGGCCGCAAGCTCTCACAGACCAGTGCGTTTTATTTCTCTTTCTCTTTCTCAATTAGTAGCACAGTCTCTACTTGGAACTTATGAGTACAATCCATTGCGCGCAGACCCTGATCGCGAGAGCCGGCTTCTGCCGCTGGTGCAGAGCATCTACGTGCCGCGGGACGAGCTGTTCGGGCATCTCAAGCAGTCGGACTTCCTCGGGTACTCGCTCAAGGCGCTGGTGGACGGCATCATACCGGCCATACGCACCTACGTCGTCCTCTCCCCCGGCGAGTTCGACTCCTTCGCCGACATCCTCAAGCTCTGCGAGGGCGGCATCAAGCTGCCCAACATCCCCGCCCTGGAGGAGATGCGCAAGCGCTTCCCGCTCGAGCTCGTCAAGGACCTCATACCCATGGGCGGCGACTACCTCCTCAAGCTCCCCAAGCCACAAGTCATCAAAGGTAGTACGTGCTTTGAATAAATGGTTACTCCATGTTTGTATGACTTTGCCATGCTAACTAATCGTGCACTTACGCCCAGAAGACGAGATAGCATGGATGACCGACGAGGAGTTTGCAAGGGAGATTCTTGCCGGCGTCAACCCGATGATGATCACACGTGTCACGGTGAGTCTAACATCAAGTGATATATCATTTGTGGCATATAGCTTGTATTTTCTTAGTTAAATTTATGGCTAAACTAGGAGAGAGAAAATAGTGAGAAGTATGAACAAAACTCTAAATTAACGGTAAAAATTAATCCATTGCATTGCAGGAGTTTCCTCCCAAGAGTACTTTGGATCCAAGCCAGTACGGCGACCACACCAGCACCATCACTGAGGCGCATATCGGGAATAGCCTCGAGGGCCTCACCGCGCAGCAGGCAATGGCCAGCAACAGGCTCTACATCCTTGACCACCACGACAACATGATGCCATACCTCGTCAGGCTCAATAACCTCGACGACACCTTCCTCTATGCCACAAGGACTCTGTTCTTCCTGCGAGGCGACGGCACGCTGGCGCCAGTGGCCATCGAGCTGAGCACGCCTCTGCTCCAGGGCGGCCTCACCACCGCAAAGAGCACCGTCTACACTCCGGCGTCCACCGGCGTCGAGGCCTGGATATGGCAGCTCGCCAAGGCGTACGTCTGCGTCAATGACTACGGCTATCACCAGCTGGTCAGCCACTGGCTCAACACGCACGCCGTGATGGAGCCCTTCATCATCGCCACGAACCGGCAACTAAGCGTGACTCACCCGGTGCACAAGCTCCTACAGCCGCACTACCGTGACACGATGAACATCAACTCGCGGGCGCGTGAGTTGCTCATCAACGCCGGCGGAGTCATCGAGCTGACCGTCTTCCAGCGCAAGTACGCCACGGAGATGTCCTCCGTTACCTACAAGGACTGGAACTTCAACGAGCAGGCCCTCCCCGATGATCTAATCAAAAGGTAAGTAGTTGTTCTGTAGGGTAGGTTAAGTATGTGAAGAACCATTCGTCAGTTAGTGACATGGTACTAATCAATCATGAAATGCAGAGGCATGGCCGTGCCTGACCCATCAAGCCCGCACAAGGTGCGGCTGTTGCTCGAGGACTACCCTTACGCGGTGGACGGGCTGGCTATCTGGACTGTGATCGAGCGGTGGGTGACGGAGTATCTCGCCATCTACTATACCAGCGACAGCGTGCTTCAGGGCGACGTGGAGCTGCAGGCATGGTGGAAGGAAGTTCGCGACGTCGGCCACGGCGACCTCAAGGACGCGGCGTGGTGGCCGGAGATGAAGACGGTGGCAGAGCTGGTCAAGGCATGCACCACCATCATCTGGACAGGGTCGGCGCTGCACGCCGCTGTAAACTTCGGGCAGTACCCGTACGCAGGTTACCACCCCAACAAGCCGTCAGCAAGCCGTCGTCCCATGCCGGAGCCGGGCACCGAGGAATACGCCATGCTGGCCCGCGAGCCGGAAAAGGTGTTCATCCACACTATCACCAACCAAGTGCAGGCCATAATTGGCATTTCACTGCTGGAGATCCTATCCAAGCACTCCTCGGACGAGATTTACCTCGGGCAACGTGACACGCCGGAGTGGACATCGGACGCCAAGGCTCTGGAGGCGTTCGAGCGGTTTGGCACGAGGCTGGAGGGCATCGAGAGCGAGGTGGTAGCCTTGAACGGGAACCCCCAGCTCAAGAACCGCAATGGCCCGGTCAAGTTCCCATACATGCTGCTTTACCCCAATACCTCTGACCACAATGGCGATGCCACCGGGCTCACGGCCAGGGGCATCCCCAACAGCATCTCCATTTGATGAGATATTTGGAGAAAGGTCGCTGCTTGCTAGCATGCGAAAATGTTGGGGTGCATGCTTCCAGGGTCATTGGTTGAATAATCTATCGTACGCCAGGGCTCATTTGACATCCAAGTGATATGTTCTTGGCTAGGCACTGGTCATGTATCTTCCATATATATATTTCCCTTCCAATTTTATCAATAAAGTGAGTTCTTTGTTTAACCAGGACAGTAGGAAAAATTCCTGCGATTTTTATTATCAAAATCCATAAGTGAAAAGACAGGAAAAAGAGAAGTGAAAAAGTGATAAAAACAAGACACTAAAGTTATTCAGTTTAGCTACATGTAAGTTGCCTGAATTCTAAATTTTGGTCACTCGATTTTCTGGCCGTCCGATTTTGCTTTGTGATTCGCATGTTCTCTTTCTTTTTCATGTCTCTGGTTTTGAGTTGTTTGGGTTGTATTTGATTGGCAGACCCCTTGGGTTAGTCGATTTGCTTGTTGGACAAGCTCCCGTACATGCGGCTCTACCCCCAACACCTCCGACCACACGGGTGAGTCCGAGGGGCTCACTGCCAGGGGCATCCCCAACAACATCTTCCTCTGAGGAGATATTTGGAGGAAGATTGTTGCTTGCCAGAATGCAAAAATGTTGGGATGCGTGCTTCCAGGATCATTTCTTCAATAATCTATTACACAAGTACTCATTTCACACACAAGTGTTATGTGCGCGGGTAGCCACTGGTTAATGTATCTTCCATTGAATTTTTCCTCCCAAATTATATTAATTAAGTGAGTTATGTTTCCTTTAACCGAAACAATAGGGAAATTTCCTACAACAATTTTATTTCAAAAATGATAAGTAAAATAGACGCACACTATACTAGTGAAACGGGCATTGAAGGTGGTTTCGATACATCGGGCTAGGGCAGTTTCCTTTCTGCCTATAGGAGGATCTCCAACAACTGCCCAAAAACTGCTCCGTGCACTTAAATTCGGATTTTTTGGACGCCGGACAGCTCCAGCAGAAGCTGTAAAATAATGTGCACGTAAAAAAAAGGTTGGGCGCGCGCCGAAAAATGCTATCGCATGCTGCAAATTTGAGGCGCCGGATTGTGCGCGCTTCACAATTTACACTACGTGTTCTTTTGGGCGCACGTTTTTTAGCATCTGCTAAAGCAATGTTAGGTCTGACGCCCTAAAAGTGCTACAGTGGCGCGCTAAAACTATTTTAGGGTGCGAAATTTTTGTGCACCTGTTGGAGATGCTCTAAACAGGTGTTGCTAATTAACATGGCTAGAATTGGGGGTGTTGATCTAACTGCATGCAATGATATACCACCGCAAGCGGGTTATTGGGAGAAATGCCTCAAATGCTTGGAACGTTAGAAGTGGCTTCTTATTTGGAACCGCCTCCTATCTAATAACATTACACGCGGTTTCTTCAAAAGAACAACATGTATTTCGTGTTTGAGGGTGTTTTTTTTTTCATTTCGGAGGTATTCAAAATACACATTCAATGCATTTTTTACATAATGCAAATCCACATTCATCTCATAATTGCATTGCGTCATATTCATAAACATTTTTATATATCCAAATGTGTGGGCAACATATATATGCAAGAAACAAAATGCTAGAAGCTAAAATGTATCTAAAGTAAACATATGAAACAAAATTTTGAAATCGGCAATGTGTGGCCACCAACTGGAAGAATAGTCTTAAGCCTGTTAGCTATTAAAAAATGACCATCACAGTGTCTGATGAGCAGTTGAGAGTCCAAGTAAGACTCTCAACAT
The DNA here is from genome assembly GCF_018294505.1 of Triticum aestivum. Taxonomy (NCBI): domain Eukaryota; kingdom Viridiplantae; phylum Streptophyta; class Magnoliopsida; order Poales; family Poaceae; genus Triticum; species Triticum aestivum. The sequence goes on along the minus strand of NC_057806.1, from coordinate 577,973,963 downwards.
CTTGAGTTGCTGGTGAAAGGCAACGACTTTATCATACCTATAACACACAATATCAGTATAAGGATTCAATTTATGTCAAAGTAGCTTACCAAATTGCAAACTTATAGATGATGCAGATGAAACGTCCTCATTGTGATCCTTCTTCTAATCTTCTTGTGCAATTAATGCCACCCAAATAGAGCCATGTCACCGATGTGACATTTTAGTGGCACTACACAGAACACTAAAATGTCGTAATAGTAATGATGCGTACTGCTGTTTCGCGAAAAAGAAATGTCCCCCTGATAGGGGTAATTTCCTAATGCGTAACGGTGATAAAATAAAGTGCGGGCGTGCCAGTATACAATAGTATACAAATAAAAGAGACACACAAGATCAGGGAACTCTATATTTCATTAATTCTTTTGGAGAATTACATCAAATGGTTCCCACACAAGTACATCATGTTTCTCTATGCAATCTGACTAAGTTTAGCGACTGTGTAGCTTCAGGTTTCCGGAGCCTCGGAAGACGGTCCGGTTAATTACATCCACAAGATGCATCTTGTAGAAAACCTCCAATTAAGCTGCTCTTGATGGTCGTCGTCTTCAACCTAAAATATTCTCCAAAATATATGTTGCCGAGGTGGCCATGTTGTGACATGGTAAAGACTTGTCGGTCTTTGGACTAAGATATCCGGCCTCGTCGGCACCGGGTTCATAGCAAAGTCTCAAGGTGAACGTTCGGCCTCATCGGTCGCGAACAAAGGGATATCCTGCCACGTTAGCAAGGACGTATGAGCAACTTCCGGCCTCGTCGGTCACGGAAGGTAGCGGTCTCCTAACCTCGTCGGTCGAGGAGAAAATGTATAGCCTCGTCGGCCTAGACTAATGAGTTGTTCCGACCTCGTCGGTCGCGGAAAAGAAATCATGTCATGAGACTTCGTTATGGACACCTAGCCGTGAGAGCCGTCAATGAAGTATCAAGATTTACATGCTAGGCATGTCATCAAATTGAGTAACCATGTTGTTCAAAAAATCACGAAAGATATTTGGATCTGGATATTTAATGTCCAGCACGGGCTAAGCTAATTAGCCCGTGACAAATTATATTGCAATATGTCGTACTGCCTTCTCATCATACAATAAAATGGTGCGCCTTTGCGAGTCCACTTGAGCTGAGTCTTTTATATAAGTATAAATGGACGGATCTGTCACTTGACACTAAATACTTTCAAGCCCAAACTCTCCACGGTCAGGCTAAATGACTGGTCCAATTGTAGTGCAATCAACTCTAAAATTCTGCATAGGAACGATCTGCTCCTAGAGTGATCCGAATCCAAGTTGAACATTCTAGTTCACTCCTCACATATTATGCATGGAAGAGATCAACTATATGAGTGATCTGCCTCTCAAATATTTCTGCTTGGCGACCATGGCAATGATCTGAATCCAAGTCAGGCACCATCTAAACTCCTCCATAAATATTTCTCTACGGATACGGTCTGCTATATGAGAGCGATTCGAATCCAAGCCGAGCACTATTTGATTTTCTTCTTAAATATTTCTGTACGGAAACGATCGACTATGAGAGTGATCCGAATCCAAAATCCGGCACCAGCCACTTGCCACCAAATATATTTTTTTATATGGAAACGATCTGCTATGGGAGCGATCCGAATCCAAGCCATGCACTGGTTGATCTGCCTATCAAACATTTACTACGTGCCACAACTGGATTGGTAAACCAATCTAAAACAATCCGGGGCAACAAAAGGATTCGGTGTAAACCGATCTTCTAATATGAGGCAACCAGTTATGAGAAAAAGGGACATCAGATCTCACCATTTCTTACCATAAGAGAACACGGCCGGGTCGATGCGGCCGCCGGCCAGGCGAGGTATACTATGGGATTTTGGTGGAGTAGCAGGGCAGAAGTAGTGGGGCTTTATCATCAGGGACTATGCGAGATGTACATGTTCAGGGCTCCATGCATGCGAGCAGCCTGGCGGCGAGCAGCCCGTGTGTGCGTCCTCCCCCCTTGTACATGGGAGGAGATGAGCCTTTTATATCCAGAGGCTAGGGTATGAAGGAGCAGCTGGTACAGCACGGCCGCCGCCGTTTTTCTGTTGAAGCCGAGCGTGATCCTGCCTACAAACCAGGCGCTTTTGTTTATCCCTCCCGACGGGTGTGCTGATGTTTATCCTGGCTAATTAAGGATTAATTATGAAAAGTGTACGCGGTTGGACGCTCGCAGCACATGAGTACACGCTCACCTGATCGATCACGTTTGGGGTCGTGTATTAGTGCTACTGTGCGTCTACACCCATCATTGTACACTATACATACCTAGCCACAGCTCTTTGCGCCTGTTGTGCATGCTGGCACATAGGACTAGTAGTTGTACGTGAGGCACAATCCATCCATGTACATGCAACATTGATTAATCATGGGACTTGCTAATAGCTAGTGCCTAGCGCACCTATGTGTATTACTAGGCACCACATCCATTGCTTTCTCCTTTCTTTCTTTTTAAATCTTTCTTTTACCAAGGCTAAACACATGGCCTAGCAAAGTGGCCCATGTAAACATACTCAGCCAACTTTATTATGGATGATGACAAAATTTCGTCGAACAACTGCTACCGAAATGTTGCTAATTGTGCATGAAAGATTAAATTCTCTTAAAATATGAGAATGTCCAAAAAATACACAAAATTGGGCATGTAACTAGAAATGATCTCTAACATTAACAGAAACTTGTATTGTCACGGAAAAAGGAAACTACACCCAACATCTCTCAAACCGACACACTTTCCCTTTCGGAAACACTTGTTATAGGAACAATGTTGTAGGAACACTTGTGTTGAATTGATCAATATTGATGTTATGCAATTTTGTTTCATATGCTCATCCGTTCGGTTTGTAAACTACATATGTGAAAACATTTGGAACAAACTTTCAAAAATTAACACCAGATTGAAGTGGTCGTGTAATGAGACCATGGCACAATCCATGCGTAGCTCATTTTTGTTCACTTCCTACTATGTCTATATAGTAAATCAGTCTAGCAGCTTGTACGTTCGTGGTACATGCTAATAAATCATGATCTAGCCGCATGTGCTACTGCTGAAATGCTGCTAACTGTGCATTAAGATTAAATTGTCTAAAACTACGAGAATAGCCCAAAAAAATACCCAAAAGTGGGCATGTAACTAGAAATGATGTCTAACACTATCACAAACTTGTATGGTCACAGAAAAATGAAACTACGCCCTACCTCTGTCAAACCGAACGCACTTTTCCCTTCATGGACACACTCATTCATTCGATTTGTAAAAATCATATGTGAAAACATTTGGATAACACTGTCAAAAATTAACACCATATTGAAGTGGTCATGTAATGTGACCATGGCACAATTAATACGTAGTTTTTATTTTTTTTAACAACTCATTTTTCACTTCCTACATGTCAATATAATAGATCAATCTTGCACTATTTTCTTGTATGATAAACACTACTAAATATAGATCTAGCAGTGTTTTCCTAGAAGAACACGTTGCTAACTATGCGTTAAGATTAATATCTCTAAAAATATGAGAAAAGCCCAAAAGGTGGTAATGTAATAAGACCATAGCAAAATCAATACCTAGTTTAATCTCACATTATATTAATTTAAAATACTAATATAGAACAGAGAGCAGTGTCCGCTGGTCGGCATGCTACTAACTTAGCATTGTACTCCTCACACGCTGCTAAGTTAGCAGCGTACTCCTTCTCACACACTGCTAAGTTTGAATATACAAACCGGCTGCGGCGCGGGATTGGGGAATAACTCCCCCAACCCCGCGCACTATCTCTCTCTCCGTGTCACTTCAGCTCCCTCGCTCTTGTAGGAGATATGCCCTAAAGGCAATAATAACTGTTATTATTTATCTCCAAGTTTGTAATTAATGTTTATGTTCTATGCTAAATTTGCAATGGTCCTTGAGCCCGTATCCATAAAGGATCGTAGAAAAACCCATGTCCATGTGTGGAATAATAAACGGTAAAATACATTCCTAGTCATGTCTCTAAGACTAGCTCAAGCGTTGCATGATGATCATGTTTTCCTCATCGTGGGCATGACTATGCCAGCAATTTTGAGGACATAATGTTATAGGAACACTTGTGTTGAATTGACCAATATTGATGTTATGCTATGAGATACATTCGTCACAAGTCAATGGCTTTATAACACGGAGAAAATTAGTGTTTGCATAATTCCTTAGACCATGAGAGTATCGAGTTCCTTTAGACTTGCTTCATGAACTTTGGGGTTTGTTAAATGTCATCAGTAACAGGCTGGCTATTACGGTGGCTTTCGGGTTCATGCAAAAGTATGACCGGGGATTAGATAGCTCAAAATTCAAATTTTCTCTTCCGATGGTGAAGAGATATTTTTTGGTCCCTCTTGGTGTTACGGCATCCATCATCGTCTGGCCAGACACAGCGTGATTTGATCGCGGGGGTGCCGGAATGTGAGAACGAGAAAAGAGAACAAAATCATTAACAAGGAACCTAGCATAGTGAACAAGTTGTTGATTCACGGTGATGCTATTAAATCTCACCTTATTTGTAACACATCACGAAGCAACAAGAACAACATTCCGTAATTACAGGTTCGCTCGAATATTCATTTGTGTGGGTAGAGGGGTCAATATAGATGTCCACGGTTCCGCTATTGATCACTGATCATAAAAGTTTTGTTCATGTCTATACTTCACCGAACCTACAGGATCACACACTTAAGGGTCATCTATCTGCTAAGTAATAGAAAGAGAGTCCGGGAGATTTGTTTCCGGCAAAGTTTCAGAGAGAAAAAACAGAAACTTCCGGAGACAAACTACATACCAAAAATGTTTTGGAACTCATCAAGAATTTTTTTAGTGGGTGCCGGAAATGTTTTGGACCTTTCGAATTTTTCAGACACTGGAAATATTTCATGAAAAAGTTGTCATGAATAGAAGAGTGAATATTCGTAACACTATTAGGGTACAACCCCTATTTTGGTGGGTTTTTGAAAGCCACCTTTTAGGGCTTTGTCCCAAAAGTCAAGGGGATGACATGGGTGAAGGAAATATGCCCTAGAGGCAATAATAAAGTTACTATTTTATATTTCCTTATTCATGATAAAGGTTTATTATTCATGCTATAATTGTATTGATCGGAAACCTAAATACATGTGAGAATACATAAACAAATACCATGTCCCTAGTAAGCCTCTACTAGACTAGCTCATTGATCAAAGATGGTTAAGGTTTCCTAACCATAGACATGCGTTGTCATTTGATAACGGGATCACACCATTAGTAGAATGATGTGATGCACAAGACCCATCCGTTAGCTTCGCATAATGATCGTTCAATTTTATTGCTATTGCTTTCTTCATGTCAAATACATATTCCTTCGACTATGAGATTATGTAACTCCCGGATATCGAAGGAATGCCTTGTGTGCTATCAAACATCACAACGTAACTGGGTGATTATAAAGATGCTCTAAAGGTATCTCCGAAGGTGTTTGTTGAGTTGGCATAGATCTAGATTAGGATTTGTCACTCCGAGTATCGGAGAGGTATCTCTGGGCCCTCTCGGTAATACACATCAAAAGCTTGAAGCAAATGACTAAGGAGTTAGTCACGAGGTGATGTATTAAGGAACGAGTAAACAGACTTGCCGGTAACGAGATTGACCAAGGTTTAAAACACCGCGTGACATTTCCCCATAGGGACAGACACAGGAACAAAGAAGGACACATGTCGGTCAAAACATGTGTTCCGGAGCAGTAGCAAACTACCAGGGCTTAGTGAAAGCACTAGGAGGCATTTCCCTGTATGGAAGGCTACCAAAGCAGATAAGTAGGTGTCAAATCCCATGCATACCAATGCATTTCAAACATACACACAATATGCGTGATATGTGTAGATACAACATGGCATCACAACATAACTCTATGACTCAAAGTACAGATAAGACTTGAAAGAGCCATACATAACATGATATTACAAACATGGGTCTCATGACCCAAGTTACAAAGTCATACAAGCAACAAGCATAAGCATAAGCCTATCTGAGTACAGACAACTGAAAAAAGAAGGCTAGAAAGCATGTATATCTACACGACCCTCTCCTCTGCAAAATAAAAAGTAAGCAACCTTGAGTACAAAGGTACTCAACAAGACTTACATCAGAACTAACTACATATGCATCAGTATCAACAATGGGGTTGTGGAGTCTAACCGCAGCAAGCCAGCTTTGACTTAGTGGCTATCATGTACTACGACTACTAGTATTTTCTTTGAGGTGAGAGAGCGCACACGAGTCCACATAATCACCACATCAATATACACCCCACTATGGATCCGCTCATGTCTCCCTACAAGAAGGCCATCCATAGCACTCACGCTTATCTTGCGCATTTTAGAGTATCCATTTCAACTTGTCAATGAACAATGTAAGTTTCCAAGTAGTACATATCCGAGGACGTGGCTATTCAAATAGACCAATAACCTAGTAGGGGTGTACTTCTTCACACACGCTCTCACGACTTATCACCATATACACGTCATGTATCTCGGCAACCTTCAAGCAGAAACCTGACGAGGGTGTCGGCCACAACCTGGCCAACCACGCAATACTCTAGTCCAGGTTTATCACCTATTTGAGGTTGTATCCGCAAAGGAAGTCCAGCCGAAGTTTCTATCACAGCCCCAAATGATGAGAACAGGTTTCCCAAGAGCACCATCTGGGTGTGTCACTTGGTACACCATGCCTCGGTGCATCTACCGCGCTGAAGCCCACCCCGTCGGGAAGTGCTAAACACGACCCCCAACACATTCCCTACAAACACCAGAAGTTAGTTGCAACTCCTGGACAGGGATCAAGGCAATTAATAAGTCGAGAGGGTCAATTAAGTATCCCAATGTGTGGTAGTAATTGTTCTTGAATAACATACACAGAACTCAATTCTTAAGGGCTGTCTCAATGAGACAACCCACCATGTAATCCTATATGGCCTATCATCGCTACCTTTACCAAATCATGTTCGCACACTTAGCTCTCACACAGTAGGACATGAACAGAACCATTCCAATTCATCGCCGAGATGGATCAGACCCGACATGACTCTAAGCATAGCAAGCATAACAAACAAGTATGGATGAGTAGTCACATCATGGCTCAAGCAATTCCTACTCGTGGCGAGGTGAGTGAGATGTGACCTGTTTTGGGCCGGCCCAAACGCGTGTGAGCTCTGATTTCCTTAGCCGGCGCCAAAGTCGCTGACTAGGAGCTTCCCAAGAAACCATCGCCGATTCAAATCGCACTGCCCTTGCCCTTGGCACCATCTTCGTATCTAGCTCAATCATCCGCTCCTCCGCCACCACCGCCGCGGTCATCTCCGTCGATGTACCTCCTGTTGGAAATATGCCCTAGAGGCAATAATAAATTAGTTATTATTATATTTCCATGTTCATGATAATCGTTTATTATCCATGCTAGAATTGTATTGATAGGAAACTCAGATACATGTGTGGATACATAGACAACACCATGTCCCTAGTAAGCCTCTAGTTGACTACCTCGTTGATCGAGATGGTTACGGTTTCCTAACCATGGACATTGGATGTCGTTGATGACAGATCACATCATTCGGAGAATGATGTGATGCACAAGACCCAATCCTAAGCCTAGCATAAGATCATGTAGTTCGTATGCTAAAGCTTTTCTAATGTCAAGTATCATTTCCTTAGACCATGAGATTGTGCACCTCCCGGATACCGTAGGAATGCTTTGGGTGTACCAAACGTCACAACATAACTGGGTGGCTATAAAGGTGCATTGCGGGTATCTCCAAAAGTGTCTGTTGGGTTGGCACGAATCGAGACTGGGATTTATCACTCCGTGTAAACGGAGAGGTATCTCTGGGCCCACTCGGTAGGACATCATCATAATGTGCACAATGTGACCAAGGAGTTGATCACGGGATGATGTGTTACGGAACGAGTAAAGAGACTTGCCGGTAACGAGATTGAACAAGGTATCGGGATACCGACGATCGAATCTCGGGCAAGTACTATACCGGTAGACAAAGGGAATTGTATACGGGATTGATTGAATCCTCGACATCGTGGTCCATCCGATGAGATCATCATGGAACATGTGGGAGCCAACATGGGTATCCAGATCCCGCTGTTGGTTATTGGCTGGAGAGTTGTCTCGGTCATGTCTGCATGATTCCCGAACCCGTAGGGTCTACACACGTAAGGTTCAGTGACGCTAGGGTTGTAGAGATATAAGTATGCGGTAACCCAAAAGTTGTTGGGAGTACCGGATGAGATCTTGTACGTCACGAGGAGTTCCGGAATGGTCCGGAGGTAAAGATTTATATATAGGAAGACCAGTTTCGACCACCGGGAAAGTTTCGGGGGTCATCGGTATTGTACCGGGACCACCGGAAGGGTCCCGGGGGTCCACTGGGTGGGGCAACCTATCCCGGAGGGCCCCATGGGCTGAAGTGGGAAGGGAACCAGCCCCTGGTGGGCTGGTGCGCCCCCCCTTGGGCCTCCCCCTACGCCTAGGGTTGGAAACCCTAGGGGTTGGGGGCGCCTACACTTGGCTTGGGGGCCAAGCCACCCCTTGCCCCCCCCCCCCCATCTAGATGGGATCTAGAAGGGCCGGCGCCCCCCCCCCTTTGGCCCCTATATATAGTGGAGGGGAGGGAGGGCAGCCGCACCCAAGTCCCTGGCGCCTCCCTCTCCCTCCGTGACACCTCTCCCTCTCGTTGGTGTTTGGCGAAGCCCTGCCGAGATCCCGCTACTTCCACCACCACGCCGTTGTGCTGCTGGATCTCCATCAACCTCTCCTATCCCCTTGCTGGATCAAGAAGGAGGAGACGTCTCTCCCAACCGTACGTGTGTTGAACGCGGAGGTGTCGTCCGTTCGGCCCTTGGTCATCGGTGATTTGGATCATGACCAGTACGACTCCATCAGCCACGTTCTCTTGAACGCTTCCGCTTAGCAATCTACAAAGGTATGTAGATGCACTCCTCTCTCTCGTTGCTAGTCTCTCCATAGATTGATCTTGGTGACACGTAGGAAATTTTTTGAATTATTGCTACGTCCCCCAACAATGGCATCATGAGCTAGGTCTATGCGTAGATTCTATGCACGAGTAGAACACAAAGTAGTTGTGGGCGATGATTTGTTCAATTTTCTTGCCGTTACTAGTCTTATCTTGATTCGGCGGCATTGTGGGATGAAGCGGCCCGGACCGACCTTACACGTACGCTTGCGTGAGACTGGTTCCACCGACTGACATGCACTTGATGCATAAGGTGGCTGGCGGGTGTCTGTCTCTCCCACTTTAGTCGGATCGGATTTGATGAAAAGGGTCGTTATGAAGGGTAAATAGCAATTGGCATATCACCACTGTGGTTTTGCGTAGGTAAGAAACGTTCTTGCTAGAAACCCATAGCAGCCACGTAAAACATGCAACAACAATTAGAGGACGTCTAACTTCTTTTTGCAGGGTTTGCTATGTGATGTGATATGGCCAGAAGGATGTGATGAATGATATATGTGATGTATGAGACTGATCATGTTCTTGTAATAGGAATCACGACTTGCATGTCGATGAGTATGACAACCGACAGGAGCCATAGGAGTTGTCTTAATTTGTTTATGACCTGCGTGTCAATGAAAACGCCATGTAATTACTTTACATTATTGCTAACTGTTAGCCATAGTAGTAGAAGTAATAGTTGGAGAGGCAACTTCATGAAGACACGATGATGGAGATCATGATGATGGAGATAATGGTGTCATGCCGGTGACGATGGTGTTCATGCCGCGCCTCGAAGATGGAGATAAAAGGCGCAAGATGATATTGGCCATATCATGTCACTTTATGATTTGCATGTGATGTTTGTCATGTTTACATCTTATTTGCTTAGAACGACGGTAGCATAAATAAGATGATCCCTCGCAATAATTTCAAGAAAGTGTTCCCCCTAACTGTGCAGCATTGCTAAGGTCCATTGTTCCGAAGCACCACGTGATGATCGGGTGTGATAGGTTCTAACGTTCGCATACAACGGGTGTAAGCCAGATTTACACACGCAATACACTTAGGTTAACTTGACGAGCCTAACATGTACAGACATGGCCTCGGAACACGGAAGACCGAAAGGTCGAACATGAGTCGTATAGAAGATACGATCAACATGAATATGTTCACCAATGATGACTAGTCCGTCTCACGTGATGATCGGACACGGCCTAGTTGACTCGGATCATGTATCACTTAGATGACTAGAGGGATGTCAATCTAAGTGGGAGTTCATTAAATAATTTGATTAGATGAACTTAATTATCATGAACATAGTCAAAAGGTCTTTGCAAATTATGTCGTAGTTCACGCTATGGTTCTACTGTTTTAGATATGTTCCTAGAGAAAATTTAGTTGAGAGTTGACAGTAGCAATTATGCGGACTGGGTCCGTGAACTGAGGATTGTCCTCATTGCTGCATAGAAGGGTTATGTCGTTAATGCACCGCTCAGTGTGTTGAACCTCGAGCATGTCTGTAGATGTTGGGAAACATCTGACATACACGTTTTGATGACTACGTGATAGTTCAGTGCGTAATGCTAATGGTTTAGAATTGTGGCACCAAAGACGGTTTTTGAAACATTGCAGAACATATGAGATGTTCCAAAGACTGAAATTGGGATTTCAGACTAGTGCCCATGTCAAGAGGTATGAGACCTCTGACAAGTTTCTTAAGCCTGCAAACTAAGGGAGAAAAGCTCAATCGTTGAGCATGTGCTCAGATTGTCTGAGTACTACAATCGCTTGAATCGAGTGGGAGTTAATCTTCCAGATGAGATAGTGATGATTCTCCATAGTCACTGCCACCAAGCTATTGGAGCTTCATGATGAACTATAACATATCAGGGATAGACATGATGATCCTTGAGCAACTCGCAATGTTTGACACCGCGAAAGTAGAAATCAAGTAGGAGCATCAATTGTTGATGGTTAAACCACTAGTTTCAAGAAGGGCAAGGGAAAGAAGGGATACTTCATGAGACGGCAAATCAGTTGCTGCTCTAGTGAAGAAACCCAAGGTTGAACCAAACCCGAGACTAGGAGCTTCTATAATGAGGGGAACGATCACTGAAGCAGAACTACCCTAGATACTTGGTAGATGAGAAGGATGGCAAGGTCGATAGAAGTATTCTGGAAATACGTTATATTAATGTGTACTTTACTAGTACTCCTAGTAGCACCAGGGTATTAAAATACCGGTTCAGTTGCTAAGTGTTAGTAATTCGAAATAAAAGGCTACAGAATAAACGGAGACTAGCTGAAGGTGAGATGACGATATGTGTTGGAAGTGTTTCCAAGGTTGATATGATAAAGCATCGCATGCTCCCTCTACCATCGAGATTGGTGTTAAACCTAAATAATTGTTATTTGGTGTTTGCGTTGAGCATAGACATGATTGGATTATGTTTATTGCAATACGGTTATTCATTTAAGGAGAATAATGGTTACTCTGTTTATTTGAATAATACCTTCATTGGTCTTGCACCTAAAATGAATGGTTCATTGAATCTCGATCGTAGTGATACACATGTTCATGTCAAAAGATATAAGATAGTAATGGTAGTACCACGTACTTGTGGCACTGCCATTTGAGTCATGTTGGTATAAAATGCATGAAGAAGCTCCATGTTGATGGATCTTTGGACTCACTCGTTTTTGAAAAGATTGAGACATGCGAACCATGTCTATTGGTAGATATGCATGAAGAAACTCCATGCAGATGGATCGTTTGGACTCACTTGATTTTGAATCACTTGAGACATGCAAATCATACCACATGGGCAAGATGACTGAAAGGCCTCGTTTTCAGTAAGATGGAACAAGAAAGAAATTTGTTGAAAGTAATACATTTTGATGTGTGCAGTCCAATGAGTGCTGAGGCATGCAGTGCATATTGTTATGTTCTTACTTCATAGATGATTTGAGTAGATGCTAAGTATATTTACTTGATGAAACACAAGTCTTAATTATTGAAAGGTTTAAGTAACTTCAGAGTGAAGTTGAAGATCATCGTGACAAGATGATAAAATGTCTATGATATGATCATAGAGATGAATATTTGAGTTACGAGTTTGGCACACAATTAAGACATTGTGGAAATTGTTTCACAACTAATACCGCCTGGACCACCATAGTGTGATGGTGTGTCCGGACATCATAACTGCACCCTATTGGATATGGTGCATACCATAATGTCTCTTATCGAATTATCACTATCGTTTATGGGTTAGGCATTAGAGACAACCGCATTCACTTTAAATAAGGCACCACACAATTCCGTTGAGATGACACCGTATGAACTATGGTTTAGAGAAACCTAAGCTGTCGTTTCTTAAAAGTTTGGGGCTGCAATGCTTATGTGAACAAGTTTTAGGCTGATAAGCTCGAACCCAAAGCGGATAAATGCATGTTCATAGAATACCCAAAAATAGTTGGGTATACCTCCTATTTCAGATCCGGAAGCAAAAGTGATTGTTTCTAGAAACGGGTCCTTTCTCGAGGAAAAGTTTCTCTCGAAAGAATTGAGTGGGAGGATGGTGGAGACTTGATGAGGTTATTGAACCGTCACTTCAACTAGTGTGTAGCAGGGCACAGGAAGTTGTTCCTATGGCACCTACACCAATTGAAGTGGAAGCTTATGATAGTGATCATGAAACTTCGAATCAAGTCACTACCAAACCTCATAGGTCGACAAGGATGTGTACTACTTCAGAGTGGTACGTAATCCTGTCTTGGAAGTCATGTTGCTAGACAACAATGAACCTACGAGCCATGGAGAAGCGATGGTGGGCCCGGATTCCGATGAATGGCTCGAGGCCATAAAATTCGAGAGAGGATCCATGTATAAAACAAAGTATAGACTTTGAAAGAACTACTTGATGGTCGTAAGGCTGTTGGGTGCAGATGGATTTTAAAAGGAAGACAGACAATGATGGTAAGTGTCACCATTAAGAAAACTCGACTTGTCGTTAAGATGTTTCCCGACAAGTTCAAGGAGTTGACTACGATGAGACTTTCTCACTCGTAGCGATGCTAAGAGTCTGTTGGAATTATGTTAGCAGTTACTGCATAATTTATGGAATCTTGCAGATAGGATGTCAAAGCATTGTTTCCTCGACGTTTTTATTGAGGAAAGGTTGTATGTGATACAACCAGAAGGTTTTGTCAATCCTGAAAGATGCTAACAAGTATGCAAAGCTCCAGCAATCCTTCTAAGGACTGGAGTAAGCATCTTGGAATTGGAATGTACGCTTTGATGAGATGATCAAAGATTTTGGGTTTATACAAAGTTTATGAGAAACTTGTATTTCCAAAGAAGTGAGTGGGAGCACTATAGAATTTTTGATGAGTATATGTTGTTAACATATTGTTGATCAAAATGATGTAGAATTTCTGGAAAGCATACAGGGTTATTTGAAAAGTGTTTTTCGATGGAAAACCTGGATTAAACTACTTGAATATTGAGCATCAAGATCTATAAGGATAGATAAAAAAATGCTTAATAGTACTTTCAAATGAATACATACCGTGACAAGATTTTGAAGGAGTTCAAAATAGATCAGCAAAGAAGGAGTTCTTGGCTGTGTTACAAGGTGTGAGTATTGAGTAAGACTCAAGACCTGACCACGGCAGAAGAGAGAGAAAGGACGAAGGTCGTCCCCTATGCTTTAGACGTAGGCTCTATAGTATGCTATGCTGTGTACCGCACCTGAAGTGTGCCAAGCCATGAGTCAGTCAAGGGGTACAAGTGTGATCTAGGAATGGATCACAAGACAACGGTCAAGGTTATCCTTAGTAACTAGTGGACTAAGGAATTTTCTCGATTATGGAGGTGATAAAAGAGTTCGTCGTAAAGGGTTACGCCGATGCAATCTTTGACACTAATCTGGATGATTCTGAGTAGTAAACCGGATTCGTATAGTAGAACAGTTACTTGGAATAGCTCCAAATAGAGCGTGGTAGCTGCATCTACAAGATGACATAGAGATTTGTAAAGCACACACGGATCTGAAAGGTTCAGATCCGTTGACTATAACATCTCTCACAAGCATAACATGATCAAACCCAGGACCTTGAGTGTTAATCACATAGCGATGTGAACTAGATTATTGACTCTAGTGCAAGTGGGAGACTGTTGGAAATATGCCCTAGAGGCAATAATAAATTAGTTATTATTATATTTCCTTGTTCATGATAATCGTTTATTATCCATGCTATAATTGTATTGATAGGAAACTCAGATACATGTGTGGATACATAGACAACACCATGTCCCTAGTAAGCCTCTAGTTGACTAGCTCATTGATCGATAGATGGTTACAGTTTCCTGACCATGTACATTGGATGTCGTTGATGACGGGATCACATCATTAGTAGAATGATGTGATGGACAAGACCCAATCCTAAGCCTAGCACAAGATCGTGTAGTTCGTATGCTAAAGCTTTTCTAATGTCAAGTATCATTTCCTTACACCATGAGATTGTGCACCTCCCGGATACCGTAGGAATGCTTTGGGTGTACCAAACGTCAAAACGTAACTGGGTGGCTATAAAGGTGCACTGCGGGTATCTCCGAAAGTGTCTATTGGGTTGGCACGAATCGAGACTGGGATTTGTCACTCCGTGTAAACGGAGAGGTATCTCTGGGCCCACTCGGTAGGACATCATCATAATGTGCACAATGTGACCAAGGAGTTGATCACGGGATGATGTGTTACGGAACAAGTAAAGAGACTTGCCGGTAACGAGATTGAACAAGGTATCGGGATACCGACGATCGAATCTCGGGCAAGTACTATACCGGTAGACAAAGGGAATTGTATACGGGATTGATTGAATCCTCGACATCGTGGTTCATCTGATGAGATCATCGTGGAACATGTGGGAGCCAACATGGGTATCCAGATCCCGCTGTTGGTTATTGGCCGGAGAGTTGTCTCGGTCATGTCTGCATGGTTCCCGAACCCGCAGGGTCTACACACTTAAGGTTCGGTGACGCTAGGGTTGTAGAGATATAAGTATGCGGTAAACTGAAAGTTGTTCGGAGTCCCGGATGAGATCCTGGACGTCACGAGGAGTTCCGGAATGGTCCGGAGGTAAATATTTATATATAGGAAGACCAGTTTCAGCCACCGGGAAAGTTTCGGGGGTCATCGGTATTGTACTGGGACCACCGGAAGGGTCCCGGGGGTCCACCGGGTGGGGCAACCTATCCCGGAGGGCCCCATGGGCTGAAGTGGGAAGGGAACCAGCCCCTGGTTGGCTGGTGCGCCCCCCCCCTTGGGCCTCCCCCTGCGCCTCCAACCCTAGGGGTGGGGGCGCCTCCACTTGGCTTGGGGGCCAAGCCACCCCTTGCCCCCCCCCATCTAGATGGGATCTAGAGGGGCCGGCACCCCCCCCCTTTGGCCCTTATATATAGTGGAGGGGAGGGAGGGGAGCCGCACCCAAGTCCCTGGCGCCTCCCTCTCCCTCTGTGACACCTCTCCCTCTCGTTGGTGCTTGGCGAAGCCCTGCCAAGATCCCGCTACTTCCACCACCACGCCGTCGTGCTGCTAGATCTCCATCAACCTCTCCTCTCCCCTTGTTGGATCAAGAAGGAGGAGACGTCTCTCCCAACCGTACGTGTGTTGAACGCGGAGGTGCCGTCCGTTCGGCGCTTGGTCATCGATGATTTGGATCACGACGAGTACGACTCCATCAACCCCGTTCTCTTGAACGCTTCCTCTTAGCGATCTACAAGGGTATGTAGATGCACTCCTCTCTCTCGTTGCTAGTCTCTCCATAGATTGATCATGGTGACACGTAGGAATTTTTTTGAATTATTGCTACGTTCCCCAACTCCTCCTCCCCACTCCCTCCAAACAGACCAAAACTATATGAAATCTATCAAAAAAATCAGTCATGAGTCCGCCCTCACCTGCCCTGTTCCTATTGCATCCCTTCGTGTGCACCTACCTCGCCAGCGATGAGACAGAGGAGAACCAAATTCATGTGATGTGCGCTGGAGTTAGTCAGGCGTGGGGCTCCCAGGGGACGTCAACTGTGACACGCTCATGCGGACTATAGCACTAGAAGCAAACCTTGCTGCTGCCCCAAATCTATCTTGCCTCACCCTCCGAGGCGGCACTCGGTTATCCACTTTTATCCATGCCATCAAAAAGAACCTGGTTATTGTTGCAATGGCCTTTCCCGAAATCTACTATGACAACGTCTTTATCATCTACGATGCTATTGATAGATCCCTCCACATATGGTCCCGCACGCGCCCTCCCGTCTATACGACGGGTGTTCTTATCGCACATCGCAGGGACAACGAGAAGTATTACGCCCCAGTGTTTCCGGGGACCGTCTATAGCATATGCTCCTAACGGGAGCATGTTCTATTCATGTCACCGTCCTCATCCAGCTTCTAGTGGGAGATAACGAAGCACGCCAATCAAACGACAGCTTTCATGTATCCCTTCCTTAGCTTGTAGGAAGACCATGGCATCTACTTTGCACTGGGCGGCCCCACACCCAAACCATGATTTTCACTAGTGTAGAACCGGGCTATAGCACCGGTTCGTAAGGGCCTTTAGTGCTGGTTCTGTAACCGGCACTAAAGGGTGGGGACTAAAGGTCCCCCCCTTTAGTACCGGTTCTGCATGAACCGTCACTAAAGTGCCACCACGTGGCACATTCCAGGGCTGGGTGCGGGGAGACCTTTAGTACCGCTTGGTACCACCAACCAGTACTAAATGTTTGTGGTGGTTTTGGTTTTGTTTTTTGTTTTTCCATTAATTTTGTGTTTTCAATTTAATTTAGAGATTGTTTTTACATTATAATGAGTTGTTAAATCATTAGGTGAAAGTATCGCAGATTAGTTTCAACTGGATGCAGAGCTAGCTAGCTAAGTGATCAAGTATATATATGCCATCAAGTAATATTGATGGCATATATATACTTGATCACTTAGCTAGCTAGCTCTGCATCTAGTTGAAACTAATCTGTGGTACTTTCATAAATGAAATAATAACTCATCATCATCATATTAATATAAAAACTCTTGCATCATATCATCACCAACAACAGTATACTAGCTAGCTAAAAATCATCATATATAGTCGTCATTACCACTATTTAATCATCATAGTCGTTACCGCTATCTAATCACCACCAACACTAGCTTAAAGAAGAAACATTCACTTGTACCAGAAGTAAAGATATCGTCGAGTTCAACAGATGGACATGAGAGGACAAGTACTAAGAGCATGCTAATCACTCCTGCTGCTCTCTCTCAGGTAAAATAGCATAGAACATGTATAGCTCTCTTGATTCATCATATTGGAGCATATAGATGAACCTGTTTCCTAATTGTGGGCTGCGCTTCTGTTTGCTGCCCCCTAATACTTCTCTGCGATCCTTCACAATTTTGCTCCAATCTTTCACTATTAAGCATTCCTCGGTTGTAGAAATCCTGAATGCACTCATGTGCAATGTAGGATATCTTGGCCGTAAGCTAACCATTGACATGCGACCTTTAGTCTCGATCCACTGAGGCACAACTATCATCAAGAGTTCCTGTTGAAGAACATCGCGTATAGTAACATTAATTAGCAATTAAGTTTAGCTTGAAAAATAATGTATGCAAAATATGCATTGAGGACAAATAGTAAAAATCATATCATCTTTCCTAAATAGATGTGACTGTAGTTCAATACGATCACTATTGGTCGCACGTTTTGAGTATTAAGATTTTTAAATTCAGGAAAATAATTTCTCTTGACATCATCAAGATTCTCAAGCCATGAAACATAATGACTTATATCCTCGCAGTTTAGTTCAGCCCCGGGACAATGAACGGTATTGTCTACTAAGCGACGTACATGTTTGCTTGAATGGAAATAAGCTGTCCATAGAAATTATTTGTCAACTATTTTTGAATAAACAATATTGAAGACATAAATATGGTCGAGAAACTCACATAATGGTAGTACTGTAGGCATCTGCACATCGACCAAATGTCTCTATTACCTTCAATATCATCTTCGGGACGAATATCAAAGGTGATAAATATATCAGGCTCAAATGCATAAGCATTGCATAGTGCTTGACAAGTTTTGCATTCAAAATAGATGTATGTGTCTGCATTGTATAATTTGACGTTGAAGGTATAACCATGCTCGGTCTTCAAATAAACTCTATTTACCTCCATAGTTTTATTAGGACTGAAACCTATCTTATCTAAGACAAAAATTCTTGCATGGCAGGGGATACGCTAGTAGAATAGTGAAAATTATAAATTATAAATTGAAGCAAATGAAGCATAAGTCATGCTTAATTACGAAAAAAGACTTGTCGTTGTGACTTACTGTATCCACTTGGAATGTCTCATCCAGCTTGATGCTAAAGCAAATATCATCAACTAGGGAATTTTTGTGGGACAGGTCGCGCTCCTCTTCGTAGTATTCTCACATAAAGAAATTGTTTTCGTCGTCAGACGACATGTTCATAGTTGAAACATTAATTGATAAACACTTACTAGCTAGCTAGCTAGTTCTATATTAATTCAACTAATTCAAATAAGCACTTACTAAAAATAAACTAGTTCAACTAATTTTCTTACTAAAAATAAAGTAGTTAGTTCTATATATAGTAAATTTAATATATCTAACATTTGACATTAATATATCTAATTCATCTATAACTATAAAAGTATTAAAAACTAACTCATCTAACATTAATATCTAACATTTGACATTAATATCTAACATATATTTCTATCTAATTCATCTAACATTTCATATTAATATAACATTTATATAAACTAAAAGTATATATAAAAACTAAAATACTAAAAACAGCAAAAAAATCATTAACAAAAAACAGAAAAAATCGTGTGTGTGTGTGTGTGTGAGGCCGCCGACGCGCGGTCGATCTCTTACGGCGGGGCGACGACGGGGACGGGCTGGGGCACGGCGAGGGGGGTGGGGGCGGCGCGTCGACGACGGGGACGGCCGGCGACGACGGCGGAGGGCGACGACCGCGACGGCGACGGGCTGGGCGGCGACGGCGACGGGTCGGGCCGGGGCGGCGACGTACGGTCGGGGATGGTCGGGGACGACTAGGCGGGGACGAGTGGAGCGCGCGATCGAAGATGACGTATCACGGGGACGGGCACGCGCGGCGACAAGGGTGGGGACGGGCACGCGCGGCGACGAGGGCGGGGACGGGGGCGGCGACGATGATGGGGATGGGCGGGCGCAACAGGGGCAGCGACGGGCGTGTGACGAAGAAGAAGACGAACTAACTAAAATTTTCGTAAGTGTTGTATATATAGGATCGGCCTTTAGTACCGGTTGAAGCCACCAACCGGTACTAAATGGCAAATTTGGCGAGACAAAGCAGCGGGAAGCGACCCCCTTTAGTACCGGTTCGTGGCTTCAACCGGTACTAAAGACCCCGTACTAAAAGGGGGTGAGCTCCCATCCCACGGCGCAGAAAGTTTAGTCCCACCTCGTCGGGCGAAGGGCAGCCGCACTGGTTCATAAACCCAGTCACAGCTACTCCATCGAACTCCTCTGTAAAGGAGGCTTCTGAGCCTAACTATGGCGTGTTGTCCTGTGAGCGTGCTGGCCCTGGTGGGCTTGAATTTCCACGCCCAAGGCCTAGCAGGGCCACTGGACAGCGCCCCAACAATTTTTTATATAGTTTTTTTCTTTTCTGCTTTATTTATTTTGTTCTATTTATTTCTGAGTAGTTTTTATATAGTTTTTTCTTTTTTGCTTTATTTATTTTCTTCTATTTATTTCTGAGTAGTTTTTTATATAGTTTTTTTCTTTTTTGCTTTATTTATTTTCTTCTATTTATTTCTGAGTAGTTTTTTATATAGTTTTTTCTTTTCTGCTTTATTTATTTTCTTCTATTAATTTCTGAGTAGTTCTTTTATATAGTTTTTTTTCCTTTTTGTTTTATTTATTTTCTTCTATTTATTTCTGAGTAGTTTTTTTATATAGTTTTTTTTCTGCTTTATTTATTTTCTTCTGTTTATTTCTGAGTAGTTTTTTTATAATTTTTTGTACATGCCATGTGGGTGAAATGATGATACCATGTCAAGTTTCAACCTTTTCAGAGTTCATTTGTAGTGCTTTTCAATTTCAGGGTCATTTAGCTCAAAACAAATCAGTAAATGCATCAAAAATATCAAATTATGTCAGAAAGGGTTGAAAGTTTACGACGTGGCTTTGAATGATGCATAATGAATGCACAAAAAGTCCGGAGTTGTAATAAGTTATTAAAATTTAGAATAGCTGGTGTAACAGATGAGTTTTCGTCTGAAACCCTGATACTTCGAAATAGAGTGTCCAGTTTATACACGAAGTGCATCCAGTTTTTTGCCGTAACCATCTCTACTTTTCTACACATGCCATGTAGGTGAAATGATGATACCATGCCAAGTTTCAACCTTTTCAGAGTTCATTTGTAGTGCTTTTCAATTTCAGGGTCATTTAGCTTAAAACAAATCAGTAAATGCATCAAGAAATATCAAATTATGTCAGAAAAGGTTGAAAGTTGACGACGTGGATTTTAATGGTGCATAATGAACGCACAAAAAGTCTGGAGTTGTAATAAATTATTAAAATTTTGAATAGCCGGTGTAACAGACGAGTTTTCGTCCGAAACCCTGATACTTCGAAAGACAGTGTCCAGTTTGTACACGAAGTGTATCCAGTTTTTCTCGTAACCATCTCTACTTTTTTGCACATGTCATGTGGGTGAAATGATGATACCATGCCAAGTTTCAACCTTATCAGAGTTTATTTGTAGTGCTTTTCAATTCCAAGGTCATTTAGCTCAAAACAAATCAGTAAATGCATCAAAAATATCAAATTATGTCAGAAAGAGTTGAAAGTTGACGACGTGGCTTTGAATGGTGCATAATGAATGCACAAAAAGTCTAGAGTTGTAATAAGTTATTAAAATTTTGAATAGCCGGTGTAACAGATGAGTTTTCGTCCGAAACCTTGATACTTCGAAAGAGAGTGTCCAGTTTGTATACGATGTGCATCCAGTTTTTGCCGTAACCATCTCTAATTTTTTTGCACTGGTTCATAAAGAAATATAAGAGCATTTAGATTACTAAAATAGTGATCTAAATGCTCTTATATTTCTTTGTAGAGAAATACATCCAAAATACATTGATCATCAATGATCTTTTTGTGTACAATCTGAATTGACAGTATGAGTCATCACCGGTTTAGAAACCAGAGAAACTCATATTGTGGCCACAAATTCTACACATAGAGTTCAATGAATACCAAGTGGTTGTGATAGTTTGAGAAGTAACATATTTAAGGTGGTTAAAAGCCTGTTAGCGGTGCGAGGTGGGACTAAAAAACCGCTGCAACTAAAAACCTCTAGTACCGGTTTGTGGTAAGAACCGGTACTAAAGGTACTAGTGAGGCCCAATCCGGACCACGGCGTGCCACAACCTCCTTAGTACCGGTCCGTAGCATGAACCGGTACTATAGGTTCGCCACGAACCGGTACTAATTAGTTCCGCCCGCCTAGTCGTTCGAACAGGCACTAATGGCAACATTAGTGCCGGTTTTGTTACAAACCGGTACTAATGTGCTTCACATTAGGCCGTTTTTCTAATAGTGTTTGGGTCTGTGTTGATATGAGCAGCAAGACTTTTGACTGCACACCTCTCTCTCTGACAGACGCCGACATTGGCAGTCCTGTTTCTGTCTCCGGTAATTCCGAGGGCAAGCTTCCAGCAAGAGGAAGATGGCATTATGAGACTTCCAACAAAGAGGAAGTTGCGATCTTCTAAAGCCATCTCCGATTACTTAGGTAATTATACTATTTGCTGCTTCCTAATGCTTTGCTTCATATATATTTGAGGTAAATATACCGGTGGTGCTTATACTTGCCACGGATGTTTACTTTAGTGCGTGGACTTGAAACATACACCGATCTGGTTCTAAAATTTGGCACAAACATGCAAATACGGTGCTAATCCAGTCTGTAGACGTAAAGTGCGTCGACGTGGCATTATGATTATTGTTAACATGCTTTTTTTAAATGTGAAAAGCATGTTAACAATAATCATAATAATAAAAGTTAGAATCATATATTCATGTATTATTAATAATACCTCATGCTACACGAATATTAGTATGGACATAAAATAAATATAGAGAGGTATGCATTAAAATAACTTAGTAACTACAAGTTTTGGTAATTTTAGACTTATTATCTAATTATTTGGAAAATACCTTTTTTAAATATAATATATGAGAGTTTCAAACTATATGTAAACAAACATTTACAATACAGTCATGGATTATATTTAACATTGATATATGATTATTTAAAATATACATATGTGAAATAATATATATTAATTATAACAATTTTTGTAATATAAATAATTCGTTTCTTTTAGATTACCGTTTGTAAATATCATTTAATTATATAGATATTGGGTGGGTCTATTCTAATAACACCCTTAAGACCTTATTCTGCACATCAAAACTTATTATTCTGATAACACCACACCCGAACGCCACCGCCCCTCCCCTCCCCACCTTCTACCGTGGGAGCGGCCTGGAGTGCCGCCGGCCCTCCCCTCCCTGCCTTCTACCGCGGGAGCGGCCTAGAACGCCACCGCCCCTCCCCTTCCCACCCACCCTTCCCCCAGCCCCGCCGACCACCACCACCACTGCGGTGGCCTACTCCACCACCACCTGCCTCCCCACCTTCTTTATCCATCACCCTGCCTTCCCCCACCCCAAAGGCCGGATCCCGCCTTGGTGGTCGCCGGATTCGCGCCAGATCCATCGCTCCTCCTCAGTCCAACCCAGACACGCGGGCTCCAGGAGGGCCGGTCCCAGTGCAGGGCTTCCGATTTGACGCCAGCGAGGTTCCTTCGTGTGCTCCCCACGACCTCCTCCTGCCAGCGCGCCGCCGCACCACCTACCTCCCGCTCTGCGCCGCCTCGCCGCCTCCCTCCTCCTGCTCCGTGCCGCCTCCCTTCCCCGCCACCGCACCGTATTCCTCCCCGCACCGCTTCCCTCCCCGCGCCGCGCCCCACCCCGCAGGTTTGCACCGCCTTCCTTCCCGCGCCGCTTCCCTTCCCTGCACCGCTCGCCCCACCTCACAGGTTTGCGGCGTCGGCGGCGGCTGTGCAGCTCCTCGGTCGTCGGGCGTACCACGTGTGACTGCAGTCCATTGATGGGGCGCCTGCAGCTCTCTCTCCGCCTCGAGGAAGTACATCGCCAACAAAGGCAGTTGGAGGTGAGCTCGCCATCGACCTAGTGCAAGGACTGCTCTCCTCTCCAGCAACACCCCCCACCACCACCACCCCACCCACGCGGTCCACGCCCACTCTGCTACAGTACACTCTTGCTGTAAAAATCCGGTTGTCTCCAACGACATGGGAGTCAACACCTTGGGTGCCCGTGTGCAGTTCTGATAACCTCTTTTTGCTCCCCTTTTTTTGTAGATTTTGGATTGTGCACTTCACATCATGCGGATTCAGTGTTGCGCTGCGGTGGTGCACGACTTGCGGCTCTTCTTTGTTTTATACACCTTTTTGCTAACATCATATACGAGCGTGCAGTCTGCCCACAACGAAGTGCAGCACGACCAAACGAGGGCGTGCAGTTCGGCGACCTTCTCTTTTCCATGGTTTCTGCTCCCCAGTTTCTCCTCTGTATCCCACTGGTAGCCAAAAAACCTTCTGAATGTGATTAGGCAGCGGAGACAACAACACATTACCACTAGATCTGGAAAAGTGAAGCCCTCCTTGTGCCATTCGCACAGAGCACGGTGAATACCCCCCTTGCAGTGCACAACCGCTGCGTTGCAGCCCACCTCCCATGTGCTTGGGTCTCCCGGCGAGGGCCTCGGTCGGTAGTGGTCGTAGTAGCTACGGGAGCACAGTTGTAGCTGCCGGTGTGGCATCATTGCTTCTGCACTAACTGCAGCTTTGCCTCCTGCCCGTGACCAAGTGTTAGTTTTTTCCTCTGAACCGATTCCTCTTTGCTGCAGACCACTTCATTGCAGCTTGCAGCCCACATCAGGGGAGTGAGCAGCTAACATGGGGGAGTTTAGGGTCGGCAGTGCACTCTGGTCATGGTGCAGTGCACCCCGTTTCAGTATGCCATATCAACACATATTTGGCGTTGGGATTTCTATCAGCTAGTGAAAATAGCTTGCTTGTGGCCAACTGGTGTGTGCTTGAAGCAGTCGTGTGTGTGTGTGGATGTGCAGTGCAGTCAAGCGATGTGTGCAGGTTGGGCGGGAGGGTGTTGCAGTTCGGCAACCTGAAACGATGTAGTTTCAGAACGTGCATGCATGTCTGCGTGGTCTCTGTTGTTCACCGAGTCCAACCTTTTTTTTATTTTGTTTGGTGCTTGCTATGTAAAATTTCCAAGCTCTCTTTTTTGTAATTATTGAAAAAGTAATGCTGTTCGTTGTGCCATACTCAGTGGTTTTAGTCTACAGAAGTGCACTCCACCTCGTTTTGGAAAATTTACGTCCCACAAAAAAGAAATCATGCAGTGCACTTGTCTGTCCAATGAAGTGCGTTTTTTAGTCTAAATAAGTGCGGTTTTCTGTCTGATGCAGTACGGCTTGTTTACGGTAGTCTCGAGGTTCACTTTTCATAGTATTGTGGTTCACCAACACTCGACATGAAGTGCACTCCACCTCGTTTAGGAAAATTTACGTCCCACAAAAAAGAAACCATCCAGTGCACTTGTTCGTCTGATGAAGTGCGGTGTCGTGACCCGTTTACGGTAGTCTCGAGGTTCACTTTTCATAGTGTTGTGGTTCACCAACACTCGATATGAAGTGCACTCCACCTCGTTTAGGAAAATTTACGTCCCACAAAAAAAACCATGCAGTGCACTTTGTTCATCTGATGAAGTGCGGTTTTTAGTCTGAAGCAGTGCGCTTTTCTGTTTGATGCAGTACCCACGTCGATTTGGGTGTCGCGAAAAACAGAGTGTCCGCATTTCGGTAAATTTAAAACTGCTCTTAAACCGTAATGAATTAGAGAGAGTGTTCTACATGAAAAAGTTGCGTCTCGTCGATATCTTTCCAACGGCGTATGATTTGAATTATTCCGACCAGCCGTTCATAAAAGTTTTCCTAAAAAACAGCCGCTGCCTCTCGAAGTCAGCCGCACGATTTTCAAAATTAACTAAAAACCGTAAGGAATCTCAAAACCATTTCAACATATGAAAGTTGCGCCTTGTCCGTAGCTTTCCAACGGCGTATCATACGTCTCGTTCCGACAAACGATTAGAAAACTAGAGCAAAAACAGTACCGAAAATTTCAAAAAATTTGAAAAACAGAGTTCCGCGATTAAGTAAATTTGAAACTTCTCTTAAACCTTAACGAATTAGAGAAAAAATTATATATGAAAACGATGTGCCTCGACGATATCTATCCAACGACGTATCGTTTGCTTCATTCTGGCGAGCCGTTTAGAAGAAATCGCGAAAAAACGCTCGCTGCCACTCGTCATGGGACGCGTCAATTTCAAAACTGCTCTTAAACCGTGTGGAATCTTGAAAAGTGTTCATCATGTCGAAGTTGCGTCTAATCCATAGCTTTTCAACGGTATATTACACGCCTCATTCCGATAAACGGTTAAAAAATTAGAGCGAAAACAGTACCGAAAAAATAACGCGTGCAGTTTTTTTCGACGAGAAGTTTACTCATGTGAGTACTACACACTTGATTCAAAGTATGACGTGCACTTGCGTTCAGCGTGCAGTGCGGAAGTGATGTGCAGAATAGTTATTCTGCTAATATTAGCAGAATAGACCGTCTATATAGATATTTGAATAATTATTTGCATATTTTAAATGTTTATATTCACAAACATTATTAAACACTCATTTATTATATTGAAATTTTGTATTTTCTGCATTATAAGTTAATATTTCTAAAATTATAGGAACATTTTTTAGTAAGATGTTTTAATCCTCTATACACGAATATTTGTGTAACATGACGTAATTACATATATCTATATCTATACCTACTAATAAAGCAAGGTGCG
Organism: Triticum aestivum; assembly: GCF_018294505.1. Taxonomy (NCBI): domain Eukaryota; kingdom Viridiplantae; phylum Streptophyta; class Magnoliopsida; order Poales; family Poaceae; genus Triticum; species Triticum aestivum. The sequence continues at coordinate 577,947,773 of NC_057806.1, read as the reverse complement.
TTTCTCCGATTTTTTTGATTCGTTCAGCATTGAAAACATTTTATTTCTATTCGAGGTGGTAAAAAAAATTTGTCTGTCCGTTCATTAGAAAAGAAAAATGCCAGAATTTCGTACAGCGCCTGCCACAGGTGGCCAGCAAAGCCAGCCCGGTTATTTTCGTGCCCACACAGGTGGGAAAAGCCTATTTATTGCTGCGAGCGTCTAATAGCCAGAAAGTCGCACAGGGCGCCCAACCTAAGCTGAACCGTTTTTTTTGTGTTATGAGTCTATTTCTTTTATTTTCTGTTCTTACTCTTTTTCTTTATTGTTTCTTTTGTCATTTTTTCTTTCAAGCTTCTTTCAATCGCATTCAAAAATTTCGTAATATCATAAAAATGGATTTTTATAATAATTTCAAGATTTTTAAAATATATTTAATTTTGAAAGATGTTCAGAACAATAAATCGTTGTTCTGATTCCAAAATAGTCACAAATTCGCACAGGACGCCCAAGATGGGCTGAACCGTTTTCATTTTTTGTTGTGTTATGTTTCTATTTTTCTTTATCCATTTCTTTCTTGTTTCTTTTGTGATTTTTTCTTTCGAGTTTATTTTCCTTTCTCCCTTTTTACAAATTTGTAATTTTCAAAAATATTCATAATATCATACACATTGAATATTTCAAATATGTCCAGAATTTTAAAAATATTCTATTTTGAAAAAAAATTCAGCATATTAAATCTTTGTTCTCATTCCACAATTAGTTCAGATTTTTGAAAAATGTTCCGTTTTTTCTTTCTATTTTCCAAAGTTGCTTGAGAATTTCCACAAAAATGCATTTTAAAAATGTTTCAAATAGGAAAAATATTCTTGGTTTAGGGAAATGTTCTCAAACTTAGAATAATGTCCGAGTTTAAAGAAACTCATTTTAAAAAATTATTCTGAATGTTTGAAATATGTTTCCTTTTTCGAAAAATACCACAAATTCAAAAAACGTTCATGTTATTATAAAAGGTTCATGTTTTCAAATAAAATTGTGAATTCCGAATGTTTAATATTTCTTGTGTATTTCTGAAAATGTAAAGAATTTCAAAAAACGGTTTTGGATTTTCAAAATTATTCATATTTCCAAGAACATTCAGCAATTTATATTTTTTTGAAAACTTGAAAAAACAAAACTTGTTTCCAATATGACATTGGAGCACGGTCTTAATGGTTCGAGCTGGCCCTTGGTCGGTAGGACTTGTGTCTTCGCGTGGCTAGCAACACGTAGTTGGGGCCTTAAGCATGATTTCGATCCTTCAACTCATCATTTTCTGGATTTTTTCACGCATTACAAACACAGGTGTATTGGAGTCTACCAGTGCGTTAGCCCATACAAAAACTGATGTGCATCCCACATGCTATTTGACGCAACAAGCGTCATATAGTAGCTCTGGCGTAGTTGGCCCAAGAACAAAATTGCTCCGTTGCATAGGCAGTATTGGGCCTCAGCCGCACTCCCCAATTGGGTCGTCCGAGGGAGCAATTTTTTATTGGGCCAACAAAATAGAATATGTTGGTTTGGCTCGAATAAAAAAATTGTGAGCACTTGAGCGCTAAAATAATCAAAGAGAATAAACCCTAATAAAGAAGGGACATTGATGTCTGGTTATGCGCTAAATAGCTAATGAAATAGGATTTATGCGCTATAATTAGTAATTCATCCGGTTACGCCATCGTAAGAGAGAGTGGTCGAAGCAACCGTGCCCCGAAGGTCGCCGCATAGCTACCAAATGAGGAGGCAGACACAATCCCGAGACAGAGGTGGACCCATAGAAAAAAAAAGACCTGAGTTGGATGGTTGCCGCCACGCCGACTAGCTCCATGACTTCAAGATCCCGCGGAACAAACATGACCCGTGATAAGACCACAACTCCTCTCTCTATCACATCGTTATGGAGATCGTTTTTTATGGAAATATATCTCTCCGATTGCTTCTCGCAAAGAAATATATCTCCCATTGCAACGCACGGGCATATGTGCTAGTTAATAACACATGAATATTTGAATCTAACTTTTGTTATTATGAATAATATTAAGATGCTTTTCACTTTTTTTTTCAGAAAATAATATGTGCAAAATGGGCCACTCGCTCCAGCCCAGTTATGGGCACAAGACTTTTAGTTAAATATACATTAGGTCTGAGGGGCCATATTAGTCCTGGCCATGGGCAGCCCGGCCCGGTCGGCCTGACCTGACCCGGCCCGGCCCAACCCGACCTTATCCACGGGCCGGGCTTAGGCCTAGGTTTTGAGCCCGAAGCATGGGTCGGGCCTAGGTCCGGGCCCATCATTTTCGCCATTTAAGAAAGAGGCCCGGCCCGTGGTCCGAGGCCCAACGGGCTTTTAGCGTGATGGGCCGTGCTCGGGCCCAATTTTTAGACCCGACAGCCGGGCTCGGCCTGGGTTTTTTACGTCGGGCTTTGGTTGGCCCGGCCCCGACCGAGGGATGGCCAGGTATAGGCCATATATACCATCAAAACGTGTTTGGTATAGTGCCTCATCAGGTCGCATTTTTCATAATATTTTTTTCTAATGTACTGACACACAGGCCCACTAGTCATAGAGTCGTATATATAGTACTCAATTAATAATTCTGTTTGGTAGCTATAATTGGGCCCCACGCCATGTTATTGCCACATCATCCATATACGGTGCCACATCGACACACTTTAGTCTACGGATGGGATTAGCATCATATTTGCATGTACGTATCGAGTTTTAGAATCGTATGGTGTATTTTTCAAGTTCAGAAATTAAATTGAACATAAAATAGCAAGTTGAAGCACAATTAGCGTATTTACGTCTACATATTTCACTTATGCAACGGATTGTCGACATAATTAAAATCCATACACGAGGCTCGAGCTCATATTTCTGGCACCAACGGATTGCTCAGCTGGGCAAGGCACTAGGGTCAAATTCTGGCACGATAGGTGGATCAACGGGCGCAATGCCTTGGACATCGCCTCAAATGTGTATTAGTTCGTCCATGCGAAACGAGGGAAGCAACACACGGTCGAGGAGGGGCTCGCTAACGAGCGTTGGATGTTCGTGGGTCCTGTCAGTTCCGGCAATTGCGGACTTCCTAGACCTTTGGCAAGCAATTATACCGGGGTTTTCGTTTAAATTTATTATTTTTACTTTTTACTTTTTTTCTTTATCTCCTCTTTTTATTTTATTTTTTTGTTTGTATTTATTTTTGTGAACATTTTTTCAAATCCACAGGTATATTGAATATGTAATTTTTAAAAAATGAATGATTTTTTTTCAAATGTGTTAATTTTTCAAATTTCTGATTTTTTTTGAAAATGTGTTAACTTTTTCAAAAGCTCAAAATTCTTTCAAATTGAGAACATTTTTGCAATTCATGAACTTTTATGAAATTCTTTAATATTTTTAAAAATTCGTAAAAAACTATCAAATTTGTGAAGATTATTTTCTAATATGAGATTATGGAAAGATATGGCACCACTCAAAGAGAAACTACTCACATAGTTAGGGTTGTGGAATCCTTGTTGGATGGCGGATCGTATTGGAAAAAAGAAACCTAAGTAGGCCCACTATGTGGAGAGCAAACTTGTGTAGGACAGGAAACTTGTAGCCCGTTATTTCAAAAAATATGAAATTATATTCTGACTTGTGGAGTCCGCGGGACTCTTCTGACCTCCTCCTCAAGTCCTACGTGTGTCTTCTGGTTCAAGAAAAATCATCATAAAGTTTTATTTCATTTGGACTCCGTTTGATGTTCCTTTTCTGTAACTCAAAAACAAGGAAAAAACAAAAACTGGCACTAGGATTTGGGTAAATAAGTTAGTCACAAAAATAATATAAAATAGCATATTAATGCGTATAAAACATCCAAAACAGATAATATAATAGCATGGAACAATCAAAAATTGTAGATACGTTGGAGATGTATCAGACGCTACTTCACACGCGGCAGGGCACTCACGGTGAGGGCGCGTCGTGGGTTCCTCTGAAGTTGGCGACGAACAGCTCGCACAGCTCAGCCCACGAAAAGATTGACTCTCCGGGCAGGTTCATGAACCAGGAGCGCGTGCCATCCTTGACCGCCATGGGGAACCAGTTTGCCATGACCTTGTCGTCACCATTTGCCGCCTCAATGCTCAACGCGTAGAGATGGAGGAACTTTGTAGGGTTGGGGCCACCATCATAGCATGGAGGCAAGTCTGGCTTGAACTTGGCGGGCCAAACCACCCGGCGCAGCTCGCGACTGAAGGTCCGACAGCCGACACCGCTCGAAGGAGCACCGCACGCGAGGGCGGGGAGGTTCTGGCGCCCGGCCGCTGCGACCTCCTGGACGGCTCGGTCTTGGCATTGCTGCCGCTGCTCAAGGAGCACTGATGTCTACTACGCAACCTTCTTCTTGTAGACTTGTGTTGGGCCTCCAAGCGTAGAGTTTTGTAGGACAGTAGCAATTTTCCCTCAAGTGGATGACCTAAGGTTTATCAATCCGTGGGAGGCATAGGATGAAGATGGTCTCTCTCAAACAACCCTGCAACCAAATAACAAAGAGTCTCTTGTGTCCCCAACACACCCAATACAATGATAAATTGTATAGGTGCACTAGTTCGGTGAAGAGATGGTGATACAAGTGTAATATGGATAGTAGATATATGTTTTTGTAATCTGAAAATATAAAAACAGCAAGGTAGCAAGTAACAAAAGTGAGCAAAAATGGTATTGCAATGCTCGGAAGCAAGGCCTAGGGTTCATACTTTCACTAGTGCAATGTCTCTCAACAATGATAACATAATTAAATCATATGGCAATCCCTCAACGTGCGACAAAGATGTTGGAAATATGCCCTAGAGGCAATAATAAATTGATTATTATTATATTTCCTTGTTCATGATAATCGTTTATTATCCATGCTAGAATTGTATTGATAGGAAACTCATATACATGTGTGGATACATAGACAACACCATATCCCTAGTAAGCCTTTAGTTGACTAGCTCGTTGATCAATAGATGATTACGGTTTCCTGACCATGGACATTGGATGTCGTTGATAACGGGATCACATCATTGAGAGAATGATGTGATGGACAAGACCCAACCCTAAGCCTAGCACATAGATCGTGTAGTTCGTTTGCTAAAGCTTTTCTAATGTCAAGTATCATTTCCTTAGACCATGAGATTGTGCAACTCCCGGATACCGTAGGAATACTTTGGGTGTGCCAAACGTCACAACGTAACTGGGTGGCTATAAAGGTGCACTACGGTTATCTCCGAAAGTGTCTGTTGGGTTGGCATGAATCGAGACTGGGATTTGTCACTCCGTGTAAACGGAGAGGTATCTCTGGGCCCACTCGGTAGGACATCATCATAATGTGCACAATGTGACCAAGGAGTTGATCACGAGATGATGTGTTACGGAACGAGTAAAGAGACTTGCCAGTAACGAGATTGAACAAGGTATCGGGATACCGACGATCGAATCTCGGGCAAGTATCGTACCGCTAGACAAAGGGAATTGTATACGGGATTGATCGAATCCTCGACATCGTGGTTCATCCGATGAGATCATCGTGGAACATGTGGGAACCAACATGGGTATCCAGATCGCGCTATTGGTTATTGACCGGAGAACGTCTCGGTCATGTCTGCATGGTTCCCGAACCCGTAGGGTCTACACACTTAAGGTTCGATGATGCTAGGGTTATAAAGGAAGTTTGTATGTGGTTACCGAATGTTGTTTGGAGTCCCGGATGAGATCCCGGACGTCACGAGGAGTTCCGGAATGGTCCGGAGGTAAAGATTTATATATGGGAAGTCCTGTTTTGGCCACCGGAAAAGTTTCGGGTTTTATCGGTAACGTACCGGGACCACTGGGAGGGTCCCGGGGGTCCACCAAGTGGGGCCACAAGCCCCGGAGGGCTGCATGGGCCAAGTGTGGGAGGGGACCAGCCCCAGGTGGGCTGGGGCGCCCCCCCACAAGGGCCCAAGGTGCCTAAGGGGAGGAGGGGGGCAAACCCTAAGGGCAGATGGGCCTTAGGGCCCATACCTGGTGCGCCTCCCTCTCCCCTCCACCTGGCCGCCACCCAGATGGGATCTGGGGGCTGCCGCCACCCCTAGGGAGGGAACCCTTGGTGGGGGCGCAGCCCCTCCCCTCCCCCTATATATACTTGAGGTTTGGGCTGCTCAAGACACACGAGTTCCTCTCCTTCTTGGCGCAGCCCTACCCCTCTCCCTCCTCGTCTCTTGTGGTGCTTGGCGAAGCCCTGCTGGAGTGCCACGCTCCTTCACCACCACCACGCCGTTGTGTTGCTGCTGGATGGAGTCTTCCCCAACCTCTCCTTCTCCCCTTGCTGGATCAAGGCGTAGGAGACGTCAATGGGCTGTACGTGTGTTGAACACGAAAGGGCCGTCCGTTCGGCACTAGGATCATCAGTGATTTGGATCACGACGAGTACGACTCCATCAACCCCGTTCTCTTGAACGCTTCCGCGTAGCGATCTACAAGGGTATGTAGATGCACTCTCCTTCCCCTCGTTGCTGGTTTCTCCATAGATAAATCTTGGTGACACGTAGGAAAATTTTGAATTTCTGCTACGTTCCCCAACAGTGGCATCATGAGCTAGGTCTATGCGTAGTTTCTATGCACGAGTAGAACACAAAGTAGTTGTGGGCGTTGATTTTGTTCAATATGCTTATCGTTACTAGTCCAATCTTGATTCGGCGGCATTGTGGGATGAAGCGGCCCGGACCGACCTTACACATACTCTTACGTGAGACTGGTTCCACCGACTGACATGCACTAGTTGCATAAGGTGGCTAGCGGGTGTCTGTCTCTCCCACTTTAGTCAGATCGGATTCGATGAAAAGGGTCCTTATGAAGGGTAAATAGCAATTGGCATATCACGTTGTGGTTTTTGCGTAGGTAAGAAACGTTCTTGCTAGAAACCCATAGCAGCCACGTAAAACATGCAAACAACAATTAGTGGACGTCTAACTTGTTTTTACAGGGTATGCTATGTGATGTGATATGGCCAAAAGGATGTGATGAATGATATATGTGATGTATGAGATTGATCATGTTCTTGTAATAGGAATCACGACTTGCATGTCGATGAGTATGACAACCGGCAGGAGCCATAGGAGTTGTCTTTCTTTATTCTATGACCTGCGTGTCATTGAACAACGCCATGTAATTACTTTACTTTATTGCTAACCGGTAGCCATAGTAGTAGAAGTAATAGTTGGCGAGCAACTTCATGGAGACACGATGATGGAGATCATGATGATGGAGATCATGGTGTCATGCCGGTGACAAGATGATCATGGAGCCGCAAGATGGAGATCAAAGGAGCTATATGATATTGGCCATATCATGTCACTATTATTTGATTGCATGTGATGTTTATCATGTTTATGCATCTTGTTTATTAGAACGACGGTAGTAAATAAGATGATCCCTCATAATAATTTCAAGAAAGTGTTCCCCCTAACTGTGCACCGTTGCGACAGTTTGTTGTTTCGAAGCACCACGTGATGATCGGGTGTGATAGATTCTAACGTTCACATACAACGGGTGTAAGACAGATTTACACACGCGAAACACTTAGGTTGACTTGACGAGCCTAGCATGTACAGACATGGCCTCGGAACACAAGAGACCGAAAGGTCGAGCATGAGTCGTATGGTAGATACGATCAACATGAAGATGTTCACCGATGTTGACTAGTCCGTCTCACGTGATGATCGGACACGGCCTAGTTGACTCGGATCATGTAATCACTTAGATGACTAGAGGGATGTCTATCTGAGTGGGAGTTCATAAGATGAACTTAATTATCCTGAACATAGTCAAAAGGTCTTCGCAAATTATGTCGTGGCTCGCGCTTTAGTTCTACTGTTTAGATATGTTCCTAGAGAAAATTTAGTTGAAAGTTGATAGTAGCAATTATGCGGACTAGGTCCGTAAACTGAGGATTGTCCTCATTGCTTCATAGAAGGCTTATGTCCTTGATGCACCGCTCGGTGTGCTGAATACACATTTTGATAACTACGTGATAGTTCAGTTAAACGGTTTAGAGTTGAGGTACCGAAGACGTTTTGAAACGTCACGAAACATATGAGATGTTTCGAGGGCTGAAATTGGGATTTCAGGCTCGTGCCCACGTCAAGAGGTATAAGACCTCCGACGATTTTCTTAGCCTGCAAACTAAGGGAGAAAAGCTCAATTGTTGAGCTTGTGCTCAGATTGTCTGAGTACAACAATCATTTGATTCGAGTGGGAGTTGATCTTCCAGATGAGATAGTGATATTTCTCCGAAGTCATTACCACCAAGCTGCTAGAGCTTCGTGATGAACTATAACATATCAGGGATAGATATGATGATCCTTGAAATATTCGCGATGTTTGACACCGCGAAAGTAGAAATCAAGAAGGAGTATCAATTGTTGATGGTTAGTAAAACCACCAGTTTCAAGAAGGGCAAGGGCAAGAAGGGATACTTCATGAAACGGCAAAGCAGATGCTGCTCTAATGAAGAAACCCAAAGTTGAACCCAAACCCGAGACTAAGTGCTTCTGTAATAAGGGGAACAGCCACTGGAGCAGAATTACCCTAGATACTTGGTAGATGAGAAGGCTGGCAAGGTCGGTAGAAGTATATTGGATATACATTGTGTTAATGTGTACTTTACTAGTACTCCTAGTAGCACCAGGGTATTATATACCGGTTCGGTTACTAAGTGTTATTAACTCGAAATAAAAGGTACGGAATAAACGGAGACTAGCTAAAAGGTGAGATGACGATATGTGTTGGAAGTATTTCCAAGGTTGATCAAATATCGTACGCTCCCTCTACCATCAAGATTGGTGTTTGCGTTGAGCATAGACATGATTGGATTATGTCTATCGCAATACGGTTATTCCTTTAAGGAGAATAATGGTTACTCTGTTTATTTGAATAATACCTTCAATGGTCTTGCACCTAAAATGAATGGTTTATTGAATCTCGATCGTAGTGATACACATGTTCATGCCAAAAGATATAAGATAGTAATGATAGTACCACCTACTTGTGGCACTGCCATGTAAGTCATATCGGTATAAAACGCATGAAGAAGCTCCATGTTGATGGATCTATGGGCTCACTCATTTTTGAAAATTTTGAGACATGCAAACCATGTCTATTGGTGTATATGCATGAAGAAACTCCATGCAAATGGACGTTTGGAATCATTTGATTTTTGAATCAATTGAGACATGCAAATCATACCACATGGGCAAGATGACTGAAAGCCTCATTTTCAGTAAAATGGAACTAGAAAGCAACTTGTTGGAAGTAATACATTTTGATGTGTGCAGTCCAATGAGTGCTGAGGCATGTAGTAGATATCGTTATGTTCTTACTTCACAGATGATTTGAGTAGATGTTGAGTATATTTACTTGATGAATCATGAGTCTGAATTATTGAAAGGTTCAAGTAATTTCAGGGTGAAGTTGAAAGATCATCGTGACAAGAGGATAAAAGATCTATGATATGATCACAGAGATGAATATCTGAATTACGAGTTTGGCACAGAATTAAGACATTGTGGAAATTGTTTCACAACTAATACAGCCTGGAACACCATAGTGTGATGGTGTGTCCGAACATCATAACTGCACCCTATTGGATATGATGCATACCATGATGTCTCTTATCGAATTATCACGATAGTCTATGGGTTAGGCATTAGAGACAACCACATTTACTTTAAATAGGGCACCACGTAATTCCGATGAGATGACACCGTATGAACTATGGTTTAGAGAAACCTAAGATGTCATTTCTTAAAAGTTTGGGGCTGCGACGCTTATGTGAAAAAGTTTCAGGCTGATAAGCTCGAACCCAAAGCGGATAAATGCATCTTCATAGGACACCCAAAACAGTTGGGTATACCTCCTGTCTCATATCCGAAAGCAATAAGGGATTGTTTCTAGAATCGGGCCCTTTCTCGAGGAAAAGTTTCTCTCGAAGGAATTGAGTGGGAGGATGGTGGAGACTTGATGGGGTTATTGAACCGTCACTTCAACTAGTGTATAGCAGGGCACAAAGAGTTGTTCCTGTGGCACCTACACCAATTGAAGTGGAAGCTTATGATATTGATCATGAGACTTCGGATCAAGTCACTCCCAAACCTCGTAGGATGACAAGGATGCGTACTACTTCAGAGTGGTACGTAATACTATCTTGGAAGTCATGTTGCTAGACAACAATGAACCTATGAGCTATGGAGAAGCGATGGTGGGCCCGGATTCCGATAAATGGCTTGAGGCCATAAAATCCGAGAGAGGATCCATGTATGAAAACAAAGTGTAGACTTTGGCAGAACGGCTCGATGGTCGTAAGGCTATTGAGTACAGATGGATTTTAAAAGGAAGACGGACAATGATGGTAAGTATCACCATTAAGAAAGCTCGACTTGTCGTTAAGATTTTTCCGACAAGTTCAAGGAGTTGACTATGATGAGACTTTCTCACTCGTAGCGATCCTAAGAGTCTGTTGGAATTATATTAGTGATTACTGCATTATTTATGAAATCTTGCAGATAGGATGTCAAAACATTGTTTCCTCGACGATTTCTTGAGGAAAGGTTGTATGTGATACAACCGGAAGGTTTTGTCAATCCTGAAAGATGCTAATAAGTATGCAAAGCTCCAGCAATCCTTCTAAGGACTGGAGTAAGCATCTCGGAGTTGGAATGTATGCTTTGATGAGATGATCAAAGATTTTGTGTGTATACAAAGTTTATGAGAAACTTGTATTTCCAAAGAAGTGAGTGGGAGCACTATAGAATTTCAGATGAGTATGTGTTGTTAACATGTTGTTGATCGGAAATGATGTAGAATTTCTAGAAAGCATGCAGAGTTATTTGAAAAGTGTTTTTCAATGGAAAGCCTGGATTGAGCTACTTGAACGTTGAGCATCAAGATCTATAAGGATAGATCAAAACGCTTAATGGTACTTTCAAATGAGCACATACCTTGACATGATCTTGAAGGTGTTCAAGATGGATCAGTCAAAGAAGGAGTTCTTGCCTGAGTTGTAAGGTATGAAGATAAGACTTAAAGCTTGACCACGGCAGAAGAAAGAGAAAGGACGAATGTCGTCCCCTATACTTTTGTCATAGGCTCTATACGGTATGCCATGCTGAGTACCACACCTGATGTGTGCCTTGCCACATGTCTGGCAAGAGGGTACAAAGGTGATCCAGGAGTGGATCACCAGATAGCGGTCAAAATTGTCCTTGGAGTAATACGGACATGTTTCTCGATTATGGAGGTGATAAAGAGTTCGGCGTAAAGGGTTACATCGATGCAAGCTTTAACACCTATCCGAATGACTCTGAGTAGCAAACCGGATACGTATAGTGGAGCAACCATTTGGAATAGCTCCAAGTGGAGCGTGGAAGCATCATTTATAATATGACCTAGAGATTTGCGAAGTACATACAGATCTGAATGTTGCAGACCCGTTGACTAAAACCTCTCTCACAAGCAAAACATGATCAGACCCAGAACTCATTGAGTCTTAATCACATGATGATGTGAACTAGTTTAGTGACACTAGTAAACTCTTTGGATGTTGGTCACATGGCGATGTGACCTGTGAGTGTTAATCACATGACGATGTGAACTAGATTATTGACTCTAGTGCAAGTGGGAGACTGTTGGAAATATGCCCTAGAGGCAATAATAAATTGATTATTATTATATTTCCTTGTTCATGATAATCGTTTATTATCCATGCTAGAATTGTATTGATAGGAAACTCATATACATGTGTGGATACATAGACAACACCATGTCCCTACTAAGCCTCTAGTTGACTAGCTCGTTGATCAATAGATGGTTACTGTTTCCTGACCATGGACATTGGATGTCGTTGATAACGGGATCACATCATTGGGAGAATAATGTGATGGACAAGACCCAACCCTAAGCCTAGCACATAGATCATGTAGTTCGTTTGCTAAAGCTTTTCTAATGTCAAGTATCATTTCCTTAGACCATGAGATTCTGCAACTCCCGGATATCGTAGGAATACTTTGGGTGTGCCAAACGTCACAACATAACTGGGTGGCTATAAAGGTGCACTACGGGTATCTCCGAAAGTGTCTGTTGGGTTGGCACGAATTGAGACTAGGATTTGTCACTCCGTGTAAACGGAGAGGTATCTCTGGGCCCACTCGGTAGGACATCATCATAATGTGCACAATGTGACCAAGGAGTTGATCACGGGATGATGTGTTACAGAATGAGTAAAGAGACTTGCCAGTAACGAGATTGAACAAGGTATCGGGATACCGACGATCGAATCTCGGGCAAGTATCGTACCGCTAGACAAAGGGAATTGTATACGGGATTGATCGAATCCTCGACATCGTGGTTCATCCGATAAGATCATCGTGGAACATGTGGGAACCAACATGGGTATCCAGATCCCGCTGTTGGTTATTGACCGGAGAACGTCTCGGTCATGTCTGCATGGTTCCCGAACCCGTAGGGTCTACACACTTAAGGTACGATGATGCTAGGGTTATAAAGGAAGTTTGTATGTGGTTACGAAATGTTGTTCCGAGTCCCGGATGAGATCCCGGACGTCACGAGGAGTTCCAGAATGGTCCGAAGGTAAAGATTTATATATGGGAAGTCCTGTTGTGGTCACCGGAAAAGTTTCGGGTTTTATCGGTAACGTACCGGGACCACCGGGAGGGTCCCGGGGGTCCACCTGTTGGAAATATGCCCTAGAGGCAATAATAAATTGGTTATTATTATATTTCCTTGTTCATGATAATTGTTTATCGTCCATGCTATAATTGTATTGATAGGAAACTTTGATACATGTGTGGATATATAGACAACACCATGTCCCTAGTAAGCCTCTAGTTGACTAGCTCGTTGATCAATAGATGGTTACGGTTTCCTGACCATGGACATTGGATGTCGTTGATAACGGGATCACATCATTAGGAGAATGATGTGATGGACAAGACCCAATCCTAAGCCTAGCACAGAGATCGTGTAGTTCGTATGCTAAAGCTTTTCTAATGTCAAGTATCTTTTCCTTAGACCATGAGATTGTGCAACTCCCGGATAACGTAGGAATGCTTTGGGTGTACCAAACGTCACAACATAACTGGGTGGCTCTAAAGGTGCACTACAGGTATCTCCGAAAGTGTCTGTTGGGTTGGCATGAATCGAGACTGTGATTTGTCACTCCGTGTAAACGGAGAGGTACCTCTGGGCCCACTTGGTAGGAAATCATCATAATGTGCACAATGTGACCAAGGGGTTGATGACGGGATGATGTGTTACGGAACGAGTAAAGAGACTTGCCGGTAACGAGATTGAACAAGGTATCGGTATACCGACGATCGAATCTTGGGCAAGTACAATACCGCTAGACAAAGGGAATTGTATACGGGATTGATTGAGTCCTTGACATCGTTGTTCATCCGATGAGATCATCGTGGAACATGTGGGAGCCAACATGGGTATCCAGATCCCGCTGTTGGTTATTGACCAGAGAACGTCTCGGTCATGTCTGCATGGTTCCCGAACCCGTAGGGTCTACACACTTAAGGTTCGATGATGCTAGGGTTATAAAGGAAGTTTGTATGTGGTTACCGAATGTTGTTCGGAGTCCCGGATGAGATCCCGGACGTCACGAGGAGTTCCGGAATGGTCCGGAGGTAAAGATTTATATATGGGAAGTCCTATTTTGGTCACCGGAAAAGTTTCGGGCGATATCGGTAATGTACCGGGACCACCGGGAGGGTCCCGAGGGTCCACCAAGTGGGGCCACCTGCCCCAGAAGGCTGCGTGGGCCAAGTGTGGGAGGGGAGCAGCCCCTAGGTGGGCTGGTGCGCCCCCCCACAAGGGGCCCAAGGCGCAAGGAAGAGTGGGAGGGGGCAAACCCTAGTCCAGATGGGCCTTAAGGCCCACCTAGTGGGCGCCTCCCCTCTCTTCCCCTCTTGGCCGCCTCCCCAAGCCCCACCTAGGGCAGGCCGCACTCCTTGGGGGTGGAAACCCTAGAGGGGGCGCAGCCCTCCCCTTCCCCTATATATTGGAGGTTTTTTTGGAGCAGCCGAACACATGAGAACTTCTCCCTCTTGGTACAGCCCTGCCTCTCCTCCTCCTCCTCTCCCGTGGTGCTTGGCGAAGCCCTGCTGGATTGCCATGCTCCTCCACCACCACCACGCCGTTGTGCTGCTGCTGGACGGAGTCTTCCTCAACCTCTCCCTCTCTCCTTGCTGGATCAAGGCGTGGGAGACGTCACTGGGTTGTACGTGTGTTGAACGCGGAGGTGCCGTCCGTTCGGCACTAGGATCTCCGGTGATTTGGATCACGTCGAGTACGACTCCTTCAACCCCGTTCTCTTGAACACTTCCGCTTAGCGATCTACAAGGGTATGTAGATGCACTCTCCTTCCCTCGTTGCTAGTTTCTCCATAGATAGATCTTGGTGACACGTAGGAAATTTTTGAATTTCTGCTGCGTTCCCCAACAGTGGCATCATGAGCTAGGTCTATTGCGTAGATTCTTTGCACGAGTAGAACACAAAGTAGTTGTGGGCGTTGATGTTGTTCAATATGCTTACCGTTACTAGTACAATCTTGTTTCGATGGTATTGTGGGATGAAGCGGCCCGGACCGACCTTACACGTATTCTTACGTGAGACAGGTTCCACCGACTGACATGCACTTGGTGCATAAGGTGGCTAGCGGGTGCTAGTCTCTCCCACTTTAGTCGAAACGGATTCGATGAAAAGGGTCCTTATGAAGGGTAAATAGCAATTGGCATATCACGTTGTGGTTTTGCGTAGGTAAGAAACGTTCTTGCTAGAAACCCATAGCAGCCATGTAAAACATGCAACAACAATTAGAGGACGTCTAACTTGTTTTTGCAGGGTATGCTATGTGATGTGATATGGCCAAGAAGAATGTGATGAATATATGTGATGTATGAGATTGATCATGTTCTTGTAATAGGATTCACGACTTGCATGTCGATGAGTATGACAATCGGCAGGAGCCATAGGAGTTGTCTTTATTTATTGTATGACCTGCGTGTCATTAAAGAACGCCATGTAAATTACTTTACTTTATTGCTAAACACGTTAGCCATAGAAGTAGAAGTAGTCGTTGGCGTGACAACTTCATGAAGACACGATGATGGAGATCATGATGATGGAGATCATGGTGTCATGCCGGTGACGATGATGATCATGGAGGCCCGAAGATGGAGATCAAAAGGAGCAAAATGATATTGGCCATATCATGTCACTATTTGATTGCATGTGATGTTTATCATGTTTATACATCTTATTTGCTTAGAACGACGGTAGTAAATAAGATGATCCCTCTTTAAAATTTCAAGAAAGTGTTCCCCCTAACTGTGCACCGTTGCTACAGTTCGTCGTTTCGAAGCACCACGTGATGATCGGGTGTGATAGATCCTTACGTTCACATACAACGGGAGTAAGACAGATTTACACATGCAATACACTTAGGGTTAACTTGATGAGCCTAGCATGTACAGACATGGCCTCGGAACACAAGAGACCGAAAGGTCGAGCATGAGTCGTATAGAAGATACGATCAACATGAAGATGTTCACCGATGTTGACTAGTCCGTCTCACGTGATGATCGGACACGGCCTAGTTGACTCGGATCATGTAATCACTTAGATGACTAGAGGGATGTCTATCTGAGTGGGAGTTCATAAGATGAACTTAATTATCCTGAACATAGTCAAAAGGTCTTCGCAAATTATGTCGTAAGCTCGCGCTTTAGTTCTACTGTTTAGATATTTTCCTAGAGAAAATTTAGTTGAAAGTTGATAGTAGCAATTATGCGGACAGTAGAAAGCTTATGTCCTTAATGCACCGCTCAGTGTGCTGAGCCCCAAACGTCGTCTGTGGATGTTGCGAACATCGGACATACACGTTTTGATAACTACGTGATAGTTCAGTTAAATGGTTTAGAATTGAGGCACCGAAGACATTTTGAAACATCGCGGAACATATGAGATGTTTCGAGGGCTGAAATTAGGATTTCAGGCTCGTGCCCACGTCAAGAGGTACAAGACCTCCGACAATTTTCTTGGCCTGCAAACTAAGGGAGAAAAGCTCAATTGTTGAGCTTGTGCTCAGATTGTCTGAGTACAACAATCATTTGAATCAAGTGGGAGTTGATCTTCCAGATGAGAAAGTGATGTTTCTCCGAAGTCATTACCACCAAGCTGCTAGAGCTTCGTGATGAACTATGATATATCAGGGACATATATGATGATCCTTGAGATATTCACGATGTTTGACACTGCAAAAGTAGAAATCAAGAAGGATCATCAATTGTTGATGGTTGGTGAAACCACTAGTTTCAAGAAGGGCAAGGGAACAAAGGGATACTTCATGAAACGACAATTCAGCTGCTGCTCTAGTGAAGAAACCCAAGGTTGAACCCAAACCCGAGACTAAGTGCTTCTGTAATAAGGGGAACAGCCACTGGAGCAGGATTACCCTAGATACTTGGTAGATGAGAAGGCTGGCAAGGTCGATAGAAGTATATTGGATATACATTATGTTAATGTATACTTTACTAGTACTCCTAGTAGCACCAGGGTATTAAAATACCGGTTCGGTTGCTAAGTGTTAGTAACTCAAAATAAAAGGCTACGGAATAAACGGAGACTAGCTAAAGGTGAGCTGACGATATGTGTTGGAAGTGTTTCCAAGTTTGATGTGATCAAACATCGCACGCTCCCTCTACCATCAAGATTAGTATTAAACCTGAATAATTGTCATTTGGTGTTTGCGTTGAGCATAGACATGATTGGATTATGTCTATTGCAATACGGTTATTCATTTAAGGAGAATAATGGTTACTCTATTTATTTGAATAATACCTTCAGTGGTCTTGCACCTAATAGGAATGGTTTATTGAATCTCGATCGTAGTGATACACATTTTCATGCCAAAAGATATAAGATAGTAATGATAGTACCACTTACTTGTGGCACTGCCATGTAAGTCATATTGGTATAAAACGCATGAAGAAGCTCCATGTTGATGGATCTTTGGACTCACTCGTTTTTGAAAAGTTTGAGACATGCGAGCCATGTCTATTGGTGTATACGCATGAAGAAACTCCATGCAGATGGATCGTTTGGACTCACTTGATTTTGGATCACTTGAGATATGCAAATTATACCACATGGGCAAGATGACTGAAAGCCTCGTTTTCAGTAAAATGGAACAAGATAGCAACTTGTTGGAAGCAACGCATTTTGATGTGTGCAGTCCAATGAGTGCTGAGGCATGTAGTGAATATCATTATGTTCTTACTTCACAGATGATTTGAGTAGATACTGAGTATATTTACTTGATGAAACACAAGTCTGAATTATTGAATGGTTCAAGTAATTTCAGAGTGAAGTTGAAGATCATCGTGACAAGAGGATAAAATGTCTATGATATGATCATAGAGATGAGTATCTGAGTTACGAGCTTTGGCACACAATTAAGAAATTGTGGAAATTGTTTCACAATTAACACCGCCTGGAACACCATGGTATGATGGTGTGTCTGAACATCATAGTTGCACCCTATAGAGTATGGTGCGTACCTTGATATCTCTTATCGAATTACCATTGTCGTTCATGGGTTAGGCATTAGAGACAACCGCACTTACTTTATATAGGGTACCACGTAAATTCCGTCGAGATGACACCGTGAGAACTATGGTTTGGAGAAACCTAAGTTGTCGTTTCTTAAAAGTTTGGGGCTGTGACGCTTATGTGAAAAGGTTTTATATTGATAAGCTCGAACCCAAAGCGGATAAAATGCATCTTCATAGGACACCCAGAACAGTTGGGTATACCTCCTAATTCAAGATCTGAAAGCAATATGGATTGTTTCTTGAATCGGGTCCTTTCTCGAGGAAAGGTTTCTCTCGAAAGAATTGAGTGGGAGGATGGTGGAGACTTGATGAGGTTATTGAACCATCACTTCAACTAGTGTGTAGCAGGGCACAGGAAGTTGTTCCTGTGGCACCTACACCAATTGAAGTAGAAGCTTATGATAGTGATCATGAAACTTCGGATCAAGTCACTACCGAACCTCGTAGGACGACAAGGACGCGTACTGCTTCGGAGTGGTACGGTGATCCTGTCTTGAATGTCATGTTGCTAGACAACAATGAACCTATGAGCTATGGAGAAGCAATGGTGGGCCCATATTCCAACAAATGGTTAGAAGCCATGAAATCCGAGATAGGATCCATGTATCAGAACAAAGCATGGACTTTGGCGGACTTGCCCAATGATCGGCAAGCCATTGAGATAAATGGATCTTTTAAGAAGAAGACGGACGTGGATGGTAATGTCACCATCTATGAAGCTCGACTTGTGGCGAAGAGTTTTTCACAAGTTCAAGGAGTTGACTACGATGAGATTTTCTCATCCGTAGCGATGCTTAAGTCCGTCGGAATCATGTTAGCATAAGCTGCATTTATGAAATCTGGCAGATGGATGTCAAAACGAGTTTCCTTACCAACTTCCGTAAGGAAAGGTTGTATGTGATACAATCAGAAAGGTTTTGTCGATCCTAAGGATGCTAAAAGGTATGCTAGCTCCAGCAATCCTTCTAAGGACTGGAGTAAGCATCTCGGAGTTGGAATGTGCGCTTTGATGAGATGATCAAAGATTTTGGGTTTATACAAAGTTCATGAGAAACTTGTATTTCCAAAGAAGTGAGTGGGAGCACTATAGAATTTCTGATAAGTATATGTTGTAAACATATTGTTGATCAGAAATGATGTAGAATTTCTGGAAAGCATATAGGGTTATTTGAAAGGTGTTTTTCAATAGAAAACCTGGTTTAAGCTACTTGAACATTGAGCATCAAGATCTATAAGATAGATCAAAATGCTTAATAGTACTTTCAAATGAGCACGTACCTTGACATGATCTTGAAGGTGTTCAAGATGGATCAGTCAAAGAAGGAGTTCTTGCCTGATTTGTAAGGTACGAAGTTAAGACTTAAAGCTCGACCTCGGCAGAAAAGAGAGAAAGGACGAAGGTCGTCCCCTATGCTTTAGACGTAGGCTCTACAGTATGCTATGATGTGTACCGCACCTGAAGTGTGGCTTGCCATGAGTCAATCAAGGGGTACAAGAGTGATCCAAGAATAGATCACAGTACAGCGGTCAAAGTTATCCTTAGTAACTAGTGGACTAAGGAATTTTCTCGGTTATGGAGGTGATAAAGAGTTCGACGTAAAGAGTTACGACGATGCAAGCTTAACACCTATCCAGATAGCTCTGAGTAGAGATACCGGATACGTATAATGGAGAAACAATTTAGAATAGCTCCAAGTAGAACAGTTATTTGGAATAGCTCCAAATAGAGCGTGGTAGCTGCATCTAGGAGATGACATAGAGATTTGTAAAGCACACACGGATCTGAAAGATTCAGACCCGTTGACTAATAACCTCTCTCACAAGCATAACATGATCAAACCTGAGAACTCATTGAGTCTTAATCACATGATGATGTGAACTAGTTTACACACACTAGTAAACTCTTTGGATGTTGGTCACATGGCGATGCGACCTATCAGCGTTAATCACATGACGATGTGAACTAGATTATTGACTCTAGTGCAAGTGGGAGACTGTTGGAAATATGCCCTAGAGGCAATAATAAATTGGTTATTATTATATTTCCTTGTTCATGATAATCGTTTATTGTCCATGCTATAATTGTATTGATAGGAAACTCAGATACATGTGTGGATATATAGACAACACCATGCCCCTAGTAAGCCTCTAGTTGACTAGCTCGTTGATCAATAGATGGTTACGGTTTCCTGACCATGGACATTGGATGTCGTTGATAACGGGATCACATCATTAGGAGAATGATGTGATGGACAAGACCCAATCCTAAGCCTAGCACAGAGATCGTGTAGTTCGTATGCTAAAGCTTTTCTAATGTCAAGTATCTTTTCCTTAGACCATGAGATTGTGCAACTCCCGGATACCGTAGGAATGCTTTGGGTGTACCAAACGTCACAACGTAACTGGGTGGCTATAAAGGTGCACTACAGGTATCTCCGAAAGTGTATGTTGGGTTGGCACGAATCGAGACTGGGATTTGTCACTCCGTGTAAACGGAGAGGTACCTCTGGGCCCACTCGGTAGGACATCATCATAATGTGCACAATGTGACCAAGGGGTTGATCACGGGATGATGTGTTACGGAACGAGTAAAGAGACTTGCCGGTAACGAGATTGAACAAGGTATCGGTATACCGACGATCGAATCTTGGGCAAGTACAATACCGCTAGACAAAGGGAATTGTATACGGGATTGATTGAGTCCTTGACATCGTGGTTCATCCGATGAGATCATCGTGGAAGATGTGGGAGCCAACATGGGTATCCAGATCCCGCTGTTGGTTATTGACCAGAGAACGTCTCGGTCATGTCTGCATGGTTCCCGAACCCGTAGGGTCTACACACTTAAGGTTCGATGACGCTAGGGTTATAAAGGAAGTTTGTATGTGGTTACCGAATGTTGTTCGGAGTCCCGGATGAGATCCCGGACGTCACGAGGAGTTCCGGAATGGTCCGGAGGTAAAGATTTATATATGGGAAGTCCTGTTTTGGTCACCGGAAAAGTTTCGGGCGATATCGGTAATGTACCGGGACCACCGGGAGGGTCCCGGGGGTCCACCAAGTGGGGCCACCTGCCCCAGAAGGCTGCGTGGGCCAAGTGTGGGAGGGGACCAGCCCCTAGGTGGGCTGGTGCGCCCCCCACAAGGGGCCCAAGGCGCAAGGAAGAGTGGGAGGGGGCAAACCCTAGTCCAGATGGGCCTTAAGGCCCATCTAGTGGGCGCCTCCCCTCTCTTCCCCTCTTGGCCGCCTCCCCAAGCCCCACCTAGGGCTGGCCGCACCCCTTGGGGGTGGAAACCCTAGAGGGGGCGCAGCCCTCCCCTTCCCCTATATATATTGGAGGTTTTTTTGGAGCTGCCCAACACATGAGAACTTCTCCCTCTTGGTGCAGCCCTGCCTCTCCTCCTCCTCCTCTCCCGTGGTGCTTGGCGAAGCCCTGCTGGATTGCCACGCTCCTCCGCCACCACCACGCCGTTGTGCTGCTGCTGGACGGAGTCTTCCTCAACCTCTCCCTCTCTCCTTGCTGGATCAAGGCGTGGGAGACGTCACCGGGCTGTACGTGTGTTGAACACGGAGGTGCCGTCCGTTCGGCACTAGGATCTCCGGTGATTTGGATCACGTCGAGTACGACTCCTTCAACCCCGTTCTCTTGAACGCTTCCGCTTAGTGATCTACAAGGGTATGTAGATGCACTCTCCTTCCCTCGTTGCTAGTTTCTCCATAGATAGATCTTGGTGACACGTAGGAAATTTTTGAATTTCTGCTGCGTTCCCCAACACCACCAAGTGGGGCCACAAGCCCCGGAGGGCTGCATGGGCCAAGTGTGGGAGGGGACCAGCCCCAGGTGGGCTGGTGCGCCCCCCCCCCCACAAGGGCCTAAGGCGCCTAAGGGGAGGATGGGGGCGAACCCTAAGGGCAGATGGGCCTTAGGGCCCATACCTGGTGCGCCTCCCTCTCCCCTCCACCTGGCCGCCACCCAGATGGGATCTGGGGGCTGCCGCCACCCCTAGGGAGGGAACCCTAGGTGGGTGCACAGCCCCTCCCCTCCCCCTATATATACTTGAGGTTTGGGCTGCTCAAGACACACGAGTTCCTCTCCTTCTTGGCGCAGCCCTACCCCTCTCCCTCCTCGTCTCTTGCGGTGCTTGGCGAAGCCCTGCTGGAGTGCCACGCTCCTCCACCACCACCACGCCGTTGTGTTACTGCTGGATGGAGTCTCCCCCAACCTCTCCTTCTCCCCTTGCTGGATCAAGGCGTAGGAGACGTCACCGGGCTGTACGTGTGTTGAACACGGAGGTGCCGTCCGTTCGGCACTAGGATCATCGGTGATTTGGATCACGATGAGTACGACTCCATCAACCCCGTTCTCTTGAACGCTTCCGCGTAGAGACCTACAAGGGTATGTAGATGCACTCTCCTTCCCCTCGTTGTTGGTTTCTCCATAGATAGATCTTGGTGACACGTAGGAAAATTTTGAATTTCTGCTACGTTCCCCAACAAAAGAATCACTCCAAATTTCTATCGGAGAACGTAGGACGAAAATGTGCATCAACCCCTATGCATAGATTACCACAATGTCACCTCAGGAATCCGCGAGTTGAGTGCCAAAACATACATCAAGTGAATCAATAGAACATCTCGTTGTCACCACAGATATCCCATCGCAAGACATACATAAATTGTTCTCAAATCCAATACTTTAACCAACATAACGAAACATCAAAGAGTAAGACTCAATTCATCACAATAAGCTAGAGGGGGAAGAACACCATAAGATTCAAGTATAGTAACAAAGCTTGCAGTACATCAAGATTGTGCCAAATCAAGAACACGAGAGAGAGAGAGATCAAACACATAGCTACTGTACATACCCTCAGCCCCGAGGGTGAACTACTTCCTCCTCATCATGGTGGCCGCCAGGATGATGGAGATAGCCTCTGGTGATGGTTTCCCCCTCCGGCAGGGTGCCGGAATGGGCTCCCGATTGGTTTTTTGTGGCTATAGAGGCTTGCGGCGGTGGAACTTCCGATCTAGGGTTCTTTATGGAGGTTAAGGGATATGTAGGGGTACTTGGTGTTAGAAACAAGTCAGGGGGACACCTGAGGGGCCCACAAGCCCTAGGGCGTGCCTTGGGGGGTGGGCGTGCCCCCTAGCTTGTGGCCTCCTCGGTCACCTCCTGGCATAGCTTTGGTGCTCCGTGGGTCTCTTCTGGTCCATAAATGATCACCGTAAATTTTCAGCCCATTATGAGAACTTTTTTGCACAAAAAACAACACCATGGTAGTTATGCTGAAAACAACGTCAGTCCGGGTTAGTTCTAATAAATTCAGACGAAAACCATATAAAATTATCGCAAACATGGCATGAATACCTCATAATATAGATACGTTGGAGACGTATCAAGCACACGCGCGTCAAGCAGCGTGCGGTCGATGATCTGGCAGTTGTCCTCGTCCCGGCCAGTGCGGGCGCTTCGCAGCGGGGTTCGACGATGTCACCATGCAGCGGAGGTGCCCCATGCGCCACATCTTTGGAACGGGATGGCGCAGCCTGGGACAGCGGAGGGCGGAGCGAGTGAGAAGGCACCATGGCCTCTCCCGCGGCGTTGACAAGCTCAGTGATGCGGCCAAGCCAGGCGTCATAGCCCTCGTTGGCCAGGCGGTAACGCAGCAGCTCGCGCGCCATGAGTAGCACGACCTGCGCAGTCATCGGCCCCTGGTGGCCATGGGAGGACGAGCCCGTAGCAGCGGCGAGTGACATCATGGCAATGTGACCGTCTTGACACACTGAGGGGTGCAGGAAGGAGTCCTACTGCTCATGGGCAGCAGGGTCAGTGGCGGCTTTGGCCGCGACCGAGGCAGAGTGGCGGCGCTACCGCGGCTCGCAAGCTTCGTCTGGGCGACACGAGCTGCCTGATGCTCGGCACAAGCACGACGAGCGTCGGCCATGGTGGCGGTGGAGCAGAGACCGGAGTTCAGCAGAAGAACTCAGGCACACCCCTACATGGCGCGCCAAATGTCGGAATCAGGGGCTCTGAGGACCCAAGTAAGGTTTGAAGTTTGGGGTGTGCTCACAGAACTCCGCCACGCTTGGCCTCGCTGCTCACTGCCTCACGGTGATGCTCTAGTGTGCTCGAGCGAGAGGGAAGAAGGATCAAAGACACAACAGTTTACCCAGGTTCGGGACACCTTGCGGTGTAAGACCCTACTCCTGCTTTGTGGTGGATTGCCTCGTGAGGGAGGATGAACACAAGACTACAAGGAAGACGAACTATCTCGGAAGGGCTCAGGATTCTACCTAGCTCAGTTTGGGTCGGATCGGATCCCTCTCTATGGTGGCGCTCTACATATACTTATACCGGCCTTGGTCCTCTTCCCCCAAAACTCTAGGCAGGAAGGGTTACCACAACGGCCAAATTCAAAGGGGGATAATAGTAAAGCTTATGCTAACTTGTGGGGGAATCATAGTCTTCATCATCCTTTCCTCACTGGGATAATGCTCCTTCTCTCTTTTCTCTCATTTATTTTATCTTTTATTTTTTTCATTTTTTCATCTGGTTCCTCATTCCGACTTGTGGGGGAATCATAGTCGTCATCATCCTTTCCTCACTCGGACAATGCTCTAATAATAATGATGATCATCACACTTCTATTTACTTACAACTTGATAAAACTGAAACATATGACTATATGAATGCCTCTGGAAGTGTACTAGGATGTGCAATGACCTAGCATAACATGTATAAAATATGATGAACGGTGGCAGAGCCACAAATACTATGTCAGCTGTATGATCATGCAAAGCAATATGACTATTAACACGTATGTCATAAAAATAGAACGATGGAGGTTTCATGGCAATATATCTCGTAATGGCTATGGAAATGCCATAGTAGGTAGGTATGGTGGTTGTTTTGAGGAAGGTATAAGGAGGCTTATGTGCCATAGAGTGTATCATATCACGGCGTTTGGACGCACCGGCGAAGTCAACACCAACTCTCGAGGTGAGAAAGGGCAATGCATGGTACCGAAGAGGCTAGCAAATCGCGGAAAGGTAAGAGCGCGTATAATCCATGGACACATTAGTCATAAAGAACTCATATACTTATTGTGAAAGTTTATTTGCCCTCGAAGTAAAGTACTACCCGCATGCCCCTAGGGGGATAGATTGCTCGTCCCCGATTGCCACTCATAAGGTAGACACTCAATAATAAATCAGGCTACAACTTCATCACATAACTAGAGACTATACATGCATGATTCGGGAATCACTAACCTTAAAATCAATATTCTAACTAAACCACAATCATTCACAAGTACTCCCACATATTACCATCTTAATATTGCAAAACTATTGCAGGGAATCAAACATATCATATTCAGTGATCTACATGATTTTTTTATTATATCCCTCTTGACTACCTATCATTATGGACTAGTCTTATAACCCGTGCAAATTTCCATTTCTATTTATTAGTCTCTAAAAAATATTTAAGTGAACCATGAGAATGCAATTATTTCTTTAAAATATAACCACCACCGTGCTCTAAAAGATATAAGTGAAGTACTAGAGCAACTTCCTAGGTCAAAAGATATAAGTGAAGCACATAGAGTATTCTAACAAATCATGAATAAATGTGTGTCCCTCTCAAAAGGTGTGTCCATAAAACAACGATTTTGGAAAACTATAAATAAAAAAAATCAAAAACTACTATGGCACAAGATGCTCCAAACAAAACTCATATCATGTGATGGATAAAAATATAGCTCCAAGTGACGTACCAACAGATTCTAGGCGAAAGAGGGGATGACATACATGGCATCCCCAAGCTTAGATGCTTGGGTCTTCCTTGAATATTAACTTGGGGTGCCTTGGGCATCCCTAATCTTAGGGTCTTGCTGCTCCTTATTCCTTCATCGATCGTGATCTCACCCAAAACTTCAAAACTTTAGCACACAAAACTCAAGAGAACCCTCGTGAGATCCGTTAATATAATAAGCAAATCATAAACTTTAGGTACTGTTATGAACCCATTCATAAGTTATTATTGCATAATACCTATTGTATTATAACTTCTTCATGACTTATAAACCCCGATATAATCCATAGCATCATTAAAACAAGCAAACTATACAATGAAAACAGAATCTCTCTAAAACAGAACAGTTTTTAATGATCTGAACAAATACCAAACTTCTGTAAGTGTAAAACTTCTAAAAATATAGAACAATATGGGAAATTTGTATATCAATCATGTGTAAAAGTTTCAATGCAAAAGCGTTTTTAGAAATTCCTGGACTGAGGGCAAAGTTTCTATTTTTTCACAGAATCAAGTCAACTATCAACCAAATCATCCTAAAGGCTTTACTTGGCACAAACACTAATTAAATAAAAAAACACAATCATAGCAGTAGCAATAATTGTGTCAACACATCAAAATAGAAAATAAAACAAAAAATTAAGATAAGTATTAGGTTGGCATTGTTTCTAGCGTTGACATCTTTCAAATTAATTCCATAGGTGGCCCTCATAATATATTCATATGGTAGTTTAATTCTCTTTCTAGGTAAGTGTACCATCCCATTCTTTAATGAAAATCAGAACCTTATATTTCCTTCTTTCATATCAATAATAGCACCTATGGTTCGTAGGAAAGGCCTACCAAGAATTATAGGACAAGACGGATTGTATTCAATATCAAGCACAATAAAATCCACATGCACATAATTTATATTTGCAAGAATAAGCCCATCATTTATTCTACCCAGTGGTTTCTTAATAGTTGAATCCGCTAAATGCAAATTAAGGGAACATGCATCCATGTCGGTGAGGCCTAGCACATCACATAAAGTTTTTGGTATAGTGGAGACACTAGCACCTAGATCACGTAAAGCATTACATTCATAATGTTTGATTTTTTTTACTTTAATAGTAGGTTTCTATTCATCATACTATTTTCTAGGTATTGAAACCTCCAACTCTAGCTCTTCTTCATGAGCTTTTATCATAGCTTCTACAATATGTTTAGTAAAAGCTTTATTTTGTTCATAAGCAATGGGTGAATTTATCATGGATTGCAACAAGGAAATACATTCAACTAAAGAGAAATTGTCATAATTAAAGTCTTTGTAATCCAAACTAGTGGGCACATCACTACTTAAAGTCTTGACATTTCCAAACCCACTTTTATCATTTTTATCATTAAGATCATCACCCTCCGAACAATTGGGACGCCTTCTAGCTAAAGTGGACTCATCTCCAGTCGGTTTTTCATCAAGCTTTATATTACTATATAAGATTCAATAGGTCATACACCAATCATTTTAATATCTTCATCATGATTACGATAAAAACTAGGTGGAATAGCCTTTTCTAAGAATCCTCACTTAGCTCTCAACCTAGCAGTTCTTTCTTTACTTTCATTAATGGAGACTTGGATAGATTTAATAGACTCATTAATATCATGCTTGGGTGACAAAACTTTAATTTTAAGAGTTTCTACATCATGAGCAATTCTATCAGTGTATCTAGCCAAGTCATCAACTTTATTCAATTTTTCTTCCACCATAGCAATTAAAATTTTTTGAGAAGTAATAAATTCTTCAATGTTATTCTCAAGATCAGCAGGTATCCTATTATTATATGAATTTCCATAGGAATTACCGTAATTATTAGAGTCTATAAGCATCATTGTTGTTTAAATTCCCTCTATAAGCATTGTTGTTGAAATTATTTCTAGAGACAAAATTCACATCAATAGCATCATTATTTTTCTTAATCAAAGTAGATGATGGCACATCATTAGTAGCAACTTGAGCATTTTTACAAGCAATCATTTTCATAAGAGCATCCATTTTATCACTTAAAGTATTAATTTCTTCAATAGAGTTTACCTTCTTACCAGTTGGAGCTCATTTGGTGTGCCATTGAGCGTAATTTGCCATTATATTATTGAGGACTTTTGTATCATCTCCCAATGTGATTTCCATGAAAATACCACCTGTCACAGAGTCTAGACAACTTCTAGAAACAAAGTTTAGTCCCGCATAAAATTTATGTATAATCATCCATAAGCTTAAACCATCAATGTAACAATTTCTAATCATTAATTTCATTCTCTTGAAAGATTGTGCAACATGTTCATGCTCAAGTTGCTTAAAGTTCATGATTTGATTTCTAAGGGAAATAATATTAGCGGGAGGAAAATACTTGGCAATTAAAGCATCATTACACTTATCGCATGAATCAATATTATTTCGAGGCAAGGATGAAAACTATGTTTCAGCATGATCTCTTAGCAAGAACAAAAATAATTTCAACTTAATGATATCCACATCTTTTTTCTTTTGCATATCACATAATTCAATGAAGTATTAAGATGGGAAGCAACATCCTCACTAGGGTTTTGAGAAAATTGTTCTTTCATAACAAGATTTAGCAAAGCAACATGTCATATGACTCTGCACTAGTGGCGGGAGGAGCAATTCAAGTACTAATAAAATCATTATTATTAATATTTGAAAAGTCACACAACTTGGTGTTTTCCTGAGACATAGTGACAAAGCAAGCAAACAAGCAAACAAAAATATTTTGTGTTTTTATTTTTATGAGAAGTAGGGGGTGAAAATAAGAGGCAAAGGAAAATAAAAACTAGAGCAAGTAGATGATAGTTTTGTGTGAAGGTACTTGATAGGTTTTGATGATGTCTCCCCGGGAACTGCGCCAAAAATTCTTCTACTTGTGAGCTATGTTGGGATTTTTTCCCCAAAGAGGAGGGGAGATGCAGTACGGTAGAAATAATTCCCTCAGTGAGAACCAAGGTTTATCGAACCAATAGGACTATCATGCAAAGCCTCGTGAAGAGCACCTGCACATAAAAAAGCGGGCAAGAGGGTTGTCAATCCCCTTGAACTCGTTACTTGCAAGGACCAAATCTTGTATAGGTAGATAGATAAATTGCAAAACAAGATAAAGGAAATAAAATTGCAGCAAGGTATTTTTGGTTTTTATAATATGATAAAGGTAGACCCCGGGCCATAGTTTTCACTAGAGGCATCTCTCTCGAACACATAGCATACGGTGGGTGAACAAATTATAGTTGGGTAATTGATAGAAAAGTGCATAGTTATGACGTATTCATAGCAATGATTGATACGTCCATTTTGCATCATGTTTTCCTACTGATACTTACAATGTTTTTGATCATTATAATACTTTGTGATGCAATTCTAATGCCTTTTCTATCTTAATTTGCAAGATTTACATGAAGAGGGAGATTGCCAGCAGTTGGAATTCTGGACCTGGAAAAGCTACATCAGAGATACCTATTCTGCAGAACTTCAAATGAGCTAAAATTTCACGAAGAATTTTTATCGAATATATGAAAAATACTAGAGCAAAGAAGTACCAGACGGGACCTACCAGCTTTCCTCAAGGCACTAGGGCGCCCCTGGGCATGCCCTAGTACCTTGTGGGGCCACTGGCAGGCCTCCGGACCCCATCTTCTTCTATATGAAGGGTTTTGACATAGAAAAAATAAGGAGAGAACTTTTTGAACAAAGCGCCGTTGTCTTGAGGCGGAACCTGGGCAGGAGCACTTTTGCTCTCAGGTGGAGCGATTCCATCGGGAATACTTCCCTCCGCGGGGGGGGGGGGGATTGAAGCAATCTTCATCACCAACGATCCTCTCATCGTGGGAGGACCAATATTCATCAACATCTTCACTAGCACCATCTCATCTCAAACCCTAATTCATCTCCTGTATTCGATCTTTGTCTCAAAACCTCATATTGGTACTTGTGGGTTACAAGCAGTGTTGATTAAATCTTGTAGTTGATGCTAGTTGGTTTATTTGGTGGAAGATTATATGTTCAGATCCTTGATACTATTCAATACCCCTCTGATCTTGAACATGAACATGATTTGTGAGTAGTCACTTTTGTTCGTGAGGACATGGGAGAAGTCTTGTTATAAGTAATCACGTGAAATTTGGTATTCGTTCGATATTTTGATGATATGTATGTTGTTGCTTCCTTCAGTGGTGTCATGTGAACGTTGAGTACATGACACTTCACCATACTTGGGCCTAAGGGAATGTATTGTGGATTAATAAGTAGATGATGGGTTGCTAGAGTGACAGAAGCTTAAACCCTAGTTTATGCGTTATTCCATAAGGGGTTGATTTGGATCCATATGTTTCATGCTATGGTTAGATTTATCTTAATTCTTCTTTCGTAGTTGCGGATGCTTGCGAGAGGGGGTAATCATAAGTGGGAGGCTTGTTCAAGTAAGAACAACACCCAAGCATCGGTCCATCCACACATCAAATTATCAAAGTAGCGAACGCGAATCAAATAAACATGATGAAACTAACTAGATGAATTCCCATGTGTCCTCGAGAACCCTTTGCTTATTATAAGAGAACGTTTCGACCTGCCTTTGCTATAAAAAGGATTGGGCTACCTTGCTGCACCTTTGTTGCTATTGCTACTTGCTACTAGTTATGAATTACCTTGCTATCAAACTATCTGTTACCGCCAATTTCAGTGCTTACAAAAAATACCTTGCTGAAAAACACTTGTCATTAATTTCCTTCTACTTTTTGTTGGGTTCGACACTCTTACTTATCGAAAGGACTACGATTGATCCCTTATACTTTTGGGTCATCACTGATAATGTATATAGGCATCACGTTTGAGACAAGTAGACCAAATCCTGCCTACATCTACTGCTCTTACTCTACTAATCGACAACTATCCAACATGCATCTATGGTATTAACTTCATAAAATAGGAGTAACCTTAAGCAAGATGACATGATGTAGACAAAGTAAACTCAACTAATATGAATAAACCCCATCGTTTTACCCTTAATGGCAACTATACAAATGCATGTCTTGTCCCCTTCTGTCACTAGGGTATAGAGCACCGCAAGATTGAACCCATTACAAAGCTCCCACTTAGGATAAATCAATCTAGTTGGCCAAACCAAACAGATAGATCGGAGAGAAATACAAAGCTATAACATTCATGCATAATAAAGTTAAGAAAGACTCCGTTACTTTCAACGAATATTCCAATC
The DNA here is from genome assembly GCF_018294505.1 of Triticum aestivum. Taxonomy (NCBI): domain Eukaryota; kingdom Viridiplantae; phylum Streptophyta; class Magnoliopsida; order Poales; family Poaceae; genus Triticum; species Triticum aestivum. The sequence continues at coordinate 577,916,972 of NC_057806.1, read as the reverse complement.
ATAAACGTACAATTCATCGGATCTCAACAAACACACCGCAAAAGAAGATTACATCAAATAGAACTCCAAGAAGATCAAGCAGAACATTGTATTAAAGATCAAAGAGAGAGAAGAAGCCATCTAGCTACTAGCTATGGTCCCATAGGTCTGTTATACGTCTCCAATGTATCTATAATTTTTTTATTGTTCCATGCTATTATAGTATCAATATTGGATGTTTTATATGCAATTATATATAATTTTTTGGGACTAAACTATTAACCTAGTGCCCAGTGCTAGTTGTTGTTTTTTGCTTGTTTTTGGCTTTTCAGGAAACCATATCAAACAAAGTCCAAACGAAGAAAGAACTCAAATATTCCGCCTCTATAAATTCTCAAATATTCCCCTGACATCAGAGAGCCACCCGAAATACTTTTTTCCCCGCCGCAAGTTTTTGTACTTGTGAGATCCCATCTAGAGGCCTTCCTTGGCACTCTGCCAGACGGGGAATCAACCACGGAGGGGATCTACATCAACCTTGTTGCCCTTTTGATGATGTGTGAGTAGTTTACCACAGACCTACAGTTCCATAACTAGTAGTTAGATGGCTTCTTCTTTCTCTTCACTACAAAAAAGACACATCCATGACATTTCGGGCCGAACGAAATTTTTTTTCTATCATACTTATGACACTTCTATGACAATAATTATGATAAAATATGGTATCATCATAGATGTGGTGGGGTCCTACTTCTATGACAAAAAATCATCACAGAAAATGGGCTTTTCGTCCTGGGCGGGCCGGAGACGCAGCTGCATGACATTCTTTGGGCCGTCCATGATGGAAAAAACCATGGTAGAAGCGAGGGCGAGGAAAATATCGGGGTGTTCCCGATTATGTCGGGTGGTCGGGGCCGAGCGATGCGCGTTTCTCTCGTACACGCACGCGCGTGGGTGCGAGGCGTTGGGCTCTAACTAAACCCGAGCGAGGCATTGGGCTCTAACTGAACCCGAGCGATTGCACTGCAGGCTACGCGTTACTGAACTCGAGCGATCGATCGAGGGATGTTAACTGAACCCGATCGAGCGATTCCTTCGCTACTGCTGCTAACTGAAGCCGATCGATGCTGCCTCTAGATGAATAGTGAGTGTTGCTGGGGGGTTGGATGAACAGTTCCCGGTGGGGGTAGATGAATAGGAACCCGTGTTGTTGGCTCTGGATGAACAGGGCCCCGATCGATCGAGCTGGTTGGGGCTGGATGAATAGGACCCCGTGGAGGGCAGGATGAACAGGAACAGCCCGTGGAGGGCTGGATGAACAGTAGCCCGCGGAGGGGTGGTTGAATAGGAGCCCGTGGAGAGGGCTGGTTGAACAATAGCAGGTGGAGTAGCGCGCGGTGGAGGCTGGATGAACAGGAGCCCGTGGATGAACAGTCGCAGGTGGAGGCTGGAGGAGGTCAATGGTGGATGAACAGTAGCCCGTGGAGGCTGCAGGGGTTCGACGGTGGAGATGAACAGTATCCCGTGGAGTCCCGTTTTGCGGTACGCCACACCCCTCCCGATGAACAGGACCCCCGTTTTGACCGTAGCGCTCCAACACAAGTCTGTTTCCTTCGTTTTGCGGTACGCCACACCCCTCCCGATCAACAGGACCCCCGTTTCGACCATAGGAGGTCCGTTTCCTCCGTTTTGTGGTACGCCAGACCCCTCCCGATGAACAGGATCCCGTTTCGACCGTGGCCGGTCGAACACAAGGTCGTTTCCTCCATTCTGCGGTACGCCAGGCCTCGTTTCCATCGGTTGTTCCGTCTAAGCCCTCCCGATGAACACAACGATGCATTCCGTTTCGACCCAGCCGGTTGGCTCCCCATGAACACGACGACAACGCAGTTTCTCCGTTCCGACCCAGCCATGTACACGAGCCCTGGCCGTACGTATGCGCGAGTAGGCATTCGAGACACTGTCTGTATGTACGTACGTGGACGTATTTTCTTTCTTGCACACTGGCCGATGTACGTATGTGTACATGCTACGTGCGCGCCTCTACTACAACACATGCGCGCCTCTACATTGACCTGTATGTAGGTACACGTTCACGACCAGAATGACAACGCTGCATATGCTTCGACCAGGTGGGTCCCGACTATCAGGCACTTCCTTGCATGCGAAGATGTAGCTGGTGGGTCCCAGCAGTCAAGGGGGTGAATCATTTTTTTCGGACGCACTTCCTTGCATGCGAAGATGTAGCTGGTGGGTCCCAGCAGTCAGGGCGAACTTTTTTTTGTGAAATATGGTGGCCCGTCCGGTGGGTCCCCGCTGTCAGGTGGAGGAAAGATTATTTTGCGCGTAATAAGGAGACACTTCCTTGCTGCGGCCGTGGACCTAGCTGTCAGCCTCTCCATGTACAGTCCACGCCGAGAGCACCAGGGCGGTGGATGACAACGAGGCCTAGGAAGGGGACGACGCGAAGCCGGGGAAGATGCGGTAGTGGAAGCCCGCGCAGAGAGGAGTACGAGGGTTCACTGGTTCGGCTGCGGTGTGAGACTGCCGTCACCGCAGGGCCTAGCCAGCGGTGGGAATAATAGGGGGCGGTGAGGCCTTCGCGACAACATAGCCAGCCACGGGAGGCAGGAGCATGCGGCACGACCGGCGCTGCTTTGGGCGGCTGGAGCAAGAAGACCAGAGGTTGAAGAAGCACTACGGCCATTGGATGGATATCGTACGGTCACTAGAGCTAGAATCATTCATATTGACTAAGTTGACAAAGCACTCCGTCCCCGTCAACTTAGTAGGCCCACAAGTGAGCCACCCACGAAGGTGGGTCCCAACTAGCACGGGGAGTATTCATTTTTTGTGCGTAATAAGGAGGCACTTCCGGTGGGTCCGGGCTAACAACGGCGGAACATTTTTTTCGCGAAATACGGTGGCCTGTCCGGTGGGTCCCAGCAGTCAGGGGGAAACGTTTTTTTCGCGAAATACTGTGGCCCGTCCGATGGGTCCCTTCTGTCAGGTGGAGGAATAATTATTTTCCATGTAATAAAGAGGCACTTCCTTGCGGCTGCCGTGGACCCAGCTGTTAGCCTCTCCACGTACAGTACTCTTTCGTTGGAAGTCGTTCCTTGACCACGTTGACCACGCCGCGCCGAGAGCACCAGGGCGGTGGACGCCGGCGAGGCCTAGGAAGGGGACGACGCGGAGCCGGGTAAGACGCGGCAGTGGATTCTCACGCGTAGAGGAGTATGAGGGTTCACTGGTTCGCTGCGGTGTGAGGCTACCATCGATGCAGAATAACAGGGAGTGTGGGTGAGTAGAGGGATGGCCTGGCCAGCGGTGGGAGTAGTAGGGGGCGGTGAGGCCTCCGCCGCATTGCAGCCGGCCATGGGAGGCAGGAGGATGAGGCACGACCGACGCTGGTTTGGGCGGCTAGAGCAAGAAGACCAGAGGTTGAAGAAGCACTACGGTCGTTTGAAAGACATCGTATGGTTACTGGAGCTAGAATCGTGCATATTGACTAAGTTGACAAAGCCCTCCATCCCCATCAACTTAGTAGGCCCACATGTCAGCTTGCCACTATACTGGGTCCCAGCTAGCAGGGGGAGTATTCATTCTTTTGTGCGTAATAAGGAGGCATTTCCCTGCGTGTGAAGATATAGCTGGTGGGTCTAAGCTGTCAGCGGAGGTAACTTTTTTTGCGAAATACAGAGGCCCTTTCGATGGGCCCCAGATGTGAGGTGGAGGAATCGTTATTTTGCGCGTAATAAGGAGGCATTTCCTTGCGTGCGGCCGTGGACCCAGCTGTCAGCCTCTCCACGTACAGTCCACTTCAGATGCATGTCAGTCGTTGACCATGTTGACCAGGCCGCGCCGAGAGCACCAGGGCGGTGGACGACGGCGACGCCTAGGAAGGGAACGACACAGAGGCAGAGAAGACTCGGTAGTTGTTTCCCACGCGGAGGGGAGTACGACTGTACGAGGGTTTACTGGTTCGTCTGCCATCGTCGAAGAATAACAGCAAGTGTGGGTGAGTAGAGGGATGGCTAGGCCAAGGATGGGAGTACGGTGGGGCGGTGAGGCCTGTGCGTCAGCATAGCTGACCTCGGGGAGGAGAGAGTAGGCAGTCCCGCTGGCGCTTGTTTGAGCAGCTGGAGCAGGAAGAGCAGAGATTGAAGAAGCATGACGACCGTTGGATGGACATCCAACAGTCACTCCTTGCGCGTCAACATTTTTTTAGGAAAGCCTCAAATCTGTGGAAAACATCATACAACCCATCTGCCATTAGTTCTAATAATTTACAGCCCATTTGCTAATTCTTAAGGGTTTTTAGCCCATATTCTTTTTGTTAGCATTATAACACATATTGTAGCCACGGTTAAAAAATTATACGAAATTTTGCATATTTCGGTGCGGTCCGAACTGTTTTTAATCCCGAAATTTCGTGTCACATTCAAACTGATTTTAAAAATAAATATATATCAATATAAAATCCAACAAATTGTCCACGCATAAAAATCAATGCAATTTAAAATCTCAAAATGAAAAAAAGAAATTTGAAACTAATTGCTGGTTTGATGTGTTCTAAAAATGTACAACCCATTTCTCATTACTGATAGGCCATTTTCTCGGCCAGCCGAATGAAGCTCTCCTCGTCTTGAAAGATTTGCAGCCCAACAGGCCTAACAAAGCGACTTACTTGGCAAATCACAAAAAAACTGGGCTGTGGCTGTGGACCCAGCTGTCAGCCTCTCCACGTACAGTACTTTTTCGATGGAAGTCGTTCGTTGACCACATTGACCACGCCGCGCCGAGAGCACCAAGGCGGTGGACGACGGTGAGGCCTAGGAAGGGGACGACGTGGGGCTGGGGAAGACGCGATAGTGGATGCCCACACGGAGAGGAGTACGAGGGTTCACTGGTTCGGCTACGGTGTGAGGCTGCCATCGCCGCAGAATAACAGGGGGTGTGGGTGAGTAGGGGGATGCCCTGGCCAGCGGTGGGAGTAGTAGGGGGCGGTGAGGCCTCCACGGCATCACAGCCGGCCACGGGAGGCACGAGCACGCGGCACGACCGGCGCTAGTTTGGGCGGCTGGAGCAAGAAGACCAGAGGTTGAAGAAGCACTACTGCCGTTAGATGAACATCGTACGATAACTGGAGCTAGAATCGTTCATATTGACTAAGTTGACAAAGCCCTCCATCCCTGTCAACTTGGTAGGCCCACAAGTCAGCCACCCACGATGCTGGGTTCCAGCTGGCAGGGGGAGTATTCATTTTTTGTGCGTAATAAGGAGGCACTTCCTTGCGTGCGAAGATAGCTGGTGGGTCCGACCTGTGAGCGGGGGGGCATGTTTTTTTCGCGAAATACAGAGGCCCTTCTGGTGGGTCCCAGATGTCAGGTGGAGGAATCAAAGACTTGAGAAGGCGTACAGAACAAGCTAATGTACCAGTAAAGAGACGTTGCTGAGTTTTAGAAAAAAGAGAGACGTGCTCCTGTAGTTGGTTTGGATCCAAACCTAGACTATGACTATATATGGTGCTATGCTACTCTGCAAGTAATGAAACAGACATATCTAGCGTTCGCTTCTCCTCTTCTCTACTTACTCTGCCTAGCATCAGAAAGCTCTGGCCGCAGCAACCATGTCCGTTGGCTGCTCGTCCACCTTCTCTTCAGCAGGCAACAACCCAATATGCGCCGAGTCGCCACCCGTACCATCGCATGTGGGTCTCATCACACCCTCGCCGGCATGCGCGCCGCAGGCGGTTGCTCATCGCAACCCACTGCCGTTGATGTGGTACCACTGCTGCAAATCACGCAGAGTCATCTGTCGCGTCTCAACCACAATCCTCAACCCTAGTCGAGTCTTCTACAAATGCCCGAGTCATGGGGTAATAATATGTTTAACTGTTGTTCTGCTGCTTTCAGTTGCTGATTTTTTAATAGTTTGGTTGATGATCTTCCAATTTGATTCATGCAGAAAAGGGAAGATTCGTGTGATTTGTATTTCTGGGAAGTTGCTGATGTGGGGGAGTGCAACTACGCTAATTATTTGGTTAGTCGAGGAATCCCAATACCAGCAGGTTGGGGTGTTGGGCAAGTAACTGACGGAACGACAGAAGAGGAAGATGTAGAGCAGAAGGTTAAAGATGCAGTTCCTCTGGTCATGGCCAAGCAACAGCTGCTGAACGGCCTTGATAGCAATGAGGAGATGAAAGAGCTTGTGAAGATAATGGGCAAAATTATGTGCTCTGTAGGATGATTGTCTCTTTATTTGCACTGTATGTAGCACTCGTGATGTATTCAGTGGCTATGACATGAGCACTTTGCTGAAACTATTAATGAATGGAACCTGTGTAGCAGGCTGGGCGTAGTGTTGTGAACATCTAATGATTTCTATTAACAGAAATCAGGGGTATCCCCTTTTGCTCATAAATAATAAAATACCAGAGACCCTTTTGGTAATAAATAAATAAATTAGCAGAGGCCCTGTCAGGTCAGCTTTGTTCTCATTCGAAGACGTCGAGCAAATTGCAGTCCAACAGCAATCTATGACATCAAATTCAAGTTTCACAGCCAAATATGAGTACAACTAAATAACAATGTCATCATGTTTTAGTCGTCATACAATCACCAAACACAAATCAGCATACATAACAAGTGATGTTCTCACAGGAAAATACTAAACAACATGTTCATCAGGTTTCAGTTGTCATAGCAAACACAATTTCACATAGTAGATAAAAAACGTCTTCTGACAGGCAAATATGACAAAAGCAATGTAATCATCATCCGCAGCAGCAGCGTCAACATCTTCGCCATGTGTATTAGTCTGAATCGTAATTCCCCACGGTGTCATCTACTTCTTCGTCCTCAACGTCCTCGAACGTTGGCTTCTTCTTGATCAACTCTTGTATGTCCACAGCATGACAGGCAATCTTTTCGCCGGCGTCATTGACGTCATGGTTCTCAAAGATATTAGGAACATCTGTGTTATCTTGTACATCAGGAGCAGTGTAAGCATCGTCGTGTTGTGCAACTTCATTAAATGAATTCCTCTGCTTAAAATTTTTGCGATACTCTCCAGTCATCGCTACATGCAAATGTGTCTTCCAAGAAAAATATCTATGTTGCTTGATTTGCCAAAATAAAAGGCTCATTGGTCTGGTACGCCGCCTTGACATTGATGGATTTGAAATAATCATCAGCTTTGGGCTTTGTGATCCTGGAAAACAGGTTATACCAACGACAGCACAACAGAACCACACACCGATGATCCTCGAAACTGGAGATATACTGCAACTGAACAATGTCTATTATGTTAGCATACATTTCAGTTGTCTCTTTGTCATACGTATCCGTGCTCATGATGGCACTGTTTTGTGTATTCCTGCCTTCCTCTCGTGCAAGGGTGTTGTAGCGCACATCTCCAATAACGCAAGATTGATAATGTCTCACCCGAGTATCAGGACCCATTGCTAGTGAGTAAAGGGCAACATCAACTGCATGTCCATCCTCTCGCATCTTCTTAACCAATGGTTAGAAAATAGACAAGCTGATCATCTTATGTACTCAATATATTAAAAAACTGACAGTGCAATTCAAAAGCTTACATGGCTCTTGAACCATTTCGCAAATCCTGCCATAACCAGTTTGTCAATGTTTCTTGGATTTTGCGGCAGTAACTCCCTTTTGTAGATGCTTCACAACATAGTGATCGCGTCAAATATCTAAACATATAAGAATGTGCTGCAAGTTTAGTAGATTATGATGTAGAAGTTGCAGTACTTAGCACTTACTTGATATAAGGTAGTATCTCAGGACAGTTATTCAACACATACCAAACCATTTTGTCTAAATCTTTAGGTTTGTCCTCTTGTCGACTCTTCCCTATAACTCGAACAGAATAATCGAAAACATTGAGCCCGGGATTGTCTTCATCCACCTCTTTGCTAAGCTGATCAGCTATTTCAATGTATTTTGAGCAGAATGTCAATGCTTCTGTAGCAATGTAGGACTCTGCAATGGAACCCTCGGGTCTAGCTCTGTTCCTAACAAAGCCCTTGAAAGTGCCTAGCCGCCTTTCAATAGGGTACATCCACCCATACTATACTAGACCTCTAAATAGTGCCTCATCAGGTAGATGAATAGCCAAATGCACCATCACATCAAAGAAGGCTGGAGGATATATCTTCTCAAGGTCGCATAGGATAGTTGGTATATTGTCTCTAAGATGCTCCAAAGCATCTAACCTGATATTTCTACTGCGGAGTTCCCTGAAGAATTGTCCCAACTCTGCAACTGCTCTGTATAAGTTAGGGCGGCCCAATCCTCTAAGGATAACAGGTAAAACCCTTTGAAGAAGGACGTGGCAGTCATGAGGTTTCAACCCTTGTACCTTGTTTCCATCTGCACTGACTCTCCTTTCAGGGTTGGAAGCAAATCCATGTGGGAATCTCACATGTGACAGGACCTCGCAGAATTCTTTTCTTTTTACCTTGTCCAAGATGTACACAGCTGGTGCCATATCCCGTGGTTTACCTTCATCTCGCATCTGCAAATCCTGTCTGATACCCAGGTGTGTCAAATCAATCCTAGATTTTAAGGTATCTTTCATCTTGCCTTCAATATTAAGAAGTGTGCCGATAATGCTGTCACATATATTTTTCTCGATGTGCATCACATCAAGATTATGCCGCAGATCCAAATCTTTCCAATACTCCAAGTCCCACAAAGTGGACCTGCGGGTAAACAATAATTTCTCTTCTGCCCTGCCACGCTTCCTTTTCCCGCTACCATTATCAGGTTGGTTTCCTGGTGTAATATGCCTGACCTTCTCTAATTCCACTTGCAACTCATCGGCGGTGAGCCTCTTTGGCGCATCACAGTTTTCATGCTTTGCATTGAACACATTTCTTCGGTATTTTCTAGGATGCGGCTTGTCCTTGGCAAGGAAATGGTGGTGTCCAATGTAACCGATCTTGCTAAGTATTGCGTATGACAGCGGATTCCTGTCACAGCGAACACATGCAATGTAACCATGTGTCGTTTGCCCTGACATAGTGCCCAAAGCTGGATAATCATGGATGCACCAAATTATAACAGCACGCAGAAAGAAATCAGCTGGTGGGCTACTATATAAGTTCCTCCACGAGAGGCTCCATGAACAAATCAAAATCCTTTCCAGGACTTTTTGGACCTGGGATGAGCAAGGCCATCATGTAGTTTGATTCTTTGGTGCAGACATTTGGAGGCATGTTGTAAGGGATAACAAGCACTGGCCACATGCTATATATGGCGCTCTGGTGGTCAAATGGGTTAAATCCATCTGAAGCTAAGCCAAGTCTAATGTTTCTCGGGTCAGCAGATAACTTTTCGTGCTTCTGATTGAAGATTTTCCACTCACTACCATGTGATGGATGGCTCATTACATTCTGATGTCTGTACTCCTGGTTCCTAGAATGCCACAGTACATCCTCTCTTGTTTCAGCATCATGAAGCAACCTCTGCAATCTTGGTGTAATTGGAAAATGTGTCAGAACATTATGAGGAATCCTATTCACATCATCGCCATCTTTCCATCTTGATGATTTGCATTTCGGGCATTCACTTAAGTTGGCATAATCCTTCCGGAACAGAACACAATTATTCTTACAAACATGGATCATATCATATCCAATTCCAACTGCATGAAGGAAATTCTTCATTTTACTGTAGGTCTGTGGCAGCTCAGACACATCTGGGAAAGCTTTGTGGAAAGCGGACAACATCACATCGAATGATTTGTTGATCATCCGCTCAGATGTCTTCACCTGAAGAAAGGTGACCATAGCTGAGAATAATGACAGCTTATTTCCTGGGGTGACAGCCACGTTGCATTGTTCCAACATGCGGGCCCATCGTTTTTCTTCTGTAGGTGAAAGTTCACGGAATGCACGAGCATTTCATAGCATTGTTTCAATGTTGGTCAAACTCACTGGCTCCGCCACCACCTCCTCCTCCTCTTCCACCTGAGCATCAGGCAGATCAAGATGGTGATCTGTTGCTTCCACGTAGTCAATAACATTGACGTGCACAGCTTCACCATGATGAACCCACCTAGTATATGTGACCGACATCCCATACAAGTGTAGATGATTTTGCGCAGTTGACTGGGGTCTTGTAACTGAATTCATACAACTGCTACACAGGCAGAGCACATCTGATTTCGGACCACCGTACTCAGCTCTGATAAAGTTCATGAAGTTTTCAACCCCCTCGACATATGCAGCGGAGAATCTTCGAGCAGAAGTTATCCAAGTCATGTCCATCTGTTAGACATACAAATTAGTTCTTCTACTAGATATTACAGGAAAAACATATATGCTTTTTTATGAAGTCCAGAAGCAAATACCTAGGTCGATGTCTAAAGCTGTGGCAAGATATTTGGATGAGCAGATCTAAGTAATGAAATATATGTAAAGCTAATTCAGCAAACAGATTTGAGTCCTAAATTATGGCAGGCTATTTCAGCAGTCAATGAGGCCGAGCACACAGCCATCGAACTATCAAAGGCCATCACAGCAACAAAGATCGAGTATAAAACGATGTAGAGCTATTTCACCTAACAGATTGGCTACTAGACCATGGCAATCTACGTCACAATAAATATATGAAAGGATATTTTAGCAACTAATCGGCCTTGGCATGCCACCTCAGCTAAGCAGATTGAGTGCAGAACAGGACAAGGAAGCTTCTTAAGCAGAGCATAATGACTGTAAACTACTTCGATAAACAGTGAGATTAACAGCATCTATCAGCTAACATTCAGCGCTACACCGACATGCACAGAGCCTTGGTCTAGAATGCGCGTACCATGGGAGAAGCTGACCGTCGTGCATCTCCACACGAACGTCGCTTGCGGTGGTGGCGCTGACCGCCGTGCGCCTCCACAAGAACATCGCCAGCAGTGGCGGCACGGCTAGAGGACGGCAGTCTACGAGAGCATACTGTGGGAGCGAGAGGATCGCCATGAGTCCCCTCGACGAACCGCGGCGCCGACGTATCGCCTTGCCGGGGAGGGCGGCTTTGGCGGAGCGAATGGAATGGAGGGGGACGGGGGGAGGGGGTTTGTGGAATATTATTGGCTAGTTGGCCGAAGGGCGGTTGAATCTAGGATTTGGGGGGAATTTTTGGGTGGGGGGGAGGATTTTCGCGCGGTGGGCGGGGGGAGTTTGGCGCATGGTCGGTTTCTCCAAGTGCAGTCCCACGTGCCAATGAAGAGGCAAGTCGAAGCGCATTTCGTTTGCGTGAGCCGTGTGCAGGACCGCACGTGTGTGGGGTGCAATGCGACCGCGACAGGGCTGCTGTGAGTGTGCCGCCTTTTTTCCTTTTAAACTAGGTGCTTCGCCCCCTCAAAAAAAAACTTGTTGCTTCGTGCGATCCATCGATACTACTACTAGTAACCCGGTAATCCCGACTAAAACGGCACGGCCGGGTCTTTTCCCGCGCGATATGCTGGGAGGTTGGCTTAGTTGGGTTTTTTAGGACGAGTAATGCTACACCTACATAGTCCCAGTTACATAATTAACATAATGTGAAACGTGTGAGCTGTTGATTGTAGATTGGGGGAGGGAGGGGCCCACCACCATGAAAATTAGGGGAGGATAGAGAGAGGCAATTTACGTTAACCCTTCCGTAGGTTCCCGTAGATGTAGAAAGATGTGAAATGTGTGAATGTGCATTTGCAGATAAGGCCTTCCCTCGTTCATCCTTTTCTCCAACAAGATCTTGATCTTCCGTGCAATGCACGGGCATCTTGCTAGTACTCCTACAATATACTATATTATTGTGAAAGTTCATATACATCGGCCGAGATTAATGCAAACACAGCAGATTTTCATTACATTTTGAACTTTTATAGGACAGAAAAATAAAAGAAACCCGACCCTAAACCTATTCTACGGCGGCGACCGACGTCCTCCATCTGTGATCTCCATGTACGGGGGCGGGGTTCAAGACCCGTGAAGTGAAGGTGCAGTCTCCGGCGAGCAAAAGTAGAACACGGGAGACGGACCGGCCAGTTGGCACACCATGCCCTGCCGCCTCCCATGCCCTACTCATCCTCAGAGGAGTCCCTGACCTCGGCGGTGTCGGACGTTGGACGACGGCAAGTAGGACGCGTGGCTGACGGTGCTCCCGTCGTCGGCCGCCAGCGTGGCCACCGCTTGTGCGGCGACTTGAGCGAGGGCGGCGACCGCGAGCTCCATCCCCGAAGACAAGCTCTCCCGCAGAGCGTTCGCGCTTGCGGTCATGGCGGTTGTGGTGCCAGGTAGGAGGACAATGCACTGTGGTGTGGAGGTTAGCTGGGCATTGCAGCTTTAAGTAGTGCATTCCGGTGAGGCCAAGCGTCCTGGTGCGTCATTAAGTCACCGGAGTTGGTTCCTCGGGCACCGAGCCTCTTAACGACGACATACGGACGGACGGCATGAATGCGGGCAGCTGACGCCGTCTGGGAACGCACCGAGCGACGGCGCGAGGGACGAGGGTTTTTGGTGCCAGGGTAGTCAGTTGCGGTCATGGAACGTTGGAGATGCCCTTTGCTCACATGTGATCGACGCATGTCATTGAAAAAGCAAGATGACCCGGCATGGTCTCATGTCCTGAGGATGCAGTTGGCCGCGCTACACCACTCCGTGGACGCGTCCCGGTGCCCCGTGCATCCTCGACGAGCCAGGTGTTGGGGTGTGTTTGGATTGTGGCCAAAGTGCACCTTACCAAAATTTTGGTCATGACCCAAATATTGGTCTTTGTTTGGATGGTTGCCATTTTTTTGGCATGCCAATGAACTCTAGCCAACTCTAGTTCATTTTTCTTGCTGATGTCGGCCAAATCATGGGCAACCACAACCTCAACCAAAATTTTGGCTACCCAATGCTTTGATGGGGCAACCTTGGGTACAAACCAATCATGATGTTGGTCGTGCCATAGCACTAACGCCACCCTCGGCACACTGAAACCGACCGTGTCTAGCGACGATGAGCGTGTCACTCACCATGGTCACCGTGTCCAGAGGCGGTGCTGGAGCTGCACCACGTTGTTGGCCCCAATGACCCACATGAACGGTTGCCGGTGGCAAGGAGGTCGTGGGCCAGCTCCTCCACATGTCGACAGGTGTGCCCCACATGTCGGTTTCCCTGTTTTCTCGGCCATATTCGAGCGTCAGTGCTCCGCGTTGCGCATTAGGCCTTTCACTATGTAGGCCAAGTGAGACAAATTATTGTTTATTTGAGCCGTTCAAGTATAATCATGTGGCGTTTGCTTATTTCTCATTCCTCTCCAACCCTCTTCTCCATCGATCATGTCGCCCTCTGGTCGAGTCCATCCTCCCGCATGCCTCATTTGAACATTCCACCGAGTATCATTCGCATGTGGGCCTAGACTATGCTTGTATTTCCAATGTTTATTTGTAATTTGTCCGACATGCATACAAACAAACGGTTCGTTTGAAGTTTCACTTTGCCTCCACTACGTGTCGCTTCGTGTCTTAGTTTTGACATCCCATTCGGTTCATGCCCCGACACATGTTGACGAGATCGATTGATGTTCAGAGATCAATTGCGTGTCATGCAAGGAGATAAAGGTTTGGTCTGTTTCTATGATAGAAATGACCCGCGGGGGGGGGAGGTCTGTGGGGATCAGAGGGAGTATATTGTACATTCATAAGCGAAACGAACGTATTGTACCCACCCTAGTCCTCTTTCAATCGATCTCCGGATCCCGAGATGAAATCGAGAGAGAACGAGTGGGGGCATGTGTGATACCTAAGGCGGATTCAAAATTTTGAACCGGTGATCATAGCATCCGCAAATCATATATAAAGGGTATTCAATGTTCGTTTCATTTTTGAACGTACAATATACTCCCTCCTATCCTTTCTAGTTTACATATAAGTTTTATGTGTAGTCAAAGTATCTCTACTTTGATAAAAAAAGTATCAACATTCAACAACGCCCAATCAATATTGTTAGATTCATATGTACTCCTAGATTTGTACTCGAGATGGTTTCCAATTTGTTTTCAACCACGTGAATGTGCTTGTTCTCGCGCATGCTCTTCCTACTAGGATTTCGTCACGTATAGCCAGTCCAATAGTAACTTTTTTAAGATCCCTATCCAATAGTACCAGTGGAGTACTGACAACATCTGTACTAGAGTATGCAGTGCTCATAGTTGTGCTCCTTCCTTCCATTTATATAGGGCCTATGTGGAGGAGAGAGATGTGAAAAGGTAAGGGGAGTGAGCTCTCATGCAAGATCCTAGCTATATACGCATTCCTAGTTAAATACATACAATAAATATGAAGAAATAGATGGAGAGGAGATGGAAAAAAGTACTAATACAATAGCCAACCTTATAAAAAAATTGCGGGAAATAGCCAATCTTATAGCCCACACTACTGTATGAGTGCATATAATAGATGATGGCTATAGATGACATGGCAGTTCCTTATAGCCATCGACTGGCTATATTATTAACCATGCTCTAATGCCTTTTTCAAAACCGCATTTGACTATTGACAAGATTAATAGTACATGAGATGTATAATGTGAAAATTATATCATTGGAAGCTCCTTTCACATACGTATCGCCGCAGAATAACAGGGGGTGTGGGTGAGTGGAGAGATGGCCTGGCCAGCGGTGGGAGTAGTAGGGGGCGGTGAGGCCTCCGCGGCAGCACAGCCGAGCACTGGAGGCAGGAACATGCAGCACGAGCGGCGCTGCTTTGGGCGGCTGGAGCAAGAAGACCATAGGTTGAAGAAGCACGACGGTCGTTGGATGGACATCGTACGGTCACTGCAGCTAGAATCGTTTATATTGACTAAGTTAAGAAAGCCCTTGGTACGTCAACTTAGTAGGCCCACAGGTCAGCTTCCGAAACGGTGCGCCCCAGATGTCAGGGGGAGGAATCATTTTTTGGGTGGGTGAAGTTAGAATATCCGAGATTGAAGAAGAAGCATGGCATCCGTTGGATGGACATCCAACGGCCAGTGCTGCTAGAACAGTGTGTTGACTATAAGTTGACAAAGCCTTGCATATGCGTCAACTCTGTTTTTTAGGGGATGCGTCAACTTAGTAAGGCCAGAAGTGTGTGGCAGAGAACTTATAGCCCATTTGAGATTTGTAAGAATGTGTAGCCCATTTTTGAATTCTAATGGAATTTACTACAGCCCATTTACAGTTTGTTAAAAGTATAGCCCATTTCAACCAACTATTCAAAACAGAATTCAATAAAATTTCCCATATTTTGATAGGATCCGAAATATTTTTATCCCGAAATTTCTAGTCATATTAAATACAATTTCAATATAAATTTATGTTACGTAAAAATCCAACAAAATATTGCACTCGCAACAATTAATGAAATTAAAATTTTCAATATCCAAAAATAATATTTTATAAAGTAATCACGTGTTTGGTGCATTTTTTTGTAGTTACTGCCCAGTTTTTATAATTACATCCCATTTATTATTTCTTAAAGCCCATTTTCTTGTTAAGCCTAATGCATCCCTCCTAGAAAAGATTTGTAGCCCAGCGGGGCGGAGAATAACAACTTCTTGCCTGGGTATTCCTAAAAAAAGTATAGCTAGGCTAGCCATTTTCATCTTGAAAAAAATTAATATCTAGGCTGGATATCTGGCCTGGGCTAGACGGGCCACAGCCCGCCCAGTTAATACCTGCAGCGATGTTTTCGTTGTTGTTCAGAAGAAAAAAAATTAATACCTGGGCTAAACATCGAAAAACTCTGCAGTGCTCACACCTCAAAAACACAAATACTGCTCGAACTGCTTAGTCCCAGCTGTCGGCCGCTTCTTGTGCAATTCTCTCGTTTATTGACTACTACATAGGTTGACAATGGTGTGGGACCGTGATGCCAGGAAACCAGGAGGAAGCAAAATAAATTATATATATAAGGAGGCACGTGTGTACGTGAAGCTATGGACCTAGTGGGTCCCCATTGTCATCCTCTCCAAGTAAAGTCATCTCCTCGCCCGCGCGCTCTTTCCGCCCGAAACAGTCAGCGCTGCCCGCCTCGCTTCCCGGTGCAGGCGATTGCTCCGCCTTCAAACGACAGAAGTGTCGCCCATCCGTCCATCTGCTGCCCACATTAATGATACGTAGTTGCTGAGGTGGCTACTCCGGCGCCACACGTCCGTCCCTCCGCCCGCCCACCGTTGTTATATAAACTGTTGTGCCGGTCATAGCCACAGTCATCCGCATCCGTTCCCTTTCTCCTGTCCACACCACTACTGCCCACCATGGCTTCCTCGCGCTCTAGCGCTCTTCGGGACGGGCGGACGACGGACCACAAGGAGATGGCAGGCATTGCTGCCGACCGGCTGGCCAGCAGGCAGACGGAGGACGACGACGTCCCAATGGAGAACATGGTAGTCGACGATCCGGCGCCAACCCCCTCCTCCGTGCCATCCTCGCCGGTGCATTGCACCATGGCCATCGGCGAGGCCCGTGCCCAATATATGGACAGGGTGAGGCAGATGCGTGAGGAGCAGTTCCAGGAGGCGTAGGTCGACGCCGCCTACAACCACCATCTCCTCCAGGAGCACCTGCAGGCGGAGGAGCAGATCGCCGCGGAGCGGGTGGAGCAGGAGGCGTTGCTCGACTTGTACCGCTCCGCCCGCAAGGGCCGCCTCGAGCGCTGGCGGTACCGCATGCGTGTGGCGGAGGCTGCGGCCGCCTACAAAGAGGCTAGCAAAGAGGGCGATGAAGCGGGCGAGGCGCTATTTGGCGAGATCGAGGACGAGGCAGAGGACAATGCCGGCTCCAACGAGTCCCCGCTCCGCTGGCATCGACGAGGCCCTGCTCCGCCGAGGCCCCGTGGCGCCAACAATGAGGCAGAGGACACCGCCGGCTCCGCCGAGGCCCCGCCCCGCCAACAACGAGGCAGAGGACATCGCCGGCTCAGCCGACGCCCTACCCTGCCGGCAACGTGGGGGAGGATTTCCACCGCTCCGCTAAGGCACCGCCCGCCGGCAATGAGACAGAGGACATCGCCGGCTCCGCCGAGGCCCCGCCCCACTGCCAACGAGGCCGCGCCACAGAGAAAACGAGGAAGAGTAGAACACGGTAGGTCGCCGCCGCTCGGGTCCAAGTAAGCCACCGCTGCTACCCTCCGATTGAAGCCAAGCTAGGCGGGTTGACCATTGACGGCCGGTTAGCTTCTTGGCGGCGACGTGGAGTCGGAGAGCTGCGCTGGAGAAGAATGCTGCTTCTACTTAACTGCTGGTGCAGTTGGCTGACTGACACGTGGGCCCAACAGGCCACATGTCAGCTACGCAACTGCACCTGCAGTTAAGTCACTGAAGCTTCTGTTCGGCTCAGCGGGACACATGTGGGTAGCTTCGGTTAATTAATTATAAGTGCACCCCATTTTAGTTGAAGAATGTATGAAATGTAATGAAATCCAGCATGTTTATATGAAATCCGACCGTGTATGAATGAATTTATTTCGATTAGTTCGAATTCCTGTATCACTGGCATTGGATGAACATGCAAAACAATACGTACTAGCATTATTCTCAGGGTGATCACCTCGTTTGCAGCAGTTTCACATGTACTTCCTCCGGTCCTTTCTAGTCTGCATACAAGTTTTGTCTGCAGTCAAAGTATCTCTACTTTGACCAATCTTATACAAAAAAGTATGCACTTTCACAATATGCGAAGTAAAAAGGAACGGAAGGAGTACAAAGAGTTTGAGCAGCTTTTTAGCGTTTATGTACATTGCAATCAAACATACATGCCTGGCAATTCATAGAGAACATTCAAAACAATCGATGATTATGCATCTCAGCGACTCACATGTCAGAGGCAATATTTACTTCACAACTAAAGAATAAATAAAAAATTGATCGACACTGCTGACAGCAAAGGGCGTCCCATTTGAAAATATCAAACACATGTCTTGCTAAAATCAATGAGCAAAATTTGACAAGGTTGTCCCATTCCAAAATATCAAATGCCTATGATTGTGGAATGGATAGGGTTTGCCATCAGTTCGAACATTGACATGGCACCTCGTGCTAAATAAACCAGCTGTTCTTTTTGTGCAGTTCCACCAAAATCAACCAAATTCGTGCATAGCTTGTATGATTTCGCCTTTATATGTTGCAACGCCTTGAACTTATCGGCACCTCCTTTCTTGTGGTGGAAATGAATGATTCGATGTATTCATAAACATTTTATGCAGTTCCCATTGAAATCAAGCTGAGCACCCATGTTTGCACAAATACAAAAAAGTGATTAGTATAAAGCAAACTGTATTATGAATTGACAGTTTCAACAGGCACATACATGGTCCATGTAGAGCACACTTTTAGAAAAATGGAACTCACCAGAAAGAATCCTAGAACAACATTGTACTCGCGCATCACAACAAAAAAATGGAGATTCGTCAGTCCTTCTGAGCTGAAGTTAGTTTGGTCTTGTGGGGAGTAATGTAACCATCCTTCAACTGCTCCTTCTGATGAGAAGATAGACATGGCTTCTTCATCCTGGCATAATCAGAACTAGTCACTTCACGTACTCCATATTCTTATTCATAGGAAGATGATCCTGTTGTGCAAAGACAAGAGGACTACTAAATGCTAGCATCCCTGTTTGCTCGAAAAAAGGAAAGGAAATATTTAAAACAGCACAGATGAAGCACTTCTCAATGACAATACCACATTTTCATAACAGTATCTAAACAGTAGCACAACACCAATAGAGATGAAAAAGCTTAATCATATGGATGAAATCAATGGGTGAGTACCAACCTTTGTCAGGAGGCTTATTGTGTAGAGCATACAGATGAAGCACTTCTCCGGAACCATCTGTTGCTATCTACGGTGGTGGCCATGCTTACTATATACTCCTCGATTAGTTTAATGTTTCCAACATCTTCTTGTGCAGTTCCACTAAAATATATGGTATCTTCAAAGAAGATCCCTCACTACAAGGATCCGGGTCTATTGCAACAAAATCATTCGTTGCAATACATGCCAATTTGTGGCGATAAGTACCTATTGCCACGAAACAACATTCGTTGGCAGCCGTTGCGACTGGACACATGGTAATAGGTTATTGCCACAAAAAAGCAATCGTGGCAATGAAGTGTGCCATTGCAACAACCATCTGGGAAGTTGCCACATGTTTTCTCGTGGCAACACTCACCTGATGCCACAATTTGCTTTGTGGAGATAGCTTTAATGCAACATGTAATGAATCATGGTGATTGATAGCTTGTGGCAATAGACGTTTGTGGCAACAACCTATGCCAACGACGTTCGTTTCGTGGCGCATACTCTTCCGTGGCAATAGTCAATTGTGGCAATAAACTATGGCAACAATCCTTGTTTTCGTAGAATTAGGCATTTTGCTACGAACCGCTACACTTGTGGCATTAACTTATGGCAACAAATATTCCAGTCGTTGTAATAGGAAAATGCAACACACTAGTTTTGGTGGTGATAAATAGGTATCACAACGGGTGAAATGTTTGTAGCGAAAAACTATTGCGACAACTTAAACTTTTTGTGGTGCTAACATGTGGCAACCGAAAGTGGGTTGTTGTAATAGCCTATTGCAATCGTAAAAAAAAATACAGGCATTCAATTACAATATTCAAAACCATATGTATAATATGTAGATTCATAAAATTCATAATTCTCATAGCAAATATCCACCAAATGAAACTCAATTGTAATTTAGCCATCCTAATTAAGTGCCAAGACTAAACTGTCCGTGATCTAGAGTCCAGACAAGCTAGTTCTTTGGATCCTGCAATCAAGAAATCAAAAAAAAATCTAGTTCATGAGTCCAACATAACATACGCCATACAATTATTCCATCCTCAATGTTAAAAACAACTATCGCTAGACTAACCGGAGAGATACTGTGTCAGCAAGCATGTAACTAGGGGATCAGAACAGTTTCACAAGTAAATGTCTAAAGCATAAGCACAAGTACATGTACTAACAGCTTCTTGATTTAAGTTGTGACTCAATCTATAGTTTCAGTTAAGTTCATGTCCCTAGCTAGCACATATTTGTTTTTTTAAGCTGTGACACACAAAAATATGATATGAAACAAAAACCTGCAGAAACCAATAATCCAATGTCTTATATTTTGATACGGAGCGAGTACACTACGAATATATGGTATGAAACTGAAAGCTATGAAATGAAAATATTATTATGACATCGGTACATGTTTTAGAATTAGATTTAGTAAAACCCCAAAAATGTTAGATCATTCAGCAACTTCTTTGTAACTAAAACTAAAAGTTCAGGCGGTTTAACCTTCTTAGGAGAAATGACCCAATGTATGTGCTATATGTAGTCATCGGTTTAGCTTATGTATTAAGCCATCTATGCAAGTGAACATACAGCAGAAGACTGGGTAATTCCTAATTAGTCTATTCTAGTTAATTAACCAAGCATAGCAAGAAAACCAAAATGAAAGAATCGGTCCAAAAGAAAATAGAAGAGCATGTGCATTGCACAGAGAGACAATAGTAGGAATAGTATATAAAATCAATGGAAGAATCAGTACAAAAACAATGTATCTATACATTGATTTTCCCCCAAAGAAATGTTGTAGTTATGTGGCAATAGGAAGAGGAATTAACAGAGGTAGAAACCTATGGAGAGGTGAATCGATTCTGCATACCTATAGAAGCCAAAATTCAAGTCTAGCTTGCAATAGCAGGAGCAGTTAAAATGTGAAACAACGCGACCATACTGAAATTGGAGGAAGTTAAAATCATTTTAAATTCTAGATAATGATTATGCATCATTCGAAATCATTTTAAACATCGTCTGTGTAAAGCTTCTATAAGAGCAACCGATATACTCGTGGGTGGTTGATGTAAATGTAGTTAATGCATGCTTGCTGCAGGTTGGCACTTTAGGCGATGCAAACCACCTAGCTGGTTCTTATCTGCTCCCTAATCCATATAATAATCTGCTAAATATAAGTGTCGAACGATAGACACGCAAAAGGCTAGTTTTCTTATGAGATGTTATGGATCATGTCGATAGAGGCAGAGATTATCTGGCCGCTATGGGGGCTTCATGCAGTTAATACGACTCGTATTAGTATTTACCAGGGTAGTAGAGCACAAAGCTTGGGATACCTGAGAGGGCATGAGGTATTGTGGCACGTTCACCCTGCAGTGCAGTATCGATCATGTAGTAGCCATTGGCTATAGCAACCATAGACTCAATAAATTGATCGCCCGGACTGGATGCAGTGCAAGGATCCTATAGAATATTGACAACATGAATTAAAGGACAACAGGAGGTTCCCAATCCTTCTCTTACTCTCTCTTTTCACTAAAGATTAATCGCAGTTCAGCCAAATTCTTCCTTTCGAAGTCACGTGATACACTCAGCAATGAGTCTAGTTCATTGGCCATATTATTTGTTTGGGTATGCATTCATTTACATGAAAGATGAAAACAGCAGAGCAAACCAATTGTAAGGGACGCGAAGTTTTTGTGAACCTGTGGATTAGATGAATGTCTGAAAGACTTGTCCGACAACCTGTAGACATCTACAAAATCTGAACCCTAATATATCAGCACAGCAGGAGCTAACTAATTAAACGAAGAGTCTAATATGGGAGAAAGCAGAACTAAAACTGCTGCGTTCAAAATCTTGTATCCTAAAAACTGCAAAAAATAATGAATCAATTTCGAACACTGAGACTGTTCTGAACTAACTATCGTCTAAACCATTGGTAAATGTACAGTGAATGTAGCTAAAACAAATGAAGATGCTTAGCAAATCGAACTTTTTGTAGTTTTTAGGTCACACATGGGTTCGAATTGGAAAGCACATTCAGCTTCCAAGTGGTAGGCCGAGTAATTATAGGTGTAGGGAATGAATACGCACATTAGAATTTGAAAGATTAATACGTCCACTGGCCATCTTACAAATTTGATTCCCAACTTACTTTGTTAGGCAGTAGGCACTCAGCAGTTTGTTTTGGCAAGATGTTGGAAGCCTCCAACCGTCTCCGACATCTCTGTCTGAATCGCCTGATTTCTGGAGCCATCACCTCTATGTTATAGAAATTCTGATTGTAATTGGGAGGGACGCATGCAGGTACCCATGACTTGCAAAAAGGATATACGATGGCGATTGGATCTATACAGACGTCCTCTGCGGACGGTCTGCAGTAGAAACTCGAGATGTGAGACAGCTGCTCCTGCTCGTCCGCGGGCCACTCTAGAATTCCAGAGAGATGGCTATACATGAATCTGCATAGAAAAAATATTCAGTTTGGAAGATTAGATATTTGATGGAGATTAAGTACGTGTTGGAGAAGGAAAGCTAGCATCGCGAGATCTCTTTCCTTTTTTCCTATAATTTTAGAGAGAAAAGATTGCGTAAGGGGACAAATCGATCTAATTGGCTGCCAATTGAAGCAGGAGAGTATGGAATGCATAAAAAAAGACTCATCTAAAGCGCTCGCTATGGAGGTTCAGGGATGCAGCTTGGTGATGAACCTGGTCGCAGTGTCTCCACCTCGGGTTGGCCATGTGGCGAGCAACCCCGATGTAGGCAGGACGGCTCCGCGCTCGCGATGCAGGGGAGAAGACGGGTACTCCGTCGGCGCCGACGCCAGACCGCATCGCTGCCAGCATGGCCGAGGATACGAAGACGCGGCCCGCATCGGTGGGCGCGAAGGAGAGGGAGGAGGGCGCCGTTGACTCCGGTGAAGACGCCGTCAGCACGGGGGGACCAGGGATGAGAGCTCAGATCCAATCGCCCGTGAAGACACCGTGCGATTTGGTTTAGGATAGTAATTCATGGGTATTTAACTAATCGTGGGTAGTTACTAGTTAGGAAGGGTGTTTAGCGGCAAGGATAAATTTTTTTGGTGGGAACACAAAAAATTGGCGCAAACTAAATTAAGTGGTGGGAAAGTAATTCTTTTTGGAGGGAATGTTTAGAATAATGAAATAAATGGGAAAGATAATATTTTAAAGCAATATGAGATATATATGCTGCTAAAAATATTGTTACTAAAATATGCTTGTAAAAAGTTATTTCTTGGTGAAAAAACCAGCAAATCCGAGAATCATTGAGGGGCGAACCGGTGCCCTCCTCTCTAACATTCTCGGCTTCTCGCCATCTATATTTGTATTTTTCTTATTTATACTTTGTCTCCCAGTTATTTAGTATACATGTATGGTAAGTATAAGTAGTTTAACATGACCAATTCATGGCATCATATGTTTAGAGGATACGATATTTTGCATTGTTGTTGTCATTGAGTGTTTTCAAATCCCAACAATTCTTCTCACGCCCGTCATCTTCCCGCTGAACTAGATACAGAGATTCTGGAAAAAATTGTCTCACGCTCGTCATCTTCCCTGAGTCCGGTGGTAGGCGGCGTGTGGGAAGCTCGCATCCATGGCCGATAGGGAGGCTCGAGCTCGCGGGCGAAGGTCGGGAAGAGGGGCGGCGGAATTGCTCTGTCGGCACCGAGGATGGAGGAAGAGGGCGGCGGGAGCCATGGCCGACCAGGAGCGGCGTGCAAGGTCAGAGGGTCGGCGGAACTGCTTGGTCAGCACCGAGGATGGAGGAAGAGAGTGACGGGAGCCACGGCCGACCAGGAGCGGCGTGCAAGGTCAGAGAGGCGGCTCGCCAGCCGGGGCTTGCCGCCCGGGTAAGGACGGTGCTAGTTGCAGCCTGGCAGGGGTGGCCGTCGCACGGAAGTAGGGGTCGCGACCGGTGCTAGCGTGTTGTCGCTCGACGACTCGGCTATAGGTACAACCAAGTCTGCATTACAATTTCAGAAATCATTTTAGTAAGCAACAAAAACTTGGCCCGTTTAAAATTACAGCTCACAAAAATCTCATGTGACCCTTACTTTAAAACTACTAGGTTATATCGTTGTCTTGAAACACAAGTACATATGTGATGGGTTGATGAGACGGTTGATCTATGCCAGCCTCAATCTTACATTTTAATCTTGAAATAGGCTGATCTCAACATCTTTCATCTTACCGGCCAGTCCATGAAGGGTTCCTCCACGCTAAAGTAGGTCCAACATAATCATATCATTTGTTTCGACAAAAACCATAGACATTCAACATTGTAAATTAACAACGAAACCAATTTCTTCGAGATCTTTTGTATTAGGAATGTGTTGTGACATCATGGATCAACAATTGTGTATTTTTGTTTACTCCCTAGTTGCCATTACAAAATTCAAACTTGGGATATATGTCAAATATTTGTGCCCTTGCCAGTTAGTTATGTCCTGTACCGGAACACGCACGAGGGGCGAAGGAGCCCTGCCGCCGTCACGCCCTCTGGCGATGACAGAGGAGGGGAGGAGCGTGAGGCAGTGCGCTTAGAGGCATCAACGGATCCCTCCCGTAGCCGTCCCCAGCTCGGGCCACCTGGTGATTGGGACCATGGATCTGGGCGAGATAACCTTTGCCACCATGACCCAGCACATCCCAGCATCGAAGGTCACCCGCCTCCCGACTTAGCCGCTAAAAAGCCAAATCGTGCAGCTACGACCCTCCGCATCATGACGCCCTTGCCCGTCAGATCCGTCCCGCATCGGATCAACGCGTGAGGGGGCGAAGGAGCCCTACCGCCGCCGCTAGGCGGACTTCACCCAGTCATGCCCTCTGGCAGCAGCACGGGAGGGGGAGGCGGGGCGCTAGGAGGTGGCTAGGGATCCGTCCCACCGCCTACGGGGGCGACTCTAGAGGGAGTGATTTCAACATCTTTCATCTTAGGAAAAAGTCAATTTTAAACCTTGAACTTGTAGAGATTTGGCGAAACGAATCCCCACCTCGAAATACCGTCGATTGCACCCTAAACTATGCAATCCCAGTCTAAATCGAACCCTGACAGATGTCAACCGGGATTCGCCTGGCTAGTGGGCCAGAAAGCGGCAGTCCTGACCACGGCACGCTGGGCCGGCCCATTTTTTATGTTACACTGCTAAAAAAATATCTAATGCATGAAACATTTTTCTTTTTTATAATCCGCGAAAAAATATCTAATACATGCTTTTTTTTTCTTTTTTTATATAACCCGTGAAAAAATATCTAATTTGTGAAAAAAAATTCAACTTGCTTTTTAAATTTGCGAACCTTTTTACAAATCTGGTCGACCTTTTAGAATCCATGAAATTGTTCCGGAATCCATGAATTTGTTTTTCAAAATCATTAAACTTTTTTTCTAAATCCATGTTTTTTCAGGATTCATAAACTTTTTTTCGAAATTGATGAACTTTTTCGAAACCTGTGAACTGTTATTGAAAATTTATTAGTTTTTTTAAATTGATGTTTCAAAAAAAATATGAACTTTCAGCCGCAGTGTTCACCACGGTGTGCACCCATCCCCACGCTGGGCCGGCCCATTTTTCTCTTACACTGCGAAAAAATATCTACTTCAGGAAACTTTTTCCTTTTTTATATAATCCGTCAGAAAATTATTTAATTGATGTTTTTTCTCTTTTATTTTTATATAATATGTAAAAAATTATCTAATGCGTGAAACTATTTTAAATATGTTTTTCAATTTGTGAAATTTTTCATAAAGCTTGTGGAATTTTTAGAATCTCTGAAATTTTTTAAATCCATGAACTTATTTTCTAAATAGATGAAATTTTTCCAAACCTGTGAACTTTTTTTGAATATTGATGAGATGTTTTGAAAAGCGATGATTTTGTACGTTTATGAAATTTAAGCCGCAGTGTTGATCATGGTGTCGTGATAGTTTTTTTTGCCAAATTCATGATATTTTTTAATTTCCGTGAACTATTTTGAATTTTTAGAGTTTTTTCCCATTTCCGTGAAATAAATAAGGGTCAAATAGTAGTAATTTTGTAGGTGCGTACAGCTAGGTGAAGTTTACGTAGTGGTTAATGGCTACAACTGTCAATGTACTGCGTTGCAGGTTCGATTCGTGCTACTCGCATATATTTTTTGAGCATTTTTTCTTTTGCGTTCTCTGTAGGTTGCTGGGCTTCACAGACTGCACGACGTGGATAGCCTGCTGCGCCAGAGTGGGCTCGCCCAGTTTTTTTCGGCGCGCTACCAATCCTAGGCACGATACACAGGGCAAATCCTATTTGGCGCTGCAGGCGCCCGTTAATGTGTATTCTGCAAACGGGCGCCTGCAGCGCCCCGCACTGGGCCGGCCCATCTCAACCTGGTTCCTTTCCGTTTTGTAGAGGCAAAAAAGGTAGCGCCCCGACGGGTATCGAACCACTAACCTTCCCTTCGAGGGAACAGGCAGCTACCACCGCACCACCCAGCTAGAAGTGATCGGTAAAATCCTTTTACTTCTTTTCTTATTTCATCTGTCCTTTCATCTTTTTCCTTTATCGTTTTTTGTTTTCGCTTTCGTCTTTTTGTTATTCTTCCTGCCTCGATGTTTTCTTTAATTCTTGAACTTTTTCTTCAAATCGATGAATTTTTTTTCAAATTCACTGAACTTTTTTCCATTTCAGTGAACTTTCTTCAATTTTGAATGAACTTTTTTTCAATTTCAATGAACTTTTTTCTAATTTAATGAACTTTTTTAAAATTTGGTGAACCTTTTTTCCAAACTCAGTAAACTTTTTTCAAATTCGATGAACTTTTTCCAAAATTGATGATTTTTTTTTCCAAATTTGATGAACTATTCTTCGAAATTTCTGAACATTTTTTGAAAAGAGATGAACTTTTTTCGAATTTATGAACTTTTTTCGAATTTGGTGATTTTTGGGGAGAGGGGGGTTTCTGAAAAAAGAATTTGTAAAATAGTCAACTGACCCGGTCAACCATTGACCACGAGATGGGAAACGACCAACTGCCCTGAACTAGCGATCCCGCGAGATGGGAAACGAGCGACTCCCGAACCAGCGATCGCCTCCTTTCCTGGGCCGGCCCACGGAAGCTGGCGCACGATGCGCTGCAGGCGCTGGTTGAGGAAAGTGGCGCTTAGAGCGCCAACTAGGAGCTCCCGATACACAATCCCCGTGTTCCAAACGACCCTAGGGTTCATTTTAGACCGGGATTGCATAGTTTAAGGTACAATTGACAAGGATTTCAATGTTGGGGTTTCTTTCGCCTAACCTCTAAAAAAATCATAGAGATTCAACAATATAAATTATCAACCAAACCAATTTAGTTTTGAAATTTACTTATTGGCATATCACAGATTTGTCAAAAATAACCTATTCTTTAATTTACTATAAAAAAGAAAAAATGTATTCATACCTAGGCATGTAGTTCCAGATGACTTGGCGATAAGTGGACGTGTTACTGTTGTATTCCATCCACACTAGAACATGAAGGCGCGCTTTGCCGCGCCCGCCCATATTGACAATGAACAATAAAACTATCTTAAAATAATCCTAGCACTATTTGAGAAAATTTGAATAGTTTGTACGGGTCCAAATATATGCGAGAGCTATTTCCAAGATAATTGTTAAAGGTGTTAAGCTTTACCAGTAAATTTTGGTAGGTGCGTCTCAGTAAACAAAATAGATCAACTGTAAACAATATTTTGAATTCACTTAAGTGAAGCTTTTATCCTCACAGCGCATCAGGTACACATAAAAACGTCATATCCAAATGTCATGCTATGGTTTTATTTATGACGTGGCGACCATGATTTGAGCAGTAAGAGATCTCACAACTGATTGACTATTGTTTTAGACAGCCTGGGGCGCATGGCGATAGTGCATAGATTGTCAAGTTGGACCTTGTCAAATCGTTATAAGAATGGAAAGTTAGCTTTATCAATTTCATGTCATGTGGAGAAGTAAACCTAAGAATAGGTTCAGATGTACATCTTGGGCAACTCGTTATGCTGAAAAATTACAGCTTCTCATAAAATCACTAAACATATTTAGCAGACTGCTTGCCTTATTATACATTATAAAATTAAGCAGAAAAAGCTCCGGCTTCACCTGCCGCCTGCAATACTTGCCTCTAGTCATGTTGGGTGGGAAACAAACAGTAAAGAAGCCATTATCTGTATTTTTTTAACTGAAGCCATTATCTGCCTGCTATTATTGGTTTTGGGTCTATCCACAGGTTGCTACCATCACTCTGGATTTCTGCATGCACTCCTTACATAATCTCACTATATTTTATTCCTATGCATGACAGTTATTGTAAACAATGGAACTGAACATGTAGAGCAAAAAAGACGAACCTTGCGTCGAAATAAAATTTCATGCAGACGTCGCTCCATGGTAGGCGCAAAGGCAGCCCCCTCCACGCATTTCGGATTGTAATCGAGAGGAAGATATCTATTCTGAGGGGGATTCAGAAGGAGAAGACAACTCCTATTTATCCCCTGAGGTCTTCACTCTAACTTGGCATGCTGATGTTGGTTATATCATGCATATGGTGTCTTGCATTGCTTACTTTATACATCAAATATGTCATCTGCTTAGTTTAGACATCCTTTGTGCGAATGCCATCTGTTGAGTTTATTCATCGTTTATGTGAATTATGCAACGCCATCTTGTTTAGCCAGACATCATATATGTGAATTTTGCAATGCCATCCTACTTAGCCAGTCATCTTATATGTAAATTATATCAGGCCATCCTTTTTTTCGTTACATATTACATTTGTCAACAATGTTAGTACATTCAACTGCTCTTCGTGTGCATCAGCCATTTGACACGGTGATGGCAAATTCTGGAGTGAAAACAAGGTCTTCAGAGCAGACTATGCTATCTGACGAAGCGCATATCTTGCTGGTTACGGATAGCTCCTCGGAGGAGGATTCAGAGACAGATGACCAGTCCTATCCCCCCCAAGGTGTATGCTCTAACTTGGCAGGGTTATGTTGCTCATATCGTGTGTATAGTGTCTCGCATTGCTATGTCATTTGAGTAGTTTAGACATGCTTTGTGTGAATGCCACCTGTTTAGTGTCTAATTACCATATATGTGAATTATGCATTGCCATCTTGTTGCAAGACATTATATATGTGAATTATACAATGCTATCTTGTTGCAAAGGCATTATATATGTGAATTATGCAATGCCATGCTGTTTAGCCAATCATCATGTATGTGAATTATATCATGCTATCATTTTTTTTGTATTACGTGTTCCATTTGTCGACAACATTTGTATATTCAATTACTCTTCCTGTGCATCAGCTATTTGAAGCGGTGATGGAAGTATCTGAAGTGAAAACAAGGTATTCAGAGCAGACAATGCTACCTGCTGAAGCAGATATCTTGCTGGTTACAGAGAGCTCCTCAGAGAAGGATTCAGAGACTGATGACCAGTCCTATTTCCCCCCTGGGGTCTATGCTCAAGCTTGGCAGGTTTATATTACCCATGTCATGCATGTTGTCTTGCATTGCTTAGTTTTTACATCATATATGGATTGCCATATGCTTACTTGCTTACTATATAAATCATATATTTGAATTATATCATGCCATCATGTTTACATAGTACATACACATCATCTATCTGAATTATGGTATGGCAACCCATTTAATAAAGACATCATATAGTTATATCATCTCATCCTGTTTAGTGTTTACAGTCATCATATTTTGAATTATGGCATTCTATCCATGAATGTGTGTGAATTATGGCATGCCAACCTATTTAATAAACACATTATATAGTTATGTCATGTCATCCTGTTTACATAGTCTCATATTTTGAACTATGTCTTTCCATCTTTTTTAGTTAGACATCATAATTTGAAATTGTGTCATGCTATCCTGTTTAGTTAGCCATCATATATGTGAAATTGTGTCATGCTATCCTGTTTGGTTAGACAACATAAATATGAATTATTTCATGCCCTCTTTTATTCCCCACTATCCATTGCACCTGCCTATCATACAATGTCTATACTTTCAATTACTTTTCTTGTTTATCAGCCCTTTGAATTGGAGAGCGTGATGGCATTATCTAAGGGAGTAACAACATGGTCTTCAGAAAAGATAGTGCTACCAGTTGATGCAGATAGAACCACGGTTGTACTTGCCCAAGGACCAGATCCACCACACATAACCCAGACTCTCGCAGATTGTACCCCTACCCAGTTGGACAAAGAACCAGCTACACCCCTTCTAACCCCAACCCCGGCAGATAGTAACCTAGTTCTAGTTGACATAGCACCGTCTCCACCACAGAGCACCCAAACACGAGCAGTTAGTAAGGGAACTACAATGCCCAAAGCACGAGGACCACCACTCCGAATCCCAACTCAATGCTTAAAGGAGAAGAAAATTTGTTCTCATGTCAGGTTCTGTAGCTATGGTTCATACTCCTTTGCTCTTGCATTACTGTATTTACTCATACCAACTATTTTCAAATTTGAAGGATGGAATTGAAACTCCAATGGCGCAACAGGTATGTTTTAAACCTGTTTCTTTAAATGGTTTGTTGTTGTAACCTGCTCTATGTTGATTTCACTTTCAATTGAATAAACAGTTATGTTCTCATGTCATGCACATTACAAGTGTTGTTATTGCTCTATAGTTACCCACACTTATATTCTGTCTATTCTGCTTTGTCTTGAACAAATATTATTTGAACTATGTCTCTATCTTGATTTGGCAACAAAAACTAGAATGATATAGACCACAAAGTGACCATGGTACATAGATATATGTTTGTTTCATGCTATTATCCTGTCCACTTTACTACTGAACTAATTTACCAAACTGAGTTTCATATACAACATGGTAAACATGTGATGTGTCTGCTTGTTTCTCTTTTAGAATGCGAACAAAATATTGGAGAACAGTACCGCGTTATCCAATGGTAAAGGAAGGAATGCAGATAAGGTTCAAGATTGTGAGACATCCCTGTTGGTCTCTAAGAAAGCTGATAAAAACTATCTTGACGACAGTGAGGGAACCCAAAAGTCCTGTCTTGATGTAGTGTTCGAGTTACTGGCCACTACTGCTGGCACAAGCTCTTCGAACTCGCTGCCTGAATCAGTTCGTCTTCTTGAGTCTCAACTCCAAGTTGAAAGACATCGATCAGATGTGCTGCGACAGGAAGCTGAAGGACTGAGGAAGTCCCTGCATAATTCAGATGCATATTTTCTGGTGCAACAGCAATCGCTGGAGGATTTAAGCGCCAAACAAGAGAAAGTTAATAAGCTTGCTAAGCATCTTGCCAGCATTATGGGTACCCAGGATATTGTTTCTTGAGATCTTCTGAAGTGGTTTCAGTTCTGGATTTGTTTTGCTGCGGCGTTTATTTGTGTTGGTAGCCAAATTTGACAACCAGTGTATATGATATGCTGCTTTGTTCCCTATATTTGCACTGGTGGCGAACTTTGATGCCCAGTGGATGTAATATGTGTAATAGCCGTGATAGCCTAGCGTTAGTTGCTTGCTTATTTATTTCCTTGTTGTCTTGTTTATTTGTTTGCTTGTAGTCATTGCAGTTCTTTTTCCACGGTTAGCTAGTGGCTGCAATAACCTATTTTTCAAAACTAGGCCACAATAACCATGGGCTAATATTTACTGTAGTGACACTGGGCCTCCTATTGGCCGTAGAAACAGTGGGCCTTCTACGGGTCGTAGAAACAATGGGCCTTCTATGGGCCGTAGAAACAATGGGCCTTCTGCGGGCCGTATCATCAATGGGCCTTATACGGGTCGTATGATCGATTGGCCAAACATGGGCCAAACAGACTGCATTATGGCCGTCAACGGGCTAGAGTTGGAATCGTCCGTTCATGGGCCGACCATAACGGGCCATCGTTAATAGGCCGTATTTGATGATGCAATGAAAACGGCCCAACGTATTAACGGACCACAAACGGGCCGACTGTAAGCACAGGCTGAATTTGGCCCACAAGCAGAAAATGACAGTAACGGGTCATAAGTAAACGAATGCTGGAAATGAGCCCAAGAATAAATGGGCTCTGAGAAGGCCGAAAGATAACATGGGCTGGAAACGGGCCAACGGAATAACGGGCCGTTAATGGGTATGAAGTGATACACTGTGCATTACGGGCCAGTTTCACCACGGGCCGTTAATGGGTGTAAAGTGATACACTGTTCATTACGGGCCAGTTTCACAACGGGTCGTTAATAGGCCAAGAGTTACATATGTCCTCATATGGACCGAAAGACGTCATGGGCCATACATGCGCCAGAAGTGAAAACGGGCTGGAATCATATTGGATGGCCCAGATGACACTACTAGGCCTAATTCGGATAGGGCGTAACGGGCCTTGGGTTAGCGGGCTGTAAATGGGCTATATGCGAATAGGCCGTTAATAGGCTTTCCATGGGCCAGCCCGCCACCTTTTGACCAAGTCAAATGGGCCGGCCTTTTCACAAGAATGGGCCTCTGTTGGGCCGTGCCATGTGTCGATGTATCATAGGCGCCTTCCGTCCAATGAGTGGATGACATCTGTCCCAACGATGAGCTGACACGTGTTTCCTCCAGCCAATGATGATTTTACACGTGGAAAATCCCCATTGGTCGGGGCTGTTAACGGATTATCGGATCCAAAACCCGACCCGATAGCTTAACGGCATTCCGTTACGGTGGATGCCACGTGTCGATCACCCTTGACGAAAGCACTTCTGTGACGCGTGATTTATCGTCATGGAAGTGGACACTTCCGTGATGATAATTTCGGTAATGTCATGTAACACTTCTACGACAGCACATGTATGACTATCTTGATTCTGTCATAAAATCGTCATGGATTACATGCATGACAAAAAATACGACCTACTGTGACAAACACGTATCATCACAGAAGTGTATTTTTTTGTAGTGGGTGCAGGCGGACCAGCGGTTCAACCTCGCGATACTAAAGGAGGACCGGGAGGCAGAGGCTCAACTCGACGCAGAGCGCACGCATGCCACTGCCATCGAGGCTCTCCTGCATGCAGAACTGGATATCATGGATGTGAACCGGGCAACGGAGGCTCAACTTGAGGCGGAGCGCGCGGATGCCGCTGCCATCGAGGCCCTCCTGCAGGCGGAACCTTACGTCCTAGACTTAAACCGGGCTGCAGAGGCTCAACTCAACGCGGAGCGTGCGGATGCCGCTCTCATCGAGGCCCTCCTGCAGGCGGAACCGGACGTCCTGGACTTGAACTGGGCGGCGGAGGCTCGACTCGACGCGTGCTACCTCTTGAGCACTGCGTTGGTTTTCCCTTGAAGAGGGAAGGGTGATGCAGCAAAGTAGCGTAAGTATTTCCCTCAGTTTTTGAGAACCAAGGTATCAATCCAGTAGGAGGCTATGCGCGAGTCCCTCGTACCTACACAAAACAAATAAATCCTCGCAACCAACGTGATAAGGGGTTGTCAATCCCTACACGGTCACCTACGAGAGTGAGATCTGATAGATATGACAAGATAATATTTTTGGTATTTTTATGATAAAGATGCAAAGTAAAATAAAAGCAAAGTAAAAAAGCAAAGGAAATAACTAAGTGTTGGAAGATTAATATGATCGAAGATAGACCCGGGGGCCATAGGTTTCACTAGTGGCTTCTCTCAAGAGCATAAGTATTTTACGGTGGGTGAACAAATTATTGTTGAGCAATTGACAGAATTGAGCATAGTTATGAGAATATCTAGGTATGATCATGTATATAGGCATCACGTCCGAGACAAGTAGACCGACTCCTGCCTGCATCTACTATTATTACTCCACACATCGACCGCTATCCAGCATGCATCTAGAGTATTAAGTTCATAAGAACAGAGTAACACTTTAAGCAAGATGACATGATGTAGAGGGATAAATTCATGCAATATGATAAAAAGCCCATCTTGTTATCCTCGATGGCAACAATACAATACGTGCCTTGCTGCCCCTACTGTCACTGGGAAAGGATAACGCAAGATTGAACCCAAAGCTAAGCACTTCTCCCATTGCAAGAAAGATCAATCTAGTATGCCAAACCAAACTAATAATTTGAAGAGACTTGCAAAGATAACCAATCATACATAAAAGAATTCAGAGAAGATTCAAATATTGTTCATAGATAAACTTGATCATAAACCCACAATTCATTCGTCTCAACAAACACACCGCAAAAGAAGATTACATCGAATAGATCTCTACAAGAGAGGGGGAGAACTTTGTATCGAGATCCAAAAAGAGAGAAGAAGCCATCTAGCTAATAACTATGGACCCGAAGGTCTGAGGTAAACTACTCACACTTCATCGAAGAGGCTATGGTGTTGATGTAGAAGCCCTCCGTGATCGATGTCCCCTCCGGCGGAGCTCCGGAACAGGCCCCAAGATGGGATCTCGTGGATACAGAAATTACGGCGGTGGAATTAGGGTTTTGGCTCCGTATCTGATCGTTTGGGGGTACGTAGGTATATATAGGAGGAATGAGTACGTCGGTGGAGAAACAGGGGGGCACGAGGGTGGAGGGCGTGCCTGGGGGGGTAGGCGCGCCCCCTACCTCGTGGCTTCCCTGTTGGTTGCTTGACGTAGGGTCCAAGTCTCCTGTATCATGTTCGTTTCGAAAATCACGTTCCCGAAGGTTTCATTCCGTTTGGACTCCATTTGATATTATTTTTCTGCGAAACTCTGAAATAGGCAAAAAACAACAATTCTGGGTTGGGCTTCCGATTAATAGGTTAGTCCCAAAATAATATAAAAGTGGATAATAAAGCCCAATAATGTCCAAAACAGAAGATAATATAGCATGGAGCAATCAAAAATTATAGATACGTTGGAGACGTATCAAGCATCCCCAAGCTTAATTCCTGCTCGTCCTCGAGTAGGTAAATGATAAAAACAGAATTTTTGATGTGGAATGCTACTAGGCATAATTTCAATGTAATTCTTCTTAATTGTGGCATGAATATTCAGATCCGAAAGATTCAAGATAAAAGTTTAATATTGACATAGAAATAATAATACTTCAAGCATACTAACTAAGCAATTATGTCTTCTCAAAATAACATTGCCAAAGAAAGTTCATCCCTACAAACTCATATAGTTTAGTCATGCTCCATTTTCGTCACACAAGAATGCTCTCATCATGCACAACCCCGATGACAAGCCAAGCAATTGTTTCATACTTTAGTAATCTCAAACTTTATAACCTTCACGCAATACATGAGCGTGAGCCATGGATATAGCACTATGGGTGGAATAGAGTATAATGATGGGGGTTATGTGGAGAAGACAAAAAAGGAGAAATTCTCACATCAACGAGGCTAATCAATGAGCTATGGATATTCCCATCGATTGATGTTAATGCAAGGAGTAGGGATTGCCATGCAACGGATGCACTAGAGCTATAAATGTATGAAAGCTCAACAAAAGAAACTAGTGGGTGTGCATCCAACTTGCTTGCTCACGAAGACCTAGGGCACTTGAGGAGGCCCATTGTTGGAATATACAAGCCAAGTTCTATAATGAAAAATTCCCACTAGTATATGAAAGTGACAAAACAAGAGACTCTCTATCATGAAGATCATGGTGCTACTTTGAAGCACAATTGTGGAAAAAAAGATAGTAGCATTGTCCCTTTTCATTTCTTTTTTTCTTTTTTTGGGCCCCTTTCTTTATTTGGCCTTTCTCTTTTTTTATTGGGACAATGCTCTATTAAATGATGATCATCACACTTCTATTTATTTACAACTCAATGATTACAACTCGATACTAGAACAAGGCATGACTCTATATGAATGCCTTCGGCGGTGTACCGGGATATGCAATGAACCAAGAGTGACATGTATGAAAGAATTATGAACGGTGGGTTTGCCATAAATACTATGTCAACTACATGATCATGCTAAACAGTATGACAATGATGAACGTGTCATGATAAACGGGATGGTGGAAAGTTGCATGGCAATATATCTCAGAATGGCTATGGAAATGCCATAATAGGTAGGTATGGTGGCTGTTTTGAGGAAGATATAAGGAGGTTTATCTGTGAAAGAGCGTATCATATCACGGGGTTTGGATGCACCGGCGAAGTTTGCACCAACTCTCAATGTCAGAAAGGGCAATGCACGGTACCGAAGAGGCTAGCAATGATGGAAAGGTGAGAGTGCGTATAATCCATGGACTCAACATTAGTCATAAAGAACTCACATACTTATTGCAAAAATCTAAAAGTCGTCAAAAACCAAGCACTACGCGCATGCTCCTAGGGGGGTAGATTGGTAGGAAAAGACCGTCACTCGTCCCCGACCGCCACTCATAAGGAGGACAATCAAAGAACACCTCATGTTTAAAATTTGTTACATAATGTTTACCATACGTGCATGCTACGGGACTTGCAAACTTCAACACATGTATTTCTCAAATTCACAACTACTCAACTAGCACAACTTTAATATCACTACCTCCATATCTCAAAACAATCATCAAGCATCAAACTTCTC
This sequence comes from Triticum aestivum, assembly GCF_018294505.1. Classification (NCBI taxonomy): domain Eukaryota; kingdom Viridiplantae; phylum Streptophyta; class Magnoliopsida; order Poales; family Poaceae; genus Triticum; species Triticum aestivum. Next base: position 577,880,609 of record NC_057806.1, on the reverse strand, counting down.
TTAGTATTCAAAACACTCATAAGAAAGTTTTTACTAATCTTGAATACCTAGCATATTAGGATTATTTAAGCAAATTACCATGCTATTTAAGACTCTCAAATTAATCTAATTGAAGCATGAGAGATCAATAGTTTCTATAAAACAAATCCACCACCGTGCTCTAAAAGATATAAGTGAAGTACTAGAGCAAAACTATATAACTCAAAAGATATAAGTGAAGCACATAGAGTATTCTAATAATTTATGAATCATGTGTGCCTATCTCAAAAGGTGTGTACAGAAAATATGATTGTGGTAAACTAAAAACCAAAGACTCAAATCATACAAGACGCTCCAAGCAAAACGCATATCATGTGGTGAATAAAAGTATAGCTCCAAGTAAAGTTACTGATGGAAGTAGACAAAAGAGGGGATGCCTTCCGGGGCATCCCCAAGCTTTGGCTTTTTGGTGTCCTTAGATTATATTGGGGGATCCATGGTCATCCCCAAGCTTAGGCTCTTGCCACTCCTTGTTCCATAATCCATTAAATCCTTACCCAAAACTTGAAAACTTCACAACACAAAAATTAAAGTAGAAAATCTCGTGAGCTCCATTAGCGAAAGAAAACAAAACACCACTTCAAGGTACTGTAATGAACTCATTCTTTATTTATATTGGTGTTAAACCTACTGTATTCCAACTTCCCTGTGGTTTATAAACTATTTTACTAGCCATAGATTCATCAAAATAAGCAAACAACACACGAAAAACAGAATTTGTCAAAAACAGAACAGTCTGTAGTAATCTGTATCTAGCGCAAGATCTGGAACCCCAAAAATTCTAAATAAATTTGTGGACGTGAGGAATTTTTCTATTAATCATCTTCAAAAAGAATTAACTAAATATCACTTTCCAAATAAAAATGGCAGCAGTTCTCGTGAGCGCTAAAGTTTCTGTTTTTTACAGCAAGATTAACAAGACTTTCCCCAAGTCTTCCCAACGGTTCTACTTGGCACAAACACTAATTAAACACAAAAAACACAATAAAAATAGAGGCTAGATAAATTATTTATTACTAAACAGGATAAAAAAAATCAAGGAATAAAAATAAAATTGGGTTGCCTCCCAACAAGCGTTATCGTTTAACGCCCCTAGCTAGGCGTAAAAAGCAATGATAGATCTAGGTATTGGCATCTTTGGTAGGCAATCCATAAGTGGCTCTCATAATAGATTCGTAAGGTAATTTAATTTTCTTTCTATGAAATTGTTCCATGCCTTTCCTTAACGGAAATTGGAATCTAATATTTCCTTCCTTCATATCAATAATTGCACCAATCGTTCTAAGGAAAGGTCTACCAAGAATAATAGGACATGAAGGATTGCAATCTATGTCAAGAACAATAAAATCTACAGGCACATAGTTCCCATTTGCAACAATAAGAACATCCTTAATTCTTCCCATAGGTTTCTTAATAGTGGAATCCGCAAGGTGCAAGTTTAAAGAGCAATCATCAAAATCACGGAAACCTAACAAATCACACAAAGTCTTTGGAATCGTGGAAACACTAGCACCCAAATCACACAAAGCATAGCATTCATGATCTTTAATTTTAATTTTAATAGTTGGTTCCCGCTCATCATAAAGTTTTCTAGGGATAGAAACTTCCAACTCAAGTTTTTCTTCATAAGATTGCATCAAAGCATCAACGATATGTTTGGTAAAAGCTTTATTTTGACTATAGGCATGGGGAGAATTTAGCACGGATTGCAACAAGGAAATACAATCTATCAAAGAGCAGCTATCATAATTAAATTCCTTGAAATCCAAAATAGTAGGTTCATTAACATCTAGAGTTTTGATCTCTTCAATCCCACTTTTATCAAATTTAGCATCAAGATCTAAAAACTACGAATTTTTGGAATGCCTTCTAGGTAAAGGTGGATCATATTCAGTCCCATCATTATCAAGATTCACATTGCAAAACAAAGATTTAATAGGGGACACATCAATAACTTTTAGATCTTCATCTTTATTATCATGGAAACTAGAAGAACACGCTCTTATAAAGGAATCTTTCTTAGCATGCATCCTAGCAGTTCTTTCTTTGCACTCATCAATGGAAGTTCTCATGGCTTTGAGAGACTCATTGATATCATGCTTAGGAGGAATAGATCTAAGTTTTAAAGAATCAACATCAAGAGAAATTCTATCAACGTTCCTAGCCAAATCATCAACTTTAAGCAATTTCTCTTCAAGCAAAGCATTGAAATTCTTTTGTGAATTCATAAATTCTTTAACACTAGTCTCAAATTCGGAGGGCATCTTATTAAAAATTCCATAAGAATTGTTGTAAGAATTACCATAATTATTAGAGGAATTACTAGGATAAGGCCTAGGATTAAAGTTTCCTCTATACGTGTTGTTACCAAAATTATTCCTACCAACAAAATTCACATCCATAGATTCATTATTATTCTCAATCAAAGTAGACAAAGGCATATCATTAGGATCAGAAGAAACACTCTTAGTAGCAAATAATTTCATAATTTCATCCAACTTTCCACTCAAAACATTAATTTCTTCTATCGCGTGCACTTTTTTATTAGTAGATCTTTCAGTGTGCCATTGAGAATAATTAACCATAATATTATCTAGGAGTTTAGTAGCTTCTCCTAAAGTGATTTCCATAAAAGTGCCTCCCGCGGCCGAATCTAAAAGATTTCTAGAAGCAAAATTCAATCCGACATAAAAAATTTGTATAATCATCCACAAATTCAAACCATGTGTTGGGCAATAGGTATCATTAATTTCATCATCTCCTCTCACAAGCTTGTGCAACATGTTCATGATCAAGTTGCTTAAAATTCACAATATCGTTTCTAAGAGAGATGATCTTAGCGGGAGGAAAATACTTAGAGATAAAAGCATCTTTGCACTTATTCCAAGAATCAATACTATTTTTAGGCAAAGACGAAACCAAGCTTTAGCATGATCTCTAAGCGAAAAAGGAAATAGCTTCAATTTAACAATATCATTGTCCACATCTTTCTTCTTTTGCATATCACACAATTCAACGAAGCTATTTAGATGGGTAACGGCATCTTCACTAGGAAGGCCGGAAAACGGATCTTTCATGACAAGATTCAGTTAGGCAGCGTTAATTTCACAAGATTCACCATCGGTAAGAGGAGCAATCGGAGTGCTAATAAAATCATTGTTGTTGGTATTGGTAAAGTCACACAATTTAGTGTTATCTTGAGCCATCGTGACAAGCAAGCAATCCAACACACAAGCAAATGAGGAACGGGCAAAAAAAGAGGCAAAAAGAGAAAGATAGGGAGGATAGAGAGAGAGAGAGAGAGAGAGAGAGAGAGAGAGAGAGAGAGAGGGCAAATAAAACAGTAAGGGTGAAGTGGGGGAGAGGAAAACGAGGCAAATGGCAAATAATGTAATGCGAAGATAAGGGTTTGTGATGGGTACTTGGTATGTTGACTTTTGCATAGACCTCCCCGGCAACGGCGCCAGAAATCCTTCTTGCTACCTCTTGAGCACTGCGTTGGTTTTTCCTTGAAGAGCAAAGGGTGATGCAGCAAAGTAGCGTAAGTATTTCCCACAGTTTTTGAGAACCAAGGTATCAATCCAGTAGGAGGCTACGCGCGAGTCCCTCGTACCTACACAAAACAAATAAATCCTCACAACCAACGCGATAAGGGGTTGTCAATCCCTACATGGTCACTTACGAGAGTGAGATCTGATAGATATGATAAGATAATATTTTTGGTATTTTTATGATAAAGATGCAAAGTAAAATAAAACAAAGTAAAAAAGCAAAGGAAATAACTAAGTGATGGAAGATTAATATGATGGAAGATACACCCGGGGGCCATAGGTTTCACTAGTGGCTTCTCTCAAGAGCATAAGTATTTTACGGTGGGTGAACAAATTACTGTTGAGCAATTGACAGAACTGAGCATAGTTATGAGAATATGTAGGTATGATCATGTATATAGGCATCATGTCCGAGACAAGTAGACCGACTCCTGCCTGCATCTACTACTATTACTCCACACATCGACCGCTATCCAGCATGCATCTAGAGTATTAAGTTCATAAGAACAGTGTAACGCTTTAAGCAAGATGACATGATGTAGAGGGATAAATTCATGCAATATGATAAAAAAACCATCTTGTTATCCTCGATGGCAATAGTACAATATGTGCCTTGCTGCCCCTACTGTCACTGGGAAAGGACACCGCAAGATTGAACCCAAAGCTAAGCACTTCTCCCATTGCAAGAAAGATCAATCTAGTAGGCCAAACCAAACTGATAATTCGAAGAGACTTGCAAAGATAACCAATCATACATAAAAGAATTCAGAGAAGATTCAAATATTTTTCATAGATAAACTTGATCATAAACCCACAATTCATCGGTCTCAACAAACACACCGCAAAAGAAGATTACATCGAATAGATCTCCACAAGAGAGGGGGAGAACTTTGTATTGAGATCCAAAAAGAGAGAAGAAGCCATCTAGCTAATAACTATGGACCCGAAGGTCTGAGGTAAACTACTCACACTTCATCGGAGAGGCTATGGTGTTGATGTAGAAGCCCTCCGTGATCGATGCCCCCTCCGGCGGACCTCTGGAACAGGCCCCAAGATGGGATCTCGTGGATACAGAAAGTTACGGCGATGGAATTAGGGTTTTGGCTCCGTATCTGATCATTTGGGGGTACATAGGTATATATAGGAGGAAGGGGTACGTCGGTGGAGCAACAGGGGGCCCACGAGGGTGGAGGGCGCGCTTGGGGGGTAGGCGTGCCCCCTATCTCGTGGCCTCCCTGTTGGTTGCTTGACGTAGGGTCCAAGTCTCCTGAATCATGTTCATTCTGAAAATCACATTCCCGAAGGTTTCATTCCGTTTGGACTCCGCTTGATATTCTTTTTCTGCGAAACTATGAAATAGGCAAAAAAACAGCAATTCTGGGCTGGGTCTCCGGTTAATAGGTTAGTCCCAAAAATAATATAAAAGTGAATAATAAAGCCCAATAATGTCCAAAACAGAAGATAATATAGCATGGAGCAATCAAAAATTATAGATACGTTGCAGACGTATCAACGCGGAGCGCGCGGATGCCCCTGCCATCGAGGCCCTCCTGCAGGCGGAACCGGACGTCCTCGACTTGAACCGGGTGGTGCTCTCGTCGGTGCAGAGCGCCCACACGCTCCGCATGAACGAGTCGCTGGAGGCCGAGTACAACCACGGTGTGGAGACACACATCGGCAGCTACGGCTGGTTCGCGCCGGCAGCCAAAGACGACGAGTCTATTTTGTTCCGCGAGCAGTGATAGTTTTTCTTTATGTTGTTGTTTTTATGGATCTTTTGTTGTGTATAAACATATATTATTATGCAAGTCGCCTGACTTGGGTCAGTCTACCATTTCAGGCGGTTGGATGAATATCCTACGTCTCCTAACCCTTCTTCCTCACCTCTTCTTCTTCCCCAACAGACCACTGCACGGGCCGTACGGATACTCCCCAACATGCGGTTGGATAAACATACTCTATGAACGAAAATTATGTGTCAGCGGTAGGATGGCTGAGTTTGGTTTGTTCACATGTGACAACACGTGTCAGTGAGGGTGTGTTCCCTTGGTTGGGTTTGCGGCGTGCAGGAGCGACTGTGCATGTGAGGGTGCGGTGCGACCGTGTGAGGGTGCGGTGCGACCGCGACAGCCGTGCGCAAGTGTACCTCCTTTTCATTTTGAAAACTTTAGGCAAGCTTGGCAAAAATGTGTGGTGAAGTATGGCAATGCAAGGCCTAGACCCAAACAGGAAAAGTACGTAGTACTACGTACTAGGAGTACTAGTGTTAAAAAAGAAAGGCGGGGTTTTCCTTCGCGGGTTAATCGATACAAATCCTCGTTTCACGTGTCAATTAATGCGTATTTTTTTCTCCAAAGCCCAAAAAGCTAACCATCTCACTCCTCATTGCTTGACTAATGCAGCGCCAGGTAAACGAACCTTCTCACTTCCGCATGCATGTAGGGGATATTAATGTCCTTGGTTGCTAGTATGAGGCAAACCCCATCAATTTTGCCTCGATTAGTGTTAGTGGCCTTTTACAAATTGTAATTTTGATATACTGGCCTTGTGTACAAAAAAATGGAGGTAGTAACTATATTTTACTTCCTTCCCCATTGCGGTGACGTCGACGATATCTCGAACGTTGTGGTTTGGCGAAGTGCGTTCGACGGAGAACACCATTGAGGGAGACCACGGTAAGTCGTTCGCAAGTGCCGCCTGCAAGCCGAGACAAACGCCTTATTTGCATCCAGGAAGTCTGTTGAAGCAAAGTACGCGTAAATGTACTAGTACTACTCGTACACAATAGCGTCGTCCGTCCAGCTTTGTGCGGTTTTCTCGAAGACGACGATGGAGAAGCGGAGTCAGCGAAGAGTGAAATGATGGTTGCTTCATCCGTGCTTTGTGATTTGACGCCTCACTGCTTTGTGATTTGTGATAGAAGGGACAGAGGAGTAGACATGTCCTCTATACTGTACATGCGTCCAAGCATGGGAGAAAGGGGAGAGACGTTGCATTTTTCTATTCCTTCAATCAATCAATCAATCAATCAATCAGGGAGCTTCGGTTCCATCCTTTTGGCTTTGGGAACACCGTCCACAATGGTTCCCACGATGCCAAAAACTATTTTCACATTTGGCTACACATTGTGGATGCCCTTAACTGTACCACTTGGTTTTGCTCCTATGTGCTATCTATACAAATCTCAATTATATTGGTCTAAAAAATTATAGAATCAAGATTAGTAAAAAGGAGGTGATTTTGCCGCGCGGATGGCGGGGGAGGTTTCTTATTTTTAGAGTACGTTGTCATGGCGGTTTGCTAACATGCGGTCCCACGTGTCAGTGCTTTACCAAGACGATCTGCTTCCCACATGAGGCAGAACAACGGTAGAAGCAACACGTGGTTAACCTGAAGAATATGAGGGAGAAGCAGATTCAGCAATGAGTGAAATGATGGTTGCTTCGTCCCTCCAACTTCTTTTTTTAGCATTATTACTTCGTCCCTCCCACTTAACTGCGAGAAAGGTGCAGCTTTGTGAATTGACGCCTCATTGCTCATTACTACGCTGGCACCATGACTGGGTGCTTCACCCCGGCTGCTCTACACTGTATTCCGGTATGGCAAGTGGACCTAGTAGCTTGATGCCCCACATGTCGGCTAAGGGGACTAGAAGATTTATGAAAGTGAGCGCTCCATGTTGGGGAACGTTGCAGAAAACAAAAAATTTCCTACGGTTTCACCAAGATCCATCTATGAGTTCATCTAGCAACGAGTGATTAGATGCATCTACGTACCTTGTAGATCGCGAGCGGAAGCGTTCAAAGAACGGGGATGAGGGAGTCGTACTCGATGTGATTCGAATCACCGAAGATCCTAGCACCGAACGGACGGCACCTCCGCGTTCAACACACGTATGGAACAGCCACGTCTCCTCCTTCTTGATCCAGCAAGGGGGGAGGAGAGGTTGAGGAAGATGGCTCCAGCAGCAGCACGACGGCGTGGTGGTGATGGAGCTGCAGTACTCCGGCAGGGCTTCGCTAAGCACTATGGAGGAGGAGGAGGTGTTGGAGAGGGAGAGGGAGGCACCAAAGATCAAGGTAAGAAGTCCTCCATCTCCCCACTATATATAGGAGGGCCAAGGGGGGGCGCCGGCCCTAGGAGATCCAATCTCCTAGGGGGGTGCGGCCAAGGGGAGGAATCCCTCCTCCCCAATGCACCTAGGAGGTGCCTTCCCCTCCTAGGACTCTTCCCTCCTTGAAACCCTAGGCGCATGGGCCTATTGGGGCTGGTGCCCTTGGCCCATGTAGGCCAAGGCACACCCCCTACAGCCCATGTGGCCCCCGGGACAGGTGGCCCCACCCGGTGGACCCCCGGGACCCTTCCGGTGGTCCCGGTACAATATCGGTGACCCCGAAACTTGTCCCGATGCCCGAAATAGCACTTCCTATATATAATTCTTTACCTCCGGACCATTCCGGAACTCCTCGTGACGTCCGGGATCTCATCCGGGACTCCGAACAACATTTGGGTTACTGCATATACATATCCCTACAACCCTAGCGTCACTGAACCTTAAGTGTGTAGACCCTACGGGTCCGGGAGACATGTAGACATGACCGAGATCGCTCTCCGGCCAATAACCAACAGCGGGATCTGGATACCCATGTTGGCTCCCACATGCTCCTCGATGATCTCATCAGATGAACGACGATGTCGAGGATTCAAGCAACCCCGTATACAATTCCCTTTGTCAATCGGTATGTTACTTGCCCGAGATTCGATCATCGGTATCCCAATACCTCGTTCAATCTCGTTACCGGCAAGTCACTTTACTCGTACCGTAATGCATGATCCCGTGACCAGACACTTGGTCACTTTGAGCTCATTATGATGATGCATTACCGAGTGGGCCCAGTGATACCTCTCCGTCATACGGAGTGACAAATCCCAGTCTTGATCCGTGTCAACCCAACAGACACTTTCGGAGATACCCGTAGTATACCTTTATAGTCACCCAGTTACGTTGTGACGTTTGGTACACCCAAAGCACTCCTACGGTATCCGGGAGTTACACGATCTCATGGTGTAAGGAAAAGATACTTGACATTGGAAAACTCTAGCAAACGAACTATACAATCTTGTGCTATGTTTAGGATTGGGTCTTGTCCATCACATCATTCTCCTAATGATGTGATCTCATTATCAATGACATCCAATGTCCATAGTCAGGAAACCATGACTATCTGTTGATCAACAAGCTAGTCAACTAGAGGCTTACTAGGGACATGTTGGTGTCTATTATTCACACATGTATTACGATTTCCGGATAACACAATTATAGCATGAATAAAGACAATTATCATGAACAAGGAAATATAATAATAATGCTTTTATTATTGCCTCTAGAGCATATTTCCAACAGTCTCCCACTTGCACTAGAGTCAATAATCTAGTTACATTGTGATGAATCAAACACCCATGGAATTCTGGTGTTGATCATGTTTTGCTCTAGGGAGAGGTTGAGTCAACGGATCTGCTACATTCAGGTCCGTGTGCACTTTACAAATATCTATGTCTCCATCTTGAACATTTTCATGAATGGAGTTGAAGCGACGCTTGATGTGCCTTGTCTTCTTGTGAAACCTGGGCTCCTTGGCAAGAGCAATAGCTCCAGTGTTGTCACAGAAGAGCTTGATCGGCCCCGACGCATTGGGTATGACTCCTAGGTCGGTGATGAACTCCTTCACCCAAATTGCTTCATGTGCTGCCTCTGAGGCTGCCATGTACTCCGCTTCACATGTAGATCCCGCCACGACGCTCTGCTTGCAACTGCACCAGCTTACTGCCCCACCATTCAAAATATACACGTATCCGGTTTGTGACTTAGAGTCATCCAGATCTGTGTCGAAGCTAGCGTCGACGTAACCCTTTACGACGAGCTCTTCGTCACCTCCATAGACGAGAACCATTTCCTTAGTCCTTTTCAGGTACTTCAGGATATTCTTAACCGCTGTCCAGTGTTCCTTGCCGGGATTACTTTGGTACCTTCCTACCAAACTTACGGCAAGGTTTACATCAGGTCTGGTACACAGCATGGCATACATAATAGAACCTATGGCTGAGGCATAGGGGATGACACTCATCTCTTCTATATCTTCTGCCGTGGTCGGACATTGAGCCGAGCTCAACCTTGCAACACAAGCAAGAACCCCTTCTTAGACTGATCCATATTGAACTTCTTCAATATCTTATCAAGGTATGTGCTTTGCGAAAGACCTATGAGGCATCTTGATCTGTCTCTATAGATCTTGATGCCTAATATATAAGCAGCTTCTCCAAGGTCCTTCATTGAAAAACTCTTATTCAAGTAGGCCTTAATGATGTCCAAGAGTTCTATATCATTTCCCATCAAAAGTATGTCATCTACATATAATATGAGAAATGCTACAGAGCTCCCACTCACTTTCTTGTAAACGCAGGCTTCTCCATAAGTCTTCGTAAACCCAAACGCTTTGATCATCTCATCAAAGCGAATGTTCCAACTCCGAGATGCTTGCACCAGCCCATAAATCGAGCGTTGGAGCTTGCACACTTTGTCAGCATTCTTAGGATCGACAAAACCTTCCGGCTGCATCATATACAATTCTTCCTTAAGGAAACCATTAAGGAATGCCGTTTTGACGTCCATCTACCATATTTCATAATCATAAAATGCGGCAATTGCTAACATGATTCGGACGGACTTCAGCTTCGCTACTGGTGAGAAAGTCTCATCGTAGTCAACCCCTTGAACTTGTGGATAACCCTTAGCGACAAGGCGAGCTTTATAGATGGTCACATTACCATCCGCGTCTGTCTTCTTCTTAAAGATCCATTTATTTTCTATGGCTCGCCGCTCAACGGGCAAGTCGGTCAAAGTCCATACTTCGTTTTCATACATGGATCCTATCTCGGATTTCATGGCTTCTAGCCATTTGTCGGAATCCGGGCCCGCCATCGCTTCTTCATAGTTCGAAGGTTCACCGTTGTCTAACAACACGATTTCCAAGACAGGGTTGCCGTACCACTCTGGTGCGGAACGTGTCCTTGTGGACCTTCGAATTTCAGTAGGAGCTTGATCAGAAGTATCTTGATCATCATCATCATTAACTTCCTCTCTAGTCGGTGCAGGCACCTCAGGAACATTTTCTTGAGTTGCGCCATTTTCCGGTTCAAGAGGTAATACTTCATCAAGTTCTACTTTCCTCCCACTTACTTCTTTCGAGAGAAACTCTTTCTCTAGAAAGGATACATTCTTGGCAACAAAGATCTTGCCTTCGGATCTGAGGTAGATGGTATACCCAATAGTTTCTTTAGGGTATCCTATGAAGACGCATTTTTCCGATTTGGGTTCGAGCTTTTCAGGTTGAAGTTTCCTGACATAAGCATCGCATCCCCAAACTTTTAGAAATGACAGCTTAGGTTTCTTCCCAAACCATAATTCAAACGGTGTCGTCTCAACGGATTTCGACGGAGCCCTATTTAAAGTGAATGTGGCAGTCTCTAAAGCATAGCCCCAAAAAGATAACGGTAAATCGGCAAGAGACATCATAGATCGCACCATATCTAATAGAGTGCGATTACGACGTTCGGACACACCATTACGCTGAGGTGTTCCAGGCGGCGTGAGTTGTGAAACTATTCCACATTTTCTTAAGTGTGTGCCAAACTCGTGACTCAAGTATTCTCCTCCATGATCTGATCGCAGGAACTTGATTTTCCTGTTACGTTGATTCTCAACCTCACTCTAAAATTCCTTGAACTTTTCAAAGGTCTCAGACTTGTGTTTCATTAAGTAGACATACCCATATCTACTCAAGTCATCAGTGAGGGTGAGAACATAACGATAGCCACCGCGAGCCTCAATACTCATTGGACCGCACACATCAGTATGTATGATTTCCAATAAGTTGGTTGCTCGCTCCATTGTTCCTGAGAACGGAGTCTTGGTCATTTTACCCATGAGGCATGGTTCGCACGTGTCAAATGATTCGTAATCAAGAGACTCTAAAAGCCCATCAGCATGGAGCTTCTTCATGCGTTTGACACCTATGTGACCAAGGCGGCAGTGCCACAAGTATGTGGGACTATCATTATCAATCTTACATCTTTTGGTACTCACACTATGAATATGTGTAGCATCACGCTCGAGATTCATTAAGAATAAACCATTCACCATCGGAGCATGACCATAAAACATATCTCTCATATAAATAGAACAACCATTATTCTCGGATTTAAAAGAGTAGCCATCTCGTATTAAACGAGATCCTGATACAATGTTCATGCTCAAACTTGGCACTAAATAACAATTATTGAGGTTCAAAACTAATCCCGTAGGTAAATGCAGAGGTAGCATGCCGACGGCGATCACATCGACCTTGGAACCATTCCCGACGCGCATCGTCACCTCGTCCTTCGCCAGTCTCCGCTTATTCCGCAGCTCCTGCTTTGAGTTACAAATGTGAGCAACTGCACCAGTATCAAATACCCAGGAGCTACTACGAGTACTGGTAAGGTACACATCAATTACATGTATATCACATATACCTTTCGTTTTGCCGGCCTTCTTGTCCGCTAAGTATTTGGGGCAGTTTCGCTTCCTGTGACCACTTTCCTTGCAATAAAAGCACTCAGTCTCGGGCTTGGGTCCATTCTTTGGCTTCTTCTCGGCAGCTTGCTTGCCAGGCGCGGCAACTCCCTTGCCGTCCTTCTTGAAGTTTTTTTTACCCTTGCCCTTCTTGAACTTAGTGGTTTTATTGACCATCAACACTTGATGTTCCTTCTTGACTTCTACCTCTGCTGATTTCAGCATAGCAAATACTTCGGGATGGTCTTTTCCATCCCCTGCATATTGAAGTTCATCACAAAGCTCTTGTAGCTCGGTGGAAGCGACTGAAGGATTCTGTCAATGACCGCGTCATCCGGGAGATTAACTCCCAGCTGAGTCAAGCGGTTATGTAACCCAGACATAGTGAGTATGTGCTCACTGACAGAACTGTTTTCCTCCATCTTACAACTGAAGAACTTGTCGGAGACTTCATATCTCTCGACCCGGGCATGAGCTTGAAAAACCATTTTCAGCTCTTCGAACATCTCATATGCTCCATGTCTCTCAAAACGCTTTTGGAGCCCCGGCTCTAAGCTGTAAAGCATGCCGCACTGAATGAGGGAGTAGTCATCGGTACGTGCCTGCCAAGCATTCATAACGTCTTGTTCTGCAGGGAGAATAGGTGCGTCACCTAGCGATGCTTGTAGGACATAATCTTTCTTGGCAGCTATGAGGATGATCCTCAGGTTCCGGACCCAGTCCGTGTAGTTGCTGCCATCGTCTTTCAGCTTGGTTTTCTCTAGGAACGCGTTGAAGTTGAGGACTACGTTGGCCATTTGATCTACAAGACATATTGTAAAGATTTTAGACTAAGTTCATGATAATTAAGTTCATCTAATCAAATTATTCAATGAACTCCCACTTAGATAAACATCCCTCCTGTAATCTAAGTATAACATGATCCGAGTTAACTAGGCCGTGTCCGATCATCACGTGAGACGGACTAGTCAACGTCGGTGAACATCTTCATGTTGATCGTATCTTCTATACGACTCATGCTCGACCTTTCGGTCTTCTGTGTTCCGAGGCCATGTCTGTACACATGCTAGGCTCGTCAAGTCAACCTAAGTGTTTTGCATGTGTAAATCTGTCTTACACCCGTTGTATGTGAACGTTAGAATCTATCACACCCGATCATCACGTGGTGCTTCGAAACAACGAACTGTCGCAACGGTGCACAGTTAGGGGGAACACTTTCTTGAAATTATTATGAGGGATCATCTTATTTACTACCGTTGTTCTAAGCAAACAAGATGAAAAACATGATAAACATCACATGCAATCAAATAATAACAGTGACATGATATGGCCAATATCACATAGCTCCTTTGATCTCCATCTTGGGGCTCCATGATCATCTTGTCACCGGCATGACACCATGATCTCCATCATCATGATCTCCATCATCGTGTATCCATGAAGTTGCTCGCCAACTATTACTTCTACTACTATGGCTAACACGTTTAGCAATAAAGTAAAGTAATTTACATGGGTTTCTCAATGACACGCAGGTCATACAAAAATATAGACAACTCCTATGGCTCCTGCTGGTTGTCATACTCATCGACATGCAAGTCGTGATTCCTATTACAATAGCATGAACATCTCATACATCACATATAGATCATTCATCATTCATCACAACTTTGGCCATATCATATCACAAAGCACTTGCTGCAAAAACAAGTTAGATGTCCTCTAATTGTTGTTGCAAGTTTTACGTGGCTGAAATAGGATTCTAGCAAGAACGTTTTCTTTACCTATGTGAAAGCCACAACGTGATTTGTCAACTTCTATTTACCCTTCATAAGGACCCTTTTCATCGAATCCGCTCCAACTAAAGTGGGAGAGACAGACACCCGCCAGCCACCTTATGCAACTAGTGCATGTTAGTCGGTGGAACCGGTCTCACGTAAGCGTACGTGTAAGGTTGGTCCGGGCCGCTTCATCCCACAATACCGCTGAAGCAAGATAAGACTAGTAGCGGCAAGAAAGTTGGCAACATCAACACCCACAACAAATTGTGTTCTACTCGTGCAAGAGAACTACGCATAGACCTAGCTCATGATGCCACTGTTGGGGAACGTTGCAGAAAACAAAAATTTTCCTACGGTTTCACCAAGATCCATCTATGAGTTCATCTAGCAACGAGTGATTAGATGCATCTACGTACCTTGTAGATCGCGAGCAGAAGCGTTCAAAGAACGGGGATGAGGGAGTCGTACTCGACGTGATTCGAATCACCAAAGATCCTAGCACCGAACGGACGGCACCTCCGCGTTCAACACACGTACGGAACAGCCACGTCTCCTCCTTCTTGATCCAGCAAGGGGGGAGGAGAGGTTGAGGAAGATGGCTCCAGCAGCAGCACGACGGCGTGGTGGTGATGGAGCTGCAGTACTCCGGCAGGGCTTCGCTAAGCACTATGGAGGAGGAGGAGGTGTTGGAGAGGGAGAGGGAGGCACCAAAGGTCAAGGTAAGAAGTCCTCCATCTCCCCACTATATATAGGAGGGCCAAGGGGGGGGGGGCGCCGGCCCTAGGAGATCCAATCTCCTAGGGTGGTGCGGCCAAGGGGAGGAATCCCTCCTCCCCAAGGCACCTAGGAGGTGCCTTCCCCTCCTAGGACTCTTCCCTCCTTGAAACCCTAGGCGCATGGGCCTCTTGGGGCTGGTGACCTTGGCCCATGTAGGCCAAGGCGCACCCCCTACAGCCCATGTGGCCCCCGGGACAGGTGGCCCCACCCGGTGGACCCCCGGGACCCTTCTGGTGGTCCCGGTACAATACCGGTGACCCCGAAACTTGTCCCGATGCCCGAAATAGCACTTCCTATATATAATTCTTTACCTCCGGACCATTCCGGAACTCCTCGTGACGTCCGGGATCTCATCCGGGACTCTGAACAACATTCGGGTTACTGCATATACATATCCCTACAACCCTAGCGTCACCGAACCTTAAGTGTGTAGACCCTACGGGTTCGGGAGACATGTAGACATGACCGAGATCGCTCTCCGGCCAATAACCAACAGCAGGATCTGGATACCCATGTTGGCTCCCACATGCTCCTCGATGATCTCATCGGATGAACCACGATGTCGAGGATTCAAGCAAACCCGTATACAATTCCCTTTGTCAATCGGTATGTTACTTGCCCGAGATTCGATCGTCGGTATCCCAATACCTCGTTCAATCTCGTTACTGGCAAGTCACTGTACTCGTACCGTAATGCATGATCCCATGACCAGACACTTGGTCACTTTGAGCTCATTATGATGATGCATTACCGAGTGGGCCCAGTGATACCTCTCCGTCATACGGAGTGACAAATCCCAGTCTTGATCCGTGTCAACCCAACAGACACTTTTGGAGATACCCATAGTATACCTTTATAGTCACCCAGTTACGTTGTGACGTTTGGTACACCCAAAGCACTCCTACGGTATCCGGGAGTTACACGATCTCATGGTCTAAGGAAAAGATACTTGACATTGGAAAACTCTAGCAAACGAACTATACAATCTTGTGCTATGTTTAGGATTGGGTCTTGTCCATCACATCATTCTCCTAATGATGTGATCTCATTATCAATGACATCCAATGTCCATAGTCAGGAAACCATGACTATCTGTTGATCAACGAGCTAGTCAACTAGAGGCTTACTAGGGACATGTTGGTGTCTATTATTCACACATGTATTACGATTTCCGGATAACACAATTATAGCAAGAATAAAGACAATTATCATGAACAAGGAAATATAATAATAATGCTTTTATTATTGCCTCTAGGGCATATTTCCAACACTCCACTCTTACGACGGAGGAGTACACGACAGGACGGCCAGTGAACTATCACTTGTACTGTATATAGTACTATAGTTTTGCTGTTTCGCACGATCCATCGATACAAACCCGATTAAATAGGAAAGGGCGGGATTTTTCCCGCGCGGTATATGATACTGGCCATACATTTCAAAGGCAATTTTATTGTATGCAAACTGAATAATTAAGTAACAATATGATATCTAGTAAAACTAAAAACACATATGATTATTGTGTTAGAGTGTAGTAGTAGTGTTGTATTGCATAGTTGTTAGATGTAACATGCGAGAACGTGTAGAGATGTAGTTTTGGAGGGCCTACAGAGAGAAAAGCGTAATACGTTCACGGAACTTCAGAATAAGCTGATTACGGTCACTATATACGTTTTGCGATGATTATACAACCACTTGCTCACAGTTCAGCATCGGATTGCACTCTGTTGACCGGCCAAATAGTCTGCGGGGCACCATGTTGACTAGTTAAATTGACCACATTCCTTGTGGGTCCCACCTATCAGTTCGCATAGGGAAAAGGTTAGATAAACACAAATTTACGCAGGCGCGACAAGACTCCACCCCGTGCGCGGTAATCACCTGGTTTTGTATGTGTCTGTATGGGCCTGATGTGTGCGCATGCACGTGTAGGTTGAGCACTTGAGCGTGAGAGTGTGTGTTGGTCATGTGGTGTACTGGTGTGTGCATGCATGCGTGCGTATGTGCGTGTGAGTGTTGCGTGCGTGCATGGCTGCGTGTGTACGTGTGAGTGTTGCATGCGTGCGTGGGTGCATGTGTTTGTGTGAGTGTTGTGTGCATGCAGTTCGTGTGCATGCGTGCGTGTGTGTATAATCACCACACCAGCTCATGTGTGTTAAAACAGACGGCTCAGCATACCAATACAAGGCCACCTTCTCCGCTGTGCCCGCGGTCATGACTTCGAACCACCGTCCAATATATTTTTGTCCTTTGTTTTCATTCTTACTAGCAAGATGCCCGTGCGTTGCACGTAACATCAAGATGCATTTGTATGACTAGTTTATCTTGTGAGAGAAAAGGATGAACAAGGGAAGGCCTTATTTGCAAATGTGGAGAGGTGTGTGGGTACCTTTTTGCAAAATTGTCATAGTTTCTTTCCTATCCATCAGATATAAATCGAACGACCTATATTGCAGGATGGCAGGCACACCATCATCACCAACTCTGTTTTTTATAAGAGTGTATTTTATCCCTACTCTTATAAAAAGCATAGTCGGTGATGATCGTGTGCCTGCCATCCTGCAATATAGGCCGTCCAATCTATATCTGACGGATAGGAAGGAAACTATGGAAATTTTGCAAAAAGATACCCACACCCCTCTCCACACTTGCAAATAAGGCCTTCCCTTGTTCATCCTTTTCTCCCACAAGATAAACTACTCATACAAATGCATCTTGATGTTCTGTGCAACACATGGGCATCTTGCTAGTATTTTATAAGAGTGTAGATGTAGAGTAGATACAAGCTGACAGGTGGGCCTGATGGTAGTGAGATAATGTGATGCAACACTAGAGGTGCCACGTGGAGCGTTTAACTGGTCAACTAGTCATGTCTTGAGCAAATACAGAGTTGTACGGTGAGCCCGTGACTGTATAATAACCACAAAACGTAAATGGTGACCGTAATGAGTGGATTCTGAAGTCCAATGTACGTATCATGCTTTCGCTTCAAATACAATGATCGTCACTGTATATATCGCGAGAGAAAGATGAAACGTGCGTGAATGTGCTGGGGGCTTACTTTTAGAGGACCTGGAGATAGTTTGTGTGCGTACATGAAAGGGGTGTAGAGGGGGGTATGCGATGGAGAGAGAGATGCTCTTCGTTTATCTTTATTATGACTAACTTTATATATAGTATAAAAATATACAAATTCATGGTGCGGAATAAATATCATTGTGGGCACCATGCAATGCAAGCGTTCATACTCCTCCATATAACTTTGTAATGTTGTATATATGTAGAAATTCTAAAATATTTTTTGGCCACACTTTATTCAAAAGGAATGTTGTATGTTAGATAAACGTGAAGAGAGGGCTTTTTAGATCAATGGGGTACATGATGTAACATGTGTGAATGTGTAGTTGATGCATTTGGCAGGGCCTAGAGAGGTATGTGTGTATTACGTATTCGAGAGATGCATGGATAGAGGGGTCGACAGGGGGCGTGGGAGAGATAGCACGAGAAATGAGAGTGGTCTAGAGAGAGAGACAAATATGACGTCACGACGAGAGATTCCCTTGAGTGTGTATATGCAAGGGGGAGTGGATAGAGGCACCAGGAGAATTTTTTGTGTGTGTGTGGTGTCTGTGTTGGTATGTGTGGGTGTGAGAAGATAACGAGACGTGGGGGCGGAGGGCGTGTCACCGCATGAGGTCCGGTGGGTCGAGGTGGGGCCCTGCGTTCGGTTCCGTCTTGCGCCACATTGGTCGGCCCGTGACGCATTTAGGGAGACCCATGGATGACTAGTCATACAAGACAAAGATAGCATAATTGTGAAGGACTATATTTCCACTAACAAAGCTTGCTAGGATTTGTAACCCTAGGTTCTCGGACTAAGGTAACCCCTTTATCTCTAATATTACTATTCATCCAACCTAACTTTAAGGGGCATCCTACAGAATGCTCTAGTAGAATCATACTCGTCGATTAGGAAGAGAGGTGTGAGACAATGCGTGAGAGACATGCCTAAAGATAATGTGCGTACAGGAGACACGTACGCAGGTCTATGTGTATAGAAAGGGTCGATGGGGATTGTGCATGTGTATGCTTGCGAGAGGAAGAGTGCTTGTGATAAAGGTTAGTGAAAACAGTCGTAAATGGTTACGAGAGGGAGGGAGGGAGGGTTATATCGAGAGCATGTGTGCGAGAAAGACACCTCGGGAGAGAGTGTGTGAGGATGTGTGAGAGACCGCCGATGGAGAGTGAAAATACATGTGCAAGACTGCTATACACATTGATTAAAGATATAAATTGTATCCAAATATTAGGATGGGATCATGATATTTGCAATTCGCATAAGGAATGGTCATTGATCCATCAGACATCTAGATTCTATCGAATTTGAGCATGTCTATGTTATTATTTGACACAATTGATCCACATAGTTAGTATTTTGAACTCCAGACAATGCATCGCTTTAGCAATCGAATATAAACATGGGTATAGTTCATGTTGTGTGTGTAAAGCACATTATACATACGAAAGTTACACAATGAACATTATAAATAGCTACCTATGAACTAGCATACATTTGAATTCAACTTAAGGTGGTTTAAGAAAATCGAATTCAACATGAAGTCCATTCAATTATTTGAATTTGATATCATGGCATTTGTAAATCATACCTAAATTATGGGGGCACCAATCTTTGCTCTGATTTTGTACATAATAGCATATGTAGTCGTGTACAAAATAGATTCTAATTTAGCTCCTCCATTCCAAAATAATCGTAGTTATAGGATTTTCAAGTGTCAAAATTTCAAAAAGAAGCGGATAATTTAATGAGGTTCTCAAACATACAAGGTCAAATTTAACGTTGTCTATTTAGGTCAATCCTCAAAGTTCAAGAGTACTCTAAACGTGAATGCTTGTGTTTCAAAATTTCGAGCGAAACGCCAAAAGAGCCTCTACTCGCCTGAAACCGCGTGAGACCAACGTTTGGTAGTACAAGGAAATTACTTTTCTAATAACTCTGACCCGTGAAACCTACTGGCCCGACGTCAAAGGTCTAAACTGGGGTAGGTTTGTAGCTTCATCTAGACGCCACACAACCGCCTCCGAAAAACATTCATACACAATGGCCACCTAAGCACACATGCACGCGGCCGAAATCGCTCCCGCCCACTATTTGGGACACCTGGGATTACCGTCCTACCCCTGACCTGCAGTAGGTCCGAAATTTAAGAGGGGGCAACTTTTGTACTTTCCCCAAATTTCAAACAAGCGCGTCTCATCTTCTGTTCAAAAAAGCCAAAAACAAGTGCATCCCAGACCGAAACATGGTTCTCCCCCTCCCCACCGCCCACCCATCTGATTCCCCATTCATACTCCGTGGGCGCAAAAACTACCTCTCCACCAGCCACGAAACCCCGGCGTCCTCCGTCCGCCACCCCATTCCACCCATCAACTGCCGCCCTCCTCCATCACGCCGGAGCCGATACCCTGACATCGTCGTCCACCGCAACCTCATCCACAATGCCCTCCACGGCTAGTAGTTGAAGCCGAGGCCGAGCCGTCCGTACCCGAGCCAGTTCAACCACGCCATCCTGCACCTCACCGCTGCCGCTCCAACTTCGCCACCCACCACCGCACCGGAGCTGTTCCTGCTACGCCGTCCTTCGCCGCCTCGGATCTGCTTCCCCTCCGCCGACATACGGCCACGGCAACACAGTCAACAATTTGGCCATGGGTTCGTCCAAGCATGCACCCTCCTCCAAAACATCGGTTTCCCCGCCAAAAAGAAGAAGATCGGCGCGACATGTGGAGGCGACCACACCGACAACCGAAAATGGTACTCCTCTTCCCTTATTCGTGCAAATCTTACGTGTCTGCTTGCACGGTATTCATCCCACAGAAGACACCAGTTGACCGCTTCTTCTTGATACTAGATGTTCCTAGTAACTCGCGATGCACAAGGTTTCTCCTCATATACTATTTTACCTTGGCTAGAGGTCTGTCGCCCCCTGAATTTCAATTCCTGGTCAGTTGATTCCCAATTAACGGAAGCATTCCCCAGCGTAACAGGCACTAGTCCGCCTATTATGCCGGGGAAGCAGCACCTCAATGCTTATCTTAGGGGCATGTGGGGCCTAGAGCTACTGGCGCCCGATCTGGAGGTCGGCCGGATTAAAGGGATGGCCTGGGGGTGCTGCCAAGCACGGCAGTGGGTGAGGTCGAGGGGAGCACGGGGCGGCGGAGGCAGTGGTCTGGGCCGGTGGTCGCTGGCGGTTCGAGAAAGATCATCAATAGTGACTGGTGGGAGGTGGACGAAGGCCATCTGCCCGTTCCTTATAGATCGGACAGTTCATTAAAAAAATTGACTGACCTATTTACTTTTAGTCGACTGTTATCTTGATATGACCACATGTGGTGGTGTGCTGGAGGAGTGCCTGCATTTCATGTGCTCATATATTACAAAATCATACAGAGTAGAATCTAATTTTGATTGCCATGCAATGCTGTAGAGCTATCATATGTCTCCTATCATTTATTTTTCAGCCACCTGCTATCTGCTACTTTTACAGTGCACTAGTTCTGCACACACTTCACCCATACTCTCACTATTGTGTTTTTATGCAAGGGTATTTCAGACTCTGCTGCTATGAGAGAGGCAAAAAAGAAAAGAGAGAAGTCGCTCCAGCGTCGTACGCGGATAGGCCAGACACGTTTCAAGCCTTATAATAGGTGCAGTGTCAGCAGATGGAGACGGTAAACGTAGCTCTGGAGTTGATGACCTCGCTCGCAATGAACCACCATCCCAGGTGCTTGCTTTAACTTCGCGGTGTCATATGTGGTTGCATGTTCCATATGGTGTCTAGCTTGTATTCGAAAGGCCGAAGTCGGTCTTTATTAAGATAAGGAAAGATATTTTTTACATGAACCACCATCCCGTGAGCACCAGAAGACAAATAGCTAGTCAGGGCACTGGCCGAGCCAGTGACAAGCGCAGCAAAGAGAGGCATCACCTGGAAGCCAACTAAAAAGCCGCGATGGTGGTGAAGCAGCCCGCCTCCCACCAGGCTCTCAGGTCCTAGATGATCATGCTCACCACTCCAGCCGGATGTCTAGCTTGTATTGCTTCCAATTTGGTTAAATTGCATCTGCTTAGCTTACACATTATACCTTTGAATATGACATGCCTTTCTGTTTTTGGTACATACTAGTACATCTGTGTATTAACCATGTTCTTACATCAAACTAATGTTCTTGTGTATCCCTCATCAATCACTTATGATGAGGCAGTCAGGCAAGTGGATTACTCCTCATTTAAAGAATGCAGCGTCAGCCTCCCGACATGATTCTCAAGAAACAGCAAGGCTAGATGAAGATAGTGAACGTAGCTCTGTAGTTGATTACCGCATTTCCCCTACACTAGCATCGCAGGTGCTTGCTCTAACTTGGCAGCGTGATATGTGGTTGCATGTTGCATATGGTGTCTAGATTGTAATTCTTCCAATCTGGTTAAACTGCATGTGCTATTCTGCTTAGCTTATACATTATACCTGTTAATGTGACATGCCTTCCTGTATTTAGTACATAGTACATCTGTCTATTAAGCATGTCCTCACATAAAACTATTGTTTTTTTGTATCCCGCATAAATCAATATGACGAGACACCTTCAGTATATGCAGTGTGATATTAGTTGCATCTTTGATATGATTTATAGCATGCGCTGCTTCTAATTTGTTGAAATGCCATTTATGATGGGACACTTTTAACTTGGCAGAGTCATATTGGTTGCATCTTTCACGTGGTGTCTAGCTTGCATTGCTTCTTATTTGGTGAAATGGTTTCTG
This sequence comes from Triticum aestivum, assembly GCF_018294505.1. Classification (NCBI taxonomy): domain Eukaryota; kingdom Viridiplantae; phylum Streptophyta; class Magnoliopsida; order Poales; family Poaceae; genus Triticum; species Triticum aestivum. The sequence goes on along the minus strand of NC_057806.1, from coordinate 577,858,013 downwards.
CTTAGTTTACACAAACAGTTGTGAATATGCCATGTCGTCCTGTTTTTCGTATTATTCCATCCTGGAATCATGTGTTTGCCTTACATCAAAGTAGTGATTGTCAGTATCATGCACGAATGAGTTCTGAAGAGTGAATTTTATTGCTTTTTCTTGTCGGTTTTACTTGACAATTCAAAATCAATAAAGCGGAAGGAAGTTAGCAAGGCAGCGGATGAAGGTGCTCCTTCCAAATGGAGGGCCTCTACAGATTCTACTCCTCCATCCCCCCAAGATGATTTCCAAGACAACACATGCATAGACACTCAACGTAGCTGTGTTGGTGATGAGCACGTCTCCCCTAGTGCACCATCACAGGTGCTCCCTCTAACTTGGCACTGTTATATGTGGTTGCATGTTATGTATGATGTCTAGCTTGTATTGCTTCTAATTTTGTTGAATTTCATCTGCTTACTTTACACATTATACTTGTGACTAAGACACGTGTTCCTGTTTCTAGAACATACAATATCTGTCTATCACACCATGTTCTTACATCAAAGTACATTTGTTCTGAAGAACTAAATTGTTATTCGTTTTTCTTGTCGGCTTGACTTAACATGGCACAGAGAAAGAGGAAGCAAGACAGAACGACAGGGAAAGGGAAGCGGAACAATCCTGCAGATTCTGCTGGTACTGATGGTGCAATAGAAGGTCAAAGTCCAGCGGAAAATTGTACCGACAGGGTATCCCGTGCTACACGAGCTGCAGAACAAGCCAAACAGAAACAAATAGCTGCCACCAAACAAGCAGAGACAACCCTAGTTGTTGCAACACCTTCCACAGTACCACCAGCTGCACGATTTACTCGTTGGTCAACTCAGCTAGCAGCACGTTCCCAAGCTCCCTTGCCACCTGACACTACTTCCGAAGCACTCTTGACACAAGATGAGTTGGCAAGATCAGATGAACTTTGTGAGCTTCAACAGCAAGAAGGTAGTTGCTGGAGTCAAGTTACAGTTGCATGCTTCTTTATATGTAGTCTCACAGTTTGATGTACACTAACACTTCCTATGTTTGTTGTTGGACTAGCACCTAGGCGCAAGAGGAAACAAACATCAGGGATAATGCTCGATAGGTTAACTAAATCTAGAGGAGGAAGAATGGAGATCCGTTTTGAGGCAGGTTTAAAAAGGCCACGTGATGCTACAGAGTCAGCCAAGTTAGTATCAGAGGCAGCGGTTGCTGTTAGGTGTCATGTACGTATCCTCCCAACATGGATTCAGTACAGGAATGACAAAGACGAAACCCAGTTCAACACCTTCCTCGACCATTTATCTGTAAGTATGGTTATGTATGGAAACTAGTAATATCGTCTTGCTCTGTCCAATACTTTCTAGGTTGCTGATAATGAGACTCCCATAATTTTCAACAGATGAGGTTCAAGTTGGATAGCCAAGATGATGCAACCAGACAAGCTTGCACCCATGTTTTCAAGTCTGCTCTGCGACAGTATCGGTATAACTTGAGGAAAACTCACTTTGAAGGCAAGGCTAACAGTGAACTTGCCCAAACATCTCCAGTGGAAAATATATCTGATGAAGACTGGAGAGGCCTCGTTAAACACTGGTCCGATCCGAAGTATCAGGTACATTATATATATGTGATCAGATCACATGTTGAAGTCCTATTTACGCATGTGCCACACAAATCTATCTTCTTGTAGGTGAACTGTTCAAAGAACAAGGCCAACCGTACGAAAGTGAAATTCCAACAGACGACAGGATCTCGTAGCTATATTGCACACTGCGAGGCTCTTGTAATTAGCTGTTGTTTCACTCTTTTCGCTGTACCATATTATCAGATCTATATTGACTTGTTCCAAATGCAGAGGAAAGCCCGCAAGGACCAAAAAGTACCTGAACCAAATGCTGTGGAAATCTTCAAGGACTGTCACACCAGCAAGAAGAAGGGCATGACTACACCAGTCAAAGCCGCTGTTGTAAGTCCTTAATCCTCATGCCTTTTAACTACTACTTACTCTGACTTGTGCCTTGAACTGCATGGTTTGCAGCCAATGTCTATTACTCTTTTCAATTTTATACACAATTGTCTTAGCGTATCATTGCACCTTACAAGGTTTAAAAGAGAGGAGTGATGTTCCTTTGATCTTGACCTGTAATCTAGTTCCGTGCTGGACTTGCCCACACAACGTTACAATTGCCTGTTTGTCTGTTCTCAGTTGTTTTGTGATATGAATGATGTCATACTATGCTTACCGTATTATAAACTTCGTCTCTTTATCCTTAGCCCTCAATACAATGTGAAGAAATAGACAATACATTAGCGATGGTACATGGTCATATGTTTGGAACCTGGTTTTATTATGTACTTTGCAATAAAATACAACTATTATTTTACATGGGTTCACCAGAATAAGTTCTGTATATAGACCAAAGCTATTTTGTTTGGTTTTGCTGCCTCCTTAATATCTTCTGTTCTGGTACTACTAATGTAAAACCACAACTTTTCAGCGAGCTATGGAAAAAATGGTGGAACCGCCACCTTCTGAAGGTGGCGAGGCAACTATAACCGCAATGTCAGCTCTTGCTGCAGTGGGTCAGTACCTGTCCACTAACAGTGCCAAAAGCACGTTCCTGCGTAATACTGGCTTGGTTGTTAAGGCAATCTCGTCCAAACTGCCTCATGATCAAGATATGCAAGCTCAAAACAATGTTGTATCTGCGCTCCAGACACAAGTCCATTCCCTAACAGAGACCCTTTGTGAAACAAGGAGAGACATTGTTCGATGTTGCCAAGATATGCATGGTTTTGAAACCAGACTATCAGACATTTGCTATGTTGTTCAGGAGCCTAGGAGAACTGAAGGCGAAGGTTATGGTGCTCCATCGGACAATACAGCATGAAAACGTAACAGTCAGGTCAAATGAACTGAGCTTCTGAACTTCTGGTGGTGCATTTATCTGCTAGACTGTTAACTTTTATGCCAACCTTCCTTTTGTTTTATAGTTGTAATTTGTTTTGGTGCGATATAAAATTTGTTCTTAACGCGCAGCCACCGGCTGAAGAAAATAGCAGGCCATTTTTGTATAGTGTAGGGTGTTCCCTATATTTGCACTGGTGGCGAACTTTGATGCCCACCGACTGTAGTTAACATGGGCCTCCTACGAGCCATAGAAACAATGGGCCTTCTAAGGGCCATAGAAACAATGGGCCTTCGACGTGGCGTAGAAACAATGGGCCTTATACGGGTCATAGACACAATGGGCCTTCTATGGGTCGTATCATCAATGGGCCTTCTACGGGCCATATGATCGGTTGGCCAAACATGGGCCAATAATAGACCACATTATGGCCGTAAATGGGCTAGAGTTGAAATCGTCCGTTCATGGGCCGACCATAATGGTCCGTCGTTAATCGGCCGTATTTTTATGACGCTATGAAAATGGCCCAACATATTAATGGGCCACAAACGGGCCGACTGTAACCACGGGCTGAATTTGGCCCACAAGCAGAAAATAACAGTAACGGGCCGTAAGTAAACGAATATGGAAATGAGCCCAAGAATAAATGGGCCCCGAGAAGGCCGAAAGATAACATGGGCTGGAAATGGCCCAACGGAATAATGGGCCGTTAATGGGTATAAAGTCATACACTGTTCATTACGGGCCAGTTTCACCACGTGCCGTTAATGGGTATAAAGTGATACACTGTTCATTACGGGCCAGTTTTACCACGGGCCGTTAATGGGCCGAGAGTAATAAGGGCCTCATATGGGCCGAAAGATGTCATGGGCCATACACGGGCCGGAAGTTAAAACGGGCTGGAATTATATTGGTCGGCCCAGATGACGCTACTGGGCCTAATTTGGATAGGCCGTAAACAGGCCCTGGGTTAGCGGGCTGTAAATGGGCTATATGCGAACAAGCCGTTAACAGGCTTGCCGTGGGCCGGCCCGCCACCTTTTAACCAAGTCAAACGGGCCGGCCTTTTCACAGGAATGGGCCTCTATTGGGCCATGCCACGTGTCGATGTAGCATAGGCGCTTTGGGTCCAATGAGTGGATGACATCTGTCCCAACGGTGACCCGACACGTCTTTCCTCCAGCCAATGACGATTTTACACGTGGAAAATCCCCATCGGTCGGGGCTGTTAACGGGTTATCGGATCCAAAACCGGACCCGATAGCTTAACGGCGTTCCGTTATGGTGGATGCCACGTGTCGGTCACCCTTGACGAAAGCACTTCTGTGATGCGCGATTTATCGTCATGGAAGTGAACACTTCCGTGATGATAATTTTGGTAATGTCATGGAACACTTCTACGACAGCACAGGTATGACTATCTTGATTCTGTCATAAATTTGTCATGGATGTACATGCATGATAGAAAACATGACCTACTGTGACAAACACGTATCATCACGGAAGTGTATTTTTTTGTAGTGCTTTGATATTCAATACAATGTTCTCCTCAATGTTCTTGGAGATCTATTCGATGTAATTACTTTTTGCGGTGTGTTTGTTGGGATCCGATGAATTTTGAGTTTATGATTAGATTATCTATGAATATTACTAGATTCTTCTCTCAAATCTTTTATGCATGATTATTATATCTTTGTATTTCTCTTCGATCTATTGATTTGGTTTGGCCAACTAGATTGTATTTTCTTGCAATGGGAGAGGTGATTTGTGATGGGTTGAATCTTGCGGTGATCTATATCCTAGTGACAGAAGGGGACAAGACACATATTTGTATTGTTGCCATTAAGGATAAAATGATGGGGTTTATTCATGTGTGAGTTCACTTTGTCTACATCATGTCATCTTGCTTAAGGCGTTACTCCATTCTTTATGAACTTAATCCTCCTGGATAGCGGTCGATGTATGGAGTAATAGTAGTAGCTGCATGTAGGAGTCGGTCTAGTTGTCTCGGACGTGATGCCTATATACATGATCATTGCTTTGGATATCGTCATGATTATTCGCTTTTCTTTCAATTGCCCAATAGTAATTTGTTTACCCACCATATGTTATTTTCAAGAAAGAAATCTCTAGTGAAAACTATGGGCCAGGTCTATTTTTATCATAAATTAAATTCCAAAAGTACCTTTTTGCAATTTTATTTACATTATTTTATTTCGTATTTTCGTTCTGTCTATCTATCACTATGAGATTTGATCCCTACAATTAACCACCGAGGGATTGACAACCCCTTATTCGCGTTGGGTGCAAATATTTGTTATTTTGTGTGCAGGTACTGCTAATGAAGTGTTGCGTGGTTCTCCTACTAGATTGATAACCTTGGTTCTTAACTGAGGTAAATACTTCTATCTATTGTACTGCATCATCCTTTCCTCTTATAGGAAATCCCAATGTGACTCACAAGTAGTGGGAAGAATTTCTAGTGCCGTTGCAGGGAGACAACATCAACATCTATCAAGTACCATTGCATAAACTTTCATCTCCTTGCATTTATAGTATTTTCCATTTGCCTCTCAATTTCATCTCCGCCACTTCTAAAACATTTTCACAAAAATACAAAAGTATTTCTCGTTTGCCTTTTGTTTGCTTGCTAGTTTACTTGTTTGCCTAGTCACGATGTCTCAAGAAAATACCAAGTTGTGTGATTTTTCCAATACTAATAATAATGGTTTTATTAGTACTCCAATTGTTCCTCCGCCACTAGTGCGGAGTCTTGTGATATTAATGCCGCTTTGCTAAATCTTGTTATGAGAGAACAATTTTCCTATAGTCCTAATGAAGATGTCGCATCCCATCTTAACACTTTAGTTGAATTGTGTGATATGCAAAAGAGAGAAGATGTGGATAATTAAATTGTCAAAAGTGAAATTATTTCCGGTCTCGCTACGAGATTGTGCTTAAACTTGGTTTTCATCCTTGCCACGAAATAGTATTGATTCTTGGGATAAGTGTAAGGATGCTTTTATTGCCAAGTATTTTTCCTCCCGCAAAAATTATTTCTCTTGGAAATCAAATTATGAATTTTAGGCAACTTGAGCATGAACATGTTGCCCAATCTTGCTAAAGGATGAAATTAATGATAAGAAATGCCCTACTCATGGCTTAAGTTTATGGATGATCATACAAAATTTTCTATGGGATTGAACTTTGTTTCTAGATGCCTTTTTTATTCCGCCACAGATGGTACCTTTATGGAAATCACAAGACGAGAATTTATAAAATTGCTTGATAATGTTATGGCAAATTATTCACAATGGCATGCTGAAAGAACCTCTAATAGTAAAAAAACGTGAATTATGTTGAAGAAATTAGTACTTTGAGTAAAAAAGCAGGTGCGCTTATGAAAATGGTTTCTTGTAAAAGTGCTCATATTGATCCTAATGATGCACCATTGTCTACTTTGATTTAGCAAAATAATGATCCCGTAGATGTGAATTTTGTCTTGTGAAATAATTTCAATACTAACACTTATAGAGGTAATTTTAATCTTAGGACGTTTCCTAGAAATTCCTCTAATAATTATGGAAATTCCAATGGAAATTGTTATAATAATAATAGGTTGCCCTCTGATCTTGAAATTGATATTTATTAATTTATTAATGCTCAAAAAGTTTTCAACACTATGATAGAAGAAAAATTGAGTAAACTTGATGATATGGCGTGTCGTCATGTCCCAAAATATTCAATCTAAACTTTTGCCACACAAGATTGATATTAATGAATAAATTAAATATATTTATGTCTCCATGGATGAAATTAAAGAAAGAACCGCTAGGTTGAGGGCTAAGCGAGAATTCTTAGAAAAAGCGATTCCGCCCGGTTTTTATCGTAGTAATGATGAAGATATTAAAATGATTGGTGTTACACCCATTGATTCTTTGTTTAGAAATATTAAACTTGCTAAAAAGGGGACTGAAGAAGAGTCAACTTTAGCTAGAAGGCATCCCAATAGTTCAGAGGGAGGAAATCTTAATGATTAAATTGATAAAGGTGGGCTTGAAGAGGTAAAAACTTTAAATAGTATGTGCCCACTCTTTTGTATTTCAACGATTTTAATTATGATAGTTGTTCTTTAGCTGACTGTATTTCCTTGTTGCAATCCATGCTAAATTCACCTAACGCTTATGAACAAAATAAGTCTTTTACTAAACATATTGTAGAAGTGGTGACGAAAGCTTTAGAAGAAAATCTAGAATTGAAGGTTTCAATACCTAGGAAATTATATGATGAGTGGGAACCTACCAGTAAAGTTAAAATTAAAAATTATGAGTGCAATGCTTTACGTGATTTGGGTGCTAGAGTTTCCACAATAACCAAAATCTTTATGTGATGTGCTAGGTTTTACCAGTATTGATGAATGTTCTCTTAATTTGCACTTAGCGGATTCCACTATTAAGAAACCTTTGGATAGAATAAATGATGTTTATTATTCATGCAAATAGGAATTATGCCCATTGATTTCATTTTGCTTGATATTGATTGCAGTCTGTCTTGTCCCATAATACTTTATAGGCCTTTCGTGCGAACCATAGGTGCTATTATTGATATGAAAGAAGGAAATATAAAATTTCAATTTACTTTAAAGAAGGGTATGGAATACTTACATAGAAAGAGAATTAAGCCACCTTATGAATTTATTATGAGGGCCAGCTATGGAGTTAATTTGAAAGATGACAACACTTGAAACTATGCATTATGCCTAGCTAGGGGCGTATGTCGGATTACGGGTTCCGGCAATACCCTTGAGGTTTGAACTCTGGGTGCGCACGAAGATCTCTCTCCCCCTAGCTCACACTCTCACAACGATCTCAAAGCCTAGCTCGCCAAACCCGAGGAACAAGAGACACAAGAGTTTATACTGGTTCAGGCCACCGTTGAGGTGTAATACCCTACTCTAGTGTGGTGTGGTGGATTGCCTTGTAGGCTGGGGATGAACAAGTCAAGGGAAGAACAACCTCCTGAGGAGAGGTGTTCTTCAGCTTGGTGAGCTTGTGTGGTGGTCTTGGTGGAATGGATCCAGTCCAAGATGAGCCGATCCCTTAATATGGTAGTGGCTAGTCCTATTTATAGAGGCCCTGGTATCGGTGTTAAAACCGACAGATCTCGGGTAGGGGGTCCCGAACTGTGTGTCTAAGGATTGATGGTAACAGGAGACAAGGGACACAATGTTTTACCCAGGTTCCGGCCCTCTTGTTGGAGGTAATACCCTACGTCCTGCTTGATTGACTTTGATGAGTATAGGGGTTACAAGAGTTGATCTACCACGAGATCATAATGACTAAACCCTAATTGTCTAGCCTGTACGATTATGATTGCCTCTATGGACTAAACCCTCCAGTTTATATAGACACCAAAGGGGCTAGGGTTGTACAGAGTCAGTTTACAGAGAAAGGAATATTCATATCCGCATGCTAAGATTGCCTTCCATGCCAAGGAGAGTCCCATCCGGACACGGGAGGAAGTCTTCTGTCTTGTATCTTCATGGCCCACTAGTCCGGCCCATGTCATATTGTCAGGATGCCCGAGGACCCGTTTATCCAGGACTCCCTCAGTAGCCCCTGAACCATGCTTCAATGACGATGTGTCCGGCGCGCAGATTGTCTTCAGCATTGCAAGGCGGGTTCCTCCTCTGAATACTTCAAAGTAGTCCTTGAACAAAGAACGTGTCTGGCTCTATGAAACAAAACCACATATAATAGGATATAATATTTAATAAGTCCCATCTACTGACGTCTTTCGAGGTGAGATGTTACGTCCCCTGCCTGGTTATTATTTTGAACCGTCTTTCAACTTCTCGATGCACATTACGAGACACGGTCTTTACTGGCACATCTTATCAAAACAGATATCGTGCCCGCTTATCATGGGATTCTTATCAATACGGGCGTGGGTAATCCAACCGTGTTGTTTGCACGATCCCTTGGGAATAGGCGAGCTTTAAAGCCCGTGAGGAGGCATTCAATATTCATCGCCTTTATAAAGGGATACAGACCCACCATTCTCCCCCACGCTTACCTCTTCCTCAGCCCTTCCAGCCCCGAGCTCCAGCGCCCAGGTCCCGATTTCTTTCATTGCTACCAAGCCCTCTAGTCATGTCCGAATCTAGCTCCCAAGGCAGGTGGACGGCCTCCTCGGTTACCGAGGAAGATATCACGAAGCTCCAGGAGGCGAGGTATCTGACCGCGGAAATCACCCATAGGCTCCCTACAAAGGAGCAGGTTAACCCCACTCCAAAGCCTGGTGAGAGGGTTGTGTTCATATATCACTTTATCCGCGGGCTAGGGTTAGCTCTCCACCCCTTCGTTCGCGGCCTTATGTTCTATTATGGGCTAGATTTTCACGACCTAGCCCCAGACTCCTTTCTCCACATCTCGGTGTTCATCATTGTGTGTGAAGCATTTCTCCGCATCCCCCCACACTTCGGCCTATGGATCAAGACCTTCAGTGTGAAGCCGAAGATAATCGACGGGGAGATGGCAGAGTGTGGCGGCGCTATGGTGTGTAAGCTTGCCAATACTGTCTGGCCAAAAGGCACCTTCTCGGAAACCTCCAACTTATGGCAGCAGGAGTGGTTTTACATCACCAAACCTCGCGGTACCAAATGGGCAGCCACGCCTGCATTCTGATCTGGCCCTCCATTGCAACTCGCATCGTGGATTAATAAGGGGCTTGACTGGGGATTGACAGATGAAGTGCAGATGCTGCAAAGTCGTATCCAGAGCATCCTTGAAAAGGACACCAGCCTCATTAACATGATCCAGGTGATGCTAGTCCACCGAGTTCTCCCGTGTCAGCGATGACCTCTCTGCATGTGGGAGTTCAAACCAGAAGGGCCATGGACCCTTCAGCAATTCTTTAACACAACGTACAAACGGATGTGGAAACTATTCTTCAAGGCTCAAAAGCAGTGGTCGGACACATCCGAGGACATCGGCCTCGACTACAATCATCTGGATACCCCGGTAAGTACCCAACTTCTGAACGCAATTCGGTTAATTATCTCATAGTGGTGTACTATGAAACCTATCTTTAGCCAGGGATGGATAAAGAAGGCGGAGCGAAACAGGTGTTCGGCTCCACTTCCCAAAGACTCGGCTGATCCTGTGTTAACAAGGATTCTGGCCCCGGCGCCGTATCAAATGCCAGCAAGGGAGGAAAATAGCAAGAGGGCTGAATATGGCCTCCCCTCTAAAGGTGTACTAGACGCTACGTCCGGGGAGGCTGAAGCTCCCTCTTCTGAAGATGAAGACAAAGGGGAAGAAGAAGAAAGGGAAATCCCTTCCCCCATGGGAAGAAAAGGACTGCCCCCGAAGGCTTGGAGGTGGATGCACCCAAGAGAGGGAAGAATTCTCTGTCATATGGTTCGGGTTCGGAGGATGATGTCGACATAGAGCTCCTTTTTAGGGACAAGCCCTTTGCCGTATCGTATGTAAACAAGGATGCTCTAGACATATCCCGTTCTTTTTGGTTTTGCAAGTGTAACATTTAAACCATATGTTCGCAGTCCCGCCCGTTATCTACCTCCACAATCCTCCTCTTCAGGGACTTGCCTCCGGAGGTGATGGAAAGCGAGACGCCTCCACAAGCTTCACCACCCCTAAGGGCGGACGACTTCGAGGTGTCGTCCTGAAAGATCTCCCCTGGCCATCTAGCAGTGCGGGGGATAGAGGAGACAGCACCCGAAGGTGATATTTCGACCGTCAAGGGTCCAAGGGAGGCGGTCCCTGCAGGGACCAATAATACGGGCCCCGTACTATCCAATTTAAAGCCGGAGATGACCCTAGGGTCGAGTAAGCATACCCTTTTGGAGGGAGTTTGTACTCCCGCGGCAGCCTCCGGGAATCCGGAGGCGCCGGATACACTGATGGGCACATTGCAAAGTGCATCCATCGCCAAGGAACATCATACCTTAATGGGTACGGTAGTTGAGAGGATTCTGTCCGCGAGAAGCAGATTGAACGAAGCCTTCACGAGCCTGCTGAGAGGCTTCGAGGTATGCAATGTAATAACTACTCTTTTCATGCAAAAATGTGCCTGTGTATAGATAGTAGCCTCTGAGACTCTGGTCCTCTTCCACAGGGAGGCGATCAGAGGATCAAAAAGGATTTTCTCAGGAAGTAACATGATTAATTTGAAAATAGGTTGTTATGTCAAAGGTGACTGCCCAAGCCACGGTAATTGCATATTTAAAGCAGAAACTTGAATTAGATGATGAAGACATTACCCATATTAACAGGCGGCTCGACGAGGCACAAGGTAAGTTTTGGGACCACCCGCTTACGCATGTATAATAGTATGAGCACGAAGCTGAAAACTATACAATGTGATATGCAAGATTGTAGATGGTGCTACCGCGATTGAGACCCTGCGAGATGAGCTTGCCCGGGCCAAGGAGCAGGCCAGAGTGAGTAATGCGGCTGTCTAGAAGGCCGTTGCTGATTTAAAGGCCGAACGGGCCACTCAACGCCAGTGCGAGGAGAGAATATCTGTCATGGAGCGCGAGCTATAGGATGCCACTGTCAAGTGTAAGTCACTCGAAGCGGATAACAAATCCAAGGCTGGCGAACTCGACAAGGCCTTACAAGAGGTGAGAGAAGCACGGTCCAAGTCTAGAGCAGCTTGGGAGGAGATTCGGCAAGGTGGGGAGATAGCGGCTGGTAAGACATTTCTTTTACAGACTAAATTTGGCGACCCGAAGTATGCTCTGCTTAATCAATTGTGGAGTTCTCCAGACACGTTCTTGGACCTGCCGAAGAGTGTCTCCGATGCGGCGCAGTTCTTCCAAGAACGGGAGGGATGTTTTGCAGATAAGATTTTCTGGTCACAATTCAACATGAAACGGCATCAGGTGTTGCCGATCGAACAGATGGCACGGTGGTCCGAGATCCACAAGATGTCCGGAGCTGCCATGAAGGAGGTCGTGGTCCGGCTATGGCTCGCTGAGCCCATTCCGAACAGCTATTTCAGTTTGGAGCAGCGACTTGTTGATGCAGTGCTGCGTATCAACGCCGTCGAGCGGTCGGTGTTGGTAGAAGGTGCTCGGATGGCCTTCGCCCACGTCAAGATGTACTAGGAAAAGATGAAGGCCGCCGATGTTGTAGCTAAAGGCCCGCCCGGTGGCAAGGACCACCGCACGCTGGAGTATTATGTGGACGATGTCCTAGAGGGCGCCCGCTTGATAGAGGGCCAGTGCTCGAAGGACATAATGTTCGAATAGATGCACTGTAATTGAAAAGGAAGTTGTCTCTGAATGCATCCTCCAGGTCCTCACAACTACCAATAGAATTTCCTGGTAGGCTGTTCAGCTAGTGTCGTGCTGGTCCTCTGAGCTTTAGCGGGAGGTACTTCATGGCATGGAGATCATCATCGCGAGCCATATGAATATGGAGAATAAAGTCCTCAATCCATACTGCGGGATATGTTGTTCCATCATATGATTCGATATTCACGGGTTTAAACCCTTCTGGGAATTCATGCCCCATCGTTAGTGAAGAAGAGGGGGTGTCCGGAACCTCTATATCGGGCAAAGTCGTGACGCAGCTCGGATGTAGTCCGTCTATGATTTTCAGCTCGGGGGTGGTTATGCTTGTCGCGCCCGGCTAGATGGCCGTCCTCGCGCGTCGAGGCGCGCCCCCGTGATCCGTAGATCGATCTGGTCTGACTTGCTCTATTTTCCAAGTCCTGTCGTAGATCGTACGTATGTCCCCGAGATGTTGTGTCTCTACTTTTTCGGCGAGGTAGCGCGGGCTGGTGTTCGGCTTGAGTTGCAATTTTATCATGGCCATGTGGTGGCTGGTCGGCTTCATTACGTGATGATGGTATGGGCTCCAACGCCTCGTCATCGAATTGAGGTAGCAGCTTGCACTTCGGGTAACTCTTGGTTGGGCGCTCGAGGCCGTATTCCTCGGCTGCCAGGACGTTAGTCCACCAGTTGTTGAACAGATCTTGGTCAGCTTGGAGCTGCTACTGCTTCTTTTTCAGGCTCCTTGCAGTGGTTATTAGCCTGCGCCTAAAGCGTTCCTGCTCAAGGGGTTCCTCAGGCACGATAAAGTCTTCATCGCTGAGGCTCACCTCCTCCTCGGAGGGTGGAAGATAATTACTATCCTCCGAGTCTTCATTTATAGCATGGTTATCAGGGCTAATTTGCCCATCTTCCCGATCGTCCTGTTTGGAGGTTGGCTCGATGGGGTCTTCTTGGTATTCGGCGTCGTCCGGAGTGTTGTTCTCTCCTGTGCCAGTATTGCTGTCTTTTTCACGGTGTGATTTAGAGCGGCACCGCTGACGTCGGTGCTTTGTTGAGTCTCAGGAGGTATATCCTCGACTAGATTTTTCTCGTTATCGTCATTATCCTCTTTGGGTGTATCCACCATATACATCATACGAAGAGGTGGTCGTCCATCATCCAGTAAACGGCGTGTTTTGGGCCTGCTCTTCTCTGGCATTGCCGTCCGTACCATCGATGTCTTCGGAGCCATAATCGAGCATGTCACTTAAGTCCTCGATAGTGGCTATGAAGTGGGTGGTGGGTGGGATGTAAAATTCCCCGCTCTCAGCCCCTAGTCCGGGCTGGGCGTAGTTCGGACGTTAATCCTCTGTAATGATGACAGATCGCGTTAAGTCCAGAGCCTCGCTTAAAGGCGAGGTTCGGTCAGGAAGAAGAGAGATCATGGATTGCCGCGAGAAGGAAACTCTTCGGCTAAGCTCGCACGATGATGACTCTAAGGGTTTGGGGCCAGCACTCGGAGAGGAGTCCGGCTTCATGATGATTGCCGGTGATACTGCTTCCTCCGGCTCTCCCGTACTAGGCTTAATAGGAGCAGAGAGTCCGGCGGGCTCGCAAAATCCCGTCTTCGGACATAGAGATGCACTCCGGATTTAAGGACAGAGCGGAGGTTGCGATCGTGAACCCTTGGAAGATCAAGTCTCCTTGGATATCAGCGACATAATCCAGATTTCCAAAACTAATCTGGTGACCTGGGGCGTAGCTGTCGATCTGCTCTAGATGGCCAAGCGAGTTGGCCCGCAGTGCGAAGCCACCGAACACAAAGATTTGGCCGGGGAGAAAGACCTCCCTCAGGGCCGCTTTGTTGTAGATGACTAACGGAGCCATCGAACCTTCTGGCGACGACACGGCAGAACTCTCAATGAAAGCACCAATGTCGGTGTCAAAACCGCAGATCTCGGGTAGGGGGTCCCGAACTGTGCATCTAAGGATTGATGGTAACAGGAGACAAGGGACACAATGTTTTACCCAGGTTCGGGCCCCTTGATGGAGGTAATACCCTACATCTTGCTTGATTGACTTTGATGAGTATATGGGTTACAAGAGTTGATCTACCACGAGATCGTAATGACTAAACCCTAATTGTCTAGCATGTATGATTATGATTGCCTCTATGGACTAAACCCTTCGGTTTATATAGACACCGGAGGGGGCTAGGGTTGTACAGAGTTGGTTTACAGAGAAAGGAATATTCATATCCGCACGCTAAGCTTGCCTTCCATGCCAAGGAGAGTCCCATCCGGACACAGGAGGAAGTCTTATGTCTTGTATCTTCATGGCCCATTAGTCCGTACCATGTTATATAGTGTGGACGCCCGAGGACCCCTTTATCCAGGACTCCCTCACCTGGTCCTCTCCCCAAATGTTTAGGTAGTAAGGGATCCCACAACGGCCAATTTGAAGGGGGGCAGCTAGTACAAGCCATCCTGACAAAAGGTGGTCTTCGCCTGCGAAAGGCTCTGGTGGTGACACTGTTGTGGGCTCCGCGATGACCTCCATCTTGCCGTCCTACTGGTCTTGGTCTCATTGCACTGATATATAAACATTTTCCTAATGCCTCGGGACTCCCCGCCTGCTCCTGCCTCTTTAGCACCGAAGAGGAAACTGGCACTCTATGCCCGCTGGCGCCCGCCTGGCCTTGGTCGTCATGGCTCACGTCACGGAAACCTCACGAGGTGCTCCTCGCCTTGATCTCTCCGCTCCTCGTGAGCCAGCCTAGTGAGGCTGCCCCTCAGGAGGTCTTGTGTCGTCCGCCTCACGAGGCTTGGCCCCTCGCGAGGGTCTTGAGTGTTGGTTGATGAAGATGGGCCGTACCAGGCCGCTGATGGAGCCACGCTCTGGGCCGCATGCAAGCAAGTCTGGGTACCCCCCGTTCTCAGCCGCAATGGCCACTATATGCTCCTTGGTGCGGAGGAAGCGTTCCCTGTTTCCATTGATTGTAATGACGCCGCGTGACCCGGGCATCTTGAGCTTCAAATAGGCATAATGTGGGACCGCATTGAAGCGGGCAAATGTAGTTCGTCTGAGCAGTGCGTGATAGCTGTTGTGAAAGGGGACGATGTGGAAGATCAAGTTATCGCTTCGAAAGTTGTCCAGTGAGCCGAAGACTACTCCCAGCGTGATTGAGCCTGTACAGCGGGCCTCTTTTCCAGGTATTACTCCTTTGAAGGTAGTTCTAGTGGGTTTGATATTCGACGGATCAATACCCATTTTGCGGATAGTGTCCTGATAAAGTACATTGAGACTGCTGCCACCATCCATGAGGACTCGCGTAAGATGGAAACCGCTGATGATTGGATCGAGGACCAAGGCTACCGAACTTCCATGATGGATGTTGGGCGGGTGGTCCTTTCGATCGAAGGTAACCGGACAAGCCGACCATGGGTTAAATTTGGGGACGACCGTCTTCCTGGCATAGACATCCAGTAGTGCGTGTTTGTGCTCCCTCCTGGGGATATGTGTGGCATTTATCATATTCACTATTTTTACTTCGAGGGGAAATTGCTTCTGTCCCCCTTTGTTCGGCTGACGAGGCTCTTGGTCATCGTTGTCGCTTGGCGACCCCTTTCCCTTGTGTTCGGCGTTAATCTTACCGGCTTGTTTGAAGACCCATCAATTTATGTTGGTGTGGTTGGCGGGTTTATTGGGGTGTCATGAATCTGGCAAGGCCGATCAAGTATTCTATCTAGACTGGATGGGCCATCTCTGTTTGCCTTGAATGGATTTTTTCGTTGACCGGGTTTGGAGCCGCTGAATCCGGCGTTAACTGTCGTGTCTTGCATTCCTTCATTATTGTTTCGACGCTTGTGCTTGTCGCGTCGTGGCTTGCCATTGCCGTCCCTGGCTTCGAAGGTACCAGAGTTGCTGGTGCTATTGCTTCTGTGAGAGAGCCAGTTGTCTTCTCCTGCGCAAAAACAGGTCATAAGTGCGGTGAGGGATGCCATGGACTTCGACTTTTCTTGGCCAAGGTGTTGGGCGAGCCACTCGTCTCATACGCTATGATTGAAGGCCACCAGGGCTTCTGCGTCTGAACAATCCACAATATGGTTCCTTTTGATTAGGAACCTTGTCCAAAACTATCGGGTCGATTCCCCGGTTTGCCGGATTATCTGGATAAGGTCATCGGCGTCTGGGGGCCGAACATAGGTACCCTGGAAGTTGTCTCTGAATGCATCCTCCAGGTCCTCCCAACTACCAATAGAATTTTGTGGTAGGTTGTCCAGCCAGTGACGTGCTGGTCCTTTGAGCTTTAGCGGGAGGTACTTGTTGGCATGGAGATCATCACCGTGAGCCATATGAATATGGAGAATAAAGTCCTCAATCCATACTGCGGGATATGTTGTTCCATCATATGATTCGATATTCACGGGTTTAAACCCTTCTGGGAATACGTGCTCCATTACTTTGTCAGTGAAGCAGAGGGGGTGTGCGGAACCTCTATATCAGGCCAAGTCGTGACGCAGCTCGGATGTAGTCAGTCTGCGGTTTTCAGCTCGGGGGGTGGTTATGTAATACGTCTCCAACGTATCTATAATTTTTGATTGCTCCATGTTATATTATCTACTGTTTTGGGCAATATTGGGCTTTATTATCCACTTTTATATTACTTTTGGGACTAACCTATTAACCGGAGGCCCAGCCTAGATTTGCTGTTTTATGCCTATTTCAGTGTTTTGAAGAAAAGGAATATCAGACGGAGTCGAAATGGAACTAAATCAACTGGAGAAGTTATTTTTGGAAGGAAACACACCTGATGGACTTGGACCCCACGCCAGAAGATACGGGAGCTGCCCACGAGGGTGGGGGCGCGCCCACCCCCGTAGAGCGCGCCCCCTGCCTCGTGGGGCCCCCATGGCTCCCCTGACGTGCTTCTTGAGCCTATATAACTCCATATACCCTAAAAACTTCCAGAACGCAACATACATTGGGAGTTCCGCCGCCAGAAGCCTCCGTAGCCACCAAAAACCAATCTAGACCCGTTCCGGCACCCTGCCGGAGGGGGCAATCCTTCTCCGGTGGCCATCTTCATCATCCCGGTGCTCTCCATGACGAGGAGGGAGTAGTTCTCCCTCGGGGCTGAGGGTATGTACCAGTAGCTATGTGTTTGATCTCTCTCTCTCATGTTCTTGAGATGATACGATCTTGATGTATCGCGAGCTTTGCTATTATATTTGGATCCTATGATTTTTTCTCCCCCCTCTACTCTCTTGTAATGAATTGAGTTTCCCCTTCGAAGTTATCTTATCGGATTGAGTCTTTAAAGATTTGAGAACACTTGATGTATGTCTTGCCGTAGATATCTGTGGTGACAATGGGATATCACGTGATTCACTTGATGTATGTTTTGGTGACCAACTTGCGGGTTCCGCCCATGAACCTATGCATAGCGGTTGGCACACGTTTTCATCGTGATTCTCCGGTAGAACTTTGGGGCACTCTTTGAGGTCCTTTGTGTTGGTTGAATAGATGAATCTGAGATTGTGTGATGCATATCGTATAATCATGCCCACGGATACTTGAGGTGACATTGGAGTATCTAGGTGACATTAGGTTTTGGTTGATTTGTATCTTAAGGTGTTATTATAGTACGAACTCTAGGGCTGTTTGTGACACTTATAGGAATAGCCCAACGGATTGATTGGAAAGAATAACTTAGAGGGTGGTTTCGTACCCTACCATAATCTCTTCGTTCGTTCTCCGCTATTAGTGACTATGGAGTGACTCTTTGTTGCATGTTGAGGGATAGTTTTATGATCCAATTATGTTAGTATTGTTGAGAGCACTTACACTAGTGAAAGTATGAACCCTAGGCCTTATTTCCTATCATTGCAATACCGTTTACGCTCACTTTTATCATTCGTTACCTTTCTGTTTTTATAATTTCAGATTACAAATACCTTTATCTACTATCCATATACCACTTGTATCACCATCTCTTTGCCGAACTAGTGCACCTATACAATTTACCATTGTATTGGGTGTGTTGTGGACACAAGACACTCTTTGTTATTTTGTTGCAGGGTTGCTTGAGAGAGACCACCTTCATCCTACGCCTCCTACGGATTGATAAACCTTAGGTCATCCACTTGAGGGAAATTTGCTACTGTCCTGCAAACCTCTGCACTTGGAGGCCCAATAATGTCTACAAGAAGAAGGTTGTGTAGTAGACATCAAGCTCTTTTCAGGCGTCGTTGCCGGGGAGGTGAGTGCTTAAAAGTATATCTTTAGATCTTGCAATCGAGTCTTTTAGTTTCTTGTTTTATCACTAGTTTAGTTTATAAAAGAAAACTATAAAAATGGAATTGAGTTTGTCTCATACGCTTCACATTTTTAATATCTTTCGTAAGTATGATGGAAAGGATAATTGTGCTCAAGTGCTAGAAGAAGAAATATATAAAATGTTTGGCACTAAATATTTAAATGATGAGCATGATTGCAATGTTGTTAGTATGAATTCCTTGAATATCCATGATGCTAATGATATGCAAAGCCACAAGCTTGGGGAAGCTATGTTTGATGAAGATGATATTTTTTGTCCCCCAAGTTTTGATGAGCAAATTTATTACGATGAAAGCATGCCTCCTATCTATGATCATTATTGTGATGACACGTATGCTTTAAAGAAGAATAATAACAATGAAACATGTCATCTTGATTTCAATTTTCAATCCCATGATAGTTACTTTGTTGAGTTTGCTCCCACTACTATTAATGAGAAGAATTTTGCTTATGTGGAGAGTAGTAAATTTTCTATACTTGTAGATCATGAAAAGAATGCTTTAGGTGCTGGTTATATTGTTGAATTCATTCATGATGCTACTGAAAATTATTATGAGGGAGGAACATATGCTTGTAGGAATTTCAATAATATCAAGTTTCCTCTCTATGTGCTTAAAACTTTGAAGTTATGCTTGTTTTACCTTCCTATGCAAGTTGATTCTTGTCCCCACAAGTTGTTTACTCACAAAATCCCTATGCATAGGAAGCATGTTAGACTTAAATGTGCTAGTCATATTCTTCATGATGCTCTCTTTATGTTTCAATTCTTATCCTTTCTGTGAGCATCATTGAAATCATCATGCCTAGCTAGGGGCGTTAAACGATAGCACTTGTTGGGAGGCAACCCAACTTTATTTTCATTCCTTACTTTTTTTATCCTGTTTAGTAATAAATAATTCATCTAGCCTCTTTTTAGATGTGGTTTTATGCTTTTAATTAGTGTTTGTGCCAAGTAGAACCTTTGGGAAGACTTGGGGAAAGTCTTGTTGATCATGCTATAAAAAACAGAAACCTTAGCGCTCACGAGAATTGCTGCCATTTTTATTTGGAGAGTGATATTTAGTTAATTCTTTTTGAAGATGATTAATAGAAAAATTACTCAGGTCCATCAATTTATTTGATAATTGTATGAGTTCCAGAAGTATACGTTTGATCCAGATTACTACAGACTGTTCTGTTTTTGACAGATTCTGTTTTTCATGTGTTGTTTACTTATTTTGATGAATCTATGGCTAGTAAAAGAGTTTATAAACCATAGAGAAGTTGGAATACAGTAGGTTTAACACCAATATAAATAAAGAATGAGTTCATTACAGTACCTTGAAGTGGTGATTTATTTTCTTATACTAACGGAGCTTACGAGTTTTCTGTTAGGTTTTTTGTTGTGAAGTTTTCAAGTTTTGGGTAAAGATTCGATGGACTGTGGAATAAGGATTGGCAAGAGCCTAAGCTTGGGGATTCCTGAGGCACCCCAAGGTAATATTCAAGGATAGCCAAGAGCCTAATCTTGGGGATGCCCCAGAAGGCATCCCCTCTTTCATCTTCGTTCATCGGTAACTTTACTTGGAGCTATATTTTTATTCGCCACATGATATGTGTTTTGCTTGGAGCATCAATTTATTTTGTTAGGATTTGCTTGCTGTTATTTAGAATAATGTTTTGCATCTTTTATTTCAATAAAAGTGGCATTGATAGCCTCTACTATGCCTATGTTACAAGTACACATGTTGCTGTTCGAAAACAGAAAGTTTACCGCTGTTGCAATAATTCCCTAGAAAATTCAGAATGTGATAAAATGTTGAAACCTTTTGAATATTAAGCTCTGATAAATTTACTACAGTGGGAATTTTATTTCATAATTTTTGGAGCTAGGGAAGTATGCATGTTGCAGCATTCTTTACAGACTATCCTGTTTAGGAAGATTGCTGTTATGTTTGCATTGTTTGCATATGTTTGCTTCTTTAATGATTCTATTTGAGGATAGGACTATTAAATATGCAGAGACATTTAGTATTAAATGTTGACTAATAATTTTAGTGATTTGCTACAGTAGAGTATGATAAGGTTTTGGCAATGGTTTATACTAACTTATCTCACGAGTCCTTGTTGAGTTTTGTGTGGATGAAGCTTTTGAGATTTAGGGAGACCGTGATATGAGAGGAATTAAGGAGACACAAAAGCTCAAGCTTGGGGATGCCCAAGGCACCCCAAGATAATATTTCAAGAAGTCTCAACCGTCTAAGCTTGGGGATGCCCCGGTTGGCATCCCACCTTTCTTCTTCAACAACTATCGGTTAGTATTGGTTGATCCTAAGTTTTTGATTCTTCACATGATGTTTTCTATTCTTAGAATGTCATTTTATTTTGCTTTGCTTTCTGTTTGAATAAAATACCAAGATCTGAAATTATTAAATGTTAGAGAGTCTTCACGTAGTTGCATAATTATTCGACTACTCATTGATCTTCACTTATATCTTTCAGAGTAGTTTGTCATCTGCTCTAGTGCTTCACTTATATCTTTTAGAGCATGGTGGTAGTTTTATTTTGAAGAAATAGATGAACTATCATGCTTCACTTAGATTATTTTGAGAGTCTTAAATAGCATGGTAATTTGCTTAAAATCCTAATATGCTAGGTATTCGAGAATAATAAAATTCTCTTATGAGTCTGTTGAATACTACGAGAAGTTTGATACTTGATAATTGTTTTGAGATATGGAGATGGTGATATTAGAGTCATGCTAGTTGAGTGGTTATGAATTTGAGAAATACTTGTGTTGAAGTTTGTGATTCCCGTAGCATGCACGTATGGTGAACCATTAGGTAACGAAGTCAGAGCATGATTTATTTATTGATTGTCTTCCTTATGAGTGGCGGTCGGGGACGAGCGATGGTCTTTTCCTACCAATCTATCCCCCTAGGAGCATGCGCGTAGTACTTTGTTTCGATAACTAATAGATTTTTGCAATAAGTATGTGAGTTCTTTATGACTAATGTTGAGTCCATAGATTATATGCACTCTCACCCTTCCACCATTGCTAGCCTCTCTAGTACCGCGCAACTTTCGCCGGTACCATAAACCCACCATATACCTTCCTCAAAATAGCCACCATACCTACCTATTATGGCATTTCCATAGCCATGCCGAGATATATTGCCATGCAACTTCCCACCATTCCGGTTATTATGACACACTCCATCATTGTCATATTGCTTAGCATGATCATGTAGTTGACATTGTATTTGTGGCAAAGCCACCGTTCATAATTCTTTCATACTTGTCACTCTTGATTCATTGCACATCCCGGTACACCGCCTGAGGCATTCATATAGAGTCATAACTTTGTTCTAGTATCGAGTTGTATCATTGAGTTATAAATAAATAGAAGTGTGATGATCATCATTCAATAGAGCATTGTCCCAAAAAAAGAAGAAGAAAAGAGAAAGGCCATAAAAGAGAAAGGCCATAAAAAAGAAAGGCCAAATAAAAAATAAAGGCCAAAAAAGGAAAGGCCAAATAATAAATAAATAAACAAAAGGGACAATGCTACTATCCTTTTTCCACACTTGTGCTTCAAAGTAGGACCATGATATAGCGAGTCTCATATATTGTGCTTCAAAGTAGCACCATGTTCTTCATATAGAGAGTCTCATATGTTGTCACTTCCATATACTAGTGGGAATTTTTCATTATAGAACTTGGCTTGTATATTCCAATGATGGGCTTCCTCAAAATGCCCTAGGTCTTCGTGAGCAAGCGAGTTGGATGCACAATCACTAGTTTCTTTTGTTGAGCTTTCATATACTTATAGCTCTAGTGCATCCGTTGCATGGCAATCCCTACTCACTCACATTGATATCTATTGATGGGCATCTCCATAGCCCGTTGATATGCCTAGTTGATGTGAGACTATCTTCTCCCTTTTTGTCTTCTCCACAACCACCATTCTACTCCACCTATAGTGCTATGTCCATGGCTCACGCTCATGTATTGCGTGAAGATTGAAAAAGTTTGAGAACATCAAAAGTATGAAACATTGCTTGGCTTGTCATCGGGATTGTGCATGATTTAAATATTTTGTGTGGTGAAGATGGAGCATAGCCAGACTATATGATTTTGTAGGGATAGCTCTCTTTGGCCATGTTATTTTGAGAAGACATAATTGCTTAGTTAGTATGCTTGAAGTATTATTATTTCCATGTCAATATGAACTTTGTCTTGAATCTTATGGATCTGAATATTCTTGCCACAATTAAGAAGAATCACATTGAAATTATGCCAACTAGCATTCCACATCAAAAATTATCTTTTTATCATTTACCTACTCGAGGACGAGCAGGAATTAAGCTTGGGGATGCTTGATACGTCTCCAACGTATCTATAATTTTTGATTGCTCCATGCTATATTATCTACTGTTTTGGGCAATATTGGGATTTATTATCCACTTTATATTACTTTTGGGACTAACCTATTAACCGGAGGCCCAGCCCAGATTTGCTGTTTTATGCCTATTTCAGTGTTTTGAAGAAAAGGAATATCAAACGGAGTCGAAACGGAACGAAATCAACTGGAGAAGTTATTTTTGGAAGGAAACACACCTGATGGACTTGGACCCCACGTCAGAAGATACAGGAGCTGCCCACGAGAGTGGGAGGCGCGTCCACCCCCCTAGGGCATGCCCCCTACCTCGTGGGGCCCCCATGGCTCCCCTGACGTGCTTCTTGTGCCTATATAACTCCATATACCCTAAAAACTTCCAGAACGCAACATAGATCAGGAGTTCCGACGCCAGAAGCCTCCGTAGCCACCAAAAACCAATCTAGACCCGTTCCGGCACCCTGCCGGAGGGGGCAATCCTTCTCCGGTGGCCATCTTCATCATCCTGGTGCTCTCCATGATGAGGAGGGAATAGTTCTCCCTCGGGGATGAGGGTATGTACCAGTAGCTATGTGTTTGATCTCTCTCTCGTGTTCTTGAGATGATACGATCTTGATGTATCGCGAGCTTTGCTATTATATTTGGATCCTATGATGTTTTCTCCCCCCTCTACTCTCTTGTAATGAATTGAGTTTCCCCTTTGAAGTTATCTTATCGGATTGAGTCTTTAAAGATTTGAGAACACTTGATGTATGTCTTGCCGTAGATATCTGTGGTGACAATGGGATGTCACGTGATTCACTTGATGTATGTTTTGGTGACCAACTTGCGGGTTCCGCCCATGAACCCATGCATAGGGGTTAGCACACGTTTTCATCGTGATTCTCCGGTAGAACTTTGGGGCACTCTTTGAGGTCCTTTGTGTTGGTTGAATAGATGAATCTGAGATTGTGTGATGCATATCGTATAATCATGCCCATGGATACTTGAGATGACATTGGAGTATCTAGGTGACATTAGGGTTTTGGTTGATTTGTATCTTAAGGTGTTATTCTAGTACGAACTCTAGGTCTGTTTGTGACACTTATAGGAATAGCCCAACGGATTGATTGGAAAGAATAACTTTGAGGTGGTTTCGTACCCTACCATAATCTCTTCGTTCGTTCTCCGCTATTAGTGACTTTGGAGTGACTCTTTGTTGCATGTTGAGGGATAGTTTTATGATCCAATTATGTTAGTATTGTTGAGAGGACTTACATTAGTGAAAGTATGAACCCTAGGCCTTATTTCCTATCATTGCAATACCGTTTACGCTCACTTTTATCATTCGTTACCTTGCTGTTTTTATAATTTCAGATTACAAATACCTTTATCTACTATCCATATACCACTTGTATCACCATCTCTTCACCGAACTAGTGCACCTATACAATTTACCATTGTATTGGGTGTGTTGGGGACACAAGAGACTCTTTGTTATTTGGTTGCAGGGTTGCTTGAGAGAGACCATCTTCATCATATGCCTCGTACGGATTGATAAACCTTAGGTCATCCACTTGAGGGAAATTTGCTATTGTCCTACAAACCTCTGCACTTGGAGGCCCAACAACGTCTACAAGAAGAAGGTTGTGTAGTAGACATCATTATGCTTGTCAGGCCTGGCTAGATGGCCGTCCTCGCGCGTCGAGGCGCGCCCCCGCGATACGTAGATCGATCTGGTCTGACTTGCTCTATTTTCCAAGTCCTGCCGTAGATCGTGCGTATGTCCCCGAGATGTTGTGTCTCTACTTTTTCAGCGAGGTAGCGCGGGATGGTGTTTGGCTTGAGTTGCCATTTTATCACGGCCACGTGGTGCCCAGTCGGCTTCATTACGTGCTGATGGTATGGGCTCCAATGCCTCATATTCGAATTGAGGTAGCAGCTTGCACTTCGGGTAACTCTTGGTTGGGCGCTCGAGGCCATATTCCTCGGCTGCTAGGACGTTAGTCCACCTGTTGTTGAACAGATCTTGGTCAGCTTAGAGCTGCTACTGCTTCTTTTTCAGGCTCCTTGCAGTGGCTATTAGCCTGCGCCTAAAGCGTTCCTGCTCAAGGGGTTCCTCAGGCACGATAAAGTCTTCATCGCCGAGGCTCACCTCCTCCTCAGAGGGTGGAAGATAATTACTATCCTCCGAGTCTTCGTTTATATCATTGTTATCAGGGCTAATTTGCCCATCTTCCCGATCGTCCTATTCGAAGGTTGGCTCGATGGGGTCTTCTTGGTATTCGGCATCGTCCGGAGTGTTGTTCTCTCCAGTGCCAGTATTGCTGTCTTTTTCATGGTGTGATTTAGAGCGGCGCCACTGACGTTGGTGCTTTGGTTGAGTCTCAGGAGGTATATCCTCGACTGGATTTTTCTCGTTATCGTCATTATCCTCTTTGGGTGTATCCACCATATACACATCATATGAAGAGGTGGTCGTCCATCATCCGGTAAACGGCGTGTTTTGGGCCTGCTCTTCTCTGGCATCGCCGTCCATACCGTCGATGTCTTTGGAGCCGTAATCGAGCATGTCAGTTAAGTCATCGACAGTGGCTATGAAGTGGGTGGTGGGTGGGATGTAAAATTCCCCGCTCTCAGCCCCTAGTCCGGGCTAGGCGTAGTTCGGGCGTTGCTCCTCTGTAATGACGAGGGATCGCGTTAAGTACAGAGCCTTGCTTAAAGGCGAGGTTCGGTTAGGAAGAAGAGAGATCATGGATTGCCGCGAGAAGAGAACTCTTCGGCCAAGCTCAAACGATGATGACTCTGAGGGTTTGGGGCCAGCACTCGGAGAGGAGTCCGGCTTCGTGATGATTGCCGGTGATACTGCTTCCTCCGGCTCTCCCGTACTAGGCTTAATAGCAGCAGAGAGTCCAGCGGGCTCGCAAAATCCCGTCTTCGGACATAGAGATGCACTCCGGATTTAAGGACAAAGCGGAGGTTGCGGTCGTGAACCCTTGGAAGATCAAGCCTCCTCGGATATCAGCGATATAATCCAGATTTCCAAAACTAATCTGGTGACCTGGGGCGTAGCTGTCGATCTGCTCTAGATGGCCAAGCGAGTTGGCCCGCAGTGCGAAGCCACCGAACACAAAGATCTGGACGGGGAGAAAGACCTCCCTCAGGGCCGCTTTGTTGTAGATGACTAACGGAGCCATCGAACCTTCTGGCGACGACACGACAGAACTCTCAATGAAAGCACCAATGTCGGTGTCAAAACCGGCAGATCTCGGGTAGGGGGTCCCGAACTGTGCATCTAACGATTGATGGTAACAGGAGACAAGGGACACAATGTTTTACCCAGGTTCGGGCCCCCTTGATGGAGGTAATACCCTACGTCCTGCTTGATTGACTTTTATGAGTATAGGGGTTATAAGAGTTGATCTACCACGAGATCGTAATGACTAAACCCTAATTGTCTAGCATGTACAATTATGATTGCCTCTACGGACTAAACCCTCCGATTTATATAGACACTGGAGTGGGCTAGGGTTGTACAGAGTCGGTTTACAGAGAAAGGAATATTCATATCCGCACGCTAAGCTTGGCTTCCACGCCAAGGAGAGTCCCATCCGGACACGGGAGGAAGTCTTATGTCTTGTATCTTCATGGCCCATTAGTCCGTACCATGTTATATAGTGTGGACCCCCGAGGACCTTTTTATCCAGGACTCCCTCACCTGGTCCTCTCCCCAAATGTTTAGGCAGGAAGGGATCCCACAACGGCCAATTTGAAGGGGGACAACTAGTACAAGCCATCCTGACAAATGGTGGTCTTCGCCTGCGAAAGGCTCTGGTGGTGACGCTGTCCTGGGCTCCGCGATGACCTCCATCTTGCCGTCCTACTAGTCTTGCTCTTGTTGCACCATTATGGAAACATTTTCCTGATGCCTCGGGACTCCCCGCCTGCGCCTGCCTCTTTAGCACCGAAGAGGAAACTGGCACTCTATGCCCGCTGGCGCCCGCCTGGCCTTGGTCGTCATGGCTCACGTCAAGGAAACCTCACGAGTTGCCCCTCGCCTTGATCTGTCCACTCCTCGCGATCCAGCCTAGTGAGGCTGCCCCTGAGGAGGTCTTGTGTCGTCCGCCTCATGAGGCTTGGCCCCTCGCGAGGGTCTTGAGTGTTGGTTGATGAAGATGGGCCGTACCAGGCCGCTGATGGAGCCACGCTTTGGGCCGTAGGCAGGCAAGTCTGGGTACCCCCGTTCTCAGGACGCCGACAGTAGCCCCCAGGCCCAAGGCGCACTCGTGCTTGGCTTCGCGGTGAAGCCATGGGTCAAGTGCGGAGCACCACGGGCCCTAATAGCATGCGGCCTTGATTGACGCGTGGCGATTGACAGGACGTGGGCGTCTCCGCTTCCCCACGCTGCCTCGGCAACTGCCCGCCTTGACGAGTCCCTATTGCATGCATAAAAAGGTCATTATTACCTTAGATCATCGAGGCCGACGGTTGGCCTCCTCTTGGCTATAAATGGGAAGGGGGCGGATCCCCCGTCACCCATCTCTTCCTCCGCTCCTCCTGCTTCTCCTTCTTGTTCCTTGCTTCGCTGCTTCGCCGCATCATCCATGGCGCTGATACGGAGGTTCTCCGCCGCCGTGAAGGGAAAAGCCCCCGTGAAGAGCTTGGGCCTCTCCCGCCGAAGAAGAGGCTGGCTCGCTCGCGTGATGCGGTTGTGAGGCCGGAGGTGACAAGGCCCTGGCATGAGCGGCCTCCACCGGCTATCCGCTGCCTTTGTACGCCCAGGCAGAGGGCTCCGAAGGAGGAAGCAGGGACCGATGCCCCTTGTGCCACGGCCACAGTGGTCATGCAGTAGCGGCGCGCGCTGCCGCCCCACGAACCCACGTCAAGGGCTCCACGCGAGAACTCGTGGTGTGGGCGGCGATGCCTCCACGCACGTGGATCCAGTTCCCGCTGTTCTTTACCGAAGAGATGCCGTCGAGGGGGCCACTAGAGTTGTGGCTTCAGCATGCTGGGTGCGACACCCCGGCGACAGGGGCGGAGGTTGAGGCCGTCTCCCCAGGCAAGGTCTTCATGACCCGCGGATGGGGTGAGGTCGCTTGCGTCTGCCGCGCGAAGGTGGCGCTCGCCATCCATTTCGAGTATGACAGCGCCTCCACGCTGTTCTTCAAGGTCTTCGACGAGGACAGCAATCTCCTGGAATGTTGTCTTGGAGGGGGCCGTCAGGAAGGTGCGGCAGCAGGCGCTCAGCCCGCCCTTGATCCCGCCAGCAGCTCCTCTAACAGGAGCGGTGGCTCCTGGTGGTCCAGCGACTCTCTCGAGCCTGACAAGTATCCGGAGACGAGCGATGATAGCTACGTGCCCCCGAGCTAGCGCCATGCCCAGAGCACAGCCGCGACATCCGCCCGTCACCACCGTTGATCTGGATGGGGTTGGCGTCGGCCTCCCGTGGCCCACTGTTGATGATGGCATCGGCGGTGACGCCTTTAGATAGGGCTCCTAGAAATCTTCTACTTTTGTTCCCTCGAGCAGTCGAGATAAACCCCATGGGGGCGTGTAAGGGAGCTGTAATGTCTTTTGTTAATATACTGCTTATTATGAGGATCTACGACTGTGTGTCTTGCTTCAACTCAGTCCCCCCTTTCCGACCTTGCGGTAGCTTGGTGCTCTACGCCAACAGGTCCCGGTCCCCAGGCAGGCTGCAACCGTCGCTGGTATGCCAGGTCGCGATGCCGTGGTTAAGGCCAGGAGGTGAGCGGCTTGAGGTACAGTAAGAGCTCCTGAGGCGCGATGCTCAAGAGGTCCCCTTTAGTGTGCAAGCGACTACCTGAAGGTAGGAAAGGAAGGTGGCATTGCCATAGCAAGGCTACAAGAGATGGGAATCATGTGTCGCAGTGCTTGGCTGATCCGGGTGCGAGACTTATCTTAGAGGTCCAAAGTTGATTCCTTGTGCCACGCCAGCTTCGTGCGTCAACTGGGTCAAGCTCGCGCGAGCCTCCCCCTCCTTTCACGTCCTTCTATGTGCTCTGCGTCCTCGGGTCCCGGCCCTCAGGAGAGCTCAGCCGACATTGGCATGCCAGGTTGTGATGCCATGGTCAAGGATAGGGGGTGAGGGCTGGAGAGCCAGTAAGAGTTCCCGAGTCACTATGCTCAGAAGCCCCCATTTAACGTGCAAGTGAATTGCATGAAAAAAGGAGGAGCCCGCGGTGCCGCCCGCCATCAGCCTCCGGGGGTTCCTGCAGGTTAGCGCGAAGGAAGAATACAGGTTGCAACCGCGCTTGCCGGTCTGCCACTGGTCATTCCACAAAAACATGAAGGCACTGAGGGCCTGGTGAGGTGACGTACGCGGGGCGTGCCGCGAGCCAGAGCTCGGCCGCTTAGATTTGTCAGCGTTGCAGGGATGGACCCAAGCACAAGCACCGTGCCAGCATGGGCAGCCCCCGTTGCGGGATGAGCAGGGGCCGATGGGCAGCGCAGGTGGCCGCGGCAAGCAGGTGATAATCATGAAATGACTCAAGCAAAGCAGCAGGTTAGCTCAGATAGATGCAAGAACGATACATGCCACTAGGATGGGCTCGAGCGGCCTAGAGATGATGCGGCCCGAGGGGCGCCCCCAGCAGGGTAAGCTAAAAATGCAAAAGGATACACGTCGCAGGGACGGATCCGTGCGACTTGGGGATGATGCAGCCCGGGGGGCGCCCACAACTGAATGAACTGGAAATAGTCACCTGATAGCGCTACTAGAGTGATGTTGGAGTAGCCGATGATGCATGCTGGAGAGTCGTTCCTCACGAGCCGCCAGGGCCCTAAGCCTCAGGAGGCTCTGGGGGCCCGGGTGGTTCCTTGAGGACCGTCGCCATCTCCTCGAGGACGGCATGGTGCCTAGCCGCCTGAGCCGCCAGGATGCTCCGTAGGTGGCGCTGGAAGGTGACAGCCACGTTCGGCAAGCCGAATGGCATGTGAACGTAGTTGTGAGGTGGACCCTTACACCGACCAACGCGCGATGGCCAGAAGCGCTCCTCAGATGCGGCCATGTTGAGCCCTGAAATGTCGATGCAGACGCGTAGCCCGCCGTCCTCGCCAGGATGGGAGGCTACACCAGGTGGTTGGTGGCGGTCGCCACGTATGGCCCTTGCCTCTTGAAGCTCCTGGGTCGCCTTGCCGATGAACTCCTGAGCACCGGGTGCTCCTCGCCCAGTGCCCTCCTGAGGCAAACGCGCCACGAAGCACGCCTCCACATGGTGCCTGAGTGCCTCCCTCGTGATGTTCTCTATGTCTGAGGCCCTCCAAAAGAGAGCCCCCGAGCCTTTCCCAAGGAGGGCGCCTGGCGTGCCTTCCTATGCGAGGGAGGGAGGTGCCCCAGATGTGGGTGCAGGTCCTGAGGTGGTGCCGCTGGAGACACTGCTCTCCTGAGGCCCCGAGAGGAGTAGCTGCTTCTTGTTCTTGGGGATGGCCTCAGGACGGTACATGATGCCTTCGTTGTCAGGGTCCTCAATCGCATCGGCTTGGAAGGCGCACTCAAGGGAGCACACCGCATCTCTTTCTTCGCAGGGGACCGTGATGATGCCTCCACTCCCTGGCATCTTGAGGACGTTGTAGCCATGGTGGGTCACTTCCATAAACTTGGCCAATGCTGGATACCCGAGGATGGCGTTGTACGGCAGATGGATGTGGGCAACATCGAAATCGATGAGCTCGGTGCGGTAGTTGTTACGCTGGCTGAAGGTGACAGGGAGGCCGACCTGCCCTATCGGGGTGGTGGAGCCGTCGGTCACTCCTGAGAAAGGCTTGGTAGGCTGTAGCTGATCGTATGGCACTTGGAGACTATCAAATGTCTCGACAGACGGGACATTGAGCCCTGCACCATTGTCGATGAGGGTCTTGGTGACTTGGACGTTGCTGATGACGGGCGAACAAAGCATCGGAAGGACGCTGGCGGTCGCCGCGCACTTGAACTGGTCCGCCGAGCTGAAGGTGATGGCGCACTTGGACCACCTGAGCGGGTGCGTCGCCTCGAGCCTGGGAAGGGCCGTGTTCACCTCACGAGCAAACTGCTTGAAGATGCGCTGGGAAGCTGGGGCCTGAGCACCGCCCAGGATGCAGGCGATAGCGCGCGGCTCCTGGAAACCCCTGGCCCCCTCGTCCTGATGGTGGTCGTCGTTCCTCCTTGATGGTGGCAGCAGCGGAGGGAGGCCAGCATTGCCCTGAGGATGGTCTCACGAGGCTGGTCCCTCCGGGCGCCCTCGCGAGGCTGGTCCTACCAGTGGTCCTCGCGAGGCCGGTCGCGCCACTCCTGATGGGGGCCGCGGTCGTCCCAGCGTCCCCCACTTCGTCCTCCTCCTCGGCCGTAGCCCCGGTCGTTGCGCTCGGGGTGCCGATCGAAGCGTCCATCTCGAATGGATCTAAGCTCTTGGCAGTCGTTAGTGTTGTGGCTGTGTATGTTGTGGAAGGCGCAGAACAGAGAACTGCTCTTAGATGACTCGGGGTGGTCCCCACCGTGCTTCGAGTCCGGCTCCGCTGCAAGCATGGCTACTCCCTTGCGCTTCACGTCCTTGGCCTTGGCTTTCTTATCTTCGGGGTCAGCAGTAGGGAGCTCGAGGAGGGAGAGGCGCCCCTCATCAGCTCTTGCGCACTTGATCTCCATGTTGGACATCTCCAGGGCCGAGCATAGCTCCTCGTGGATGGCGAGCTCCTCCTTCATCTTGACGTCACTGACGCCATTAGAGAACACGAAGATGATGGCCTCGTCTGTCACCTTGGGGATCTTGAGGAGGACGCTGTTGAAGTGCTGGATGTACTTTTGCAGGGTTTCCCCTGGTTGCTGCTTGATGCGCCGCAGGTCGCCTGCGGCTGGTGGGCGGTCGTGAGTGACCTGGAAGTTGGCGACGAAACGCTCGCGCATCTCGCCCCAGGAGGAGATTGATCCCGCGGGCAGGTTCAGGAGCCACGAGCGAGCACCATCCTTGAGAGCCATGGGAAACCAGTTCGCCATGACTTTCTTGTCGCCGTTGGCTGCCTCGATGCTCAGCTCATAGAGCTGCAAGAACTCCGCGGGGTTGGGGGTGCCGTCATAGCACGGAGGCAGGTCCGGCTTGAACTTGCCTGGCCAGACGACGGAGCGCAACTTGGGAGTAAAGGCTCGGCAACCCGTTGTGGTCACCAGAGCCCGTCGTGGTGGTGGAGCCTGGTCTTGGTACCCACGCACCGCCACCGCAGGCGGCGCGCGGTCTTGATGTGCTGGTACGGGGAGTGCGGGAGCGTTTTCTTGCGGTCGAGGGACCTCCTGGCAACTTCTCTCTTCGTGCGCGGGCACACGGTGTGGCGGATCACATTGCGGGACCACGCATCTTGGGGCGAGGACACTGTCTTGAGGCGGAGGAGGCGGGGGCGCTTTGTTAGCCGCGCGTCTTGGCGCGAGGGCGCCGTCTTGATGCATGGGCGGTGGAGGCGCTCCGTGAGCTACGTCCCCCACGGCTGGAGGTGGGCGAGGCAGCGAGAGGGATGGTGCAGGAGAGCCCCCAGCGGTGCTGACGAGCTCGGCGATGCGTTCCAGCCAGTCTTCATAGAGGTCATCCACCGGGCAATAGCGCAGGAGCTCACGTGCCATGAGCAGCGCGGCCTGCGCGTCTGTGGGCGTGCGATAAGCGTGGGAAGACGAGCCGACGGGAGTCAGCGACGGGGTGGCGGTGCGGCCGTCCTGCCGCACAGAGGGGTGCAGCGGTGATGCTTGCTGCTCATTCGCTGTTGGGCTGATGGCGGCATTGTCAGCGGGTGATGGAGAACGGGGGGGAGGTCCGCCAACACGGGCTCAGCATGGGCGACGAGGGCGGCGCGGCGCTCAGCACGGGCTCGGCGAGCGTCAGACATGGATGCAATGGGGCAGTGGAACGCGGATCGACGGAAGAAGAGCTTCAGCGCACCCCTACCTGGCACGTCAAAGTCGGATTACAGGTTACGGCAATACCCTTGAGGTACGAACTCTGGGGTGCGCACGAAGATCTCTCCCCCCTAGCTCACACTCTCACAACAATCTCAAATCCTAGCTCGCCGAACCCGAGGAACAAGAGACACAAGAGTTTATACTGGTTCGGGCCACCGTTGCGGTGTAATACCCTACTCCAGTGTGGTGTGGTGGATTGCCTTGTAGGCTGAGGATGAACAAGTCAAGGGAAGAACAGCCTCCTGAGGAGAGGTGTTCTTGAGCTCGATGAGCTTGTGTGGTGGTCTTCGTGGAATGGATCCAGTCCAAGATGAGCCGATCTCTTACTACGGTAGTGGCTAGTCCTATTTATAGAAGCCTTGATCCTCTCCCCAAATGTTTAGGCGGGAAGGGATTCCACAACAGCCAATTTGAAGGGGGACAGCTAGTACAAGCCATCCTGAAAAAAGGTGGTCTTTGCCTGCCAAAGGCTCTGGTGGTGACGCTATCGTGGGCTCCGCGATGACCTTCGTCTTGTCGTCCTGCTGGTCTTGGTCTCATTGAACTGATATGGAAACATTTGCATGACGCCTCGGGACTCCTTGCCTGCGCCTGCCTCTTTAGCACCGAAGAGGAAACTGGCAACTCTGCACCCGCCGGCACCCGCCTGGCCTTGGTCGTCATGGCTCACATCACGAAAACCTCACGAGGTGCCCCTCTCCTTGATCTCTCCGCTCCTCGTGAGCCAGCCTAGTGAAGCTGCCCTTCAGGAGGTCTTGTGTCATCCGCTTCGCGAGGCTTGGCCCCTCGCAAGGGTCTTGGGTGTTGGTTGATGAAGATGGGTCGTACCAGGCCACTGATGGAGCCACACTCTGGGCCGCAGGCAGGCAAGTCTGGGTACCCCCGTTCCCAGGACACCGACAGCGTAAACAATAGCGCTAGTTGGGAGGCAAACCAATAGCAATCTTAATTTTCTTGTTTCTTTTTCTGTTTTTTAGTGCACGTAGTTATACTATTGTTATGGTTGTGTTTTAGTTAGTGTTTGTGCCAAGTAAAGCCTTTGGGATAATTTCCATGATAATTGCTTAGATTCTGTGCAAAAATAGAACTTTTTTGCACAGTAATATAATTGTTAAAATTCACTGGTATGTGATAAAATTCTAAAAAAATTTAGACATGATTTATATGAAAATTTCGTTGTACTAATTTTCCATAATTTTTGGAGTTAGAGGAGTATGGTCATCGTTCAAATTATTATAGATTGTTCTGTTTTTGACCGATTCTATTTTTGTTGTGTTGTTTGCTTATTTTGGTGAATCTATGGATTGTATCGGGGGGAATAATCCATGGTGAAGTTAGAATATAGTAGGTACAATGCAATAATAAAATATGAATGGGTTTACAATAGTACCTAAAGTAATGATTTGCTTTTTATACTAACGGATGTCCTGAAGGTTTTTGTTGAGTTTTGTGTGCTGAAGTTTTCAAGTTTTGAGTGAGATCATGATGGATGAAGGAATAAGGAGTGGCAAGAGCCTAAGCTTGGGGATGCCCGACGCGCCCCAAGGTAATATTCAGGGACTCCAAAGCATCTAAACTTGGGGATGCCCCAGAAGGCATCCCCTCTTTCTTCTACCAACTATCGGTAATTTTACTTGCAGCTATATTTTTATTCATCACATGATATGTGTTTTGCTTGGAGCGTCATGTATTATATGAGTCTTTGCTTTTTTACTCCTATTTGAGAGGAACACACATTATTCGTGATTTTTTAGAATACTCTATGTGCTTCACTTACATCTTTTGAGCTGGCCAGCTGCTTTAGTGCTTCACTTAAAAAAATTTAGAGCATGGAGATGCTTTTATTTTAAAGAAATAGTTGTACTCGCATGCTTCACTTATATATTTTTGAGAGTTGATAATAGTAATGGCAATTAGTATGGGTTATGAATTTGTCCCTAATATGATAGGTATTCAAGAGGGATATAATAAAAACTTTCATGTAGATCACTCAATATGATAAGTTTGATTCCTTGCAATTTTTTTGCAATATAAAGGTGGTAATATGTGGGTTGTGCTAGTAAGTAATTGTGGTTTAGTAAGAGTATTGGTGTTAAGGTTTCTGAATCCTGAAGCATGCATGTATAGTCTCTCATTATGCTATGAAGTTGGAGCGTGATTTATTATTGATTGTCTTCCTTATGAGTGGTGGTCGAGGATGAGTGATGGTATTTTCCTACCAATCTATCCCCCTAGGGGCATGCTTAGTAGTACTTTCCTTCGAGGGCTAATAAACTTTTGTAATAAGTATGTGAGTTCTTTATGAATAATGTGAGTCCATGGATTATACGCACTCTCACCTTTCCGCAATTTGCTAGACTCTTTGATATCGTGCATTGCCCTTTCTCACCTTGAGATGTGGTACAAACTTCACTGTTGCATCCAAACCCCGTGACATGATATGCTCTATCACACATAAGCCTCCTTATATCTTCCTCAAAACAACCACCATACCTACCTATTATGACATTTCCATAGCCATTCCGAGATATATTGCCATGCAACTTTCATCGTTTTGTTCATTATGACACACATCATCATTGTCATATTGCTTTGCATGATCATATATATGACATAGTATTTGTGGCTCAGCCATCGTTCATCATTTTTTATACATGTTATGCTAAATCATTGCACATCCCGGTACACCGCCGGAGGCATTCATATAGTCATATTTTGTTCTAATATCGAGTTGTAATTTTTTGAGTTGTAAGTAAATACAAGTGTGATGATCATCATATTCATTATTAGAGCATTGTCCCAAGTGAGGAAAGGGTGATGGAGGGTATGATTCCCCCACAAGTCGGGATGAGAATCCGAACGAAAAAAGAGGCCAAAAAAGAGCCCAACAAAAAAATGAGAGAAAAAAATAGTGAAGGGGCAATGTTACTATCATTTCCACAATTGTGCTTCAAAGTAGCACCATGATTTTCATATAGAGAGTCTCCTATGCTTTCATTTGCATATAACTAGTGGGAATTTTTCATTATAGAACTTGCCTTGTATATTGATACGTCTCCAAAGTATCTATAATTTTTGACTGTTCCATGATATTATATTATTTGTTTTGGATGTTTTATACACATTAATATGCTATTTTATATTATTTTTGGGACTAACATACTAACCTAGAGCCTAGTGCCAGTTTTTTCCTTGTTTTTGAGTTTAGCAAAAAAGGAATATCAAACGGGGTCCAAACTGAATAAAACTTTTGCGATGATTTTTCTTGGACCAAAAGACACCTACAAGACTTGGATATGAAGTCAGAAGACCCATGAGGCGACGACAAGCCATAGGGACGCGCCTTAGGGGGCGCCCCTGGCTTGTGGCCCCCTCGGCAGTCCACCGACCTCCCTCGAATTTCTATAAATTCCCAAATATTCCCAAACCCTCAGAAGCATCCACGAAAATACTTTTTCATTGCCGCAACCTTCTGTTCCCGTGAGATCCCATCTTGGGGCCTTTTCGGTGATCTGCCGGAGGGGGATTCGATCGTGGAGTGCATCTACATCAACCCTATTGCCCTTCTGATGAAGTGTGAGTAGTTTACCTCAGACCTACGGGTCTATAGCTAGTAGCTAGATGGCTTATTCTATCTCTGTGATCTTCAATACAATGTTCTCCTTGATGTTCTTGGAGTTCTATCCGATGTAATCTTCTTTTGCGGTGTGTTTGTCGAGATCCGATGAATTGTGGATTTATGATCAGATTATCTATGAATATTATTTGAATCTTCTCTGAATTCTTATATGCATGATTTGATATCTTTGTATTTCTCTTCGAATTATCGGTTTGGTTTGGACAACTAGATTGGTATTTCTTTCAATGGGAGAGGTGCCTAGTTTTGGGTTCAATCTTGTGGTGTCCTCACCCAGTGAAAAAGTAGGGGTAGCGAGGCACGTATTGTATTGTTGCCATCAAGGATAAAAAGATGGGTTTTTTTATCATATTGCTTGAGTTTATCCCTCTACATCATGTCATCTTACTTAAGGCGTTACTTCGTTCTTTATGAACTTAATACTCTAGATGCATGCTGGATATCTGTCGATGTGTAGAGTAATAGTATTAGATGCAGGCAGGAGTTGGTCTACTTGTCACGGATGTGATGCCTATATGCATAATCATTGCCTTGGATATTGTCATAACTTTACGCTTTTCTATCAATTGCTCGACAGTAATTTGTTCACCCACCGTATTATTTGCCTTCAAGAGAGAAGCCTCTAGTGAAACCTATGGCCCCCGGGTCTATTTTCCATTATATATTTTCAGATCTATAAACCAAAAATACCTTGCTGCAATTTATTTACTTTTATTTTGTTTGACGTTTTTAGCAATCTTTTACTTTGTCTAACATATTTTGTTTTATGATCTTGAAAATTTATTTCAGCTTCATGATAATTATGTTTGCAATAATATTCAAAGTGGGTTTGGAAGAGTGTCAACTCTTGGTAATAATGATACCACTACTTTGGAGAATGATCAATCTTATAATTTTTTTGATAAAAGTGGGCTTGGAGAAGTCATGACTTTATTTAATTATAATCCCACTATTTTGGAAGAGTGTCAACTTTGCAAGCATGCGGATCATGAAGAGAATATTTTATGTTATATTGTTGAATTTGATTATAATCCTGCATGTAACTATTATGAGAGAGGAAAATATGGTGGTAGAAATTTTTCATGTTACTAAATTACCTCTCGTTATGTTGAGATTGCTATTGTTTGTTTCTTCTTCCTTGCATATGCTAGTTTTTACTTGTCTTCATAATTTCTTTGCTTATATAATGCCTATGCATAGGAAGTATGTTAAACTTCAACTTGTTTTTTCACAAGCTACAAGATGCCATCTTCGTGTTTCAATTGTTATCTTTCATGTGAGCATCATTGAAATTATCAATGCCTAGCTAAAAGGCTTTAAAGAATAGCGCTTGTTGGGAGGCAACCCAATTTTATTTTTTACTCTTGATTTTGTGTTCCTGTTTTTGAATAAATTTTGTCATCTTGCCTCTGGTTAGATGTGTTTTTATCTTTTAATTAGTGTTTGTGCCAAGTAAGACCTTTGGGATGGCTTACGGTGATAGTTGACTTGATCTTGCTGAAAAACAGAAACGTTTGCACCTAGTAAAATAATTTTCATTTTTAACAGAACTGCGATAAAATCCTGTTTTTTGCACAAGATTGATATACAAATTTCCTCTGTTGTCCTAATGTTTCAGAATTTTTGGAGTTACAGAAGTATTAGAAGTTTACAGATTACTACAGACTGTTCTGTTTTTGACACATTCTGTTTTCTATGTGTTGTTTGCTTATTTTGATGAATCTATGGGTAGTATCGGGGGGGTATGAACCATGGAGAAGTTGACATACAGTAGATATTACACCAATATAAATAAAGAATGAGTTCACAACATTACCAAAAGTGGTGATTTTATTTTCTTATACTAACAGATCTCATGAGTTTTATATTGAGTTTTGTGTTGTGAAGTTTTTAGGTTTTGGGTAAAGATTCGATGTACTATGGAATAAGGAGTGGCAAGAGCCTAATCTTGGGGATGCCCAGGGCACCCCAAGGTAATATTCAATGATGACCAAGAGCCTAAGCTTGGGGATGCCCCGGAAGGCATCCCCTCTTTCGTCTTCAATCCATCGGTAAATTTACTTGAGGCTATATTTTTATTCACCACATGATATGTGTTTTGCTTGGAGCGTCTTGCATGATTTGAGTTTTTGCTCTTTTGTTGTTCACAATCATCCTTGCTGTACATACATTTTGAGAGGGACACACATGAATCGTGAATTTATAAGAATACTCTATGTGCTTCACTTATATCTTTTGAGCTAGGCAATTTTTCTCCAGTGCTTCACTTATATCTTTTAGAGCACGACGGTGGATTTATTTTATAGAAATTGTTGAACACTCTTGCTTCACTTATATTATTTTGAGAGTCTCTCTAAACAGCATGGTAATTTGCTTTGGTTATGAATTTAGTCCTAATATGATGGGCATCCAAGAGGGATATAATAAAAACTTTCATATAAAGTGCGTTGAATACTATGAGAAGTTTGATTCCTTATTATTATTTTCAGATATAAAGATGGTAATATTAGAGTCATGCTAGTGAGTAATTGTGGATTGCTAGAAATACTTGTGTTAAAGTTTGTGATTCTCGCAGCATGCACGTATGGTGAACCGTTATGTGATGAAGTCGGAGCATGATTTATTTATTGATTGTCGTCCTTATGATTGGCAGTCAGGGACGAACGATGGTATTTTTCTACCAATCTATCCCCCTAGGAGCATGCGTCTATTACTTTGTTTCGATAACTAATAATTTTTTGCAATAAGTATTTGAGTTCTTTATGACGAATGTTGAGTCCATGGATTATACGCACTCTCACCCTTCCACCATGCATATCTAGCCTCTCTAGTATCGCACAACTTTCGTCGATGCATTAAACCCACCATCACCTTCCTGAAAACAGCCACCATACCTACCTATTATGGCATTTCCATAGCCATTCCGAGATATATTGCCATGCAACTTCCACCATTCCATTTATTATGACACGCTTCATCATTGTCATATTTCTTTGCATGATCATGTAGTTGACGTCGTATTTATGGCCAAGCCACCATTCATATTTTTTATACATGTCACTCTTGAGAAATTGCACATCCCGGTACACCACCAGAGGCATTCATATAGAGTCATATATTTGTTCTAGTATCGAGTTGTAATTCTTGAGTTATAAGTAAATAAAAGTGTGATGATCATCATTTTTAGAGGATTGCCCCATGTGAGGAAAGGATGAAGGAAGCTATGATTCCCACACAAGTTGGGATGAGTCTCCGAACTTCACAAAAAAATAAAAGAGGCCAAAGAAGCCCACAAAAAAATAAAAGAGGCCAAATAATCCCACCAAAAAATGAGAGAAAAGAGAGAAGGGACAATGCTACTATCCTTTTTCCACACTTGTGCTCCAAAGTAGCACCATGATCTTCATGATAGAGAATCTCCTATGTTAACACTTTTATATACTAGTGGGAACTTTTCGTTATAGAACTTGGCTTGTATATTCCAATGACGGGCTTCCTCAAATTGCCCTAGTTCTTCATGAGCAAGCAAGTTGGATGCACACCCACTTAGTTTCTTTTTGAGCTTTCATACACTTATAGCTCTAGTGCATCCGTTGCATGGCAATCCCTACTCACTCACATTCATATCTACTGATGGGCATCTCCATAGCTTGTTGATACGCCTAGTTGATGTGCGACTATCTCCTTCTTTTTGTCTTCTCCACAACCACCATATTCTATTCCACGTATAGCGCTATATCCATGGCTCACGCTCATGTATTGCGTGAAAGTTGAAAAAGTTTGAGAACATCAAAAGTATGAAATGATTGCTTGGCTTTTCATCGGGGTTGTGCATCATTTAATACTTTGTGTGATGAAGATGGAGCATAGCCAGACTATATGATTTTGTAGGGATAACTTTCTTTGGCCATGTTATTTTGAGAATACATGATTGCTTTGTTAGTATGCTTGAAGTATTATTATTCTTATGTCAATATTAAGATTTTGTTTTGAATCTTATGGATCTGAATATTCGTGCCACAGTAAAGAAAATTACATGGATAAATATGTTAGGTAGCATTCCACATCAAAAAATGTGTTTTTATCATTTACCTACTCAAGGATGAGCATGAATTAAGCTTGGGGATGCTTGATACGTCTCCAATGTATCTATAATTTTTGATTGTTGCATGCTATTATATTATCCGTTTTGGATGTTTTATATGCATTAATATGCTATTTTATATTATTTTTGGGACTAACCTATTAACCTAGAGCCTAGTGCCAATTTCTGTTTTTTTCTTGTTTTTGCGTTTCACAGAAAAGGAATATCAAACGGAGTCCAAACTGAATAAAACTTTCCCGATGATTTTTCTTGGACCAGAAGACACCTACGAGACTTGCAGATGAAGTCAGAAGACCCACAAGGCGACGATAAGCCGTAGGGGCGCGCCCCTGGCTTGTGGCCCCCTCGGGAGTCCACCGACCTCCCTCTGAGTCCTATAAATTCCCAAATATTCCCAAACCCATAGAAGCATCCACGAAAATACTTTTCCGCCACCGCAACCTTCCATTCCCGTGAGATCCCATCTTGGGGCCTTTTACGACGATCTATCGGAGGGGGATTCGATCATGGAGGGCATCTACATCAGCCCTATTGCCCTTTCGATGAAGCGTGAGTAGTTTACCTCAGACCTATGGGTCCATAGCTAGTAGCTAGATGGCTTCTTCTCTCTCTTTGATCTTCAATACAATGTTCTCCTCGATGTTCTTGGAGTTCTATCTGATGTAAACTTCTTTTGTGGTGTGTTTGATGAGATCCGATGAATTGTGGATTTATGATTAGATTATCTATGAATATTATTTGAATCTTCTATGAATTCTTATATGCATGATTTGATATCTTTGCATTTCTCTTCGAATTATCAGTTTGGTTTGGCCAACTAGATTGGTATTTCTTGCAATGGGAGAGGTGCTTAGTTTTGGGTTCAATCTTGCAGTGTCCTCACCCAGTAACAAAGTAGGGGTAGCGAGGCACATATTGTATTGTTGCCATCAAGGACAAAAAGATGGGGTTTTCATCATATTGCTTGAGTTTATCCCTCTAAATCATGTCATCTTACTTAAGGCGTTACTCCATTCTTTATGAACTTAATACTCTAGATGCATGCTTGATAGCGGTCAATGTGTGGAGTAATAGTAGTAGATACTGGCAGGAGTCGGTCTACTTGACACGGACGTGATGCCTATATGCATAATCATTGCCTTGGATATCGTCATAACTTTGCGCTTTTCTATCAATTGCTCGATAGTAATTTGTTCACCCACCATATTATTTGCCTTCAAGAGAGAAGCCTCTAGTGAAACCTATGGCCCCCGGGTCTATTTTCCATTATATATTTTCATATCTATAGACCAAAAATACGAAAAATACCTTG
Source organism: Triticum aestivum (assembly GCF_018294505.1). NCBI lineage: Eukaryota > Viridiplantae > Streptophyta > Magnoliopsida > Poales > Poaceae > Triticum > Triticum aestivum. Next base: position 577,816,122 of record NC_057806.1, on the reverse strand, counting down.
CTGTAATTTATTTACTTTTTTACGTTTTAGCAATCTTTTATACCTATCTCTATCAGATCTCACCTTTGCAATTGACCGTGAAGGGATTGAAACCCCCTTTATCGCGTTGGGTGCAAGTGTTTGATTGTTTGTGCAGGTTCATAGATTGGAGAGTTGCTTGTACCTCCTACTGGATTGATACCTTGGTTCTCTAACTAAGGGAAATACTTATCTCTACTTTGCTGCATCACCCTTTCCTCTTCAAGGGAAAAACCAACGCAGCTCACGAAGTAGCATATATTCCAATGATGGGCTTCCTCAAATGCCCGATGTCTTCATGAGCAAGCAAGTTGTATGCACACAAACTTAGTTTTCTTTTTGAGCTTTCCTACACTTATAGCTCTTAGTGCATCCGTCGCATGGCAATCCCTACTCCTTGAATTGACATAAATTGATGGGCATCTCCATAGCCCGTTGATTAGCCTCGTCGATGTGAGACTTTCTCATTTTTTTCCTTCTCCATATTATCTCTATCACCATACTCTATTCCACCCATGGTGTTATATCAATGGCTTGCCCTCATGTATTGCATGAGAGTTGAAAAAGCTGAAGCGCGTTAAAAAGTATGAACCAATTGCTCAGTTTGTCATAAGGGTTGTGCATGATAAATACTTTGTGTTAAGAGATGGAGCATGCCAAGGCTATATGATTTTGTAGGGATAACGTTATTTAACATTGATATTTTGAAAGACATGATTGTTTGTTGGTATGCCTTATTATTATTGCTTTTATGTCAAACTATAGACTAACGCTTTGAATAATTGGGATATTAATGTTCATGCCACAAAAGACAGATTACATGATGAACATGATAGGTAGCATTCCACATCAAAATAATTATTTTAATCATTTACCTATTCAAGAACGAGCGGGAATTAAGTTTGGGGATGCTTGATACGTCTTCAATGTATCTATAATTTTTTATTGTTCCATGCTATTATAGTACCAATCTTGGATGTTTTATATGCAATTATAAATATATTTTGGGACTAACCTATTAACCTGGTGCCCAGTGCTAGTTGTTGTTTTTTGCTTGTTTTTTGGCTTTTTAGGAAATCAATATAAAACAGAGTCCAAACGGAGAAAAACTTTGGATTATTTTTTCTAGACCATAAGAGACCCTAGAAGGTTCGGGAGAAGACCTGATGATCCACGAGGGAGCGAAAACCTCGGGAGGCATGATGATAACCCGTAAGTATAGGGGATCGCAACAATTTTTTAGGGTAGAGTATTCAACCCAAATTTATTGATTCAACACGGGGAGCCAAAGAATATTCACAAGTATTAGCAGTTGAGTTCTAAATTCAAGCACACCTGAAAGACTTAATATCTGCAGCAATGTATTTAGTAGAAAAGTAGTATCATAGTAAAGGTAACAGTGGCAATAGTAACAGTAATAGTTTTGTAGTGATTGTAACAGCAGTACGGTGAAAGTAACGCAGCAAAGATCAATATGTGAAAAGCTCGTAGGCATTGGATCGGTGATGATAATTGTGTTGGATGATATTCATCATATAGCAGTTATAACCTAGAGCGGCGCAGAACTAGCTCCAATTCATCAATGTAATGTAGGCATGTATTCCGTATATAGTCATACGTGCTTATGGAAAAGAACTTGCATGACATCTTTTGTCCTACCCTCCCGTGGCAGTGGGGTCCATAACGAAACTAAGGGATATTAAGGCCACCTTTTAATAGAGAACCGGAACAAAGCATTAGCACTTAGTGAATACATGAACTCCTCAAACTACGGTAATCACCAGAAAAATTCCAACTATTGTCACCTTGGGGTATGCAAATCATAACTCGTAATAGGTGCATAACTTGTAAGATAGGATCAAGAACACACATATATTCATGAAAACATAATAGGTTCAGATCTAAAATCATGGCACTCGGGCCCTAGTGACAAGCATTAAGCAGAGCAAAGTCACAACAACATCAATCTCAGAACATAGTGGATACTCGGCATCAAGCCCTAACAAAACTAACTCGGTTACATGATAAATCTCATCCAACCCATCACCGTCCAGCAAGCCTACGAAGGAATTACTCTCTCTCGGCGCTGAGCATCATGAAATTGGTGATGGAGGAAGGTTGATGATGACGACGAAGTCAAATTCCACCCTCCGGAGCCCTGAACAGACTCCAAATCAGCCATCCCGATGAAGAACCGGAGGTGGCAGCGGCTCCGTATCGTAAAACATGATGAATCCTTCTCTCTAATTTTTTTCTCTGTGAATAGTTATATATGGAGTTGGAGTTAGGGGGCCGGAGGTCTAGGGGGGCCACAAGCCTGGGAAGCGCGCCCTGGGGGGTGGGCGCGCCCCCGGAGCTTCTGGCTCCTGGGTGGCCCTCCTCTGGTATCTTTTTTTGCCAGTATTTTTTATTTATTCCATAAAAATTCTTCGTAAATTTCAGGTTAATCCGAGAACTTTGATTTCGGCACAAAAACAACGCCATGGCAATTCTGCTGAAAACAGTGTCAGTCCCGGTTAGTTTCATTCAAATCATGCAAATTAAAGTCCAAAACAAGGGCAAAAGAGTTTGGAAAAGTAGATACGATGGACATGTATCAACTCCGCCAAGCTTCACCCATTGCTTGTCCTCAAGCAATTCAGTTAACAAACTGAAAGTGACAAAGAAAAACCGTTATAAACTCTGTTTGATCTTGTTGTTGTAAATATGACTAACCATGTTCAGGTTTTCAGCAAAAATTATAAACTAACCATATTCACAATAACATTTAGGTCTCACATTTACTCACATCAATGAAATAACCAACTAGTGAACAATAATAAGATATCTCGGATGACAACAAATTTTCAAAACAATCATGATATAATATGACAAAATGGTATCTCGCTAGCCCTTTCTAAGACCGCAAAACATAAATGCAGAGCACCCCTGAAAATCAAGCACTGACTAGACATTGTAATTTGTGGCAAAAGAGATCCAGTCACACTCATACTCAATATCAACTAAAAACAAAGCATATACATGACAATAGTGCTCTCCAGCTGGTGCTTTCATGACCAGATGATGACTCAACAATAAAAGTAAATAAATAGGCCCTTCATAGAGGGAAGCAGGGATTTGCAGAGGTGCCAGAGCTCGAAGCTTTTAAAACAAAGATGAATATGACTTTGAGAGGCATGCTTTCATTGTCAACATAACAACCATGCGATCTCACTATCTTCCGTGCTAGCCACATTATAGGCAATTCCTAAACAGAAAGGTAAAGTTTTTACTCCCCCTCCACCAAGAAACACAAGCCTTGGCTAAGCCGAATCCTCGGGTACCCTCCATACCAACAACAATCTGGGGGAGTTTTGTTTCATTATTATATTTTCATTTTGATCCGAGACCGGTTACACAAACTCGGTGGAACCGATTTTGGTAATAGGCTAACAAGAGAGTTGGTCAGGCAAACTCGGTGGGACCGAATCGCTCATTTTGGTGAGACCGAGACATTACGAAAGGGAAACAGAGAGTTTGCATTGTGAACTCGATGGGACCGATCGCTCATCTCGGTTGAACCGAAACATTATGAAGGGAAACAGAGAGTTTGCAATCCCATCTCGATGAGACCGAGATCCCTATCGGTGAGACTGAATTGGTTAGGGTTTCTGGCAGTGGCTATGTCAAGTGAACTCGCTGGCCCCGAATAGAACATTTTGGTGGGGCCGAGTTTGACTTTTGGTTTGGAACATATGTGGGTATGAGAAAGTGGTTGAGGGTTTTTTGGAGCATATCACTAAGCATTTTGAGCAAGTAAGCCATTAAGCAACACCTCATCCCCTTTTAGTAGTATTGGCTTTTCCTATGGACTCAATGTGATCTTGGATCACTAAAATGAAAATGTAGAGTCTTGATCTTGAGCCAATGTGTGACCTTAGCATTTTGAGGGGTCCACATTCCTAATCCATGCCATGCCAATCATTAAACTTTCTGAAATGATCATGTTGAAATAGTATTAGTTCAATGAGCTATATGTTGTTAATAATTACCAAACACACCTAGGGATAGTTGCACTTTGAGCGGTCCTTGAAGAAGGTTAAAATAGCAAACTTGATAAACACCGTTGTGGTTTTTGCGTAGGTAAGAACGGTTCTAGCTAGAAGCTCGTAGCGGCCATGTAAAACTTGCAACAACAAAGTAGAGGACGTCTAACTTGTTTTTGCAGGGCATGTTGTGATGTGATATGGTCAAGACATGATGTTATATACGTTATTGTATGAGATGGTCATATTTTTGTAAGTTATTGGCAACCGGCAGGAGCCTTATAGTTGTCTCTTTATTGTATGAAATGCAAACACCATGTAATTGCTTTAGTTTATCACTATGTGTTAGCGATAGTTGTAGAAGCAATAGTTGGCGAGACGACCACGACGCAACGATGAAGATCAAGGGGTCAAGCCGGTGATGATTGAGATCATGACGATGCTTTGGAGATGGAGATCAAAAGCACAAGATGATGATGGCCATATCATGTCACATATTTTGATTGCATGTGATGTTTATCTTATTTACATCTTAGTTTGCTTAGAATGACAGTAGCATTATAAGATGATCCCTTCAGTAAATTTCAAGGTAAAAACGTTCTCCCTAAGTATGCACCATTGCTATAGTTCGTCGTTTTGAGACACCACATGATGATCGGGTGTGATAGACTCTACGTTCACATACAATGGGTGCAAGACCGTTTTGCACATGCGGAATACTTGGGTTAAACTTGACGAGCCTGGCATGTACACACATGGCCTCAGAACACTGGAGACTGAAAGGTCGAACATGAATCGTATAGCAGATATGATCAACATAGAGATGTTCACCATTGATGACTACCCCATCTCACGTGATGATCGGACATGGGTTAGTTGATTTGGATCACGTATCACTTAGATGACTTGAGGGATTTCTATTTAAGTGGGAGTTCATTAGTAATTTGATTAACTGAACTTAATTTATCATGAACTTAGTCTTGATAGTTTTGCATGTCTATGTTGTAGATCAATAGCTCGCGATACAACTCATATATATTTTTGATATGTTCCTAGAGAAAACTAAGTCGAAATATGTTAGTAGCAATGATGCGGACTGGGTCCGTGATCTGATGATTATCCTCACTGCTGCACAGAAGAATTATGTCCTTGATGCATCGCTAAGTGACAGACCTGTTGCGCGAGCAGATGCAGACGTTATGAACGTTTGCCAAGCTCGATATGATGACTACTTGATAGTTTAGTGCACCATGCTTTACGGCTTAGAATCGGGACTTCAAAAATGTTTTTGAACGCCACGAAGCATATGAGATGTTCCAAGAGCTGAAATTGGTATTTCAGATTCATGCCCGTGTCAAGAGGTATGAGACCTTTAACAAGTACTTTGCCTACAAGATGGAGGAAAATAGCTCAGTGAGTGAGCATGTGTTCAGAATGTATGGGTACTACAATCACTTGAATCAAGTGGGAGTTAATCTTCCAGATAAGTAGTGATTGACAGAGTTCTCTAGTCACTATCACCAAGCTACTAGAACTTCGTGATAAAATATAATAAGCAAGGGATGATGAAAACAATTCCCGAGCTCTTCGCGATGATGAAATTGGCGAAGGTAGAAATCAAGAAAGAGCATCAAGTGTTGATGGTTAACAAGACCACTAGTTTCAAGAAAAAGGGAAAGGGGGTAGAAGGGGGACTTCAAGAAGAATGACAAGCAAGTTGCCACTCCCGGGAAGAAGCCCAAAGCTCGACCCAAGCCTGAAACTGAGTGCTTCTACTGCAAAGGAAATGGTCATTGGAAGCGGAAATGCCCCAAACATTTGGCGTATAAGAAGGATGGCAAAGTGAACAAAGGTATATTTGATATACAGATTATTGATGTGTACCTTACTAGTGTTCGTTGTAGCCCTGGGTATTTGATACTAGTTCAGTTGCTAAGATTAGTAACTCGAAACAAGAGTTGCAGAATGAACAGGCTTGTTAAAAGCGAGGTGAATATGTGTGTTGGAAATGATTCCAAGGTTGATACGATCACCATCGCACACTCCCTCTACCTTTGGGATTAGTGTTGAACCTAAATAAATGTTATTTGGTGTTTGCATTGAGCATGAATATGATTGGATCATGTTTATTGCAATACAGTTATTCATTTTAAGTCAGAGAATAATTGTTGTTATGTTTACATGAATAAAACCTTCTATGGTCATACACCCAATCTAAACGGTTTATTGAATCTCGATCATAAGTGAAACACATATTCATAATAGTGATGCCAAAAGATGCAAAGTTCATAATGATAGTGAAACATACTTATGGCACTGCCGTTTAGGTCATATTGGTGTAAAGCGCATGAAGAAACTCCATGCAGATGGACTTTTGGAATCACTTGATTACGAATCATTTGATACTTGTGAACCATGCCTCATGGGCAAGATGACTAAAACTCCATTTTCCGAAACAATGGAGCGAGCTAATGACTTATTGTAAATAATATATACCGATGTATGTGGTTCGATGAGTGTTGAGGCACGCGGTGGGTATCGTTATTTTCTGACCTTCACATATGAGTTGAGCAGATATGGGTATATCTACTTAATGAAACACAAATCTGAAACATTTGAAAAGTTCAAAGAATTTCAGAGTGAAGTGGAGAGTCATCGTAACAATAAAATAAAGTTTCTACGATCTGATCGAGGAGGAGAATATTTGAGTTACGAGTTTGGCCTTCATTTAAAACAATGTGGAATTGTTTCACAACTCACGCCACCTGGAACACCACATGGTAATGGTGTGTACGAACATCGTAACCGCACTTTATTAGATATGGTGCGATCTATGATGTCTCTTACCGATTTACCACTATCATTTTGGGGATATGCATTAGAGATAGCCGCATTCACGTTAAATAGGGCACTGTCTAAATCCGTTGAGACAACACCGTATGAACTATGGTTTGGCAAAAAAACTAAACTATCATTTCTTAAAGTTTGGGGTTGCGACACTTATGTCAAAAGGTTTCAGCCTGATAAGCTAGAACCCAAATCGGAGAAGTGTGTCTTCATAGGATACCCTAAGGAAACAATTGGGTACACCTTCTACCACAGATCTGAAGGCAAGATCTTTTTTGCCAAGAATGGAACATTTCTAGAGGAGTTTCTCTCGAAAGAAGTGAGTGAGAGGAAAGTAGAACTTGATGATCTAATCGCACCTTCTATCGAATAGGAAAGTAGCATATCAGAGAAATCCGTTCCCGTGATGCTTACACCAACTAGAGAGGAAGCAGATGATAATGATCATGAAACTTCAGATCAAGTTGCTACTGAACCTCGTAGGTCAACCAAAGCATGATCCGCGCCAGAGTGGTACGGTAATCCAGTTCTGGAAGTCATGTTATTAGACCAAGGTTAACCTACAAACTATGAAGAAGCTATGATCAGCCCAGGTTACGACAGCTGGCTTGAGGCCATGAAATCTGAGATAGGATCCATGTATGATAAAAAAAGTGTGGACTTTGGTGGACTTGCCCGATGATCGGCAAGCCATAGAGAATAAATGGATCTTCAAAAAGAAGACCGAAGCTGATGGTAATGTTACTGTCTACAAAGCTCGACTTGTCACAAAAGGTTTTCGACAAGTTCAAGGTGTTGACTACGATGGGACTTTCTCACCCGTAGCGATTCTTAAGTCCGTCCGAATCATGTTAGCAATTGCCACATTTTATAATTATGAAATCTGACAAATGGATGTAAAAACTGCATTCCTTAATGAATTTCTTAAAGAAGAGTTGTATATGATGCAACCAGAAGGTTTTGTCGATCCTAAAGGTGCTAACAAAGTGTGCAAGCTCTAGCGATCCATCTATGGACTGGTGCAAGCATCTCGGAGTTGGAATATACGCTTTGATGAGGTGATCAAAGCATATGCTTTTATACATACTTTCGGTGAAGCCTGTATTTATAAGAAAGTGAGTGGGAGCCCTATAGCATTTCTGATATTATATGTGGATGACATATTGTTGATCGGAAATGATATAGAAATTCTGGATAGCATAAAAGGATACTTGAATAAGAATTTTTCAATGAAAGACCTCGGTGAAGCTGCTTATATATTGGGCATCAAGTTCTTAGGGATAGATCGAGACGCTTAATAGGACTTTCACAAAGCACATACCTTGATAAACTTTTGAAGAAGTTCAAAATGGATCAGTCAAAGAAAGGGTTCTTGCCTGTGTTACAAGGTCTGAAGTTGAGTAAGACTCAAAACCCGACCACGGCAGAATATATAGAGAGAATGAAAGTCATTCCCTATGCCTCAGTCATATATAGGTTCTATAAAGTATGTCATGTTGTGTACCAGACCTATTATGTGCCTTGACATGGGTTTGGCAAGGAGGTACAAGAGTGATCCAGGATTGAATCACTGGACAGCGGTCAAAATTACCCTTAGAGGTCTAAGGAAATATTTCTCGGTTATGGAGGTGATAAAGAGTTCGTCGTAAAGAGTTATGTCGATGCAAGCTTTGACACCGATTCGGATGACTATGAATCTCAATCTGGATACATATTGAAAGTGGGAGCAATTAGCTAGAGTAGCTCCATGTAGAGCATTGTAGACATAGAAATTTGTAAAATACATATGGATCTGAATGTGACAGACCCGTTGACTAAACCTTTCTCATAAGCAAAACATGATCACACCTTAATACTATTTGGGTATTAATCACATGGCGATGTGAACTAGATTATTTGACTCTAGTAAACTTTTTGGGTATGGTCACTTGGCGATGTGAACTATGGGTGTTAATCACATGCCGATGTGAACTAGATTATTGACTCTAGTGCAAGTGGGAGACTCAAGAAAATATGCCCTAGAGGCAATAATAAAGATGTATTTTATATTTCCTTATTCATGATAAAGGTTTATCATTCATGCTAGAATTGTATTGATAGGAAACCTAAATACATGTGTGGATACATAAACAAATACCGTGTCCCTAGTGAGACTCTACTAGACTAGCTCGTTGATCAAAGATGGTTAAGGTTTCCTAACCATAGACATGTGTTGTCATTTGATAATGGGATCACATCATTAGGAGAATGATGTGATGGACAAGACCCATCTGTTAGCTTAGCATATTATAAAGGAAATATGCCCTATAGGCAATAATAAAGTTGTTATTTATATTTCCTTATATCATGATAAATGTTTATTATTCATGCTAAAATCGTATTAACCGGAAACTTAGTACATGTGTAAATACATAGCCAAACAGAGTGCCCCTGGTATGCCTCTACTTGACTAGCTCGTTAATCAAAGATGGTTAAGTTTCCTAACCATAGCTATGTGTTGTCATTTGATGAACGGGATCACATCATTAGAGAATGATGTGATGGACATGACCCATCTGTTAGCTTAGCATAAATGATCGTTCATCATGACTTATACATGTTCCTCTGACTATGAGATTATGCAACTCCCGAATACCGGAGGAACACCTTGTGTGCTATCAAACGTCACAACGTAATTGGGTGATTATAAAGATGTTCTACAGGTGTCTCTGATGTTGTTTGTTGAGTTGGCATAGATCGAGATTAGGATTTTTCACTCCATGTATCGGAGAGGTATCTCTGGGCCCTCTCGGTAATGCTCATCACTATAAGCCTTGCAAGAAATGTGACTAATGACTTAGTTGTAGGATGATGCATTACGGAACAAGTAAAGAGACTTGCTGGTAACGAGATTGAACTAGTTATGATGATACCGATGATCGAATCTCGGGCAAGTAACATACCGATGACAAAGGGAACAACGTATGTTGTTATGCGGTTTGACCGATAAAGATCTTCATAGAATATGTAGGAGCCAATATGAGCATCCAGCTTTCGCTATTGGTTATTGACTGGAGATGTGACTCGGCCATGTCTACATAGTTCTCGAACCCGTAGGGTCCGCACGCTTAACGTTCGATGATGATTTGTATTATGAGTTATGTGATTTGATGTACCGCAGTTTGTTCGGAGTCCCGGATGAGATCACAGACATGATGAGGAGTCTTGAAATGGTCGAGAGGTAAATATTCATATATTGGAAGGCTATATTCGGACATCGGAAGTGTTCCGGCTGATACCGGGTCACCGGAAGGGGTTCCGGGCAAACCCCAGCAAAGATATGGGCTTAGTGGGAAAATTAAGGGAACACACTAGCCCACAAGGGGCTGGTGTGCCCCCTATAGGGCCAGCCACGTGGGGAGAAAGGAAAAGGAGAGGAGGAAAAGGAAAGTATGAAGTAGGACTCCTACTTCCTTCCCCTCCCCTCTCCTTCCTTTCCCCCTTGTCCAAATATGGTAAGGGGGCCAAATTGGACTAGGGGCCCAAGTAGGATTCCTCCTAATTGGGTGCGCCCTAGGCTGCCTCCCTCCCTCTCCCTCCTTTATATACGTGGGGAGGGCACCCCTAGAACACACATCAATTGTTTCTAGCCGTGTGTGGCACCCCCCTCCACAGTTAACACCTCGGTCATATCGTCGTAGTGCTTAGGCGAAGCCCTGCGCCGATAACATCATCATCACCGTCACCACGCCATCATGCTGATGAAACTCTCCCTCGGCCTTAACTGGATCAAGAGTTCGAGGGACGTCACCGTGCTGAACGTGTGCAGATCGCGGAGGTGCCGTGCGATCGGTACTTGGATCGGTTCGATCGCGAAGATGTTCGACTACATCAACCGCGTTACTAAATGTTTCCGCTTTCGGTCTATGAGGGTACATGTACTCACTCTCCCCGCTCGTTGCTATGCTTCTCCTAGATAGATCTTGCGTGATCATAGGAAATTTTTGAAATACTATGTTCCCCAACAGTGGCATCCGAGCCAGGTCTATGCATAGATGTTATATGCACAAGTAGAACACAAAGAGTTATGGGCGATAATAGTCATACTGCTTACCAGCAACGTCTTACTTTGATTTGGCGGTATTGTTGGATGAAGCGGTGTCGGTGTCAAAACCGGCGGATCTCGGGTAGGGGGTCCCGAACTGTGCGTCTAAGGCGGATGGTAACAGGAAGCACGGGACATGATGTTTTACCCAGGTTCGGCCCTCTTGATGGAGGTAATACCCTACGTCCTGCTTGATTGTTCTTGATGATATGAGTATTACAAGAGTTGATCTACCACGAGATCGTAGAGGCTAAACCCTAGAAGCTAGCCTATGATATGATTGTATATGTTGTCCTACGGACTAAACCCTCCAGTTTATATAGACACCGGAGGGGGCTATGGTTACACAAGGTCGGTTACAAGGGAGGAGATATACACATCCGTATTGCCTAGCTTGCCTTCCACGCCAAGGAGAGTCCCATCCGGACACGGGACGAAGTCTTCAATCTTGTATCTTCATAGTCCAACAGTCCGGCCAAAGGATATAGTCCGGCTGTCCGGAGACCCCCTAATCCAGGACTCCCTCAGTAGCCCCTGAACCAGGCTTCAATGACGATGAGTCTGGCGCGCAGTATTGTCTTCGGCATTGCAAGGCGGGTTCTTCTCCAAATACTTCGTGGAAGATTTTTGAACACAAGGATAGTGTCCGGTTCTGCAAAACAAGTTCCACACCCCACCGTAGAGAGAATAATATTTCCATAAATCTAATCTGCTGACATGTTTTGGCAGCACAACATCACGTCATGGCCCAGTCCTTATCTGAACCGTTTTTCTCAACCAGCGTTGCGCATATTGTGAGGCGGTTTTTCTGTCACGTCTTGTCAAAGCAGAGATCGTGTCCCCCTTATTACGGGATTCTCATCAATACGGATGTGGGTAATCCATCCGCGCCATCAATTACGGCGCCTGGGGAATAAGTGGTTTTACCAGGCAAGTGGGGAGACCCATCGCCTCTTCCGCCCTTATAAAGGGACAAGGATTTACTCTTTTCACCCACGCCTTCTTCCTCCTTGCTTACCCATTCCCGCACACTCGAGCTCTAGCGCCCAAGCTCGCGTTCTTCTTCTCAAACCACTCCAAGCATGTCCGGAGTAGGAGGCAAGTGGATGGTCTCCTCCGTCACGGAGGAGAACATCAAAAAGTTATGGGAAGCCGGATATCTGGCCGCGGATATCGCGCACCGGCTGCCAGATGCGGGGCAGATCATCCCAACGCCCGAACCCCATGAGAGGGTAGTTTTTCTTACCCATTTTGTCCGCGGACTGGGATTTCCCCTCCACCCGTTTGTCCGCGGGCTCATGTTCTACTACGGTCTGGATTTTCATGATCTGGCCCCCAATTTCATCCTCAACATCTCGGCGTTAATCACGTGTGCGAGGCCTTCCTCCGCATCAGGCCCCACTTCGGCCTATGGCTGAAAACCTTCAATGTTAAACCGAAGGTGGTGGGTGGCCAGCAAGCAGAGTGCGGAGGCGCCATGGTGGGCAAGATGCCTAACGTCACCTGGCTCGAGGGCACCTATGTGGATACCATAAAGGGGTGGCAATCGGGGTGGTTCTACATCACCGAGCCGCGCGACTCCAACTGGGTGGCGGCCCCCAAATTTCGATCCGGAATCCCCACGCGGCTCACCTCCTGGAAAGAGAAGGGCCTGTCCTGGGGTTCTTTGGTAGAGTGGACCGGACTCTAGACCTGCATCAGGAACATGACGAGCAAGAAAATCAAGCTCGTCAACGTGGTCCAGGTCATGCTCTTCCGCCGGATCCTCCCATGTCAATGACGGACATTCGATTTGTGGGATTTCGACTTGGCCAAGCACCAGACGCTGCGAGAGCTCTATGATACGACGCACGAGGACGTCTGGAGGGTGCTGTTCAAGGGTGTCGAGATTCCTCCTTCCCTCATTGAGGACCGCGGACTCAGCGCAAAGCGCTGCGCCAATCCGGTAAGTTTTTATATCTCTCAGGGTATTTATTTGCCCCGGTTTAGTCATATGCAGGATCTAAGCTTCTATGCCATTAACAGGACTGGATAAAGACAGCGGAGCAGCTTGATTGCCCAGCCCCCCTGTTCGAAGATCCTGCGGGCGCTCTCCTAACGGAGATGCTGACTCCGGCACCTTACGAGGTGCCGGTGAAGAAGACCAAGAAGAAGGCCGCGGGGACCCGAAAGGGTCTCCGGTGCAAGGTTGTATCGGACTCATCGTCCGGTGACTCCGACGCGCACTCCTCCCACGAAGACGAGGAGGAGGAAGAGGAAAGTTCTCCCCCCCCCCCCAGTCGGGGGAGACAAGAAAAGGAAGGCCGGTCCAACCGGGGAGGCTGAAGGGTCCAATAAGGGCAGGACCCTCCCTCCGGACTGCTCCACGACGGCCGCCTACAGCGGCGACGAGTGGCTACCCAGGGTCAAGCCCCTGGGGAAGTCATAAGTATCCGGACACCATAGTAATTCATGGTATGTTTTACTGCACTACTTCTCCTCATGCCAAACATGATTATGCAGTCCGTCCCGAGCTCATCTCGACGTATCTTTGTCGAGCGGTTCGTTGGACTCGTCGGATATGAACAACGGTTCTCTTCCGACCGCCTCCACCCCTCGCCCTACGAACAACACCGAGGTGTTGTCTCAAAAGGCACCGAGCCAAGGAGAGGTGGTCCTGGAGGCATCTCGAGGCGACCACCCAGACCCTGGGTACCAAGGGAGCGAGGCTCCTGCGGGCTCCGAGTTCGGCCCCCAGCGGAACACTGCACCAGAACCTTCGATGGTTCCGGACTCCGGCAGGCGGTCCCCTGTTAAGGGGGGCCAACCACCCGTGCCAATGTCCTCTGTCCATCCAGAGGCACCGGACAACTTGCTGGAAGCGCTTCGCAGCGCTTCCATCGACAAAGAGCACCGCACTATCATGAGTGCGGTGATCGAGAAGGTTCAGTCCGCCAAAACGGGCTGACCGAAGCTTGCACCAGCCTCCTAACAGGCTTTGAGGTAATCAATCAAAATATATATAAGAAAATATTACCGCATAGATAGTAGCCCCTGATGCTCTGTTAGGTGTTCGAGAAGACGGGCCGAATAGAGGATCAAATGATGAGTCAGGAGTCTAATAAGAATATGTCTATGTGTAAGTGCGGGCTTCCCTGCTGGCCGCTGCCGCACGTACTGCGGAGGTCTCTGCACTGAAGCAGGACCTGGAGCGGTCCGAGAACGAGCTTGGCCTTATCAAGAGGCAGCTCGAGGAGAGAAGCAATACCTTGTCTACGCTTTTGAAAAGAGGTTCGGTTGTAAAATAATAGGATCACCATGAACTTGCTAGGGGCCACGACCGAGGTGGCGACCCTGGAGAAGGCGTTGTCCGAGGCCGAAGACAAAGCAGCCAAGGAACGCATCGAGCGGGAGAAGCAAGAAGCCCGAGTGGGCGAGGTGCGGCAAGATCTCGAGGCTCTCGCCAAAAAAACATGAGTCCTTGGAGCTCGACTCTAAGATGCGAGAGTCCGAGCTCGCACAGGCGCTTGAAAGCGCCCGGAGCGCCAAGGCTGAAGCCCACAAAGCCCTCCAGGAAATTGATACGGTGAAGAAGATAGTGGCGGGTAAGGCATTCATTATGCAAAGTAAGCATGTGAAGGAAACTTTCCTTTTTCTTACACGAGTTCAGAGCTCTCCAGGAGCGTTCGCAGATCTTCCCCGCAGTGTACTAGATGCCGCGGAGTTTTACCGAGCTGAGGAGGGGAGCTCGACGGAGAAGTTGTTCTGGTCTCAGTATACTGGGACCGAACACCTGATGTCCTTGAGCGACCAGCTGAAGCAATTGGTCGAGCTTCACAAGGCGGCCAAACAGGCCACGAGGGGTCTTATAGTCCGGATGTGGCCTGGCGAGCCCCAGTCCGGCAGCTACTTCTGTCAGGTGAGGCAGCTTGTGGAGGCCTGCCCACGGCTTGAAGTCATAAAGCGGTCAGCCTGCATCGAGGGTGCGCGCAGGGCTTTTGCCCGGGCGAAGGTGCACTGGGCGAAGCTGGACGCCGTGAAGTTGGTGAAGGAGGGGCTGCTGGAGGGCAAGGAGCATCGCCACCCCGAGATGTACTATGAGAGTGTCCTGAAGGGTTCCCGCCTTGTGGCGGATGAATGTGCCAGGGATGTAATTTTTGAATGAACATGCTCGTGTGATCATGTAATGTGAAACAAGTTCATCCGCGCTATGCAACGCTTTTCTAATTTAAAATATTACTTTCTGTGCGGCCGTTTATAATATCTGAGAGTTGGCCAGTCATCGGCTTCTGCCCCCATGTAACTAGTACTAGGGTGTTCGGGATAAACCTGAGCACTCCTTACCCCAATTTTGGGTCCTTCAAGGGAGGTGTTCAGCGTTACGAACCAGGCAATCGGACTATAAGGCTTTATCACTCTCACTTAGCCATAGAAGTCTACAATTTTAAACTTTGGCGAAGCCCCTAGTGTTCGGAAGGAAGAATTTGGGGCTCTATACTCACCTAAGCCGGACAAGGCCGGCTCCTCGCACGAAGCGAAAAAAGTCTTTAAGGACTTGAGACCTCTCGAACAGCGACCAGTCTCTCGCCTTATCATCACAGTCAGTTTTCGGCTTTCTCTACTGAGGCGCTCGTCCGGAAGAACCGGGACGCAATCGCAGTAGTTATCCCACCACTACCTTAGCTGATATAGCGGAACGTAAGGTACCAAAGCATGGGAGCCGGGCAAACCCAACATTTGACCAAAGACATGATTCAGAGCTGATGCATATAATGCTATAAGTTCGGGGTGCCGCACTGTCAAAAGTGTTCGGACTTCTTGCGCCGTATTATGGGGTAAACGAAAGCCCCTGGCTTATTGACCGTACCCAAACGTACAGGTGCGGATTGTCGTGAATGGACATAAAGGGAAAAAGGAATGAATAATGCAATAATAGACTAATGCTATGCATTGTTATTTAAATAATATGTCGAGGCATACTGGTACAGGTAGTGCAATAAGCAGAAAGTAGGACTATTCAAAATGTCCTATCCAAGGGCAAGTTGTGTATGGATAGTAGAAAGCGGGTATTATTATTAGAGACCGCCTGGGGGTTCCCGTGTACATCTTAGCTTCTTTCCGCCTTGGTTGTTCCTTCCCGTAATGTGTCCGGCAATCATACTGCCGGAAAGGGCTTCCAGAGAGTTAGGCCCTGAAAGAGAAAAGAAATGGTAAAAGTATACGGCCCCTAGGGCGGTTAAGCCGCATTGCGGGACGTGCCCTAATTGTGCCCCTGCCTATGTCCATGGTATTTTCAGTGCGTAATCATGTACACGCGGCACGGATTTCGTCACTTGACTGGGACTGGAACGGGGGCCGAATTGCTAGGCGAGCTCTGAATGTGCCAGGCGATCCTGTTGCAGCTTATTCCGGACTCGCTTGAAGGTGTTCGGGGGTTGTATCGCCAAATTAGTGGTTTGCCTTAAAAGGCTGCTTTGTGCTTCTGCTGCGAGGGCCGCAGTGTGCTCTTCCGTGCGGAGCAAGTGTTCTATGTTTCCATTCACTGTTATGACCCCCTGAGGTCCTGGTATCTTGAGCTTGAGGTATGCGTAATGCGGTACTGCATTGAATTTTGCAAATGCAGTTCGTCCGAGCAGTGCATGATAGCCACTGCGAAATGGGACGATGTCGAAGATTAACTCCTCGCTTCGGAAGTTGTCCGGTGATCCGAAGACCACTTCTAGTGTGATTGGGCCTGTGCAATGGGCCTCTACACCTGGGATGACGCCTTTAAAGGTGGTTTTGCTGGGTTTGATCCTCGAGGGATCGATACCCATTTTTTGCACTATATCCTGATAGAGCAGGTTCAGGCTGCTGCCGCCGTCCATAAGGACTCGAGTGAGATGAAATCTGTCGATGATGGGGTCTAGGACCAGTGCGGCAGATCCGCCATGACGGATGCTAGTGGGGTGATCCCTGCGATCAAAGGTGATCGGGCAAGCAGACCATGGGTTGAACTTTGGGGCGACGGGCTCCATCACATAGACGTCCCTTAGTGCACGCTTCCGCTCCCTCTTGGGAATGTGGGTTGCGTATATCATGTTCACCGTCTTCACTTGTGGGGGGGCCCTTTCTGTCCTCCCGTGTTCGGTGGCCGGGGCTCTTCCTTGTCATCACTATGCAGCCCCTTGTCCTTGTTTTCGGCATTTAACTTGTCGGCCTGCTTGAACACCCAGCATTCTTTGTTGGTGTGATTGGCTGGCTTGTCGGGGGTGCCGTGGATTTGACATGAGCGATCCAGTATGCGATCCAAACTAGATGGAGCCGGAGTACTTCTTTTAAATGGCTTTTTCCACTCACCGGATCTAGAGCCTCTGAATCCGGCATTGACTGTCGTATCCTCAGTGTTATCGCCGTTATTGTGGCGCTTTGGTCTCTTACGACGTTGTCTGCCGTTGCCATCTTTGGTATCCGAAGTGCCCGGATTCCTCGATGTGTTATTGCTGCGAGCAGCCAGCTATCCTCGCCCACGCAGAAGCGGGTCATGAGTGTCGTGAGGGCTGCCATAGACTTCGAATTTTCTTGGCCGAGGTGCCGGGCAAGCCACTCTCGCGGATGTTATGCTTGAATGCCGCTAAGGCCTCTGCATCCGGACAGTCGGCAATTTGGTTTTTCTTAGTCAGGAATCATGTCCAGAATTGTTTGGCCAATTCCCCTGGCTGCTGAGTTATATGGCTCAAGTCATCAGCATCCGGTGGTCGCACATAAGTGCCCTGGAAGTTGTCAAGGAATGCGTGCGTGCATGCGTGCCCGTGACCCGTATATTGACCTTGCAAGTTTTGCCTTACTGTCCAATACGTCTCGCATGTCTCGTGTGTTGCCCGGGACTTGGTATTTTTGAATGAGTGGCGGCGGGGTGCAGGCTGAACTTTAGGCTGAAACACCTATCTGGCTCGGCCACGCAGTGGCCGGTCAGCCGCATCGTACACTGGTGAATGAGGTTTCAATGCTTCCTCCTCGAGGTGAGGTAGCAACCTGCGTTTTGGGTAACTCTTGGAGGGGCGCTCGAGTTTGTATTCCTTGGCCGCAAGGACTTCGGTCCATCTATCTGCTAGCAAGTCTTGATTAGCTTGAAGCTATTGTTGCTTTTTCTTCAGGCTATTTGTTGTGGCCATAAGCCGGCGCTTGAAGCGCTCCTGCTCGACGAGGTCCTCAGGCACGATAAATTCTTTGTCGCCGAGGCTCGCCTCGTCTTCGGAGAGAGGCATGAAGTTGTCCTCCTCCGGTTCTCCATCTGCTGCCTGCTCTGGAGGGCTCGCTTCTTCATCCTCCGGCTCTACATCGTGCTGGAGGGGATTGTAGTTGTCCTCGGCACTATCCGGAGTGTTATTATCTCCTGTGTCGGTATCACTACTTTTGCTGTGGCGGGACTTAGAGCGGCGCCACTGACGTCGGCGCTTGGGTTGCTTCTTGGAGGGGTCATCCTCCACTGTCTCGTCGCCATTGCCTTCTTTAGGGGTGTCCACCATATATATGTCGTATGATGAGGTAGCGGTCCAGCGCCCTATGGGCGGTGGTTCCTGCTCGTCTCCTGCATCGTCGTCCATATCGTCGATGTCTTCGGAGTCGAAGTCGAGCATGTCGGTTAAATCGTCGACAGTGGCTACTAAGTGGATGGTTGGTGGGCAGCGAATTTCTTCATCGTCCGCATCCCATTCTAGCCGGACATAGTTCGGCCAAGGTTCTCCTGACAGGGAGAGGGACCTCAATGAATTTAGCACATCGTCGAAGGGCGAGTGCTGAAAGATATCCGCGGAGGTGAACTCCATGATCGGCGCCCAGTCGGATTCGACGGGCACAGATTTAAGCGGCTCGGAGTCCGTGGCCGGAGGTGAATCCAGTGGTTCAGCGACACGGCTCTCGTAAGGGGTGAAGTTAGTATCCGGCTCCATCGCCACTAAGAGTGCGGTCTCCATGGCGGGGTCTATCCCTCCACTCTCGGATGGCGCGATTTGCTCCGGATTGACAGTCGGAGTAGTTGTAGATGCGATCTTCCGAACACTGTCCGACGGCAGAGTTACGTCGTGCTCGTTGTGACTGTGCGGCGCACCTGACACGGGCTCGAATCCGTGGAAGATCAAGTCACCGCGGACGTCAGTAGTGTAGTTTAAGTTTCCGAATCTGACCTGATGGCCAGGGGCATAGCTCTCGATCTGCTCCAGATGGCCAAGCGAATTGGCCCGCAGTGCGAAGCCGCCGAATACAAAGATCTATCCGGGGAGGAAAACCTCACCCTGGATCGCATCGCTACAGATGATCAAAGGAGCCATCAAGCCTTGTGGTGACGACACAGTGGAACTCTCAATGAAAGCACCAATGTCGGTGTCAAAACCGGCGGATCTCAGGTAGGGTGTCCCGAACTGTGTGTTGGCGGATGGTAACAGGAAGTAGGGGACACGATGTTTTACCCAGGTTCGGGCCCTCTTGATGGAGGTAATACCCTACGTCCTGCTTGATTGTTCTTGATGATATGAGTATTACAAGAGTTGATCTACCACGAGATCATAGAGGCTAAACCCTAGAAGCTAGCCTATGGTATGATTGTATATGTTGTCCTACGGACTAAACCCTCCGGTTTATATAGACATCGGAGGGGGCTAGGGTTACACAAGGTCGGTTACAAGGGAGGAGATATACACATCCGTATTTCCTAGCTTGCCTTCCATGCCAAGGAGAGTCCCATCCGGACACGGGACGAAGTCTTCAATCTTGTATCTTCATAGTCCAACAGTCCGGCCAAAGGATATAGTCCGGCTGTCCGGAGACCCCCTAATCCAGGACTCCCTCAAGCGGCCCGGACCGACATTACATGACCACGTTCATGAGACTGGTTCTACCGACGTGCTTTGCACACAGGTGGCTGGCGGGTGTCTGTTTCTCCAACTTTAGTTGAATCGAGTTTGACTACGCCCGGTCCTTGTTGAAGGTTAAAACAGCACACTTGACGTAAAATCGTTGTGGTTTTGATGCGTAGGTAAGAACGGTTCTTGCTAGAAGCCCGTAGCAGCCACGTAAAACTTGCAACAACAAAGTAGAAGACGTCTAACTTGTTTTTGCAGGGCATGCTGTGATGTGATATGGTCAAGACGTCATGAGATATAAATTGTTGTATGAGATGATCATGTTTTGTTAAAGTTATCGACAACTGGCTGGAGCCTTATGGTTGTCTCTTTATTGCATAAGATGCAAGCGCCATATAATTGCTTTACTTTATCGCTATGCGATAGCAATAGTTGCAAAAGCAATAGTTGGCAAGACGACCATGTGACAACATGTTGATAAAGATCAAGATGATGGAGATCATGGTGTCATGCCAGTGACGATGGAGATCATGACGGTACTTTGGAGATGGAGATCAAAGGCACAAGATGATGATGGCCATATCATGTCACATATTTTGATTGCATGTGATGTTTATATTTTATGCATCTTATTTTGCTTAGTACGATGGTAGCATTATAAGATGATCTCTCACTAAATTTCAAGGTATAAGTGTTCTCCCTGAGTATGCACCGTTGCTACAGTTCGTCGTGCCGAGACACCACGTGATGATTGAGAGTGATAAGCTCTACGTTCACATACAACGGGTGCAAGCCAGTTTTGCACACACAGAATACTCGGGTTAAACTTGACGAGCCTAGCATATGCAGATATGGCCTCGGAACACTGAGATCAAAAGGTCGAGCGTGAATCATATAGTAGATATGACTAACATAGTGATGTTCACCATTGAAATCTACTCCATCTCATGTGATGATCGGACATGGTTTAGTTGATTTGGATCACATGATCACTTAGATGACTAGGGGGATGTCTATCTAAGTGGGAGTTCTTAAGTAATATGATTAATTGAACTTTAATTTACCATGAACTTAGTCCTGATAGTATTTGCATATCTATGTTGTAGATCAATAGCTTGCGATGTAGCTCCTCGTTTATTTTGATATGTTCCTAGAGAAAAATGAGTTGAAAAATGATAGTAGCAATGATGCGGACTAGGTTCATGATCTAAGGATTATCCTCATTGTTGCATAGAAGAATTATGTCCTTGATGCACCGCTAGGTGACAGACCTATTGCAGGAGCAGATGCAGACGTTATGAACGTTTGGCAAGCTCGGTATGATGACTACTTGATAGTTTAGTTCGCCATGCTTTATGGCTTGGAACCGGGACTTCAAAAACGTTTTGAACGCCACAGAGAATATAAGATGTTCCAAGAGCTGAAATTAGTGTTTCAGACTCATGCCCGAGTCTAGAGGTATGAGACCTCTGACAAGTACTTTGCCTACAAGATGGAGGAGAATAGCTCAACCAGTGAGCATGTGCTCAGAATGTCTGAGTACTACTATCACTTGAATCAAACGGGAGTTAATCTTCCAGATAAGATAGCGATTGATAGAGTTCTCTAGTCACTATCACCAAGTTACTGGAACTTCGTGATGAACTATAATATGCAAGGGATGACGAAAATGATTTCCGAGCTCTTTGCGATGATAAAATCAGCGAAGGTAGAAATCAAGAAAGAGCATCAAGTGTTGATGGTTAACAAGACCACTAGTTTCAAGAAAAGGGGCAAAGGAAAAGAAAGGGAACTTCAAGAAAGAATGGCAAGCAAGTTGCCACTCCCATGACGAAACCCAAATCTAGACCTAAGCCTGAAACTGAGTGCTTCTACTACAAAGGGAATGGCCACTGGAAGCGGAACTAGCCCAAATACTTAGTGGACAAGAAGGATGGCAAAGTAAACAAAGGTATATTTGATATACATGTTATTGATGTGTATTTTACTAGTGTTTATAGCAACCCCTCGATATTTGATACTGCTTCAGTTGCTAAGAGTAGTAACTCGAAATAAGAGTTGCAAAATAAACATAGACTAGTTAAGCGCGAGGTGACGATGTGTGTTGGAAATGATTCCAAGGATGATAAGATCACCATCGCACACTCCCTTTACCTTCGGGATTAGTGTTGAACCTGAAATAAATGTTATTTGGTGTTTGCGTTGAGCATGAATATGATTGGATCATGTTTATTGCAATAGGTTATTCATTTAAGTCAAAGAATAATTGTTGTTCTATTTACATGAATAAAACCTTCTATGGTCATACACTGAAAATAAATGGTTTATTGAATCTCGATCGTAGTGATACACATTTTCATAATATTGATGCCAAAAGATGCAAAGATGATAATGATAGTGCAACGTATTTGTGACACTGCCGTTTAGGTCATATTGGTGTAAAGCGCATGAAGAAACTCCATGTTGATGGGTTTTTGGAATCACTCGATTATGAATAACTTGATGCTTGCGAACCGTGCCTCATGGGCAAGATGACTAAAACTCCGTTCTCCGGAACAATGGAGCGAGCCACTAACTTAATGGAAATAATACATACCGATGTATGCGGTCCGATGAGTGTTAAGGCTCGCGGCGGGTATCATTATTTTCTGACCTTCACAGATGATTTGAGCAGATATGGGTATATCTACTTGATGAAACACAAGTCTGAAACATTTGAAAAGCTCAAAGAATTTCAGAGTGAAGTAGAGAATCATCGTAACAAGAAAATAAAGTTTCTATGATCTGATCGCAGAAACGAATATTTGAGTTATGAGTTTGGCCTTCAATTAAAACAATGTGGAATAGTTTCACAAACTCATGCCACCTGGAACACCACAGCATAATGGTGTGTCCGAATGTCATAACCATAATTTATTAGATATGGTGCGATCTATGATGTCTCTTACCGAATTACTACTATCATTTTGGGGTTATGCATTAGAGACAGCTGCATTCACGTTAAATAGGGCACCATCTAAATCTGTTGAGACGACACCATATGAATTGTGGTTTGGCAAGAAACCTAAGCTGTCGTTTCTTAAATTTTGTGGTTGCGATGCTTATGTGAAAAAGTTTTAACCTGATAAGCTCGAACCCAAATCGGAGAAATGTGTCTTCATAGGATACCCAGAGGAAACTGTTGGGTACACCTTCTATCGCAGATCCGAAGGCAAGTTATCTGTTGCTAAGAATGGATCCTTTCTAGAGAAGGAGTTTCTCTCGAAAGAAGTGAGTGGGAGGAAAGTAGAACTTGATGAGGTAGTTGTACCTTCTCCTGGATTGGAAAATGGTTCATCACAGAAATCAGTTCCAGTGATGCCTACACCAATTAGTGAGGAAGTTAATGATGATGATCATGAAACTTTAGATCAAGTTACTACCGAACCTCATAGGTCAACCAGAGTACGTTACGCACCAGAGTGGTACGGTAATCCTATTCTGGAAGCCATGTTACTAGACCATGACGAATCTATGAACTATGAGGAAGCGATGATGAGCCCAGATTCCGCGAAATGGCTTGAGACCATGAAATCTGAGATGGGATCCATGTATGAGAACAAAGTATGGACTTTTATTGACTTTCCCGATGATCGGGGAGCCATTGAAAATAAATGGATCTTCAATAGGAAGACGGACGCTGATAGTAGTGTTACTATCTACAAAGATCGACTTGTCTAAAAGGGTTTTTACAAGTTCAAGATGTTGACTATGATGAGATTTGCTCACTCGTATCGATGCTTAAAGTCTGTCTGAATCATGTTAGCAATTGCCACATTTTATGAAATTTGGCAAATGGATGTCAAAATTGCATTCCTTAATGGATATCTTAAAGAAGAATTGTATATGATGCAACCAGAAGGTTTTGTCAATCCTAAAGGTGCTAACAAAATGTGCAAGCTCCAGCGATCCATCTATGGACTGGTGCAAGCATCTTGGAGTTGGAATTTACGCTTTGATAAGTTGATCAAAGCATATAATTTTATACAGACTTGCGGTGAAGCCTGTATTTACAAGAAAGTGAGTGGGAGTACTACAGCCTTTCTGATGAGTATATGTGAATGACATATTGTTGATCGAAAATGATGTAGAATTTTCTGGAAAGCATAAAGGAGTTTTTGAAAGGAGTTTTTCAAAGAAAGACCTCGGTGAAGCTGCTTACACGTGGGGAGAAAGGAAAAGGAGAGGAGGAAAAGGAAAGTATGAAGTAGGACTCCTACTTCCTTCCCCTCCCCCCCTCCTTCCTTTCCCCTTGTCCAAATATGGTAAGGGGGCCGAATTGGACTAGAGGCCCAAGTAGGATTCCTCCTACTTGGGCGCACCCTAGGCTGCCTCCCTCCCTCTCCATCCTTTATATACGTGGGGAGGGCACCCCTAGAACACACATCAATTGTTCCTAGCCATGTGCGGCGCCCCCCTCCACAGCTAACACCTCGGTCATATCGTTGTAGTGCTTAGGCGAAGCCCTGCGCCGGTAACATCATCATCACCGTCACCATGTCGTCGTGCTGACGAAACTCTCCCTCGGCCTCAACTGGATCAAGAGTTCGAGGGACGTCACCGAGCTGGACATGTGCAGATCGCGGAGGTGTCGTGCGTTCGGTACTTGGATCGGTTGGATCGCGAAGATGTTCGACTACATCAACCGCATTACTAAACGCTTCCGCTTTCGGTCTATGAGGGTACGTGGACTCACTCTCCCCGCTCGTTTCTATGCTTCTCCTAGATAGATCTTGTGTGATCGTAGGAAATTTTTGAAATACTATGTTCCCCAACATATTGATCATTCAGTTTATTGCTATTGCTTTCTTCATGTCAAATACATATTCCTTCGACTATGAGATTATGCAACTCCCGGATACCGAGGAATACCTTGTGTGCTATCAAACATCACAACGTAACTAGGTGATCATAAAGATGCTCTACAGGTATCTCCGAAGGTGTTTGTTGAGTTGGCATAGATCGACATTAGGATTTGTCACTCCGAGTATCGAAGAGGTATCTCTGGGCCCTCTCGGTAATACACATTGTAAGCTTGCAAGCAAATGACTAAGGAGTTGGTCACAAAGTGATGTATTAAGGAACAAGTAAAGAGACTTGCCGGTAACGAGATTGAACTATGTATGAAGATACCGACGATCGAATCTCGGGCAAGTAACATACCGATGGACAAAGGGAATTACGTATGTTGTCATAAAGGTTTGAGCGATAAAGATCTTCCTAGAATATGTAGGAGCCAATATGGGCATCCAGGTTCCGCTATTGGTTATTGACCAGAGAGGTGTCTCGGTCATGTCTACATAGTTCTCAAACCCGTAGGGTCTGCACGCTTAACGTTCGCTGACGATATAGTTTTATATGAGTTATGTATGTTGGTGACCGAATGTTGTTCGGAGTCCCGGATGAGATCACGGACATGGCGAGGAGCTCCGGAATGGTCCGGAGGTAAAGATTGATATATAGGATGATATGATTAGGCCAAGGGGTAAAGCCCACGGGGCTTTAGGTCGGTGCAAAAGGAGTTTTGCGGAGGCCAGGGGGCTAAATGCTAGAGACCTTGGCGTCTAGCCCTGGGCCAGACGCCGAGGCCCATGGCATATGGGCCAGACGCCAAGGACTATGGCGTCTGGTCTTGGAAGTCCGAGAAGGACTCTTGCTAGCGGGCAAACCCGACTTTGAGGAGGCTTTTACTCCAAGTTTCGACCCCGGGGCTCAACATATAAATAGAGGGGCAGGGCTAGCACCCAAGACACATCAAGATACACCAAGCCGTGTGCCGACAACCCCGTCCCTCTAGTTTATCCTCCGTCATAGTTTTTGTTGTGCTTAGCGAAACCCTGCGGAGATTGTTCTTCACCAACACCATCACCACGCCATCGTGCTGCCAGAACTCATCTACTACTTTGCCTCTCTTGCTGGATCAAGAAGGCGAGGACGTCATCGAGCTGAACGTGTGCTGAACGCGGAGGTACCGCATGTTCGGTACTTGATCGGGACGGATCGTGAAGGTGTACGACTACATCAACTGTGTTGTTAAACGCTTCCCCTTAGCGATCTTCAAGGGTATGAAGATGCTCTCCCCTCTCGTAGCTATGCATCTCCATGGATAGATATTGCGTCTGCGTAGAATTTTTTGTTTTCCACGCAACGATTGCCAACAGTTAATGGGTTATCGGGTCCAAACCGGAACCTGATAGCTTAACGGCGACCCGTTACGGTGGATGCCACATGTCGGTTACCCTTGACGAAAGCAATTCTATGATGTGCAATTTATCGTCATGGAAGTGGACACTTCCGTGATGGTAATTTTGGTAATGTCATGGAACACTTCTACGACAGCACAGGTATGACTATCTTGATTCTGTCATAAAATCGTCATGGATGTACATGCATGATAGAAAACGTGACCTACTATGACAAACATGTATCATCATGGAGGTGTATTTTTTTATAGTGCATGCTCTACTCTTCCTCGCTGTCGGCGGCGCCCGTGGACATGTCGAATTCATGGTCGTGGCAGCGGGGCACAAGCATGGCAGAGCTGGCAACAGTGTCCTCGTCCTCGCTCTTGTGTAGACTTCATCCGCCGCCTCATCGATCTCCTTGAAGGCGGCTTCTAGCTCTGCTTGATGCTGGCAGTACCGCCAGCGGTCGCGGTAGATGTCGGGGCAGTGCGATATGAGTTGACCAGCGCCTACTTCTCGGTCACGTCCACATCTGGCGTGATCACCATGTCGGCGACGAGTTGCTCCCCTGCTCGTCAGTGCTCGTCGAGGAGGCTGAGGTTGTACTCCTGGTCGGCATGTGCCTGCCGGAACAACGCCTCCCTCTCGGCCAACACCATTTTGATGTAGTGAGAATGGGCCTCGCCCATGGTGATGCCGGCATGGACCAGCGAGGAGGGTGGCGCCCGCTCGTTGTTGGCGCGTCCTCCATTTGGACGTCCGTAGGGCTGCCTTCGTCTGCCTGCCAGACGGCAGTAATGGCGGTGATCTCCTTATTTTGCTTGGACGAGAGGCTGGCCCAAATGGCAACAAATTTGATCCATATTTAAACAACCCAAACAATATTCATCCATACTTAGAAAATTTTGTTATAAAACCGGATGGTTTTCTACATATTTGAACTAGACCGGACTCTAAACCTAGCCTAAAATGGCTCTCAACGCCCGTTCCACATCTTCGGTCGGCCATGAGCCTCGGAAAATGAAGCTCCGCATTCGCCTACGCAGCCTGCCAGTGGCTAATCGGACGACGATGACGAGCCCTTCAAGCTTGGCTTCAGCGGGAGTGAAAGAGTGGTGGCCTTCCTCGGACCTAAGAGCGGATGACCTCCCATGCTCTACTCTTCCTCATTGTCAGCGGCACCCATGGACGTGTCGACTTCATGATCATGGCAGCGGGGCGCGGGCATGGAGGAGCTGTCAACGTTGTCCTCGTCCTAGCTCTTGCATAGACTTCGTCCGCCGCCTCATCGATCTCCTTGAAGGCGGCTTCTAGCTCCGCCTGATGCTGGCAGTACCGCCAGCACTCGCGGCGGATGTCGAGGCGATGTGATGTCGGTCGACCAGTGCCTCCTGCTCGGCCACGTCCACATCCGACGTGATCGTCGTGCCGACAACGAGTTGCTCCTCCGCTCGTCGGTGCTCGTCGAGGAGGCGAAGGTTGTACTGGTCGGCATGTGCCTGCAGGAACAAGGCCTCCTTCTCGGCCAACACCATTTCAATGTAGTGAGCATGGGCCTCGCCCATGGTGATGCCGGCATGGACCGAAGAGGAGGGTGGCGCCAGCTTGTCGTTGGCCGCGCCCTCCATTTCAATGTCCGTAGGCTGCCTCCGTCTGCCTGCCAGCCTGCCAGCCGGCAGCAATGGGGGTGATCTCCTTACTCTGCTTGAACGAGAGGCTGACCCAATTGGCTTGCGAGTGGTTTGAGAGCCGGTGTTGGAGATGCCCTTACTACATACTTCCTTCCTTTTTATTTAGTCCGCATATTAGTTTTGTCTAAAGTCAAACTTTATATACTTTTTTTTGTCGGAAAACTTTCAATGTATTCATCTTCAATCATGGCAGTACAACGAACACCAGAAATAAAAATTACATCCAGATCCGTAAACCACCTAGCGACGACTACAAGCACCGAAGCGAGCCGAAGGCGCGCCGCCGTTATCACCCCTCCATCGCCAGAGCCAGGCATAAGTTGTTATAGTAGACAGTCGAGAAGTCGTCGTGCTAAGGCCCCATAGGACCAGCACCCCAGAACGGCAATCGCCGCCGATGAAAAATAACGTAGATCGGAAGGATCCAAACCGAAGACACACAAACATAGACGAACAACGACGAGATCCGAGCAAATCCATCAAAGATAGATCTGCCGGAGACACACCTCCACATGCCCATCAACGATACTAGACGCACCGCCGAAACGGAGGCTAGACAGGGAGACCTTTATTTCATTTTCAGGGAGTCGCCATCGTCTACTTTATATACTTTCAACAAGTTCGTAGAAAAATATATATACACCATCAAATATATATCATTGAATTCATTACTGCATATATTTCAAATCATATAAATTTGTTACTCTAAATGTTCATATTGTCTTTTTCAAACTTGGTTAAGCTTTATAAATTTGGCTTCAATCAAATCTAATATGGGGAGTAAATAAAAAGAGAGTGCTACAGTACCTTCCATCGGCCTGTTTCTTTTTTCGTGTTTCTTCCGTGAAATCATTGCCCGAGACAGGGCATGTGCCAATGAATGCGCCTTTGATCGATGCAAGGTGCACATGCAACACGGCTACACGAGGCCCCGCGGGCGGAACGCATGGTCAGCATGCGACCACAAAACGGCCCTATATCGATCAACGAGTAGTAGTAAATGCGTAACCCGTCAAAAGCATCAGCAGTAAAAGTGTAAAACATCGTCTACTCCACCAGTTCTAATCTGATCCCTGGTAGTACTACCGTAGAAGGTACTTAGCGCATTCTAGTACGGCTACTTTATGCTAATAACCGCTCGACGTTAACCTAAAGGTTAATTAAACGAGACGATCTCTCATCCACCAATGAGCCAAAGTAGGAACGCAGAGTGTTAGAGTAGGTGGCATCGCCTGGCACCGGATAGCACCACGCGAAATAAACTGTGTGATAGCAAGATATGATATGTTTGATCCCAAGGCTAGGGGGTGATCGCTTCTACGTGTGCCATCTTCAAAAAGCTGTACGGGCGGTTGGCCGAGCACTTGATTGCCGATTAATATAGGTGCGCCCCCAAGGGCCCGTTCTCCGGTGGATCCGATCGCCACGTACGAGCTGAGCCGGCGTTGTCCGTCAAACGGCGATACAAACTCGTGCTCGCGCATGTGCTTGTGCTTGTGTGCATGATGTGCCCACTTTTTTTTGCGAAAAATGATGTGCCCACTTTGGCGGCACGTAGTACGTACGAAGAGCTTAAATTGTTTGGACGCGGCGCGCGCGTGGAGCACGACCCGGACGGACCACGTTGCTCGTCGCGCGCGGTAGGTGGCACCAGTGATCGATCCGCGTGCGCAGGAGCTACGCGGCGGCAAGGGACGGAGGCTCCCTGCCCACAGAGGGTCCACACATGCATCATACACGCCGGCTACCCCCGCGTGTTGCACGGCGCTACATGGAACCCGTTCCCGTAACCACCATTGGGTTGTCAGTTTTTTTCTTCTAATTTCCAGATCAGCCTATGATCATCTTGACGCTGAGATTAGAACTCACTTGACATGGTACGTGGCTAACTATTATCTAGATGAAATTTAACTAAGTCTCATTTAAGACGTGTTTTATTTTTCTTCTTTCATTTTTATTTTCTTTGTAGTTTTTTTTTTGTTTCTTGATACGTGAATATTTTTTTGACTCCCTCCATTCATCAAATCATCAAATATACTAAATTAAGGATGTGGCTGGCTGTTATCTAGATGAAAATTAGCTAAGTCTTACTTAGGATATGTCTCTTCTTCTTCTTCTTCTTTCATTTTTATCTTCTTTATATTTTTTGTTTCTTGATATGTAAATGTATATTTACGTATTGTGTTTATTTTCAAAAAATACATAAATGTAGTTGTGCTCAGCCCGCGGACACGCAATCGGTGAACATGCGGCTACAGTACCGGTGAACGACATGCGGTTACGGCATAGGTACACGAACATGCAACCTTAGTTGCGTGCATCCGATGGACAGTGGCGGAGGCAGGGGTGCCAGCAGGGGCCTGGCCCCCCCTAACATCCTTGAATTCAAGCTAATATGCATGTCAATAAGTGATTAATTCCTGCTAAAATAGTGTAATTTGACGGGCCGACCCTCCCCAACAAAGCTAATCAACGCTTGGCCCCCCTTATTCAACTTTCTTGGCTCCGCCACTGCCGATGGATATGCAGTTGCGCATATCTAACGGACATGCAATAGCAACTGCGCATCTATGCATGGGCGTGCAACTATAGTTGCATATGATCGATGAACATGCAGTTGCTTACAAATTACGGAAGAGCAATTGCAGTTGTACGTAACCAATGGACGTGTGGTTGCGCATGACAGTTGCACCTCGCTACACAATTGGGTGCTGCTAGGCGGCGTGAAAAAAGACAATAATGAAAAAGAAACAATAGATGAATGTGGAACTGTAGTTGTGCCCGATGTAGAAGTCGACAAACATAAGATCTAAATTAGAAATGGAAATAATAAATCAATCCAAAAAATCGCATGGATCTTTGTGTAAAATAAACTAGTGTAGAAGTTAGATGAGACTTTATTAGTTCTTATTAAATCTGATAATTTAAATAGTATATAAGACCTTTTTTACATCAAAATACTCTTTATTTCAAGGTGATCATCATAGTATCTTTTACAAGAGCATCAACAATCTCTATAGATGAATCATCCATTCACCCCACACACATCTAATACAGTACTCGTCTGTTTGGGTCGGTGAGTTGGAGTTGCTCAGCCGTTGAAAAGGACCATGTTATACACCCGCAAAAAAGAAGAATATGTTATAGAGGAGCAAAAGTACTCCTTTAAAGGGTACTCGGCCGTTTCCTCAAAATTTCAGGGGATCGGTTGGTGACAACAAATACAAACTAGAAATTGATCTTCTCCAGACTCGAAAAGCAGCTGCTAGATGTAGCTTCACATACACAAACCCAGTGCACAGAGTAAAACGGATGGGATGGACGTCGCAAAACTAATGCCAAGAAAAATGGGAGGAAGGCCAGTCCATGCATCTCCCAGCTGCCCGCCTGTCACCAATCCATCATCCTCTGTAGTATGTACACAATCGTAACCGATGCATTTGTCTCGATGCCACAATAATCAGCCCACTGCCATCCCGATGCACGCAGCACATACACACTGAGATCTTATCTTGATCCCCTGAATTATCAAATCGAACGGCCACTGTAGACCCCGGCCGGAATCCAACGCCCACAGTGCTCAGTCACACCCTCCCTCTCGCGCAGCGTCTATAAATAGCCTCCGTGGTGCTCTCGGAGCTCTCACACACCAGCACCACTGACCACAAGCGTGCCACAGTCAGCCCCAGAGTGCCCCCGTAGATCGACCGAAGATGTTCGGCGTCGGCGGCATCGTGAGCGACCTGACGGGGGGCCTCCGCGGCCCTCACCTCAAGGGCTCCGTCGTCCTCATGCGCAAGAACGCGCTCGACTTCAACGACTTCGGCGCCACCGTCATGGACGGCGTCACCGAGCTCCTCGGCCGCGGCGTCACCTGCCAACTCATCAGCTCCACCCACGTCGACCACAGTGAGCACTCGCCACTCGATCCATTGATCTTCCCACGTTGCAATTCGTAGCTCGTTCCTACATAAAAACGGCAGATCACACGAACGAAATGAGTGAAAAGCAGAGGGTAATTGAACGTCAGAAGAGAAAAATGACATGCAGCATCACCATGTATGTATGCTTGACCTTGAGAGAGACGCGGGCAAAAACGGACTCCACACTCTTCTTGAGATGAAGCAGAACGATATAGATATACTACTGCTCAAGAGTACTTTATGTCGTAATGTGACATGACGCACGCATTTAGTAAAATTTTAACTGATAAGAGACGTGTAATGCAGACAACGGGGGCCGCGGGAAGGTGGGCGCGGAGGCGAACCTGGAGCAGTGGCTGCTGCCGACGAACCTGCCCTTCATCACCACCGGCGAGAACAAGTTCGCGGTGACCTTCGACTGGTCGGTGGACAAGCTGGGGGTGCCGGGCGCCATCATCGTCAAGAACAACCACGCCGCCGAGTTCTTCCTCAAGACCATCACCCTCGACAACGTGCCCGGCCGCGGCACCATCGTCTTCGTCGCCAACTCCTGGGTCTACCCGCAGGCCAAGTACCGCTACAACCGCGTCTTCTTCGCCAACGACGTGAGTATCCCATCTCACTCTGAGTAGTATCCATGATCCCATGGATTTTCCTTGCTCATTCTCTAACTGGCCGGCCGTGTCCGTTGGGGAGCGCAGACGTACCTGCCGCACCAGATGCCGGCGGCGCTGAAGCCGTACCGCGACGACGAGCTCCGGAACCTGAGGGGCGACGACCAGCAGGGGCCCTACGAGGACCACGACCGCGTCTACCGCTACGACGTCTACAACGACCTCGGCGACACCCGCGACGTCCTCGGCGGCTCCAAGGACCTCCCCTACCCGCGCCGCTGCCGCACCGGCCGGAAGCCCTCCGCCACCAGTGCGTCCCCTTCCTTTCCCCCGGTAATTAACGTCTGTGCAGTGTGCACTTGATCTGATGATCCGCATGTATGGCTGGCGCAGAGCCCGACCACGAGAGCCGGCTGCTGCCGCTGGTGGGCAACGTCTACGTGCCGCGCGACGAGCTCTTCGGCCACCTCAAGCAGTCCGACTTCCTGGGCTACACGCTCAAGGCGCTGGTGGACGGCATCATACCGGCCATACGCACCTACGTCGACCTCTCCCCCGGCGAGTTCGACTCCTTCGCCGACATCCTCAAGCTCTACGAGGGCGGCATCAAGCTGCCCAACATCCCCGCCCTGGAGGAGGTGCGCAAGCGCTTCCCGCTCCAGCTCGTCAAGGACCTCATCCCCATGGGCGGCGACTTCCTCCTCAAGCTCCCCAAGCCGCAGATCATCAAAGCCGACGAGAAGGCATGGATGACCGACGAGGAGTTCGCCAGGGAGATGCTCGCCGGCGTCAACCCCATGATGATCAAACGCCTCACGGTCAGTCACCCACTCCATCTACCCACCATTGAGCAACTTCAAGTACTATTCAAAAGTACACCTTGCTCACTGGTCGTTCGTACCATTATTTGACTGCGTGCAGGAGTTCCCTCCCAAAAGTACACTTGACCCGAGCAAGTACGGCGACCACACCAGCACCATCACGGAGGCGCACATCGGCAAGAGCCTGGAGGGCCTCACCGTGGAGCAGGCGCTCGCCGACAACAGGCTCTACATCGTGGACCAGCACGACAACCTGATGCCGTTCCTGGTCGACATCAACAACCTCGACGGCAGCTTCGTGTACGCGACCAGGACCCTGCTCTTCCGGCGAGGGGACGGCACGCTGGCGCCGGTCGCCATCGAGCTGAGCTCGCCGCTGATCCAGGGCGACCTGACCACGGCGAAGAGCACCGTGTACACGCCGCATCACGCCGGCGTGGAGGGCTGGATATGGCAGCTCGCCAAGGCGTACGCCTCCGTGAACGACTACGGCTGGCACCAGCTGATCAGCCACTGGCTCAACACGCACGCCGTGATGGAGCCCTTCGTCATCGCCACCAACCGGCAGCTCAGCGTGACCCACCCGGTGTACAAGCTCCTGCACCCGCACTACCGCGACACCATGAACATCAACGCGCGGGCGCGGGGGCTGCTCATCAACGCCGGCGGCGTCATCGAGATGACCGTGTTCCCGCGCAAGCACGCCATGCCCATGTCCTCCATGGTCTACAAGAACTGGAACTTCACCGAGCAAGCTCTGCCCGACGATCTGATCAAGAGGTGGGTAGAACTAATACTGACAAAATAGATAATGAGAAATGACGTGGACCTTACGTGGTGCTAATGATTAATCGATCTTGATGGTGCAGGGGCATGGCGGTGGAGGACCCATCGAGCCCGCACAAGGTGCGGCTGCTGATCGAGGACTACCCGTACGCGGCGGACGGGCTGGAGGTCTGGCACGCGATCGAGCAGTGGGTGACAGAGTACCTGACCATCTACTACCCGGACGACGGCGTGCTGCAGGGCGACGTGGAGCTGCAGGCGTGGTGGAAGGAGGTGCGGGAGGTCGGGCACGGCGACCTCAAGGACGCGGCGTGGTGGCCCAAGATGCACACCGTGGCGGAGCTGATCAAGGCCTGCGCCACCATCATCTGGACCGGGTCGGCGCTGCACGCGGCCGTCAACTTCGGGCAGTACCCGTACTCAGGCTACCACCCCAACAAGCCGTCGGCGAGCCGGAGGCCGATGCCGGTGCCGGGCAGCGAGGAGTACGCCCTGCTGGAGCGCGACCCGGAGAAGGCCTTCATCCTCACCATCACCAACCAGTTCCAGGCGCTGGTGGGCATCTCGCTGATGGAGATCCTGTCCAAGCACTCCTCGGACGAGGTGTACCTGGGGCAGCACGAGACGCCGGCGTGGACGTCGGACGCCAAGGCGCAGGAGGCGTTCAGGCGGTTCGGGGCGAGGCTGGAGGGCATCGAGAAGCAGGTGGTGGCCATGAACGGCGACCCGCGGCTCAAGAACCGCACCGGGCCGGCCAAGTTCCCCTACATGCTGCTCTACCCCAACACCTCCGACCACACCGGCCAGGCCGAGGGGCTCACGGCCAGGGGCATCCCCAACAGCATCTCCATCTGAGGACCTCTATCTCTGCTTGCTTGCTTGCACCGGATACTAGCTACTAGCTATATGCTTGCCATGATCTCAGTAATAAGGCAATAATGCGTGTGTGCACGACGGGTCCGATCGGCATGCGGAAGCTCAGCTGGCTACTGCCTACCGGTTAATGCATCGTCGTGTACAGAAAAATTCCCTTCTTTTTTGTCCAATAATGAAGTCGATGTTGCGATGCTCCCTCTGTTCGCCAAAAATAGTATCCAACCCTCCGTTGTTTTTTTCTTGGCAAACCTCCGGTAACTCCTCTGTTTGCTCTGTTTTTGGGTCAAGTTCAAGTTTTTTTATTTTTGAGACGGAATCTTATCTACTCCTCCGTTAGCCAAAGAGCTCAGCAACATCGCTGGCCACCAAGTTTTGTACTCCTCCAAGATATAAGTCTTTCTAGAGATTCCAACAAGTGACTACATACAAAACAAAATGAGTAAATCTACATTCTAAAATATGTCTACATATAATATGTTGTAATCCATTTATAAAATGTCTAAAAAAAAATTATATTTAGAAACGGAGGAAGTAGTACAAATTCAGGGGCACCATCCGGCCACACGGCTGGGGATGTGAGCCGTGAAACTGCACCAAAAGGCACAAGTGTACTTTATTACACGCCCTTGGGCAATAGGAAATCTGGGAAGAACTAAAAGTTTAAATGGGCAAAACACTTTATCTTCTTGAAAAGGATACCATTCAGCGCCATATAATCATCATCATAGGTGATCGCTTGAACCAGTTTGATAGCGTCTGTTTTGACGTGTACTTTGGTGAGACCCCATGCTTGTGCAGCTTGTAGACTCTGAAGACAGGCCATCATTGCCTCTGCATGTAGGGGATCTTGAACGTGACTCATAAAGCCTCTGCTCCTGCTCCTCTTGCTTGGCCTTGCTCGTCTCTCATAATAAGAGCATTTAAAGTCAGACTTGGCAAATCTGACCTTTCAAACGTCCGCAAACGCGTTCAGACCTTAAATTAAAAACCTCAAATCCATATTATTACATGCAACGTGAAAACTAAACTACGTGGAGCTCGTCCAGTTCCGCTCCCCGCTCGCCCAGCTCCGCCCTGGCCATGTCCGGCGGCCGACTGCGCTCCTCAGAGTGTTGGGCTGGTCGCCGGCAAGGTAGGGTAGGGCATGGGACACGAGCTGGCTCACAGGACACAAGGCCCCGCCGTCTCCCATGCCCTACTCTTCCTCGTCGAAGACCAGAACCCGAACGGTGCCGGTGGACGTCAGATTGATGATGGATCCATCCGGGGACGAGCCGCAGACGTCCACCATGACGTGGTTGCGGCACCCGAACTCATGCGCCATACAGGGCGCCGGAGAATGTGACTCTGCCTCGCCGACATCCGCCGCCGCGAGGGCTGCCGCCGCCTCCCGCACCCGATGCCTTGCACGGCGAGCATGTCGTGCCATGGCCTCGTCAAACGAGACCCATGGTGCGTCCCGATGCTCGGCGCGTCACCAAAGGGGTTGCGCGTCCGCCAGCGCATTCGGATGCCAGACGGACTGCACGGCCTCTGGCGAGGCAGCTATGGCCGGCCTAGCGCAGGATCAATGCCCCATTTGGGCAGAAGCAATGGATTCCTGACGAATGAAGTCCGAGCGCAGCCGTCCACGGGCCTCCTCCCGGGCGTGGCGGAGCGCAAGCCAGACGGCCATCTCCTCCTCAGGGCCGCGCGGGATGAGCTCAGGGTCGACGGATCTAGAGATGAAGGACTCGGATCCGCTGCCCGCCATGCCGGAGAGGACCGGAAGGAGCCAAAGACGAGCTTTGGATGGTGGAGTGGAGGGGAGTGAAGTGGCTAGAGTTTGGTCCGGCGAGTGGATGGGGAGGATTTTATGTGGGGTCAGGTGGACCAGCATCGGCCGGATCTGACGTGGCGGACATGCCCAGGCACGCCCAGGCGCCCCATATTCGCTTCACATTTGGGCTGGATATGGAGGGTGTCGGTCAACCCGAGCGTTTGAGGGCCGTTTGAGAGGCCCGTCTGGGTCAAACAATCATGACCGGATGGCTTGCCAGGATGTTTGAGACGGTTTGAGGGGCCGTTG
Source organism: Triticum aestivum (assembly GCF_018294505.1). Classification (NCBI taxonomy): domain Eukaryota; kingdom Viridiplantae; phylum Streptophyta; class Magnoliopsida; order Poales; family Poaceae; genus Triticum; species Triticum aestivum. The sequence continues at coordinate 577,779,326 of NC_057806.1, read as the reverse complement.
TAGATGCTCTAAAGCCCCGCCATCCCGTCGCTGTGGCTGATTGCATGCTGCCGTCAACATTAATTTTGATAGCTTCATGCCCAGGGGCAGCCCATGTGTTCTCCATCACCGTTCGGTTCAGATTCTTTTCCTTCAGAAAAGTGCAGTCTCGCGACTGTGCGCTAATTCTCTTCATAACTGAGATCGTATTTCGCATTGGCTCTCCTGCATTTCTCTTATTTCGTGTGTCCCACCACACCCAGATCATTGCGATGCAATCACTTTTCTGTTTGTCCGGGAGGGCCAATATCTTAGTCACCACCTCTTTTGAGTCACAACACAGTAGCAGTTCTTGGCGTGTCCTTTCTAGATTCATTTCTCTCCACACCTGTTTCACATTCTTGCATCTCAGAAATGTATGAGCACCATCCTCATCAAGCCGCAAACAAACTGGGCATCTCGTATCAGGTTCCATCCCTTTCCTGGCAATATTCAGTAGATGAGGCAAACTGTTGTGAGCTAGCCGCCATAGAAAATGTTTCATTTTTGGCGGGCAGCAACACTTCCAGATTTCACTCCATTTGAACTTTTCAATTTGATCACTCGCCTCTCCTACCTGTCTTTTAGCTTGCTGCTCTTGCTTCTCACGGAGCATGTGGTACGCAGATTTTACTGAGAAACGTCCCTTGTCATCAAAATGCCAGGCCCAAATATCCTCGAAATCCTCCAACAGTGGGATGGCAAGGATAGTACGTGCATCTTGCTGCCAGAAGATTTCATTCACCAGTTCGCTGTCCCATGAACCCGTTACCGGGTTGATCAGTTCAGCCACATGCTGCAGGATCGTATGACCTCTTGGGGTAACCCGTCCAGAGATCAGTGTTCTTGCCGTTACCAATTCGTTTGACCAGCCCCTCTTTCATTACCTCCACTCCCCGTAAAATGCTTCGCCATGCATAAGAAATACCCGCCTTCTGTTGAGCTTGTAAGATGTCACATTGTGGGTAGTAACGCGCCTTTAGGACGCGCGCACACAAGGACTCCGGGGCCGTTAGCAGGTGCCATCCCTGCTTGGCTAGCATGGCCATATTGAAAGTATGCAATTCCTTGTACCCCAACCCACCCTTATCCTCGGATTTTGTCAGTTTCCCAACTCAACCAGTGGGTTTTTGCTTCATTATCCTGTTGGGACCACCAGAATCTACAAATCATACTGTTTAACTCTTCACAAAAACTTTTTGTTAGATCAAAACACATCATGGCAAAAGTGGGAATCGCCTGTGCACAAGCTTTCACCAGAATTTCTTTCCCGGCCTTTCACAAAAACTTTTCTTTCCATCCTTGAAGCTTCTTCCAAATTCTGTCCTTAATGTACGCAAATGTGCGTTTTTTTGACTTACCCACATGCACAGGCAGTCCCAAGTAGCGGTAAGCTCTTCCTTCCTTATTAACTCCTAGTGTTGCCATCATAGCTCTCCTTGCTGGTTCTCTTGTATTCCTACTGAAGGTAATGGATGATTTATCTGTATTGATGGTTTGCCCAGAACAATCCTCATAAAGGTTTAAAATATTCTGCATATGATGTGGACTCTCAGGGGTTACTTTCAGTAGAATCAACGAGTCATCTGCGAACAGTAGGTGATTGAAACTCGGGGCTTGACTGCATATCTGAACACCTTCCAAACTTCCAGTGCTCTCCGCATGATTCAACAGGCTTGAGAAAGCTTCCATACAGAATAAAAAGAGATAGGGAGAGATGGGATCCCCCTGCCTTAATCCTCTCTCCGGGATGACTTCATCAGTAAGCTTTCCATTAAACCGGGATTTATACTTCACTGCCTGACAACATTTCATAATCAATTGGATCCATGCTTCCACAAAACCCATTCTTCTCATCATAGCTTCCAGAAAGGGCCATTCGACTCTATCATAGGCTTTACTCATATCAAGCTTCAATGCCGCAATGCCTTCCTTACCATTCTTCTTCTTATGCATGTAATCTGTTACCTCATAGGCTAAAAGAATATTATCGGTAATTAAGCGACCTGGCACAAATGCACTCTGATTTGGTGCAATAATCTCTGGAAGAATCACCTTCAACCTATTGGCAAGCACTTTCGAGATCAACTTATAGAGCACATTGCACAAGCTTATTGGACGCAATTCCTTCATACTTTCCGGATTTTTTACTTTTGGTATCAGCACTACACATGTGTCATTCCCTTTTTCTGGCATAGGAGCACCATCAAGGACTTGCAAGACTTCTGCTGTCACTTTTGGACCAACCAACGACCAATATTTCTTGTAGAAAATCGCTGGCATCCCATCTGGTCCGGGGGCTTTGATGTTACCAATACTATCAAGTGCATCCTTCACTTCGGCTTCGGTGAAAGGGCGTGTGAGCTGTTCGTTCATTGCCGGTGTGACCTGAGGAACGACACGCTCTAGAAGATCAATTCATTCGGTGACCTGCACATGAAGAAAACAAATTGATGAAATACTGAGTCACCACCGCCGCCATCTCCTCCTCACTCTCCACCACTCTTCCTCCTTCCACTTTCAACTTCTTGATTTTATTTATTCTCCTCCTTTCTGATGCATAGGTTTGGAAAAATTTCGTATTCCGATCTCCCTTCTGCAACCAGTAAACATGCGCTCTTTGGCGCCAATAATCATCCCCAAGTTCAAGTTGCCCAAATAGTATCCGACTTGTTTCCAAAAAGAAGAGCTCCCTCTCTAATTTCATTTAACTGAAACAGTGTACATAGACAGAAAAAAAACATAAGCGGGTGATACTATATACGACATCAAACATTTTTGTACCATGAAGTCTAAACGAGCCCCTATGCTGAGAGCAGCACAAAAAAAAAACAATGAAAGACCTTCCACCTGACCTCAAGACTGCTATCATATCACATCAAAAGGACACTATTTCAAGCAACATAGTTCAGTAAGGGCATCTTCATCTTTCATCTTCAGGGTTGCCATCAGTCGGCTGCAATTTACCTAGTCCCAAAGTGTCAGCCATACACAAGATGAAGTAATTCATTTGCTATTAATTTGAACATTTTTGTTCCCCGCCTCAGAACATCTCGGTTTATCTACTTTGTCTGATAAACCAGGATGTAAACCAATGATTTATCATGTTAATGACCACACAAGGACCACCCACTTGCTTGTTCCAAAACACGTACTATTCCTTTAAACTTCCAAATTGTCGAGAAAACAGCCGAGACACCAACCATCAGCAGGTGTTTCTCTTTTTTTTCTAAACTTAGGTATCCATACATGAAGCGTGTCATGCACATTATCAGGAATATCGAAATGGTTAAAACCACATTCAGCCGTTGTTCATACTATTATTATCTACTCCCTCTGTTCCAAAATAACTGAATTTCCAGGTTTGTCCTAAGTCAAACTTCTTTTAAATTTGACCAAATCTATAGAAAGTATATTAACAACTAGAACACCAAATTAGTTTCACGAGATTGTTTATAAAATATAGTTTCGTACTCTGTGTATTTGTTGTTGTAGATCTTACCACATTACTCTATAGATAGAGTTGGTTAAACTTAAAACAAGTTTGACTTAGGACAAGCTGGTCACTTGTTTGCCGGGAAACAAGATACTAGTGTAACACTGCAGGAATCTGAAGAAAATTCCATGTAAAGCCTAATGACTACATCTCATACAATCATGCAGGTTCAAACCATTCTCACTAGCTTAAAACATTGTAAAAGGTCCCCTCATTGGTATCTGAAGTGACCATTTGCATAAACACCCCATGGCTTCTGCTGGACAATCAGCCTGAACCTATTTGAGTCCAACTGAGATCAACCATGCCAATGCATAACGGGGAACAATCCTCTAGAACTTAAAACTACCATTTTACACTAGCCAGAATCATGAGAAACAATGTAACGAGGCTAACAAAGCACCTGAACAAGAACAGGATACGATGCGACACTTAAAAAGGCAGCTCCGGTTCTCGACGTCAATCTTCCTCCAGGTTGATGGCCTTTCCAAATTTCCCGTAGAGGATCTCCTTCAGCTCGGCCATATGTGTGAGGATGGATTCCTTCTCTTCCTCCAGCCTCTCCAGCTTCTTGGCTGCATCCTCTTTCATCTGCTCTAGCTTAGCTTCCACATCATCCACTGGCATGTGGGCAAACACTTCCCCAATTTGGAAACGCACCACATCTTCATCAGACAAGATGAGTTCATTCCCAGCATCTTCAAGGTTTTCGTTTGCTTCCTGGTACATAGAGGGAAATGGCAAATGGCATTTAGCGTGTGGTGCTTTAAGCAACGGTTTGGTTTCAGGTGCAAATGCAGCATCTAAGATTCTATCAGAAATGAGCCCACTGTACAGTACAAAAATATTGGCAGCCAACTCTGGTAGCAGAAGATCAAAAAACTGGGAAGATGGCATTGCAAAGATTTAAGTTCTGAAAAATGCCACTGGATGTCTCAATGCCATGTCAGATCTATAAACAAACATGCCATTGTCACAGGCTCACAGCCAATGGAACTTCTCATAAATGTCAACTTTGCAGTCACATTGTTTTTATTTTCCAAATGAGTAAATATCCTTATTAGGCAATCTTTCATTGCCCATTTGCACATGCAAAACACTGGACTGCAGGTCAATTTGAGAGCAAGGTAAAAGCGTAAGTTATACTCCCTCTGTTCCATATAATTCTTGATGTGGTTTTACTTCAAATTGAACTAAAACCACGACAAGAATTATGGAACGGGAGGAGTACATAATAATAATTTCATAAGGCATACTGGATATTCAAATGCCTTGATGGCTAGATATCTAACGAATAGAATGGCCTTTCGGTGGCATTTCGAAGTCTACCACTCGTGCCATTATTTACATGGCACCTCCGAAGGAACATTAGATAGACCCAAGGCATTGATCAAAACAATTTTCTAACAGTTATTCCTATTTATCTAGAGGATGAGTTAGCAAAATCATGAGGAGCATAGTAACACATGTCAGGCCATGATGTCGCTGGAAAGTTCACAGACCTAAAAGGAATGACAAAATAAAATTTTCTGATGGATTAGAGGATCTCTCGAGACCTATTGGGTCATTGCTCAAAACTATGTGAAGCTTCCACAGCTGTATTAAAAAAACGAACCCTTGATTTGGGACTCTGTTCAACCAACTGTTGATAACAGGTGTATGAGACAGAAACAAAATATTTAGGCTCCAAATCCACAATGTTCAGTTTCGTGGATGTATTAGAGTTCATTCATATTATAAGAATAAATAAACATATGAAGCTAAACCAGGGGAGCTGGCAATGGTAAAAAAATAAGAAGACATAGGTAGGACTTCTTTTTGTAGTACACTGAATCGCCCTAGCTTCCCAATAAGGTTTAGTTCTTTGGTCAACACTTTGCAAATAATTAGGTACTATCCTTGGTTTTTAATGTTACTGTTCGTGGTTGCATAGTTGATAATCTACAAACATATAAATCTAACCTTAGCAAATTTCATCACCTGAACTATCGTAGCCATGAAAGCCCATCAAATGACTAAACCAGATTGTGATGCCACACTGCAACGAAGGAAATAATCTAGAAGACATATAAAGGAGGAGCAATTCAGATGCAGCGAATCAAAGTTACAAACAACAGACCGCAAAGCATGCGTTTGCAAGTCCCTGGAATCATGTTATTAACTCTGTCCCCATAACCCCAAGAACCATGAGAGCCCCCTATACCATAGCCCTGGACCCTAGCGCCTCTTGCAAAGGGCAAAAGCCCTAATCTCGTAAGTATTTTCTCCCAATGGAATTGAACAATTCATAAGAACAAGAGCATCCGAGGAACAAAAGGGGGCGCCGAAGGGGAAAGAAACCTTGGCGAGCCTGATCTCGTCCGCGAGCTCGTGGAGGCGGTTGTTGAGGCGGCCGAACCGGTTGATGTTCTGCTGGTCGTCCCACGTCACCTGCGCCTCCGTGCCATCGCCCTGCAGGATTAATCCGCCCAACACCGCAAGAATCGCATCAGATCGGAAGCACGCACAAGAACAGATGGATCATCGACAGAAACAGCGCTCTCTTTATTTGCGATGAACAGAAACAGCCCCTGACCATGGGTAGATCTGGTCGGCCTACCCACCTGCTGCATCTCCGGCTTCCTTGGGGATTCGTCGGTCTCGGCCCGGGGTGAGATGCGCCGGCGGTCGCTGCTGGATTTCGGGCAGTAGGGGGCTGAGAGAGGACTGGAGAAAAGCGATGAAAGAGAGAGATGGAGAAATATGGGCCGTTGGATTTGCTTGTGATGGTACAGAAACACAAATGGACTGCAGCTAGGTTAGAGCATCCAAACCCCCCTCGTACGTCTCGAGCGCACTCCCACTCAGAAAAAACCCGACTTAGACGGATGCCTCAAACGGATCTCAAATATTCAGACTAACGGGCACCCCTCATATCCAGCCCAAATGTAGGGCGGATATGGGGAGGCTCGAGCGCACCCATCACATCGGAATGATGGTCGGGTCCCACACGGAATCGCCCAGAAATCCAACAGTCCGACAGGCGTCTCCTCCGGTGGGGGTGTGAATGTCGCATGGCGCCGCTCCGGCTAGCTGCCCAAGGCCAAAGTCCGGCTATTTAAGTTGGCTAGCGTCCTCAACCCTAGCCACAACCTCTTCCTCCCCCTCTGTGTCGCCAGCCCGAGCACATTTCTCTCCGTCTCCACCTCCCTCTTCCCTTGCCGTCCGACATGGCCCGACAAAAGAAGACCACCTATGCTGCTAACGTCGGAGCGCCGCTTCTAGATCGAGGAGGAGATACGGGCCAGGCGTGTTGCCTGCATCGCAGTCAGCCTGCCTCCAGACTAGCCGGAGCCGGAGGAGGAAGAGGAGCAATTGTCGGTTCTGATGGAGGATCCGGAGAAGGACGAGGCGGAAGAGTTGGTGCTGGTTGCGGGCTTCTGCATGGAGGACGCCATGGTGGAGTTCGTGGTCGCCCAAGCGACGAAGATGGCGGAGCAGCAGGCCATCCTGGAGCCCATCCAAGGTAAGGCGTATGTCAAGGCTAACCGGTGGTTCATCCGGTAGGAACGGGCGGCGACCGACGCACTTTTTGCCGAACTTGATGCGGAGGCGGAGGCCGATGCAGAACTGCCAGAGGACAAGAGTCGGAGTTGTGGTTGACGCCCATGTACCCGAAGCTAGACACAGAGATAGCGGACATCTCCGATGAGGATTATGAGGATTCAAATCCTTCCGAAATTCTTTGTTTGTGGATAAAGCAAAACCTAAGACCAAACTACGCTATAACAAGTGGGGATATGGCTTCTAGAATTGGGCTATTTGAAGTCTCAAATCCCATAATTTCTAGTAAACAAAAAAACAAATATTTATGTTCTACAGTCAAATTGGACGAAAATACAGTTCACGCGCGAAAATGTGGTCATAGTATATGGAGATTTTTGTGGTGGTGGCAACATGGACCTTATGAAAATTCGTTGATGTGACTTAAGAGGTGGAAATGATATCAGTGAAGGAAATATGTCCTAGAGGCAATAATAAAGTTATTATTTATTTCCTTATTTCATGATAAATGTTTATTATTCATGCTATAATTGTATTAACCGGAAACATAATACATGTGTGAATACATAGACAAACAGAGTGTCACTAGTATGCCTCTACTTGACTAGCTCGTTGATCGAAGATGGTTATGTTTCCTAGCCATAGACATGAGTTGTCATTTGATTAACGGGATCATATCATTAGGAGAATGATGTGATTGACTTGACCCATTCTGTTAGCTTAGCACTTGATCGTTTAGTTTGTTGCTATTGCTTTCTTCATGACATATACATGTTCCTATGACTATGAGATTATGCAACTCCCGTTTACCGGAGGAACACTTTGTGTGCTACCAAACGTCACAACGTAACTGGGTGATTATAAAGGTGCTCTACAGGTGTCTCCGAAGGTACTTGTTGGGTTGGCGTATTTCGAGATTAGGATTTGTCACTCCGATTGTCGGAGAGGTGTCTCTAGGCCCTCTCGGTAATGCACAACACTTAAAGCCTTGCAAGCATTGCAACTAATGAGTTAGTTGCGGGATGATGTGTTACGGAACGAGTAAAGAGACTTGCCGGTAATGAGATTGAACTAGGTATTGAGATACCGACGATCGAATATCGGGCAAGTAACATACCGATGACAAAGGGAACAACGTATGTTGTTATGCAGTTTGACCGATAAAGATCTTCGTAGAATATGTGGGAGCCAATATGAGCATCCAGGTTCCGCTATTGGTTATTAACCGGAGACGTGTCTCGGTCATGTCTACATTGTTCTCGAACTCGTAGGGTCCACACGCTTAAGGTTTCGATGACAGTTATATTATGAGTTTATGAGTTTTGATGTACCGAAGGAGTTCGGAGTCCCGGATGAGATCGGGGACATGACGAGGAGTCTCGAAATGGTCGAGACGTAAAGATCGATATATTGGACGACTATATTCGGACATCGGAAAAGTTCCGAGTGATTCGGGTATTTTTCGGAGTACCGGAGAGTTACGGGAATTCGCCGGGGAGTATATGGGCCTTATTGGGCCATACGGGAATAGAGGAGAGAGGCCAAAAGGAAGGAGGCGCGCTTCCCTCCTCTGGTCCGAATTGGACAAGGGGTGCAGCCCACTTTTCCTTGTTCCTCTCCCCCTCTTTCCTTCTCTCCTACTCCAGAGACACAACAGTTGATAATTGATCTCTTAGCCGTGTGCGGTGCCCCCCTCCACCATAGTCCTCGATAATATTGTAGTGGTGCTTAGGCGAAGCCCTGGGACAGTAGAACATCAAGATCGTCACCACACCGTCGTGCTGACGGAACTCTTCCCCGACATTCTGCTGGATCAGAGTCCGGGGATCGTCATCGAGTTGAACGTGTGCTAGAACTCGGAGGTGCCGTAGTTTCGGTGCTTGATCGGTCGGGCCGTGAAGACGTACGACTACATCAACCGCGTTGTGCTAACGCTTACGCTTTCGGTCTACGAGGGTACGTAGACAACACTCTCCCCTCTCGTTGCTATGCATCACCATGATCTTGCGTGTGCGTAGGAAATTTTTGAAATTGCTACGTTCCCCAACAATCAGGGCTATATGCTTCTTTGTGGTCAGAGGCAAAACTATGCACATCTCACATATCAAACAGGGTAGTGGTGAACCAACATGTGGTTGGATGGTTAGAGGGACTGTGGTATCCCCAGCCCATCAGGGTTCAAATCCTGGTACTCGCATTTATTTCTGGATTTATTTCAGGATTTTCGGCGATGCATATTCAGTGGGAGGAGACGTTCCCGTTGACGACGAGGTGCCTACAGTGACTTTGTAAATTTCAAGATGATATGTCGGCTCAGTCTTTCGGAGGTGCTCATAAGGGTAGGGTGTGTGTGTGCGCGTTTATAAGGTGTATATGAGCGCTTGTGTCTGTACTATGTTAAAAAAACAGGGTAGTGCTCACTTTTATGACGGCATTGAGTTAGGAATGCGGAGAAAAAAAATATTCAGCCGTTTTGTTGCTCATGCCCTAGACTTTTCTCAATGTATGGAAGAGGAAGGAGAAACATTTATACTCCCTAGTTATCAACTAGAGCAACGCTACACGGACGACAAAACTCGGACGATTCATGCACGACATGAGAATCCAGTCGTGCATGCATGTGTACAGCGCAGCAACGGCGGCTGGATTGGTAGTCGTCCTCACATCGTCCATCTTTTGTCGTCTGTATAGCAGTTTCGTATCAACTATTTTGAACGAAAAGAGTTAGCTAGATAACTTGTTTTATAGTGCAATTACTAGGGATCCAACGCCTATGCATTTCTGGTGATTGGTACTCTAATTATAATCACACTTATGTGCACGCTCGATTATCGAAGAAAAGAATGTGTGATTTCTGTTGTTGCCATACAATATCTACCGAGCTAGTGAACAATAATGTACAAAAGCATGGAGTATTTTTTTACAGAGGAAACATATATATTCATTGTTGCATATATTACAAATGTAACAAGTCTACTAATATATCATAATGAGATGAAATCGTTTCTCTCAATTGTCTCTTTTGCAGATGCATCACTTAGAAAAACATTGTCGTGAGTCGCTCTCGTTTCTTTTCATCGTCCTTAACGCCAAGCAAAAGGTTGGTAAACAACGTGAGAACATGTCACTATGCCTTGACCATCTAAACATGCGAACTTCGAATCATGATTGCAGTGTTCATATTGTGCTTGTTGCTCTTCCTCTCTTTAGAGAGAGTGAGAAGAGGGCAAGGCTGTCAGCGATGTGCTGGATTGCTGAGCCACCAACCTTGGAGCTCCAGCGGTCTAGCTCGCAATGGAGCCATGTCGATATTGCCTCTAGAGGCCTCCTACGTGGCTCTGGTGCTCCCGGTCTTCAACATGCTTGTGAGTAACAAGCAATGGTTGTTTCTAGGACAAGTATTGTATTTGATGTGGTGCATTTTTATTATTAGCATTTTACTTGCAGTGAGAATGGATTATTTGTGTGAGTCTCTTTTTGAGTTTATTGCAAGTGTTTTGTTTCTGTCACATTAAAGGTTAGTTTATGTTCCACACAACTAGTAAAACTGTTGCATAATTTTTTGTGTAATTGACATATATGTACTTTATTTTGTTGCATTAGTTTAGCTTTTTCCTGCACTCCGCTTCCATGCTATTGGTTTCCCTTGAACAATGCATAAACTATGCTATAGATTTCAACCATATATTCTGTTTTTACCACATGAATTACAACTTTGAGCCCCTGTCTGTTGTTTCCTGAAACCTCCATCCATGAGTACGGAGTACTTCATTGCCATGCATGAAACATTGACAAATTAATTCTTGCTTTCTCAGAAAGAAATAAAAGTAGCACATCTATATGATTCAGGATACTGCCCTCGAAAACAAACATGGTTCAGGATAAGAGTTGACTTGTCTGGCCTCTCGAGATACTGTAAAGCTAGGAAGACAAACATTGTACAATCCAACATAACACCAGTACCAATTCGACCTTACATCTTTATAACAGCATTTAATTCCATGCAGGTCTTCTTTAGGAGTACCCATTAAATACATGTCGTGCTACAACAAGTCATGACACAACCAAATGGCAATTTTCAATCCACTCATAGTCATAGTCACCTCTTACAATCAGAAGCATCAATGGTTGAGACCGTTCCCTCTCTTTATATCCAATCTAAAGATCATTTTTCATCTATCTTTGGTGTATAATAAATAAGAAAAAAATATGTCATAATGGAATCGAAGAACAATAACACCTACCAACATGAATGAATACATGAATATGTCGACGAGGGTTGGCTGTCGAGGAAGCCAGCCACATCGCGACGTTGTGTACCAACGGGGACTTCATCTTTCGACAACCTCTTCCATCGGCCCAGCAAATGGCTGGCTATGGCAGAAAAGACCCCACCTTTCAAAAGGAAATGGGTTGAATCATTACTGTGCACTCAAAGGTTCCATGGGCTTTGGCCGTCCATAATTTAGCACCATCACAAACTCTTCCGCGGGGGAGCCTACAATGGCCTGTGTTGCCTGTGCTGATCGCCCCCTCAGCCACAACTCTACTAAATTGCGCAGAGGTTGTGTAGGGTTCACTGGCTGCCCGCAGCAATTTATTTCCACCTGTAAATATGAAGATTAAGTACTATTCATATGAGCGAACATGACCAGTTGTGCTTACAGGGGCATGGCTTGTTCAAAAAAATTGGCCTGATATATCCTTGTGCAAAATGTTCTTGAGAGCCAGATGTTACATATATTTCTTATGAAAAAGATATAAGCAGCATGTAGGAGGAACTACATGTTCTTTTAGTAATTAAGCACATGCCGCGAATTCAAACTATTAGGTGGTGGGACTCTACATCCACTAACTGAGCTAGGCTTGGTTTACTATTATGAGAGTGAAAAATATAATATGCAGTGAAACTATTGCATGGTAATGTGTGATGAGCATATGAAAGCCGACAGTTTCAAAAAAAGTTCAAGCAAAGTTTCAAGTTTTATTATTGCTCGGCATATTTCATCAAAACACCTAGACGGCAGACTCAAGCTATATGAATTTTACTCCCCGTTATCAATATAACATGAATTTTGATAAGTGTGCTTTACTGTTCAAATGGCAAGAAGCGAACCATATTGGAGAACAGATAGCAGAAATGAGATCACTCTCCTACATCCAGACAAGAAAAGAATCTTATATTTCAAATCCCAGTCATTTATACAAAAAATATCCAGCTGTGCATAAAACAGTAATTTATGCATCATATATGGCACAGATGTTGCTCTTACCTCGGACTCACTTGGGAGACTGAGTTTCTGCACAAGGTACTTTTGGATAGATGAAGCAGGTATATTTGCATCTCTGATGTAAAACAGTTAGTGCATTAGCCACAGGGAACTCTCACAGGGATATAGTTGAGAAATAACACAAACGCATGCTTATGGTGCTGTTTAAAAGGTTAACATCTGATTTCAATGTGAAGCGATCAACATTTCAAGACATGGCGAAAAAAGGTTACTGAGGTTTGTCTTATTTATCATTTATCTACTGATAACCCAGCTTGTAAATTTAAACAAGACTTGTTAACGTCAGATTTACAAAAAACAGGGTAGAAATACAAGCTTACTTTATTCGCAAATAGTGTGAAGGTATCTGTGGTAGAGGCGAGTCTCCTTTCCTGACAAATATAGTGGCACAGGAAGATAAGATACAAACATGTACGAGTTGTTGCTTCTTCTGAATTTAAACAAAGTGATGCTATGACAGTGTGATAAACTGATTATGCTTACTGTTCGAGTGAGGCAACCAACGAAAACCATATGCAGTTGAATCTCTTTTCGTTCTGCATAAGTGCCCCATCAGGGTCCCCATCGGCTGCAGCTCGAAGTCCACTCCTTCTCCGCCCAGCCCCTTTAAATTTCCTTTTTAGCTTCACTGGTGGAACTGGAGCATCTTTCTTATCATCCTCAGTTTTGGGTCTCTTCGGATGCTCTTTTGGGTTTTTTATACCATTTGTGCTACTGGGAGAACCATTAAGCTGCTCTCTTTTAACACCTGAACCTTGTAAACTCGACCTAAAGGATTTTGTCCTGTTTGCAGCTTCGACCAAACAATTTAAAGGTCTCCAGAGCTCAGCATTATCTGCCATGTCCTTACTATCATCTTCAGTATCTTTATTGCTGGAATAGTTAGATGCCTCCTCCGCATTTGACAATATCTGGACAAAAAAGGTTCAAGTTACTGCAGAGGTGTACAGTCTTCTAGCTAATACCAATTGTTGTTTTGAGAACACGGTGCACATTCCACAGCTAACTCCAATGCAACTATTTTCTAAAAAAACTAACGCAACTAGCATGAAGATGCTAATGTGTCGTTTGTTTACCTGTCTCTTTGTTTTTGGCACTTTGCCCAAATTAGCAGGCAAGCTTGAGCTATGAGCACTCTTGTCACTGTTTTCCTTTTTCACAGGATTGTCAACGGTAGGACCAAGGCTGTGCAAGGCAGCAGCAGCTTTCCTGGTAACTACCTTTGTCCGCCGTCCAGTCGATCCTGTCGGTGTTAATCTAGGTGTATGGACCACTAATGAAGAGATGGATCTCTCTTTCCTTTTATTAGGAGGTGAATCAGGAGATGCAACATCTTCAGCCTTAATCTTCTTTCTTTTGAAGGGGAAGATTTTGGATCTTACATCTTGCAGACTGTGGTCAGCTCTGAATACAGGAAATGTGCAAATACAAGTATAAGGAATACATATATTAGAAGAAAAAAAATACTGTTAGGGTCTTTTTTAGAAACACTAAGTACAATGTAAGCACCCACACGCACACCACCACACACTCCCACAGCGGGTACTGCAGACTGGAATCACGGAACATCAAGATTGGCATACTATTAGGGTCTTTGCAAAACTATTTAGGTGTATATTATGGTAAATATAACAGCTTGTTTTAACAGGAAAACTATGAGTATGACAAACGGACTGTTTTCGCAGGCCATGAATGAACTTGACATCAACCAACACTTTCACAGGCTACCAATAGTCCAATATAGTCAAGTGAGAGGGAGAAAATCGGCATCAAAGCACTGAAAAAGACACCGCAGCAAAACAAGAAACAGAGCACGCTTTCTTTTAGAGTATTATGACAAGTGGGAATCTCTGTTTCAAATTACTTATCCCGAAGGGCCCAAGACCCAATCTTTATTCAGGTTGGAAGAGTTTAGGCACAAAAACCCTAGTCTGTATAAAAGGCAACAAGTGTAGCCAATCAGAAACACAACAGCCTACCGCTGAAATAGGCCCTTATGATTTCAAATTGCAGTATCATCAGCGTAGAAACTAGATAGCATACAACTGAAGCAAACAGTATTGGTGTATTACAGCATTCATATAAAGTTGTGGCTGTGTTGCCGACAATTCTAAGATGTGAGGGGCCTTAAAAATCTATGTGTTCACCGCATTTACGCAGATCGTTACTAAGTTCCAGGGCAGGTTGCAACATTTGTACACTTTATTCCAGTGTGTTACCTCCTATTGTGTTCAAACTTTGGTAGCAAAAAATTGAACTGAGCTAATGAGTTCTACATGTAGTACTAACTACTGCAAAGTTATTTTACGATAACAAAAATATCCAGAAAAGCTAACAATAAGGTGAAAACTGACAGTACCGCGCACAAAGTGGAAACAATGGAGTACATAGTCGTAAGCATAAGCATACCTGAGCTTCTCGACTGGAGTGCAGCCAAGATCAATGTCACATACTGGGCAGGACTCTACCTCCTCGTCATTAAACTTCTTGTATATACACTTTCTACAAACTGCATCAAATACAAAATTAGAGCTCTGAAATAATGAACAGAGTAAGATAAATTCAGTAACAAGTGAAGTAAATAGAGGAAACATAGCTTCCCACTACTGTTGTACACTCAGCTCAACAGTTAATGATAGGGTCAGACACCTATCTGTAGAACATACTCCCTCTGTAAAGAAATATAAGAGCGTTTATATTTCTTTACGGAGGAAGTACCGTGGAATAAACAATGAAAAGAAGCATCACGGTTACCCAGGAAAGAAGAAACAACAGAAATGCTGCAGAAGCAACTCCGAGATCGAGATCGAGATCGTATGGGGTGACAGTGTGATAACTTCCATGCTGAGTAGGCGTCAGTTATTTCTAGTTAGCCCCAGAATAGGCAGAGACGTAAGGTAATGAAACAGAGAGTCTAGATGGACGAATAGCAGAAGCATTTCAGGAGTGTCGACAATAAATAATGGCTAATCAAGTCTTGGTCATGAATGAGGCATCATGGCAAGCACTCAAACTGGGTGAAGGAGTGGCAGCGATCCTGGGCGCGGCAGGTTTAGGATTGGCATAGCATCCATGCAGATCGATGACCGACGAACAGAAGCAGAGGCCACGTAAAACAGAGCGGGCGACGACGACGACTCATGCGACGTGGGGTGGGAGGCAGGCCCTGCAAGCTGTAGTAAATTAAGCGAAATCCCAGCGCGCGCGAGGCGTCAACGCGCCGGAGCGGACGAGCGCCCACGTCCAGGGGCGACGGCCAGATCAGGGACGTACGCGCTGGATGCGCCGTACGCGCTGGCCAGATCAGGGACGTCGGGGAGAATCGTGGCGCGGCGGAGGCAGAGGAGGAGGGAGGGAGGCGGAAGGGGAGGAGAATTTGGTGGCTCACATGTGTGGAGGCACTCGGAGACGGTGGTGGCGTCGCGGAGGAGGCGGTTGCAGAGCGGGCACGTCATGCAGCGGGCGAGCAGCTCCCGCTTCACCATGACGAGGCCCCTGGGCGCGCCGGGCCGCCTCCCTCGCTTCCGCCCCCTGCCCCTCCTCTCCCCCTCCTCCTGCTCGTGCCCGTCCTTGGCCTCCTCCTCCTCCTCCTCCCGGTCCACCGCCTCCTCCACCTCCGCGGGCGCGTCCTTGGCCTCCTCCGCATCCTCCGTGGGCATGGGATCCGGCGGGGGCGGCGGGGTGTCGTCCTCGTCGTCCTGGCGCGGGCGCGGGGGCGGGGGCGGGGCGGGGTCCGGGTGTGGCTGCATGGCTGGCTAGCGGCGCATGGGTCGTCGATGGTCGTTGCGGGATGGTGGAACGGAGGGGAGGAGAGATCGAGGGGGGCTGAGGGAGGCGGAGAAAGGATGCGTGGTGCGGTGCGAGGCCGAGAGCGACCAAGACAGGCAAAAGGGAGGGAGAAAAAGGGAAAAAAGAAAGCGGGGTTCGTTAACGTGTCGTCCCAGCTGGGCTGGCGCGTCGTCTATCGTTCGTGCTGCTCTCCTCGCCTCCGATTGTTCCGTCTTGCTGCTGAAGATTGGTGATAGTATGCGCTTTTTGTGCGGCCGATGTGGATGCGGATGCGATCTCGGTTCATGGTTGGTCTCTTTACGTACGCGCGTGCAAAAAACAGTGGGCAGCAGCGTGGTTTCTGTTCCGGGAAGGCTGAAGAAGGACATGTTTTCCACACCTGACAAGTGCTCTCTGTTCTCTATCGACAGATAATCAGAGCTCTCTTTTTGGTCAGAGATTTGAGATGGGTTTGTTGGCTGGGTTTGGTGCTAATCACGCATGGCCTGGCCCACTGGGCACTGGTAGCGCCCCGCATGTTCGGGCTGCATGTTTTTTTTTTTTTGAGGGTTCGGGCTGCATGTTTAGAGTAGTAGTACTTTGTTCGCTGCTTTGCTTTAAGCCGGCTCTTAACTAGCCCCGAGAATTACATGCCAGATCGGGCAAAGAACCCTGGCTCTACTAGTAGTATCTATACATCCCTGGTTGAGTGGAGTATTTAACAAAAAACTACCACAATTCACGAAACCGTGCCTATAAACTACCACTTTAAAAATTTGTGCGAAAAACTACCACTTTTGTTCTAATCTTTGCCTAAAAACTACCAAGTCAGAAAAGTGGCCGATTCGACTCGTTTAAACGTGATTATGACAGGATTGGCCCACACATAAGCATTAACATGATAATAATAGTCAACCCCGCTAGATTGACCGTTATGACAGATGGGACCCACGTGTTCACTCGGACATTTCTACAAACACTTTGTATGCGTAGTGTCGCCGGGCCGGCTGTGGGCGAGCTGCCGCCCACCGCCGAGCAAGCTAGCCGCCGCGCTAGCTGGACTCCGCGTCGCCGGGCGAGCTCGCCGGCGACCGCCGCGCTCGAAGCTAGTCTCCGCGCGAGCTTCCATTCCGGGCGAGTTGGCCATGGCTGCGTGCTGGCCTCCGCGACCTGGCCATGGCTGCCGCCGCGCGAGCTTCCATTCCAGGCGAGCTG
Source organism: Triticum aestivum (assembly GCF_018294505.1). Lineage (NCBI taxonomy): Eukaryota > Viridiplantae > Streptophyta > Magnoliopsida > Poales > Poaceae > Triticum > Triticum aestivum. Next base: position 577,761,995 of record NC_057806.1, on the reverse strand, counting down.
GCCATGGCTGCGCGTTGGCCTCCGCGACTTGGCCATGGCTGCTGCCGCGCTCGAAGCTGGCATTCGCGCCTCCGGCCGAGCTGTCCTGGGTCGTGCCGGCGGATGGGTCCGTGGTCAACACATCTGCATGTTCAGCCACGATTTTACATCAAGGAAACTGGAGCTAGCTAGCAAGTCGATTGGAGTCTGGCTATTAGCTCAATTCGTCTTCCATTGAAAGCCACCGGAGATCTTCATGGGGAATTTTAGAAGAAGATAGGGAATTTTAGAGGAAGAAGGAAGAACTGACGTGTGGGCCTCATATGTTAACGGTCAAAGTAACGGGGTTGACTTTTTCAGCTCCAACGGATGGGCCCAGCATGTTATAATCGCACTTAAACGAGTCGAATCGGCCACTTTTCTGACTTGGTAGTTTTTAGGCAAAGATTAGAACAAAAGTGGTCGTTTTCCTCACAAATTTGTAAAATGGTAGCTTTTAGACACGATTCCATGAATTGTGGTAGTTTTTTGTTAAATACTCGGTTGAGTGGTTGTGGCTGGCGCAGTTCCGTTGCAAAACGTACGTACCCGCCTGTAGAAGATGGTATGGTCTGGCGGTGCCAGGCGCATTGTGCTCTGCTATTCCTGAGAACCTGCTGCTGCTGAATGCTGGTCGCCGAGAGAGAGGGCGAGAGGGCGACGGGGAGGGACGACTAGTCGTGCACTGCAATCTTATCACGAAAGCGTGAGGCGAACCTGCCACCCGGGTGGAACGGAACACGCGTGCCGTACGTATGCTGCCGGCCATGTACACTCGGTCGTGCTTCTGCTTTGTGAGAGTGAGCTACGTGAGCTGGCGCATAAGAGCGTCTATCAAATTCGGCCCTCAAACGTCCACGGAGACCGAAGCGGACAATCCTCGATTTATGTCCTTCGTATTTGTTTATCTCATATCTGATACACTATGTTCATACCAAGCATGCAAAGTGAATAAAAAGTACGTAGATCATCACGCCGACGCCGACGCCGGCCGCATTATGCCCTGCTATTCTGAGAACACACTGCTTGATCCGAGAGAGAGGAGAGGGAGAGGGCGACGGGGAGGGAGGAGCAGGAAATGGTGCAATCTTATCACCAAGGGAAAGCGCAACCTGCTGCCCCACCCCGGGTGGAACGGAACACGCGTGTCGTATGCTGCCGGCCATATACCTACCTAGTAGCACACTCGTGCTTCTGCTCTTTGTCTTTGTGGTGAGTGAGGGACGATTAGCAGAGCAGAGTAGCGGAGGAGGAAGCCGGCGTCGCGCGCGTAGATTGACATGCCGGTGTTTGTTTCCTGGGAGGTCGCGCCTGCGGGCGGGTGTTTGGATGGTCGTGTGGGATGGGACGACGATTCGCGATGTGACCTGCGTTCTTGCGCGGAGAGGCTAAAATTTCGTGTTTTGATCATTTTCTCCAACCTATTTGAGATCTGACTCTAGTTTAAATTTTTTTTTTCGAGATTTGACCTTTTTACTACCGTCAGGGACCATGGCGGTATGGTATAACAGGCTACCGTCAAGGACACTGGCGGTAGGATTATATGCCCTACCGTCAAAAATCTTTTAAGTATTGAACACAGTGCGTGCTCGTGCCTACCGCCAAGCACTTTGGCAGTAGGGTTGTGCAGGCTACCGCCAGCCCGTTTGGCGGTAGCGATGTTTTCAACCGCCAAAGAATTCCAAGAAATTTTCAATTTATTCATTTTCAATCGTGATAGTAAAAAAACAACAAAGGTAATAAAATTTACAACCGTGTCCGTGGAGTACCTAGCGACGACTACAAGCACTGAAGCGAGCCGAAGGTGCGCCGCCGTCATCGTCCCTCTCTTATCGGAGCCAGACAAAATTTGTTATGGTAGATGGTAGGGAATTTATCATGCTAAGCCCCATAGGACCAATGCACCAGAGCAGCAACCATCACAGATGAAGAAAGTCGTAGACCAGAAAGATCAAACTTGTAAACACTCAAACAAAGACGGACGAAAACCGGATCCAAACAGTGTTGGGGTTTCGTAGTAATTTCAAAAAAATTCCTACGCACACGCAAGATCATGGTGATGCATAGCAACGAGAGGGGGAGTATGATCTACATACCTAGTAGATCGACAACGGAAGCGTTTGGTTGATGTAGTCGTATGTCTCCACGGCCCGACCGATCAAGCACGAAACTACGGCACCTCCGAGTTTTAGCACACGTTCAGCTCGATGACGATCCCCGGACTCCGATCCAGCAAAGTGTCGGGGAAGAGTTCCGTCAGCACGACGGCGTGGTGACGATCTTGATGTACTACTGCTGCAGGGCTTCGCCTAAGCACCACTACAATATTATCAAGGACTATGGTGGCTGGGGGCGCCGCACACGGCTAAGGAATAGATCACGTGGATCAACTTGTGTGTCTCTGGGGTGCCCCTGCCTCCGTATATAAAGGACTAAAGGGGGAGGCTGGCCGGCCAAGGAGGGCGCGCCAGGAGAGTCCTACTCCCTCTGGGAGTAGGATTCCCCCCCCTCCCAATCCTAGTTGGAATAAGATTCGCGGAGGGGGAAAAGAGAGAGGGGGGCCGGCCACCTCTCCTTGTCCTAATAGGACTAGGGGAGGGGGGAGGCGCGCGGCCCATCTTGGGCTGCCCCTTCTCTTTTCCACTAAAGCCCACTAAGGCCCATATAGCTCCCGGGGGGGTCCGGTAACCTCCCGGTACTCCGGTAAAATCCCGATTTCACCCGGAACACTTTCGATATTCAAACATATGCTTCCAATATATCAATCTTTATGTCTCGATCATTTCGAGACTCCTCGTCATGTCCGTGATCACATCCGGGACTCCGAACAACCTTCGGTACATCAAAATGCATAAACTCATAATGTAACTGTCATCGTAACCTTAAGCGTGCGGACCCTACGGGTTCGAGAACAATGTAGACATGACCGAGACATGTCTCCGGTCAATAACCAACAGCGGGACCTGGATGCCCATATTGGCTCCTACATATTCACGAAGATCTTTATTGGTCAGACCGCATGACAACATACGTTGTTCCCTTTGTCATCAATATGTTACTTGCCCGAGATTCGATCGTCGGTATTCCAAATACCTAGTTCAATCTCATTACTGGCAAGTCTCTTTACTCGTTCTGTAATACATCATTCCGCAACTAACTCATTAGTTGCAATGCTTGCAAGGCTTAAGTGATGTGCATTACCGAGAGGGCCCAGAGATACCTCTCCGACAATCGGAGTGACAAAACCTAATCTCGAAATACGACAACCCAACATGTACCTTTGGAGACACCTGTAGTACTCCTTTATAATCACCCAGTTACGTTGTGACATTTGGTAGCACCCAAAGTGTTCCTCCGGTAAACGGGAGTTGCATAATCTCATAGTTATAGGAACATGTATAAGTCATGAAGAAAGCAATAGCAACATACTAATCGATCGGGTGCTGAGCTAATGGAATGGGTCATGTCAATCAGATCATTCACTTAATGATGTGATCCCGTTAATCAAATAACAACTCATTGTTCATGGTCAGGAAACATAACCATTTTTGACGAGCTAGTCAAGTAGAGGCATACTAGTGACACTTTGTTTGTCTATGTATTCACACATGTATTATGTTTCCGGTTAATACAATTCTAGCATGAATAATAAACATTTATCATGATATAAGGAAATAAATAATAACTTTATTATTGCCTCTAGGGCATTTTTCCTTCAGTCTCCCACTTGCACTAGAGTCAATAATCTAGATTACACAGTAATGATTCTCACACCCATGGAGCCTTGGTGTTAATCATGTTTTGCTCGTGGAAGAGGCTTAGTCAACGGGTCTGCAACATTCAGATCCGTATGTATCTTGCAAATCTCTATGTCTCCCACCTGGAATAGATCCCGGATAGAATTGAAGCGTCTCTTGATGTGCTTGGTTCTCTTGTGAAATCTGGATTCCTTTGCCAAGACAATTGCACCAGTATTGTCACAAAAGATTTTCATTGGACCCGATGCACTAGGTATGACACCTAGATCGGATATGAACTCCTTCATCCAGACTCCTTCATTTGCTGCTTCCGAAGCAGCTATGTACTCCGCTTCACATGTAGATCCCGCTACAACGCTTTGTTTAGAACTGCGCCAACTTACAACCCCACCGTTTAATGTAAACACGTATCCGGTTTGCGATTTAGAATCGTCCGGATCAGTGTCAAAGCTTGCATCAACGTAACCTTTTACGATGAGCTCTTTGTCACCTCCATATACGAGAAACATATCCTTAGTCCTTTTCAGGTATTTCAGAATGTTCTTGACCGCTGTCCAGTGATCCACTCCTGGATTACTTTGGTACCTCTCTGCTAGACTTATAGCAAGGCACACATCAGGTCTGGTACACAACATTGCATACATGATAGATCCTATGGCTGATGCATAGGGAACATCTTTCATATTCTCTCTATCTTCTGCAGTGGTCAGGCATTGAGTCTTACTCAACTTCACTCCTTGTAATACAGGCAAGAACTCTTTCTTTGCTTGATCCATTTTGAACTTCTTCAAAACTTTGTCAAGGTATGTGGTTTGTGAAAGTCCAATTAAGCGTCTTGATCTATCTCTATAGATCTTAATGCCTAATATGTAAGCAGCTTCACCGAGGTCTTTCATTGAAAAACTTTTATTCAAGTATCCCTTTATGCTATCCAGAAATTCTACATCATTTCCAATTAGTAATATGTCATCCACATATAATATCAGAAATGCTACAGAGCTCCCACTCACTTTTTTGTAAATACAGACTTCTTCAAAAGTCTGTATAAAACCAAATGCTTTGATCACACTATCAAAACGTTTATTCCAACTCCGAGAGGCTTGCACCAGTCCATAAATGGATCGCTGGAGCTTGCACACTTTGTTAGCTCCCTTTGGATCGACAAAACCTTCTGGTTGCATCATATACAACTCTTCTTCCAGAAATCCATTTCGGAATGCAGTTTTGACATCCATCTGCCAAATTTCATAATCATAAAATGCGGCAATTGCTAACATGATTCGGACAGACTTAAGCATCGCTACGGGTGAGAAGGTCTCATCGTAGTCAATCCCTTGAACTTGCCGAAAACCTTTTGCGACAAGTCGAGCTTTGTAGACAGTAATATTACCGTCAGCGTCAGTCTTCTTCTTGAAGATCCATTTATTCTCAATTGCTCGCCGATCATCGGGCAAGTCAACCAAAGTCCATACTTTGTTCTCATACATGGATCCCATCTCAGATTTCATGGCTTCGAGCCACTTTGCGGAATCTGGGCTCACCATCGCTTCTTCATAGTTCATAGGTTCATCATGATCTAGTAGCATGACTTCCAGAACGGGATTACCGTACCACTCTGGTGCGGATCTTACTCCGGTTGATCTACGAGGTTCAGTAGTATCTTGTTCTGAAGTTTCATGATCATCATCATTAGCTTCCTCACTAACTGGTGTAGGTGTCACAGAAACAGTTTTTTGTGATGTACTACTTTCCAATAAGGGAGTAGGTACAGTTACCTCGTCAAGTTCTACTTTCCTCCCACTCACTTCTTTCGAGAGAAACTCCTTCTCTAGAAAGTTTCCGAATTTAGCAACAAAAGTCTTGCCTTCGGATCTGTGATAGAAGGTGTATCCAATAGTCTCCTTTGGATATCCTATGAAGACACAATTCTCCGATTTGGGTTCGAGCTTATCAGGTTGAAGCTTTTTCACATAAGCATCGCAGCCCCAAACTTTCAGAAACGACAACTTTGGTTTCTTGCCAAACCACAGTTCATAAGACGTCGTCTCAACGGATTTTGATGGTGCCCTATTTAACGTGAATGCGGCCGTCTCTAGAGCGTACCCCCAAAATGATAGCGGTAAATCAGTAAGAGACATCATAGATCGCACCATATCTAGTAAAGTACGATTACGACGTTCGGACACACCATTACGCTGTGGTGTTCCGGGTGGCGTGAGTTGCGAAACTATTCCACAATTTTTCAAATGTACACCAAACTCGTAACTCAAATATTCTCCTCCACGATCAGATCATAGAAACTTTATTTTCTTGTTATGATGATTTTCAACTTCACTCTGAAATTCTTTGAACTTTTCAAATGTTTCAGACTTATGTTTCATTAAGTAGATATACCCATATCTGTTCAAATCATCTGTGAAGGTGAGAAAATAACGATATCCGCCATGAGCCTCAATATTCATCGGACCACATATATCTGTATGTATGATTTCCAACAAATCTGTTGCTCTCTCCATAGTACCGGAGAATGGCGTTTTGGTCATCTTGCCCATGAGGCACGGTTCGCAAGTACCAAATGATTCATAATCAAGTGGTTCCAAAAGTCCATCAGTATGGAGTATCTTCATGCGCTTTACACCGATATGACCTAAACGGCAGTGTCACAAATAAGTTGCACTATCATTATCAACTCTGCATCTTTTGGCTTCAACATTATGAATATGTGTGTTACTACTATCGAGATTCAACAAGAATAGACCACTTTTCAAGGGTGCATGACCATAAAAGATATTACTCATATAAATAGAACAACCATTATTCTCTGATTTAAATGAATGACCGTCTCGCATCAAACAAGATCCAGATATAATGTTCATGCTTAACGCTGGCACCAAATAACAATTATTTAGGTCTAATATTAATCCCGAAGGTAGATGTAGAGGTAGCGTGCCGACTGCGATCACATCGATTTTGGAACCGTTTCCCACGCGCATCGTCACCTCATCCTTAGCCAATCTTCGCTTAATCCGTAGTCCCTATTTCGAGTTGCAAATACTAGCAACAGAACCAGTATCAAATACCCAGGTGCTACTGCAAGCATTAGTAAGGTACACATCAATAACATGTATATCACATATACCTTTGTTCACCTTGCCATCCTTCTTATCCGCCAAATACTTGGGGCAGTTCCGCTTCCAGTGACCAGTCTGCTTGCAATAGAAGCACTCAGTTTCAGGCTTAGGTTCAGGTTTGGGTTTCTTCTCTTGAGTAGCAACTTGCTTGCCGTTCTTTTTTAAGTTCCCCTTCTTCTTTCCTTTGCCCTTTTTCTTGAAACTAGTGGTCTTGTTGATCATCAACACTTGATGCTCCTTCTTGATTTCTACCTTCGCAGCTTTCAGCATCGCGAAGAGCTCGGGAATAGTCTTATTCATCCCTTGCATATTATAGTTCATCACGAAGCTCTTGTAGCTTAGTGCCAGTGATTGGAGAATTCTGTTGATGACGCAATCATCTGGAAGATTAACTCCCAATTGAATCAAGTGATTATTATACCCAGACATTTTGAGTATATGCTCACTAACAGAACTGTTCTCCTCCATCTTGCAGCTATAGAACTTATTGGAGACTTCATATCTCTCAATCCGGGCATTTGCTTGAAATATTAACTTCAACTCCTGGAACATCTCATATGCTCCATGACGTTCAAAACGTCGTTGAAGTCCCGATTCTAAGCCGTAAAGCATGGCACACTGAACTATCGAGTAGTCATCATCTTTGCTCTGCCAGACGTTCATAACATCCGGTGTTGCTCCTGTAGCAGGCCTGGCACCCAGCGGTGCTTCCAGGACGTAATTCTTCTGTGCAGCAATGAGGATAATCCTCAAGTTACGGACCCAGTCCGTGTAATTGCTACCATCATCTTTCAACTTTGCTTTCTCAAGGAACGCATTAAAATTCAACGGAACAATAGCACGAGCCATCTATCTACAAACAAGCATAAACAAGCAAGATACTTATCAGGTACTAAGTTTCATGATAAATTTAAGTTCAGTTAATTTACTTAAAGAACTCCCACTTAGACAGACATCCCTCTAATCCTCTAAGTGATTACGTGATCCAAATCAACTAAACCATGTCCGATCATCACGTGAGATGGAGTAGTTTCATTGGTGAACATCACTATGTTGATCATATCTACTATATGATTCACGCTCAACCTTTCGGTCTCCGTGTTCCGAGGCCATATCTGTATATGCTTGGCTCATCAAGTATAACCTGAGTATTCCGCGTGTGCAACTGTTTTGCACCCGTTGTATTTGAACGTAGAGCCTATCACACCCGATCATCACGTGGTGTCTCAGCACGAAGAACTTTCGCAACGGTGCATACTCAGGGAGAACACTTCTTGATAATTAGTGAGAGATCATCTTATAATGCTACCGTCAATCAAAGCAAGATAAGATGCATAAAAGATAAACATCACATGCAATCAATATAAGTGATATGATATGGCCATCATCATCTTGTGCTTGTGATCTCCATCTCCGAAGCACCGTCGTGATCACCATCGTCACCGGCACGACACCTTGATCTCCATCGTAGCATCGTTGTCGTCTCGCCAATCTTATGCTTCCACGACTATCGCTACCGCTTAGTGATAAAGTAAAACATTACAGCGTGATTGAATTGCATACAATAAAGCGACAACCATATGGCTCCTGCCAGTTATCGATAACTCGGTTACAAAACATGATCATCTTATACAATAAAATTTAGCATCATGCCTTGACCATATCACATCACAACATGCCCTGCAAAAACAAGTTAGACGTCATCTACTTTGTTGTTGCAAGTTTTACGTGGCTGGTACGGGCTTAAGTAAGAACCAATCTCACCTACGCATCAAAACCACAACGATAGTTTGTCAATTTGACTCTGTTTTAACCTTCGCAAGGACCGGACGTAGCCACACTCGATTCAACTAAAGTTGGAGAGACTGTCGCCCGCAAGCCACCTATGTGCAAAGCACGTCGGGAGAACCGGTCTCGCGTAAGCGTACGCGTAATGTCAGTCCAGGTCGTCTCGTCCAACAATACCGCCGAACCAAAGTATGACATGCTGGTAGGCAGTATGACTTATATCGCCCACAACTCACTTGTGTTCTACTCGTGCATATAACATCAAACCATAAAACCTAGGCTCTGATGCCACTGTTGGGGTTTCGTAGTAATTTCAAAATTTTCCTACGCAGACGCAAGATCATGGTGATGCATAGCAACGAGAGGGGGAGTATGATCTACATACCTAGTAGATCGACAACGGAAGCGTTTGGTTGATGTAGTCGTACGTCTCCACGGCCCGACCGATCAAGCACCGAAACTACGGCACCTCCGAGTTTTAGCACACGTTCAGCTCGATGACGATCCCCGGACTCCGATCCAGCAAAGTGTCGGGGAAGAGTTCCGTCAGCACGACGGCGTGGTGACGATCTTGATGTACTACTGCTGCAGGGCTTCGCCTAAGCACCACTACAATATTATCGAGGATTATGGTGGCTGGGGGCGCCGCACACGGCTAAGGAATAGATCACGTGGATCAACTTGTGTGTCTCTGGGGTGCCCCTGCCTCCGTATATAAAGGACTAAAGGGGGGAGGCTGGCCGGCCAAGGAGGGCACGCCAGGAGAGTCCTACTCCCTCTGGGAGTAGGATCCCCCCCCCCCCAATCCTAGTTGGAATAGGATTCGCGGAGGGGGAAAAGAGAGAGGGGGGCCGACCACTTCTCCTTGTCCTAATAGGACTAGGGGAGGGGGGAGGCGCGCGGCGCATCTTGGGCTGCCCCTTCTCTTTTCCACTAAAGCCCACTAAGGCCAATATAGCTCCCGGGGGGTTCCGGTAATCTCCCGGTACTCCGTTAAAATCCCGATTTCACCCGGAACACTTCCGATATCCAAACATAGGCTTCCAATATATCAATCTTTATGTATCGACCATTTCGAGACTCATCGTCATGTCTGTGATCACATCCGGGACTCCAAACAACCTTCGGTACATCAAAATGCATAAACTCATAATATAACTGTCATCGTAACCTTAAGCGTGCGGACCCTACGGGTTCGAGAACAATGTAGACATGACCGAGACATGTCTCCGGTCAATAACCAACAGCGGGACCTGGATGCCCATATTGGCTCCTACATATTCTACGAAGATCTTTATCGGTCAGACCGCATAACAACATACGTTGTTCCCTTTGTCATCGGTATGTTACTTGCCCGAGATTCGATCGTCGGTATTCCAAATACCTAGTTCAATCTCGTTACTGGCTAGTCTCTTTACTCGTTCTATAATACATCATTCCGCAACTAACTCATTAGTTGCAATGCTTGCATGGCTTAAGTGATGTGCATTACCGAGAAGGCCCAGAGATACCTCTCCGACAATCGGAGTGACAAACCTAATCTCGAAATACGCCAACCCAACATGTACCTTTGGAGACACCTGCAGTACTCCTTTATAATCACCCAGTTACGTTGTGACGTTTGGTAGCACCCAAAGTGTTCCTCCGGTAAACGGGAGTTGCATAATCTCATAGTTATAGGAACATGTATAAGTCATGAAGAAAGCAATAGCAACATACTAATCGATCGGGTGCTAAGCTAATGGAATGGGTCATGTCAATCAGATCATTCACTTAATGATGTGATCTCGTTAATCAAATAACAACTCATTGTTCATGGTCAGGAAACATAACCATCTTTGATTAATGAGCTAGTCAAGTAGAGGCATACTAGTGACACTTTGTTTGTCTATGTATTCACACATGTATTGTGTTTCCGGTTAATACAATTCTAGCATGAATAATAAACATTTATCATGATATAAGGAAATAAATAATAACTTTCTTATTGCCTCTAGGGCATATTTCCTTCAAACAGATCCACCGAAGACCGAACGAATCCCGCGAGATCCGACAAAGACACACCTCCACGTGTTTGACGATGCTAGATGCACCGTCGAGACAAGAGAACGTGGGAGACATTATTCCTACTAAGGGACATTATCGTCGTCACACAACGTCAACCAAGACACTGCACCTAACAAGAACAAGAACGGGGTCCCTCCCATCTGCGGCCGGGGGGGCGGCGGGGGGGGGGGGGGTGAGACCCTCCACACCTCCATGGCCCGGAGGACACCAGAGATGAGGCGGACTGGCGATGGCGCCGACGAGAGTAGAAGGAGCTTTTCTTGTTGAGGAGTAAAGAGATACGGGTCCTCCCCGACTTTACATTCTTCTTGACACAATCTTAACTAATCTTAGGCGTACGTGTGAATCCCTCTAGTTTTCCTCCCATGATCCTTGGCCGCTACGACAAACTCTCCCCTGCAGACTTCATCGACAGGTCCGTGGATTCGCCGCCCTTTTGCCTGCCGCTTTGACGGCCGGCGGCAAGGAGGATAAATCTGATGCGTCCGCTCCGGTGAGTAGTTTAAGTTAGGATTTTTTTTAGACTTTGGAGGTGCAGTACTCGGACAGATGACAGTGTTTCTTCTTCAACTTTGTCTTCTGGGCTCCGGTCCTTCTCGAGTTCGTCCGTCTAGACGTAGTCGACGGAGCTCCAGCGCAGATTTTTGTTGTCTCCTTCGGGCGGTGAGGTAAGGATTTATCGTCATGTGGTGAAATTTTGTGCCAGGTGTTTCAGATCTATGCAAGGGTTCAACAACGACGACTACAGCTCCAGGGCGCTCGTCCTTAGGGACACCTGCACAAAGACTTCTCAGTTGTCATCGACTAGGTCAAACCGGCTTAGGTAGGGGAACGGCGACAACATCGCGTTGGCGGCTCGTTCTGGCGGCAACAGTGGTCGTCCGGTGGTCTCGGAATCTGGACGTGATTTTCATTATGTTTGAGATGATTTGTACTTTCAGTGAACTTTTAGAATAATACTCCTCCGTCCTGTAATATAAAAGCATTTTGACACTAATCTCAGTCCTCTAAAAAAAACTCTGAACTAAGCTCAAAGGTTTTCGTTTTGTTTTGAAAGGAACTAGTCTCTGAGGTTTGAAAAGCGAGGACACGTCGCTGGCAAGGCAAGCCGTTGACTCGTTCCATCTTCACCGGGCTGTACCAAGCAGAAGACCGTGATGACATCCACACGCACACAAAAAAAGATAGACCGTGACGACGATGTGATCAAATGGGAGCAACCAAAACACCGCTACTTTCCGGACATCGTCAGCAAAGACCACGCTAGGATGGAAATATACGGAACGTTTGAATCGTCGAAAGTTGGTTTGGTATTTTCACAGAACGTTTTGACTCCCGAGAGCAATTTTCATTGTTTTTTAGTTTGGAGGATTGCGTGCCGAACGTGGAAGTTGCCTTGCATCAACCTCGACGCGGCCGTACGCCTTTCCGTCCAACCCGGGCGTGCAGTGCAGTGCACGCACCGTGGATCGATCGTCCACGAGGCGGGACCTGTCCGGATTCGAGTTAGGCACGCCCGATCGACGCACGCACGGAGCCCTCCCGAGCCGTGACGCCGTCGGCCTTCTCGATCGGTTGCATGCCTATTTAATTTGATCACGTCACGTACGCCAAACGCTCCAAACCCTAGCCGGAACCGAGCTCCGTCGCCTTCGTCGTAGTCGGTCGATTCGCGGCGGCTCCACCGGTGAGTCTCCTCCCCTGGAGTAGTCTTCCAAGAAGTCTCCATCCGTAGCGTACTAGCGTTTGCTTTGCGTCACGTCGCCTTTACCTTGTCGACACCCAAGTCCACCACCAAACCGCCGCCATCGCCTGCCCACGTATTTTTGGAGATAAACAATGTCGCCGTTGTAGTTTGCTTTATTTTCTGACACTTGTGTAACCCTACTCACTATCTACAGAGAATCGATGGCGGGCGCGAAGTCGTCGGTTCTGCTCGACGTGAAGCCGTGGGACGACGAGACCGACATGGCCAAGCTCGAGGAAGCCGTACGGAGCGTCGCCATGGAAGGACTGACATGGGGTGCATGTATGTTTGACTTCCTTCTTTCTTTCGAAGCTATGTTTGACTTCCTTGCTACCTCTTAATCAACAACTTGATTTTGGTTAAGTATCTGAACTATGCCACCTTGTTCTCGCAGCCAAGCTTGTTCCGGTTGGGTACGGGATGAGCAAGATGCAGATCATGCTGACGATCGTCGACGATCTCGTGTCCGTCGACGACCTCATCGAGGACCGTCTCTGCGCCGAGCCAGTCGACGAGTTCGTGCAGAGCTGCGACATTGCCAGCTTCAACAAAATATGTGCGTGCCTAATCCGGTCGTTCAGAATATTTTAGCTAGCTGCATCTTTCTGCTTTCCCTTCGACTAAACCTGTCTTATTGTCGCAGGAAATTACTCGTCGGATGCGAAGAAGCAGAATGTGATTTCGCAGCACAAGATTTACTAGCTAGTTGATTTTCTGGTTACCGAGTTATTCTTAGTTAGAGTAATACTTTGTTATTGTTTCGTCAGTCGTCATGTGCTTCCTTGTATTCGTTGTTTCGAGGAAGCCCTCTTTCCTCTGTGCAAGACTCTGTTTTTTTTTTTTGCTTCTATGAAAGGTATTTAATGTGGATGGTCAACTCGTTCCTGAGCACGATGAGAATATACGGCATGTCATTGTCAAACATACGAATCCGCGGCTGCGAGATGGCTTGACGAGAGTCAAATAATCAGCATCGAAGTGCCAAAAGGTCACCAGCTTACATTTGCGCGTTCATCAGTTTGTTTTTCTCGCCAAAGGGAAAACAAAGTTTGTCTACGACACCGCGGAGGGGGGATGCTTTGCGGCTGTCCACTCAAATCCCCACTTTTCTTTCATTTCATCTTTGTGTCCTTCCTTACTTTTCATTCATACCCTCCTCGTCCAATGTCCTCGACATCGTAGGATGTTTGCGGCCCGCAAATGCGCCTCCACTCCTTGGACTATAACGCCGTCACAACCATCCCTCCGTAGGCAGGTACCCCCCCCCCCCTCCTCCTACCAACGACGTCATGGCCGACACCACAATCGATCAATTGACATTGAGCTTTTTCTTTAACTTATCGTTGTTTTCTGGAGTACATGGCGGGGTACTTGATGATCGAGGATGAGTTGATGTGCGAAGCGTGGTTGGTCATAGATGCGGAGTTTATACGGCATCCATCAACGCAATGTGAAGTCGATATCGCATCAATGATATGCCATCTGCAACTCGGTCATGAAGTTTCACACTTGTCAAGGAGGAGTCCAAACACAAGAGTACGGCTACACAACCCACCAGGGAAGTTGAAGCGGAAACGAAAGAAAGGTGAAGAAGATAAGGTTGTCCATTCACCGAGGGTGGGCATTTGGACCAAATCCGGATATTCGGGCTAAGGCCTGACAAAAGGGCTCCCTGCATAGCTTTCTAGACCTGCTTTTTCGGATCTAGCTTGGGCATCTGGACTTCGGTCCGGACATCCGGCACCTGGAGCACCTGTGGAGCCCGAGCCATGGAGCATCTATGGTCTTTTGTATAACTCCATCATTGTTTTCATTGAAATTCGGGGAGCTTTATTAAAACTAGAAGACATTAGAGCATCTACAAGTGCGGTCACTAAATTCGGCCCCTCAAACGCTCACGGACATAGGAGGGCGCGTCCACGGGCACTTCAAATCTTGTCGTCCACATTCGTGTATCTCATATTCGTTACCCTGTACCCATACTAAATCATGCAACGTAGATCATCAAATGGACATAAAATTGGACATGGAAATGCACATTTCGATCACTAAAGGATCACCAGGATCTCCAAAATATCGCCAAAGTTCACACAATCCATTTAAACGACGGGCAAGTATAAACTAGATTAATACAAATTTTAAAGTAAAGACGAAGACGTGAGGAGCTTCACCACTTCCTCACCAGCCCTTTGCCCTTCCGGCCGCCGTCGCTGTTGTAGGCGTCCGTGACAAGAGGCGGGTCATCGGAGTTGATGTCGTCGTCGGAAGAAGAGGAGATGATGATGCAACCCTTCAAACGTCGGACAACCTGCTCCTGCTTGTGCTTGAGCTTGGCCATCCTCGCCACCTCTGCCTCCGCCGCTCCCGCTCGGACTGCTCAATGGCTAGCCGGGGTGCCTTGGCGTTCTTCCTTTGGAGCCGGCGAGGTTCCGTCTCCGCGGTCGTAAGTGACCGGCAGTAGACTCGCGCGAGAAGCCGCTTCTTCTTATCGGGCACCGCCGGCAACCCGCAGCGGCAGCGAATAGGTTGTTCGACCGCCTCCCTCTCCCTTGCCCATTGCCTCTCGCGGCGGGTGGCGCACACCTTCGATTCCAACATGCGCGCTCGCGGCGTCGGCGGAGCGGGCACAAGAACGCACTGCTGCCCTTGCGGAGCAACAACTGGCGGGGGTGGGGCCAGCTCCGACAGGCGAGCTGTGATGAAGCAGATCCGGAACAGCCCCCCTGTGTGCACTCGGGACTGCTCCATGGTAGTGCAGAGGGCCAGCTCGTCCGCGTCATCGACGGAGCCGTCCGAGCGGCTGCCAGGGTTCAACATGTTCGCCAGCTTGCTGGAGATGGGCTTGGGTGATCAAATCGGATAAGGGGAGAAGACGTGACGGAGCGGAGCAGACTGAAGTGAGTGTAGGTTTTCCGGATTGGGATTTTTGGTGGGGACTTTTTTTGGTCGACAGTTGGTTGTGCTAACGTGGCGGGCGCGTCCGGCCGCCCCGTATCCGCCCTACATTTGGGCTGGATATGAAGGGGACAACCCGGACTTTTGAGGCCGGATCTTTTTTTTGACGCGTCAGTGACCGGTCCGCTCGTCCGGGTGTTTGAGACCGGTTTGAGACGCCCGGCTATAGATGCTCTTACAATCACAAAATTATTGAAATACCGTCCCACTCACATGCTGAAATTATTGGAATACCATCCCACTCACATGTTGAGTCAGATGAAACTGCTGGCTCTCTTCCCTTTTTCTTAAGATTAGGCGTGACAATTGAACGAGATTAATCGCGATGACCAAAGATTAAAGGTCTCTAAACAATCCCTTTTCTTAACGACATGAGAGTATTACAAGAGAACTGAGCAAAAGATTGAAAATTCACAAACAACCAGCAGCTCAGCCAAAGAGAATCCCCGACTCAGGCCAAAGGCTTCATGCCGTCTAAATATGCTAGATGATACCTAGCATCTCCACCACTAACCAATGACGATTCACTTACATAGTGTCATTGCTTGGTGTAGCACCCGCGCTTGTAAGGGCGTTTTTAACGCCGGCTCTCAAAACAGTCACACTGTAGACTGGTCCGTACCAGCCCATGAAATCAAATACGGAAGCCGGCCATCCAACCCTGCCCTCTGATTGTTTTTTTCTTAGGTCCACAACACTCAAAAAAATAGCAAGTGAGGGAAGAGACGAAGACGCAGGCTTTGGGTGGGGTTTTGGATGGTCCGGGGGTGTCAGAGTCCTGCATGGGGGAGGGTCGGATGCCCGCAAAGCTCCCACAACTTTGCTTCCGGTTTGCGAGATTTCGGACAGTCGGATGATTCCATGGACGTCTGCGGGCTGTTTGAGAGTTCGCATTAGAGATGCCCTAACGATACAACTATTTTGTGCCAAAAAAGCTCAAGTCTTGCTTTTGAAAAAAACCATAACTCAAGTTTTGCTTTTGAAAATCCTTTCTACTAGTAGTTTCAATTTGAGTATTCTATCTCCACCAAGGTGACATTGCCAACATAAAAGAGAACTATCACCTTTTGTTAAGTTGTGCCCCTGTGTGCAACATGATCACATCCACTTATGTCTTTGCTATCTCTCAACCCAAAAAATTGTGGCAGTGTCCTTTATAAAAAATATGACAGTGTCCTTTATAAAAATTGTGGCAGTGTCCTTTATAAATTGTGGCAGTGTCCTTTATAAAAAATATGACAGTGTCGCAACCGTGTGATCTAATCTCTGGCCTATTGACATTCACTAGTCGAGGATCAACTTGTGCCTTTTTCAAACCGCGGTGAACATCCTCGATGTTAACCCTCGATTCCAACTGAGGTCTCCTCAGTGGGCTCTACCTTCGTTGCTGCTTGTAGTGGTTCTGTCTTGGGACCCTGACTACTCTAGTGCGATCTCCCTTGTCTCCTCCATCACATTGGTGTGTCGATGACCACCGTGGCTCGCGCCAACCATGTACCCACCCCCATTTTTACTTGGACCATTGACAATGGCTACACTGCATCGAGACATACATATCAGTCTGTATATAATGTTTTTAGTTATGTCGATTGAGACTTAGTTAATTTCCTTTTTATCATTGTCATTTGAGTATTTAACCAAAAACTACCACATTTCACGGAAACGTGACAAAAAACTATCACTTTTATGATTTTATGCGGAAAACTACCACTTTTGTCCTAATTCGTGGCAAAAAACTATCAAGTCTCGAAGCCGGTCGCTTCGCCCGCGCTAAGCACCAAACTGACCAACCGGTCCCACGTTTCAGGTGCCACGGTGGCCAACCGACGCCCGCCGCGTGTTAACGGCGCGTCCGCGGTCGGAAACGGCGGTTGTCTGTTTGCGTTCAATGCACCAAAACGTGGGACCGGCCATTTGATGTTGATCCTCTGACGACGTCGTTTTCGACTGCGGACGCGCCGTTAACGTGCGGCGGGCATCGGTTGGCCACCGTGGCGCCTGAAACGTAAGACCGGCTGGTTAGTTTGGTGTTTAGCGCGGGTGAAGCGTCCAGTTTCGAGACTTGGTAGTTTTTTGCCACTGATTAGGATAAAAGTGGTAGTTTTCCGCACAAAATCGTAAAGTGGTAGTTTTCTATCACGTTTTTTCGTGAAGTGTGATAGATTTTGGTTAAATACTCTTCTCATCTAGACTCTTGGTGGATATCAATGTTTTCCTTTGAAACGGTTGAAAGGACATTGCAACTTGGATGTATGATTTTATTTTTTTTGAATAATTTCATTTTTAGAAGATGCCAAACCCACATAACACCAATAGCAAGTAGATGAAAACTCCATGTCATCAGCAATATCCAAGCACGGTGCATTTATTCACATAAAGCCAAAGCTTGCGTGCATTGAACCATGGCACAAAGCCATTCACCACCAATGCTACAAAACACAAATGCTATACAACTCTGGATATTTCAATGTTAGTTTTCGAAGTTCCCTGGCATTTATTTTTCCACATCGACATACTCCTAGTAGCAAGTTTCCAAGCAACCCCTTTCAATTTTGGATGAGGATGGTCATACCAAGCATATGCTCCCTGTTTTCTAAAACCAACCGATGATGAACGAACATGGTTCCAAGACATTTTTTCTTTCACATGACCAAATGGCTTGATGGACCAAAAAATACTTGTCGTGATCCCATCTCTGCACAAACACCAAACAACTTGTTTATTGTACCACCAATTGACACCATCTGTAAGATTTTAAAACGGATTGGTTCCATTGCTTACGGTAGATTATGCTTCCCCCTCCCAATAAAATCTTGATCCTCGATATGGAAAGGCGAAGGATAAGAAGACAAAGGCGGTGGTCAACAAAGGTGCAACCTACAGTAGATTATATAAGAAAAAAGAGGCCGCAACGAGAAAATGAAGAGAGAAAATGCGCGAGGCATGTTCCTTTTGCTTGCTAGCTCGAGTGTTGCTACATGCAATACATTTCCAAATTTCGAAAACGCCGATTTTGCCCGGTCAACCGATTCAAGGAAGTAGGGCCGAAACAGGCGCAACCGCACCGAACCCGAACTTGTCTCTCAACCAAACCAAAAGAGGGAAGAAAAAAGCCGCACCAGTTCCCGTCGGAAAGCACGTGCCGTTTTTTGCATCATCCTCGGTCGTTCGTTCAACTAACAAAACAAAAGAAAAGAAAAAGAAAATCAATCTCGAGCGAGCCAGCCAGCCGTGGGTTGCAGGTTGCACCGCACGTCGACGTGGGCGGGCGCTCGCGGCGGGGCTGGGCTCATCTCCGCCACACCCTCCCATCCGGGTCTCCTCCTGCGGTGCCCCAAAAAATGGCGCCAATCCCTCCCCAATCTCCCGCCCCACCCCTCCCCCGCTATTCCCCCTCCGCGCCCCAGCCCTAGCCGCGGCGGGGCAAACCCTAACCCCATGTCCTCCTCCTCCTCGCTGCCCGCCAAGCCGCCCCCGCCGCCGCGCCCCAAGACGCGGGGCAGCTACAACTGCGGCCGATGCGGCCAGCCCAAGAAGGGCCACGTCTGCAACCTCCCCTCCCCGGCCGCCGCCGACGGCGCCGCGCCCCCCTCCCCGTCGCCCTCCTCCTCCGCCGGGGACACCCGCCTCCGCCGCGCCCTCTCCTTCGACGACACCCCCGCGCCCTCCTCCCCCGAGAAGAAGCCCAGGCCCGACCATGACTTTGCCGGCCGCACCATGGAGCTGGGCGGCCGGGCCGTGCCGGTCGACCTCGTCGTCGAGGTCCTGCGCCGGCTCGGCCCCAGGGGGGTACTGGACGCCGCCGCCGTCAGCCGCGCCTGGCGCGACTGCGCCGACCGGGTCTGGCGCGTCGCCGAGGAGCTCCGCCTCCGCCCGGCCGCCGCCGGCCTCCTCGGCGCGCTGCTCCCCCGGTGCGCCGCGCTCTCGCGCCTAGTCCTCCACATGGAAAGGTGAGGGGACCCGGACGAATCTGAACAAATATTGTCCCATGCGATGCGAATTTGACGCGATCTGGCCAGATCGATGCTGGATCTTCGATCGGCGCCTGCTCCGGACACGAGCTGTTATGCACAGCTTTTTTTTATGGCTAATAAGGCTACGACACAGATGACCACTGGAGTAGTAGTATATATGTTCCTAATAAAATCTTAATATAAACAAATTCAATAATAACAAGTAGTATATCGAGAACCTGGGATTTCTGAACGACTTCCAAGGTGAACGGACGTCGGATCTGATACTCGCTCCAGAATGTTTATTTCTGGATTGCTATGCTAAGTGGTAGGTTATATTTATGTTTGTGCACAGGAACTTGTCAAAGTAGAGGGTATCATGGAAAATGCTGACAGTCTGTGCCTTTTTAACTTCGCTTATGGAAGATCACGCATGTCTTTGTGGATATTGAATTTGACATGCTCTTGGATGAGTTGGTGGCCAGCTGAAACTCATGTAGGGTAATGAGTTTGGAGATTTCAGTGTTTTGGACAATATTCTGTTGGTGCTGCAAGATTGATTTGCAGATTTTTTACCCGTACTTTAGTTTTAAAGCCTCTACCAGGCCTTGGTTGAATTGTAGAAAGCGCATAATGAATGGAGTTGGTCTACAGTGATGCAAAATGCTCAATTACTGCGAGAACAGTATGCTATTTCCGAACATAAAAATTATTGTTGCTTATCCCTTGTGAGCCTGTGAGGATACAACCATAAACTAATAATTAAAGCACTAGAAACTGGTTAGTGCAATCAGTTATTTGATAATGTTTCTTGTTGCATTTGTCTGCATAGAAGGAATATCCATATATTTGTAGTGCAAACAAAAGGAGCCTTTTCAGGTCTTCTTTGTTGTGACTGATCAAATTTATATTTGACAAGTTGGCTTATACTGACATAGTGACATGCTGTAGTTGCTAGACCCATTATTCTATATACATGATCAATAGATCATCCCAGGTTGATCATCGATTATCATCCATAATATTCTGGTATAAGATTATACATGCCACTTCTGGTTTTAGAATCTGTGTGCGCAATTGTTGTGTGCAGTCAGGGCCTTGTTAATGACAAGACAAGACTGCTTGTCTTCTGTGTCTCTTAAAACTTTTCACATCCAGCTGTTGGTTATGTATGGTGAAATAATCATATGCACGTAAGTTGAACCTAAAGTGAAGTAAATGCTTTGTGATATTCCAAATATGGTCAAAGCAACATCGTTAAAATCTAGCTTTGGTGCTTCAGTATATGTTTCTCTGTCATGCTTATTTACAATGAAATTACTGTATGCACCCAAGTTGATGCGAGTGGATTAGTAAAAGCCATGCATTGTTTTGGATGTAGCAAAAGCGACAATTAATATAGTTCCAGTCCTCCCGTGTTTGTTTCCTATGCCGATAAAAGGTGTTCACTGGGGACATGTATCTTATTTGTATATGTTTGATTCAGTGCTGTTGATGCCACCATGCTGTCATGTCTTGCATTTTCCTGTTCAAGTTTGGAAACTCTGGAGATCACCATGGCCGACAAGGCAATCAACAATATGACTGGGTATGTTGTAACTCTAACATTACTCGTACATCCTAAACGCAATGTTGGCATCTATACATCTTTTTTGAAATTTAGTTATTTAGTTTACACTATTTTATATCAAATACACTTGCTTTGTTATAATTTGAATCACTAGTTTTAAAGGTGTCTTCTCTTCTCAACTAATAGTTGCCTACCTTGCAAGGTCAGATACAGTTAAGGTGTGATTTTAGTTTTACCTTGTAAATGAGGATTTGTACTTTTTTTTCATATGTAATGCAATTGCAGGTTGATTATTTTTGGATCTTTTGTTGGTTGATTTGTCACACCATGTTATGTTATGCTTGCATGAAACTAGTCTATGTTCCATTTTCTTGCCATGCAAGTTGTGTTGAATATGTGTTGATTTTGAAATAGCAATGTCATGCAAATGGATAGAAGGTTCACACAATCTCCGTGTTCAGCTCCTATATTAACTTAAGTTGGTCTATTCTAACAGAGAGGAGCTAAGTCGACTTGTTTCAGAGAAGCGTTCTCTCTCAGTTCTCAAAATCGGTGGTTGCTCTAATCTTGGTTTTCTTAATCTAAGCTCGTCAAGTCTTAGTGTCCTTTGGCTATCAGATCTTTGCTCCCTTTCGGAATCGGTAATATTGTGTGCTATTAGTATTTACAGTTATATCAACTTTATTGTGGGCATGAATTCATTGGACACAAATTTGTTGTAGGTCATAAGCTGCCCTAATATGAGCGAGCTCTCCCTGTGTTTCACACAACAAAGTACTGAATGTACTGACCTGGTTAGTTTGATGGATGGCCTGGGCCGATCGTGCCCTAACTTAAGAAATTTGCACATATCATCAATTCAACTATCTAATGAAGCCGTGTCCGCTCTAGAGGGTGCCAACCTCAGGTATATTTCTACCCCACCATGCTCTTAGCACAATTTTGTTGTATTTGAACTCTAGCGTTATAGTTCTTTTTATTTTATTTGAAGAGAAGGGGTTCCCCCTGCCCCATTTTTATTAGAAACGAGACAAAACAGAAAACAAACTGTTCCCAGCCCTCAGGCTGACCCAAAGTAGCCGAGCCAGAATCTTGTTGTATCTGAGCTATAGCATTATAGTTCTCTTCTCACTATAATTCCAGTTTCATAATATTTCAACCTCTAAATCTCAAATCTCATTATTGCTTCATCAGGGGCTTGTGCATGCTATCCTTGATTCTCGGTTCAAAAATGACAGATGCAGCTGTTGCATCTATCGTCAGATCTTGTGCAAGCTTGGAATTGCTTGATTTAAGTGGGTAAGCTCCAATATATCCTTTTGGATATAAAACTAAAGTTAATGGAATTAACATAAAGGTGATGATTATTTTCATATGGCGTGATACTTCAAATTAGCTTATGCAGTTACTTGTTTTTTTTATTATACCTCAGATCTAGCATCAGTGATAGTGGTGTTGGTATGATCTGCAAGGCGTTCCCTCATACTTTATCGAGGCTGCTCCTTGCTCTCTGCCCAAATATTACTACATGTAAGCTTTATATGAATTTCATGGTTTTTTATTTCTGCTCCACCGAAAATGAATTCGCCAGTCAACCATTACATGTTCCAGTGTTAAGAATCTCTCTATGTGTTTTCTAGGTGGGATCCAGGCCGCAACAGCACAATTGCCACTACTTCAGCTCATGGACTGTGGAATGAGCTTACGTTCCAACTTGCAGAATGAAAAACAGGGGGCTTATTTTGGTGAGATCAATGGAAGGATTAGATTGTGCCCAAAATTACCCACCTTAAAAAAGCAACCTATGCGCCAAAAGCTAATCATAAAGCATGATAATTTGAAGAAGCTCAGTCTATGGGGCTGTTCAGCAATAGATGTAAGCCTTCAAATTTTGCCAGCAGAGATTCACTCACGTCCTTTATGGATATAGTCTTGTTACTAATTTCACATATGGCAGGCTTTGTATGTGAAATGCCCAGAGTTGATTGATCTGAACCTCAACACTTGTACAAATCTACACCCAGGTATTGTGTCACTTTTTCATGAGGCTGTAAAGTTGGTAGCCGCTTTTATTATTATAAACAATTTAAATATTTTGCAGAGCGGCTGCTACTTCAGTGCCCAAATCTGAAGAATGTACATGCATTTGGATGCCAAGATATGTTGATTGGTGCAATAAAAAACCAGGTATTACTTTGTTAAAACATTTCCTCACCCCCGAAGTGAACTTTCATTTCAGCTTGAGCTTTCTTCCAAAACCCCTTTCTTTATGTGCGCTGGCCAGTAGTTTCAAGGTTATTGGATGAACATGTTTGAAGTGCTAAGCAGTAACTGTTTGCAATCAGAAAGTGGGAACTATAATCTCAAAAAAGAAGTGAGAAATATGCTATCTCAGTATTAGCTTTATATTGTTTAAGAATTTTGCTCACCAGTGTTTTTGGTCCACCCAATATGTGCAAGCGTGTGCATAATTAGACTGAACCAAACAAACCAGAACTGAACTAAAAAGTTTACTCCTGTCTGAACTGCATTTCAGTTAGAGAAAATAGCGACGTTTTCCTATTTGGTGGAAAAAATAATTTAATTTGGCTCTTGGTTTTTGGCTTGCCTTTTTCCCTTCAGAAACTGATAAACAGAAAGAATCTAATGAAGCAATGTGTATCAACTGGAGTCTAGCAAGGAGTAAGCTGTGAAGCTGAAGGTGTATCAGGCTGTAAGCTTCTTTAGCTTAGGAATCATACTATTGGAAGCAGTGCACCTACTTTATTACAGTCTGCCCTATGTAGCGTGTAACTATGTTGTAGCCTAAGGTGTTGTAACAAACCCCTTATCTCTTATGCACCGCAAAGCAGTTGTTGCAGCCTACCTAAAAAAGTATATAGTAGCATACTAACCAACTGCGGATTTTCTGCTGCCAGTTAACAATTCAAAAACATCACTTCAAAGTTGTATCAGTCATAAAAACAATTGTATATACACATTGTACGATGAATTATGAGCCTGAAAATTTCGGATAAAAAATCTGACCATTTGTATGGTATGCAAATAAAACAAGTTAGGAGTGTATACTAATTGTAAATCTACAGAGTATTTGTTACAGAGCACATACATGATCATAAATTTTTGCCTAAAATTGGCAGTTTCAGATATCAACCAAAATAGAACTGAATTTTTGGCCTGGGCTTATATGGACCATGATTTTTCTCCCAAAGTGTCTCCAAAATTATGAACATGATTTTTGTCTGATTGTTTCCAACACTTAGAAGTGAGTTTTTGGCCTGGGCTCATATGGACCTGAATCATTTGAGATGTTCTGTTTTCCTTTAAAAAGGATATAGCAGGCTTAGGTGACATCCTGGGCCCTCCAACTTTGTAGGTCTACAGGCCCAAACAGCACACATGAAGGATACTACTAAAGCCCACCTGTATACGAAAACCTAGGTACTCCCGTCAATCTCCTGATGGTTTTGATTTCTTGCTCCTATCAGGTTGGCACTTGATCTACCATCCATAGTATCGTCACCTTGTATCATTTTTGTCATAATACTAGGCATTACTGGCACCAATCTGGCTATATGTGGATGTTAGATATATCACGGTAGTAGTGATGGCCGTGACTCCGCATTCTATCCATGTGTCAGGCAACATTTGATGGTGTATCAGGTTACCATATAATTTGTTTAAGTTAAAAATGACGAAGTTAGTTGCTTTTGATACTGTTGGCATTTCAGAGTGTAGTGGAGAAACATTCTGGTGGTAAACTATGAAATGAAGCCATAATATAATGCTGTTAGCCAACGTTTTTCGCCATATATCATAATTTACCGGTAGTTGGCAATTGGTTCAAGCCTCACACATGGTTACTGCATAGTTAACACAAACATGAACCAGAATAAAATTTAGTTTGGACTTTTGAAACGGAAACAAACTGAAAGAGCTAAATTGAGTTGTAATAATTTATTAATTCAAGCACAGCAGCACACTTACAAAAATATAGTGGCACCCAACAAATTAACCGGTACAAGAAAGAAAACCCGCCAACTTACCTTTACAGTTTTGAGTCAACAAAGGTGAAAGAGCATTGCCCCTGTCTTCGTTTTCCAATGTATTGCCACAAATTTTGCCAGGTTCTGAATGAGTTCGCTGCAGCTGAACCACATCTTCCATGCAAGCGGCTAGCAGACGGTTCAAAACGGGTTCAGCTGTCACAGTTCCCACAAGAGCAGGCAAGCATCATTTCACGCATCGCGTGATATCTCCTAAGCATCCTACCGATGCATGCGCTGACTCTCTTGTTTGTTTCAGCTACCCGAGGACAAAATATGGATTGGATTCAAGCGGTCGGAGTGCATTGTTCATCTTGATTCTTGATTAATAATAACAAGCTAGAGAACCGCTCATTGTGCGCACTCTGATTTGTGAAATTAGACAATTGGTGAGTATTTATTTATTTGTTTTGTGCACCTCCAAACCCATAATATATGTAATGTGCCTGTTGTATAAGCTGCTACATGGAAGTGAAACTTGCATCAACTGGTTTTTGGGTTCCCACTGGTGTGCTCCGCTTGGCCTAATTAATATGTAACCATATTATTTTTTGGTGCAATAAAGTTGTGAATCATTTAAACTATTCCGCCAGGCATGTTCAGCTGCATTGCTTAGTACAGACACATATAAAGTCAATCTTTCCTGTTAGACCAGATGCTTGTTGAAATGCCATTCCTTCAGTTGTGAGGGAGAAAGTCTTTATGCCGGCAATCTTTGCTGTCATGCCACTTGATTGGACTTGCGAGACGGAGGAAAATAATGTAAGATTCTTTTGCTTGCTCTAGTTGGAGCAATAGAAAATCACCGCACTTCTTGAAGCTTGTCATCATCGCTAGGGGACACAAGATCCTCCAAGGAAACATGTCATGCGTAATATAACGTAGTACCTTCAACTCCAAACGCCTATTGGATACTACTTTTTGATGTGATAACATCTTATACAGTATTATGGGACGGATGGACTTGTGGCATGAAAGGAGCCAACCAAAGTTGCTGCACCCTTTTAATTGCTTAACCAGGGAGCAATAAATCGCACCCTTGCCATAGAATACAGCTATGCGGCAGTGTATGACGCCACTGAAATTTGTATGAGAACTCGGCTCAAAAAAAGAAGAAAATAAATTTGTATAAGAACATGATCCCCCTATCCGGCCCTACGCACATGGCCTTGTCCCCTGCTTTAGGTGGCTCAGAGATGTAGTACTCCCTCCTTTTCAGTTTATAGGGCTTATCTCAAAATTTTAGTTTTTCCATTTTATAAGACTTAATTTGGTAGTTCCCCATCACATGTTCAGACTTCAAGGTGCATTAAATCATTGCATGCAAGTATTAAGAGAAAACTGACCAATGCATGCATTTTATGTATGCATGCGTTGTAATTAATGCATCCGTAAACACAATTTTTTGAGGAAAACAAGAGCATTAATTGGATGCTTTTGCAAACTACAAAAAATATTTCACCACTCATCATCTACCTTGGTTGATGAGATTTTTGAATTGAGCCTTATAAACCGGAAAGGAGGGAGTATATGGAGATGGGCGTTTTGAGTGTGCATCACACCGCCAGCGCATGAAACATTGGCAATGTTTCTTGTGTACACACACGTCTAATTAACACAGAGGAATGAACCTGGACGCCACGGAGCAGCTTCATAATCATAATTAAACAAGGCTGCCGGGCGATTATTTGTCCAACGGCAGCGTGATAATTGAGCGCTGCTGTTGGACAAACTGCAAGATCCCTGCAGTGGAAACTGGTGGTGGTAGGGTACCCACCATCTGACTTCTTTTCTTCTGGATAAAAAATAATGGAAGGGCATCTTCTGCCTTTTCTGTGCGCTAAACGGAAATGACAAGGCATATATTGACTACTGTAGTGCGTAAACAGTGACATGCCGATGACATCTTTCTCACGTATACATACTATACTACATTGTATAAATGACAACAAGTTGGAACATACGTACTTATACAGATAGTAGTGAACTAATCGAGGCGATAACGGAACTTTGACCGGATCGTAGCGAAGTAGCAGTAGTATATTATGGTACAGAGTGGGGGCAAGCAGAGTCGTAATCTTGGAATGGACACTACGTCGATCAGCTCCTGCTCTTGCATTTCTCCATTGCCCTTGGCGCTGAAAAACCGTAAGACAAAGGGAGTTAGCAAACGGCCATCGAGCATGCAAACGTAAATCTGAAAATTAAGAGGGCACCGACCGAGGCCGATGGCTTCTGATCCTTTCATTATCCGGAGGCGCTTGCACGACGCGACGAACATCCTGCCAGAGCGAGAAGAAGAAGAGATTATTAGTAAGTGAGTAGCACCAACATGAGAAGAGAAAACATGCATGCATGGGCTTTAACTAATTACTTACTCCCAGGGGACGTCGCCGACGAGCATCCAGTCGCCGTCCTTGTCCTGGTAGGTGGGCACGTAGTCGGAGCCGCTGAGCAGGTCCACCAGCTTGCTCTCGTTCATGCCCGTCATCCCCTGAGTCGGAGTGTTGCCGATGGTGAAGGAGCTGAACATCCTCTCCAGCTCCTGGTAGCTCTTGTAGGTGCCCATGTCCACCTTGCGCAGGTAGGGCGCGCCGTCCATGCTCACCTTCACCAGCGCCGCCGCCAGCATGTTCCTCCGGAACGACCGCACCGGCGGCCACCCCACCGCCTGCGCCCTGCTCCACGTGCCAAACATGAATCAATCAATTAATCAATACTAACTGTTTACTTAGAGAAGTTGTGGGTGGCGGTGATGATGATGATGGCGACGAGCGAGGACATGCAGTGCTAGTGCAGACACAGTTTGCAGGGGGAAATAGTAGGTTCCTTTTCCTTTTTATCGTGTCGGCAGGGCCGGCACTGGCTGCGCTTCTCCCCGTGCCATTGTTGCGCCCACCCCACCACATGCGTCGCTGCATTCATCACTGTACGTACCCTCGTTCCCCCGGAAACGCCGGTGCAGAAGTGCCTTTTCCTCTTTTCCCCCCTCACACAAGCGTGCATGCCACTAAAATTTGTGTGCTAGAGTGAAGCATGCACGCATGATGTTGTAATTATAAAAGCTTAGTTTCCTTTTCCTAGGCTAGTTCCAAAACATACTGTACTACTCCTTCCGTTTCATAATATAAGAACGTGTTTGACACTAGTCGTATCAAAAACGTTATATTATGGGACGGAGGGAATACATTTTTCTTCCGAAAATTAAAGCACATTCATCCTAAGAACTATGAATGATCCTCTTCTTTGAGGGCACGGGAGGGCCTTGAGATTTTTCTGGAGCGAGCTAGTACGTAACAGGGAATCACATTTGCATGCAAAAAAAGTAACGAGGGACGAGGAGGAGGAGGACGTACTTGGGCGCGCGCGGCTTCTCGGGGTCCGCGTCTGGCTGCGCGGTGGTGACCACGCTGCTCTGGCTCGGCGACCGCTTCAACTGCCCGTCGACAGCAGCCGGAGACGGCGGCTGCGCCTCCGCGACACCGTCGGCCACTTCCTCGTCGTCCCCAGACGGCGGCGCGGCCGCCGACGCAGGCTCCAGCTTCAGCACGAGGTCGATGGTCTCGGCGTAGCCCCTCTTGCCGGAGCTCCTCACCGCGGCGGCCGCCTCCTCGGCCTCGTTGCCGCCGCCTGGCAGGCCGAGCCGGAGCTCCGTCTCCTCGAACCCGAGGCCCGCCATTGGTCTCCTGCTCCAATGCACCAGACGCTCCTAGCTGGGTTTCTTCTTCGCTCCTTGTGAGTTTGCTTTCGCGTGTCTGCTGCTGCTTGGGCTTGGCTTGTGAGCAGAGCACAAATAGACGGGAGGATGGCTACAAAAGAGTATGGCTCCCTCTTGCCGGAAGCGGCGTGGTATATAATTGAGATCCCTATATGATATCGGAATGAACAGGATACGTATGCAATTTGGCCATGTCCATGCCAAAGCAGGTTAAATGGTACGTACACGCTCCATTCCTTCCAATGGAGTGCTACCGATGGTTGTGTCAGTGCAACGTCCAACGTATCGTACCGTCAACCCGCACACGCAAACACAAGTATGGCAGTAGTATTATGTGGTACATGCTGGCAGCGAACCATCTCAACATTCTTTTTTGGACTTGCCATATATAGATTCCATAGTATACTTGTTAGTAGTAGCCAATATCTATACTACCCCCTTCCGTTCTTATTAATGGAAGCTTTCATTTGTTCCTGGTCAAAAAACATGTCAACATCTACTATACATCAAACTAGCTTCATTAGACTTATCATAAATACTCTCCCCGTTCCTAAATATAAATCTTTGTAGAGATTCCACCGCACACTACATATTTTTCTAAAAAAATTTGCGGGGGACCATAGACTACATATGAAGCAAAATTAGTGAATCTATACTGTAAAATACATCTATATACTACAATGGTATGTTATTTATAGTGGAATCTCCATAAAGACTTATATTTAGAAACAGAGGGAGTATATGGATATGGGAGTACATATTTAAAATTCCCCGATAGAGCTGGTTCACTCGACCCGGTGCGTGCACGGGAGCTCTCAGCCGACTGTTCTTTGGGTCCCTGACCCGATCGTACCGTACGGATCGGAGTGCCCACACGGCACGCGTACGTTTCACGTACACTTGCGGCTCCCTGCATGCACGTGCCGCTGTTTTTGGTCCCTAGCCCGACCCCGACGTACAGGTAGCGAGCAGTAGCGGATGAATGGGGCTACGAGCTCGTGACTTTTTGCTGCACATCGTGTACGGCCCCGGCCGACGACGCACGCGTGCGCGACTGTGCCGTCCGTTCCATTCCAGTGTGCCGTTGTTGCTTCACGTGTGCGCGCCTTGCGTATTCCTGTGGGACTGGCACGCACGCACGCACACAGTTTGTTTCCCTTTGCAGAGCATTTTCACGTGCATGGATATCCGATCACGTGGGGGCCATCCGCAGCCCGCTTGGCATTCTCATCTCTCCTGTCTGTAGGTGTGTAATCTTTTTCGAATCTACTGTACTTACGAGACAACTATGATCGGTCATTCGTTCTTGTATAGAACCGTTATTCGGCTGGCTATGCGGTGGCTGTACATACAAGATAGAAATTGATTCTACATAGGGTATGTACAATGGTTGATAAGATAGTCTTATTTTAAGTTTTACATTTAAATTAGAGATGACAAAAAAACATGTCTACAACGAGTCATCTCTTTGTCTTATCTTCAATAATTAGTTGTTCCTAAAAACATGGTGAGACAAATTGTGCTAATAGATCATCTCTTGTCTTTTTTTAAATAAGATAAGACAAGCCTTCTCTTATGATTTCTCTCTCCTCTACCTCATCATTTATCCTACGTGACACTCTTAAGATAGAACCATTATACATGCCCAAAATAGGACCAGACTTTCCGCTGTTTGGGGAACAGTCACCGTGCACCCGAGTGCCGCAACTCTTGGTGTCCACTCAGTTCGTTGGCACGCCTTGTTATGCCGTCCGTGCCCTGCCTTGGCATTGAGCATCGTCAAGCTTCAACTTCTTGTGAAAGTCCGATGAAGTCCGCACTTCCCTCCGTGGCGCTTTGTCGTGGATCTTGGGCATATGTCGTCTTTGGTATCGCTTGCTCGCAACCCCGTCTGAAGTGGAGTTCCAGTTCGCTCTGGTAGATCTGTCCGAGAAGCCGCGAGGCTTGCTGGTGCAGGTTGGGAGCTTTCTGGAGCAGGCGGAGGTTACCTTGAGCATGTTCTTTCTCGTGCCGACTATGTTGCCGACTGCTTCGACGTCGTGTCCTTCTCATGTGTCTGGTGTTGGTTTCGTAGAAAACAAGGGGACATAGCTCTACGGCTGTTTCTCCGCTCGTGCCAAGGTCAGATCATCGTCATTGTCTGCCTTGCCTCCTATGTCGTCTACCGCCGTAGGCGAGGCCATCGCCGTGGTCGTTGCTCCCGTGCTGCAGATCATACTCGAGCCTCAACAACAATGTGTGGGACCTGTTTCGCCTCTCTCCATGGAGCATATGGAGGCCGCCTTTGTCATGTGAGCAACTGGAGGCAACTGAGTCCATCGTGCCTTCTTCAGTGAGGGCCTAAACCTGTCTAAACTCTTGTGCGTACTCTTATTTTCACATAAAAAATGGCAAGGAAAACCGTCCGAAAGGTTTCCGGACAGTCTCCGGTTGGGTTTGTATACCAGTGGACGTCAACATACAGCGTATATGATTCGCAAAACAATCAAACGCACAGTGCGTGTATATTTGCTGACCCTACAGACCCACGCTAGTCATGGTGTAGCTGTGACTACATATCAGGCCTGATAAGCTAAACCAAGTGATGATTAGGGAGAAAACTACACAGTACTTCCAAAAGCAACTACAGTTATTAATGTCCATCATGTACGAGGGCATTGCAACACATGGCATCTTTTCAGACAAGCCGAACAGGAATATGTGCACCGATCGTGGGAAACCCAGCCGAGGTGACATAATTTATCACCATCGCACCGTCTCGCATCAACACGTACGTACCAGCAGCTAGTCGGTGCACTTGTCAGGAGGATCGTCTCACATGTGATATGTGCGTGCACCCCGGCCCATACCAGAATCCAAGGGGTACGCTCTCTGTGGGCGACATCAACAGTAACGCTCAACAACAATATTCCAATCAAGGACCGTTGAAACACGCACAAACAGCCTAGTTTACTCGCAAACTGGAGAATCTAAACAGCAAGCATATGTCATTAGTTTACCACCCACAAACCGAAGAATCTAAACAGGAAGCATATGTCAGCCTGTGTGTGCAGGAGGTTGCAGGAACAGATGGTATCTCGTTCTGGAATAGTCAAATTGCTCCTGCATTGATGCAGCCAATCATGCATGCATGTAGTGTGCTAGTACTACTAGACCAATGTGACAGACAGACTGACAGACAGGGAATCTGTTCGTAGCGCGTTAATTGGGTAGACGAACAAGTTCATCACGCAGCTAGATCGGTTGGTCGTTGGCTACCACCGATCGCGAAAATTAAACGGGCAGCTTAGATTCATTGGTTTGGATTAGATTGGATTGGATTGATGCTGACAAAGTGATAACAGGAAGGTACTGAGCACATACAACTGGCTCCGGCTGTGAAAACAATTAGTTAAAGCAAATCCTCTCATGATGCAGTACGATGTGTCAGATGTTCGCAGGGGCAACCCGAGTACGCTGGGCTTAAAGAAATGGAGGAAGTTTTGGGTGGGTATGTAGAGAGTAGAGTGTAACACCCCTGATGCGACTATATCTTCCACGTGTCGAGGCATGACTTAGAGGCATAATCGCATTGAAGACATATGTCGCAAGTAAGGTAATCTTCACAACATCCCATGTAATATAAATAATAAAGGGGAGATAACATAGTTGGCTTACACTTGCCACGTCAATCAAGGTACATAAATAACATTACATCATCCAAACACTCATGGCCCGACTACGGCGCCAAAATAAAAGATAACTCAACATGCGACACGGTCCAGATCAACCCCAACTGGGCACCACTACTGATCATCAGGAAAGGAAATATAGTATCGTTGAGAGTCCTCGTCAAACTCCCACTTGAGCTCGAGCGCGTCACCTGGAGCGGAATCATCAGGCCCTGCATCTGGTGTAATAGTAATCTGTGAGCCACAGGGACTCAGCAATCTCGCACCCTCGCGATCAAGACTATTTAAGCTTATAGGTAAGGCAAGGTAAATATAAGTGGAGCTGCAGCAAGCGACTAGCATATATGGTGGCTATCCTGTTCGCAAAAGAGAGCGAGAAGAGGAGGCAAAGCGCGAGCCAGAAGCTAGAGAACAACCTGCGCAAGCATTACTCCAACACCGTGTCCACTCCCCAGACTCCGCCGAGAAGAGGCCATCACGGCAACACACTCAGTTGATTCATTTTAAATTAAGTTAAGGTTCAAGTTATCTACAACCGGACATTAACAAATTCCCATCTGCCCATAACCGCGGGCACGGCTTTCGAAAGTTTAAATCCCTGCAGGGGAGTCCCAACTTAGCCCATGACAAGCTCTCAGGGTCAACGAAGGAATATACCTCCTCCCAAGACGTTTCGATCAGACTCGGTATCTCGGTTCTTCAAGACACTTCGACAGGTTAAAACAAGACCATCAACACCGCCCGAATGTGCCGACAAATCCCGATAGGAGCTGCACATATCTCGTTCTCAGGGCACACTCGGATTGTCCAAACTTCCGTTAGGCCGGCCCAGAGTTGCCCCTGGTGGCCACCGGCGGCTGACGAGGTGGACCAACACTCAGAGGAGCACTGGCCTCCCGGGGGGGGGGGGGGTTTAAATAAGATGACCCTCGGGCTCTGAAAACCCAAGGGAAAAAGAGGCTAGGTGGCAAATGGTAAAACCAAGATTGGGCATTGCTGGAAAAGCTTTAATCAAGGCGAACTATCAAGGGGTTCCCATTATAACCCAATCGCGTAAGGAACGCAAAATCCGGGAACATAACACCGATATGACGGAAACTAGGGCGGCAAGAATGGAACAAAACACTAGGCGAGATGCCGAGCCTTCCACCCTTTACCAAGTATATAGATACATTAAGATAACATGGCAATATAATGATATCCCAACAAGTAAATAAATGTTCCAACAAGGAACGGCCTCCAATCTTCACCTACAACTAGCAACGCTATAAGAGGGGCTGAGCAAAGCGGTAACATAGCCAATCAACGGTTTGCTAGGACATGGTGGGTTAGAGGTTTGACATGGCAATTTGGGAGGCTTGAAAGCAAGTGGTAGGCATCGAAGCATTGGCATAGCAAAAGAGCGAGCAATCTAGCATAGCAAAGATAGTAGTGATTTCGAGGGTATGATCATCTTGCCTGCAAAGTTGTCAGAGTTGACTGGATCCTCGAAAGCAAACTCAACGGGCTCCTCGTTAGCGAACTTGTCTCCTGGCTCTACCCAAACAAGACAAACAAGCAAACGGAACACAATCAACCACGTGCACAACTCAAACAACATGATGCAAATATGGTATGCTATGCGGGATGCGATGGGAGATGCATATGCAAGATTTGACAAGGAATGCATGAACCTGGCCTCAACTTGGAAATCCAAGTGTGCCACTGGAAAGATGAGATGAAATCGCTTGAAAACGATATAAAGAATGCCGGAATCGGAGTTACGGTTTGGAAATGGCAAGCAAGACAAATATGACACCGGTCTGCGATTTACAACAAGTAGCCATCTAAATGCAATGAGATGAACAAGCTACAACATCCAAATATGACAACAAAATATATGGCAAGGATGTATTCATGATGCTTAACAAAAGTCTAGCACTGAGCTACGGCCAATTCATCCATTAACAGGTTCAAACAAGCATGGCAAAAATGCATATGGCAGACAGATCTCAGACTTAGTGAAATTAACACTTGTCTGGAATTTCAGATCAGGTAGCACTCTTCGGAGCAACAAAACTACATGCTATAGGACCTGAACATGGCAAAGTAAAGCATGGCATGGAGCTACTCAAAGAGCTTAACAAAAGTCCCTTAGTGACCTTGAGCCAAAAGGGATCAGAAAATACAATTGCAAGCATGTGAACATGGCAAAAACACAATCAGTTCCAGACTTAGTGAAAACCGGAGCATGCTGAAAACAGATATCAAGTAGGCATGTATACAAGCTCGATGCACTCACTACGGAGCAAGTCATGACAAGCTAAGCATACACCCATCAAGAATACACAAAATGCAAGCTAGACATGGCAAGAACAATAGCATAGCATGCACGGATCAACTACAACATCATCGGCAAAATCGCTAACAAGTAGACAATCTGCCCAGATTCACGAAGTAGCAAAAGTAGAGCTCGATTGACTCAAGCTAGGGTGCTCCATAATTGCAAATAAAGACATGAATGGATAGAGCACTACAATATTAACAAAACATCTTTGCTGATCATCCTCAAAAGAGGCACGAATCACTAGGAAACAACATGAACATATGGCCATATGAAATAAACAGGTCAAGGACTTAGTGGAAATGCTAAATCCCTGAAATCAGCATTACCAAGTGCCTCACTTTGCAAGCTTGTGCTAGTCACCATACACATCACAAAAATACATGGGTTACACCTCTGGAAAGATGGCACAACCTTTAACAAAACATATGTAGAGCTCATGGTCATAACATGCACACAATAATCATGGCAAAAATGACAAATATCTAAATGGAGTAGCAGATCTGACAATTATCTCAAATAGCCCTCTTCTAACAGCATTTCGGGCATCAAGATGAACTCAAATGAAAATGATGCAATGGAATGAAATGATGTACTCTCTGAGATGAACATTTTGATATGCTATATGCCAAAAACGGAGTTACGGAGGCAAAGTTATAGTATGATGAAGATGGGCACATGAACTAGGGTTTCGGGCAAAAAGTCAACCGAGATATTTTCAAATCCGAGATCTGCGCGGATTACGAGGTCCATCGGAATCACTGTTCACCGCCGGAAGTCGAGGTCGCCGGAGATGCGTTGGAGCTTCGAGGGACCGAAGGAGAGGCCGGGGTGGCCGGATCCGGCGACGCTCGCCGGGGACTTGGCCGGTGCGGGGCGGCACGATGGAGGCGGCGACCGGCACCGGGGCGCGGGCGGCGGGGCGAAGCGGGCGACGGCGGCCGGCGGCGAAGGCGCAGGGCGGCGCGGGCTGCCGGAGTTGGAGGCGAGGGCGGCGGGGCGTCGCGTGGGGCGGCGCGGCGGAACCGGGCCGCGGGGGCCGGTCGCGGGCCGCGCGGGCCGGAGGTGGGAGCGAGGCGGCGATGTGGGGCGCCCGCCACGTGGCGCAGCGGGAGTGGGCGGCGGCGATGTCCGGCGCGCGGGCGGACGTGTCCGGCGCGCGGATGAGCGGGGAGCTAGGGTTAGGGTGCGAATGACCCGGGATTTTCGGGGAAGATACCTTTTTATAGGTAGGAGGAGCTAGGAAGCTCCAAATGAGGTGCGGTTTTCGGCCACGCGATCGTGATCGAACGATCTAGATGATGGAGAGGGTTTTGGTGGGTTTTTGGGCCAAATTGGAGGGGTGTTGGGCTGCAACACACACAAGGCCTTTTCGGTCCCTCGGTTAACCGTTGGAGTATCAAACGAAGTCCAAATGGGACGAAACTTGACAAGCGGTCTACCGGTAGTAAACCAAGGCCGCTTGGCAAGTCTCGGTCCAATTCGGAAATGATTAATCCCCACACACGAAAGAAAGGTAGAAATGACCACCGGAGGAGAACGAAGCGCCGGAATGCAAAACGGACAACGGGGAAAATGGTCGAATGCATGAGACGAACACGTATGCAAATGCAATGCACATGATGACATGATATGAGATGCATGACAACGATAACAACACACGAAGACGAAAACCCGAACCCGAGAAAATAAAATAACTTAACGCCGGAAACGGCAAGAGTTGGAGTACAAATTGGGAAAGTCATATCCGGGGTGTTACATAGAGAGACTGCTAGGCGACGACCTATAGCTTTGATTAGTGCCATGCATTGCCAGGGGGTCTTGTCCTCTGATTAGTGATTCTACCGAATCTCCCTAGATGTTTGGTTCTTTTGTTACTGTATGGCTTGCGATCTTGGCGAAATTGTTTGCGTAGGGGCAGGATATCTGATACTCCCACCGCTCACAAATATAAGGTGCTTTGAATATTTCAATATGAACTACATGCATACTGAAATGAATGAATAAACATACTAAAACATTTCTATCTACATCCATTCACAAGAAAGTTAGAACATCTTTTTATATTTGCCGATTGCTGTTTTAATCGCTTGGTTTTTCTTCTTCTTCACTTAGGCATAATTTTGATATTATATGACTTTGCTCTTTACCGGCGTGTTTATTTGTGTGTGTTGACTGGTTGTGTGTATCTTAACTGTCCAGTGACCGGGTGTATGCTTATTGTGTTTCTATCCACTTGATGCTTTATTTTGAGTCCATAAAATCCACCATTTTCCAAGAAAATACTTGTGAATGGAGGGAGTACTTATAATTGATTTTATTATATCTGATAATGAAACATTTTAAATTTGAGTTATGCTGGTTTTTTAGAGACGATCTAGATATAGTGGTTACTTATGTTTTCGTGTGATGTTTACTGTGGTAGGAGTGTACAGGATATGATCAGTGGCAAAATAGAGCTAGAATTCTTAGGAAAAGAAACTTAAGGGTTGGAACCTGATTTATGTGTGGTTTTAGAAAAAAAGCAGACATTTTTCTTTGTGCAGGCTATTGATGATGTAGATAAAGAAAGTGAATTAGCAGGCTGAGTAGAGATAACTATCTAGCTAAGAAAAAATAGAAGAAGATTTATAGAAAATTCATAAACAGGGGAAATTAAATGATTGCAAAGGTTTAAGGAGAAATGCTCTAACTTCTTATTTCATGTCTAAAGCTCGTAGTAGGGAAAAAATTATGTATCTTAACAAAAAAACAAAAAAATGGAACTACCTATGAGCAACCATAATGATTTGATGCTCACTGCCATTGGATCATGCTATTTGACGACCCCAATCTCCTTGATTATCCCAGAGCGTCAATGGGCATTTTGGTTGCGCTATGGCCGAGTCCTGCTTAGGCCACCGTAAATGGGCCACTGCTCCGGAAACCAATCTAGGACGTCTTGTAATGAGGTGATGCATGGAGATAGAGATCTATTCTTATTTGCCACTACATTTTATAAGGATGTATTTGGACCTGCTGATATGCTGAATACTTCACTTGATGTTGACTAGGTATGTGCCCGTGCGTTGCCACGGGGACCAAATATTTTTTAACAAAATAAGATGATCGTATGGGGTAAATTTTGATGCACAACAAGTAGACAAAATAAAATAATGTTTTGGTTATATAAAGTGTAAATTTTCAATCTTGTCTTAAACTGTCAAAATAGGTATGTGCCTGTGATTGATCTGCTTTATTGGATTACCAAAGGTAAGATATTGATTAATATTTGTTTGTTTACATATCGGATTTTTTGCTGTTTATTGAGTTACCAAAGATTAGGGATGGAAAACCAGGAAAATCGGTGGTGGGTCGGATGTTGGACGAAGGGATGGTGGGAAGAAAGTGAAATATGAAACCATACATTCTTTTTAAGTAATATAGATATAGAGATAGAGATGTGCCTGTTTTATTGGATGATCTAGATAGTACACTTTAGATAGAGAAGTTACTTTAGAACAGATTAGGATTGTAGTTTTTTTATATGAAACATAAGATGGTCTTTGGCCTTCATGGTTTGACAATAGAGTTTTAGCATAAATGTTGGCATATCATGCGAAGTGATTTTCTTGCTTTGTTTAGTGATTTATATAATGAAAAATAGATTTGAATAGATTTAATTATGGCTTGCTTATATGACTGCCTAAATCTGGAACTAGTACTTTGCAGCAATATAGACCCATTTGCCTGCTCAATGTTATTTTCAAGGTTTTTACTAAGGTCATTAATAACAGAGCTATCATGGGAGCTAATAAATAGCTGCTCTAGTACACGCTGCATCCATAAAAGGTGGACATATACTTGGTCGTGTCACTGATTTAAATGAAGTGTTGCATGAAATTCATAGAAAATAGATGATGCAATTTTCTTTATAATATATTTTGATAAGGCATATCACAAAATTAACTAGAAATTTCTAAAACTTGGTATGGAGAAAAATATATTTCTACTAAGCACATTAATTAGGTCATGCAAGCTGCAGAGAGGTAAAGTAGATGTGATGGTAAATGACTAGACTAAACCTTTGTTAGAAACAAAAAAAGGTTTGAGATGGGTGGGCTCCCTTTCTCCTATTATGTTTAATATTGCAATAGATACATTACACCTACTTATGTAAAAGGCACACAAACATGGTTTAATTTAGAATTTAGGTCAAGATTAATTCCCATGGTGTTAACATGTTGGAATATCCAAATGACCCTGCTTTTATGTTTAATGAATGATGATGATTTGAAAAGTGCTAAGAATGTAAAGTTAATTATTATTTTATTTGAACTTCTCTCGGGATTGGAAGTGAATTTCAACAAGAGTGTTGTTTTATCCTGGTAAAGCTAGCAAGAAACAAGATAGTTATGCTGCTATTTTTACCTATCCTGGTTAACCGACATGTGTTGCATTCTATGGCATCCAGTGCTTTTGGCCATATGAAATTTCTTTCAATTCACATATATACTCTCTCAGAACATCCGATGAAATATTCATATTATACATACATAGTCCAAGTGACGGTGTTGTCCTTTCCCTTGGCGAAGTTGTGGAGCCAGGGTTGATGTACACCTTGAAAGGATCAAATAGGTCGACCGGAGGGGGGTGAATATGAGACTACAAAATTTTAGCTTCACTTGTCAATTTTATGGTAGGTGCGAATAAAGTAAGTTCACCATATATGCACTCTACGGTGAGAACAACCTATATGGAAAGCACGCTAACTCACCAGGAAGCAAGAGAAACAAGTTAGCTAGCAAGAAAGCACAAGCAAAGGCGCAAGCACAGAACAACCATAGAAGTCGGAGACGCAGATGTATCCCGAAGTTCACACTTTTGGGGAATGCTAATCTCCATTTGAGAAGTGTGAAAGCTAAAGCTCCCGAACGCCACCAACTATCTCACACTAGTGTCCCTCTAAGTCACCCCCAACGAATCATCCTCACTCATGGTTGGTCCTGAAGGCGACACTAAACCATTACAAACTTCCTGTAGTGCACCACTACTGTCTACTATGCAACTTTATTCTTGTTGTAGGGGAACGTAGCATGCAATTTCAAAAAATTCCGACGATCACACAAGATCTATCTAGAGGATGCATAGCAACGAGAGGGGGAGAGTGTGTCCACGTACCCTCGTAGACTGAAAGCGGAAGCATTAGGTTAACGCGGTTGATGTAGTCGAACGTCTTTGTGATCCAACCGATCAAGTACCGAACGTATGGCACCTCCGAGTTCAGCACACATTCAACTCGATGACGTCCCTCGAACTCTTGATCCAGCAGATGGTTGAGGGAGAGTTTCATCAAAACGACGGTGTGGTGATGGTGATAGTGATGTGATCCACGCAGGGCTTCGCC
The DNA here is from genome assembly GCF_018294505.1 of Triticum aestivum. NCBI lineage: Eukaryota > Viridiplantae > Streptophyta > Magnoliopsida > Poales > Poaceae > Triticum > Triticum aestivum. The sequence goes on along the minus strand of NC_057806.1, from coordinate 577,721,864 downwards.
TAAGCACTACGACGCTATGACCGGATGAGTAAACTGTGGAGGGGGGCACCACCCACAGCTAAGAGAACAATTGATGTGCTATGGGGTGCCCCCTGCCCCCGTATATAAAGGAGGAGAGGAGGAGGAGCCCGGCCAGGAGGGGTGCGCCATGGGGGGAGTCCTACTAGGACTCCACTCCTAGTAGGATTCGCCCCCCTTTTCCTTTCTCACTGGAGGGGGAAAAGGAAGGAGAGGGAAAGGGAAGGGGAAAGGGGGGGGGGGGCTCCCCTAGTCCAATTCGGACTCCCATGGGGGGGGGAGGCCACCCCTTGTGGGCTGTCCCCTCTCTCTCTCCCATGGCCCATGAGGCCCATTACTTCCCCCGGGGGGGTCCGGTTACCCCTCGGTACTTCGGTAAAATACCCGAACCACTCGAAACCATTCCAATGTCCGAATACTACCTTCCAATATATGAATCTGACCATTTCAAGACTCCTCGCCGTGTCCGTGATCTCATCCGGGACTCCGAACAAACTTTGGTCACCAAAACACATAACTCATAATACAAATCGTCATCAAACATTAAGCGTCCGGACCCTACGGGTTCGAGAACTATGTAGACATGACCGAGACACATCTCCGGTCAATAACCAATAGCGGAAACTGGATGCTCATATTGGTTCCTACATATTCTACGAAGATCTTTATCGGTCAAACCGCAATAACAACATACATTATTCCCTTTGTCATCGGTATGTTACTTGCCCGAGATTCGATCGTTGGTATCATCATACCTAGTTCAATCTAGTTACCGGCAAGTATCTTTACTCGTTCCATAATGCATCATCCTGTAAGTAACTCATTGGTCACATTGCTTGCAAGGCTTATAGTGATGTGCATTACCGAGAGGGCCCAGAGATACCTCTCCGATACCCGGAGTGACAAATCCTAATCTTGATCTATGCCAACCCAACAAACACCTTCTGAGACACCTGTAGAGCATCTTTATAACCACCCAGTTACGTTGTGACGTTTGATAGCACACAAGGTGTTCCTCCGGTATTTGGGAGTTGCATAATCTCATAGTCAGAGGAATATGTATAAGTCATGAAGAAAGCAATATCAATAGAACTTAACGATCATTATGCGAAGCTAAAGTGTGGGTCTTGTCCATCACATCATTCTCTAATGATGTGATCTCGTTCATCAAATGACAACACATGTCTATGGTCCGGAAACTTAACCATCTTTGATTAACGAGCTAGTCAAGTAGAGGCATACTAGAGACACTCTGTTTTTTCTATGTATTCACACATGTACTAAGTTTCCGGCTAATACAATTCTAGCATGAATAATAAACATTTATCACGATATAAGGAAATATAAATAACAACTTTATTATTGCCTCTAGGGCATATTTCCTTCAGTTTCCCACTTGCACTAGAGTCAATAATCTAGATTACATAGTAATGATTCTAACACCCATGGAGTCTTGGTGCTGATCATATTTTGCTCGTGGAAGAGGCTTAGTCAACGGGTCTGCAACATTCATATTCGTATGTATTTTGCAAATCTCTATGTCTCCCTCCTTGACTTGATCGCGGATAGAATTGAAGCGTCTCTTGATGTGTTTGGTTCTCTTGTGAAATTTGGATTTCATCGCTAAGGCAATTGCTCCAGTATTGTCACAAAAGGATTTCATTGGACCCGATGCACTAGGTATTACACCTAGATCAGATATGAACTCCTTCATCCATACTCCTTCATTTGCTGGTTCCGAAGTAGCTATGTACTCCTATTCACACGTTGATCCTGCCATGACGCTCTGCTTGGAACTGCACCAACTTACAACTCCACCATTCAATATAAATATGTATCCGGTTTGCGACTTTGAGTCATCTGGATCAGTGTCAAAGCTTGCATCGACGTAACCATTTACGATAAGCTCTTTGTCACCTCCATAAACGAGAAACATATCCTTAGTCCTTTTCAGGTATTTCAGGATGTTCTTGACCGCTGTCTAGTGATCCACTCCTGGATTACTTTGGTACCTCCCTGCTAAACTTATAGCAAGGCACACATCAGGTTTGGTACACAACATTGCATACATGATAGAACCTATGGCTGAAGCATAGGGAATGACTTTCATTTTCTCTCTATCTTCTGTAGTGGTCGGGAATTGAGTCTGATTTCAACTTCACACCTTTTAACACAGGCAAGAAACCTTTCTTTGACTGATCTATTTTGAACTTCTTCAAAACTTTATCAAGGTATGTGCTTTGTGAAAGTCCAATTAAGTGTATTGATCTATCTCTATAGATCTTGATGCCCAATATATAAGCAACTTCACCGATGTCTTTCATTGAAAAATTCTTATTCAAGTATCCTTTTATGGTATCTAGAAATTATGTATTATTTCCAATCAACAATATGTCATCCACATATAATATTAGAAATGCTACAGAGCTCCCACTCACTTTCTTGTAAATACATGCTTCTCCAAAATTATGTATAAAACTATATGCTTTGATCACACTATCAAAACGTATATTCTAACTCGAGATGCTTGCACCAGTCCATAAATGGATCGTTGGAGCTTGCACACTTTGTTAGAACCTTTAGTATCGACAAAACCTTCTGTTTGCATCATATACAACTCTTCTTTAAGAAATCCATTAAGGAATGCGGTTTTGACATCCATTTGCCAAATTTCATAATCATAATATGCGACAATCGCTAACATGATTCGGACAGACTTAAGCATCGCTACGGGTGAGAAAGTCTTATCGTAGTCAGCTCCTTGAACTTGTCGAAAACCTTTTGCAACAAGTCGAGCTTTGTAGACAATAACATTACCGTCAGCGTCAGTCTTCTTCTTGAAGATCCATTTATTCTCTATGGCTTGCCGATCATCAGGCAAGTCAACCAAAGTCCACATTTTGTTCTCATACATGAATCCTATCTCAGATTTCATGGCCTCAAGCCATTTTACAGAATTTCGGCTCATCATCGCTTCCTCATAGTTCATAGGTTCGTCATGGTCTAGTAACATGACTTCTAGAACAGGGTTACCGTACCACTCTGGTGCGGAACGTACTCTGGTTGACCTACGAGGTTCGGTAGTAACTTGATCTGAAGTTTCATGATCATCATTATTAACTTCCTCACTAACTTGATCTGGAACTGATTTCTGTGATGAACTACTTTCCAATTCGGGAGAAGGTACAATTACCTCATCAAGTTCTACTTTCCTTTCACTCACTTCTTTCGAGAGAAACTTGTTCTCTAGAAAGGATCCATTCTTAGAAACGGATATCTTGCCTTCGGATCTGTGATAGAAGGTGTACCCAACAGTTTCCTTTGGGTATCCTATGAAGACGCATTTATCCGATTTGGGTTTGAGCTTATCAGGTTGAAGATTTTTCACATAAGAAATGACAGCTTAGGCTTCTTGCCAAACCATATTTCATACGGTGTAGTGTCAACGAATTTCAATGGTGCCCTATTTAAAGTGAATGCAGCTCTCTCTAATGCATAACCCCAAAATGATAGTGGTAAATCGGTAAGAAACACCATAGATCGCACCATATCCAATAAAGTACGGGTACGACGTTCAGACACACCATTTCACTATGGTGTTCCAGGTGGCGTGAGTTGTGAAACTATTCCAAATTGTTTTAAATGAAGGCCAAACTCGTAACTCAAATATTCGCCTCCGCGATCAGATCGTAGAAACTTTATTTTCTTGTTACGATGATTCTCCACTTCATTATGAAATTCTTTGAACTTTTCAAATGTTTCAGACTTGTGTTTCATTAAGTAGATATACCCATATCTGCTCAAATCATCTGCGAAGGTTAGAAAATAATGATACCCGCCGCAAGCCCCAACACTCATCGAACCGCATACATCGGTATGTATTATTTCCAATAAGTTAGTGGCTCGCTCCATTGTTCCGGAGAACGGAGTCTAAGTCATCTTGCCTATGAGGCATGATTCGCAAGCATCAAGTGATTCATAATCAAATGATTCCAAAAGCCCATCTGCATGGAGTTTCTTCATGCGCTTTACACCAATATGACCTAAATGGCAGTGCCACAAATAAGTTGCACTATCATTATTAACTTTGCATCTTTTGGCATCAATATTATGAATATGTGTATCACCACGACGAGATTCAACAAGAATAGACCACTCATCAAGGGTGCATGACCATAAAATATATTACTCACATAAATAGAACAACCATTATTCTGTGATTTAAATGAATAACCATCTCGCATCAAACAAGATCCGGATATAATGTTCATACTCAACGCCGGCACCAAATAACAATTATTCAGGTATAAAACTAATCCGAAGGTAGATGTAGAGGTAGCATGCCGATGGCGATCACATCGACCTTGGAACCATTTCCGACGCGCATCGTCACCTCGTCCTTAGCCAATCTTTGTTTAATCCGTAGCTCCTGTTTCGAGTTGCAAATATGAGCAACCGAACGAGTATCAAATACACAGGCGCTACTACGAGCATTAGTAAGGTACACATCAATAACATGTATATCAAATATAGCTTTCACTTTGCCATCCTTCTTATCCGCCAAATACTTGGGACAGTTCCGCTTCCAGTGACCAGTCCCTTTGCAGTAGAAGCACTCAGTTTCAGGCTTAGGTCCAGACTTGGGCTTCTTCCCGGGAGCAGCAATGTGCTTGCTATTCTTCTTGAAGTTCCCCTTCTTCCCTTTGCCCTTTTTCTTGAAAGTAGTGGTCTTGTTAACCATCAACACTTGATGCTCCTTCTTGATTTCTACCTCCTCAACCTTTAGCATTGCGAAGAGCTCGGGAATCGTCTTGTTCATCCCTTGCATATTATAGTTCATCATGAAGCCTTTAGGTGGCAGTGATTGAAGAACTCTATCAATGACACTATCATCAGGAAGATTAACTCCCAGCTGAGTCAAGTGGTTATGGTACCCAGACATTCTGAGTATGTGTTCACTGACAGAACTGTTCTCCTCCATCTTGCATCTATAGAACTTGTTGGAGACTTCATATCGCTCAACTCGGGCATTTGCTTGAAATATTAACTTCAACTCTTGGAACATCTCATATGCTCCATGATGTTCAAAATGTCTTTGAAGTCCCGATTCTAAGCCGTAAAGCATGGCACACTGAACTATCGAGTAGTCATCAGCTTTAGTCTGCCAGACGTTCATAACGTACGGAGTTGCTCCTGCAGCGGGTCTTGCACCTAGCGGTGCTTCTAGGACGTAATTCTTCTGTGCAGCAATGAGGATAATCCTCAAGTTACGGACCCAGTCCGTGTAGTTGCTACCATCATCTTTGTACTTATCTTTCTCTAGGAACGCATTAAAATTCAAGGGAACGGCAGCACGGGCCATTGATCTACAACAACATAGATATGCAAAAACTATCAGGACTAAGTTCATGATTAATTTAAGTTCAATTAATCATATTACTTAAGAACTCCCACTTAGATAGACATCCCTCTAGCCATCTAAATGATCATGTGATCCATATCAACTAAACCATGTCCGATCATCACATGAGATGCAGTAGTTTTCAATGGTGAACATCTCTATGTTGATCATATCTACTATATGATTCAAGTTCGACCTTTCGGTCTCAGTGTTCTGAGGCCATATCTGCATATGCTAGGCTCGTCAAGTTTAACCCGAATATCCTACACGTGCAAAACTATCTTACACCCGTTGTATGTGAACGTAGAGCTCACACACCCAATCATCACGTGGTGTCTCGGCATGACGAACTGTAGCAACATGATCATCTCATACCCGATAACTTTTACAAAACATGATCATCTCATACAATAACTTATATCACATCATGTCTTGACCATATCACATCACAATATTGTTGGGGAACGTTGCAGAAAATTAAAATTTTTCCTACGGTTTCACCAAGATCCATCTATGAGTTCATCTAAGCAACGAGTCTAGGGAGAGAGTTTGCATCTACATACCACTTGTAGATCGCGTGCGAAAGCTTGCAAGGTGATGATGTAGTCGTACTCGACGTGATCCAAATCACCGATGACCTGCGCCGAACGGACGGCACCTCCGCGTTCAACACACGTACGGAACAGCCACGTCTCCTCCTTCTTGATCCAGCAAGGAAGGGAGGAGAGGTTGAGGGAGATGGCACCAGCAGCAGCACGACGGCGTGGTGTTGGTGGAGCTGCAGTACTCCGGCAGAGCTTCGCTAAGCACTATGGAGGTGGAGGAGGTGTTGGGGAGGGAGAAGGAGGCAACCAAAGGCCAGGGCGTTCAGGTATCAAGTCCCTCCTCTCCCCCCACTATATATAGGGGTGCCAAGGGGGGGTGCCGGCCCTAGGAGATCAAATCTCCTAGGGGGTGCGGCGGCCAAGGGGGGTTTTCCCTCCCCCCAAGGCACCTAGGAGGTGCCTTACCCTCCTAGGACTCTTGCCCCCCTTGAACCCTAGGCGCATGGGCCTATGTGGGGCTGGTGCCCTTGGCCCATTAGGCCAAGGCGCACCCCCACACAGCCCATGTGCCCCCCCGGGACAGGTGGACCCACCCGGTGGACCCCCGGGACCCTTCCGGTGGTCCCGGTACAATACCGATAACCCCGAAACTTGTCCCGATGCCCGAAACAGGACTTCCCATATATAAATCTTTACCTCCGGACCATTCCGGAACTCCTCGTGACGTCCGGATCTCATCCGGGACTCCGAACAACATTCGGGTTACTGCATATACATATCCCTATAACCCTAGCGTAACTGAACCTTAAGTGTGTAGACCCTACGGGTTCGGGAGACATGCAGACATGACCGAGACTCTCTCAGTCAATAACCATCAGCGGGATCTGGATACCCATGATGGCTCCCACATGCTCCTCGATGTTGTCATCGGATGAACCACTATGTCGAGGATTCGATCAAACCCTGTATGCAATTCCCTTTGTCAATCGGTACGTTACTTGCCCGAGACTCCATCTTCGGTATCCCAATACCTTGTTCAGTCTCGTTTCCGGCAAGTCACTTTACTCGTACCGTAATGCATGATCCCGTGTCCAACACCTTGGTCACATTGAGCTCAATATGATGATGCATTACCGAGTGGGCCCAGAGATACCTCTCCGTCATACGGAGTGACAAATCCCAGTCTCGATCCGTGTCAACCCAACAGCTACTTTCGGAGATACCTGTAATGCACCTTTATAGTCACCCAGTTACGTTGTGACGTTTGGTATACCCAAGGCACTCTTACGGTATCCGGGAGTTGCACGATCTCATGGTCGAAGGAAGAGATACTTGACACTTGCAAAGCTCTAGCAAAACGAACTACACGATCTTTTATGCTATGCTTAGGATTGGGTCTTGTCCATCACATCATTCTCCTAATGATGTGATCCCGTTATCAACGACATCCAATGTCCATAGTCAGGAAACCATGACTATCTGTTGATCACAACGAGCTGGTCAACTAGAGGCTTACCAGGGACATTGTGTGGTCTAAGTATTCACACGTGTATTACGATTTCCGGATAATACAGTTATAGCATGAATAAAAGACAATTATCATGAACAATGAAATATAATAATACTTTTATTATTGCCTCTAGGGCATATTTCCAACAGTCTCCCACTTGCACTAGAGTCACTAATCTAGTTACATTGTGATGAATCGAACACCCATAGAGTTCTGGTGTTGATCATGTTTTGCACGCGAGAGAGGTTTAGTCAGCGGATCTGCGACATTCAGATCCGTGTGCACTTTGCAAATCTCTATGTCTCCATCTTGAACATTTTCACGGATGGAGTTGAAACGACGCTTGATGTGCCTGGTCTTCTTGTGAAACCTGGGCTCCTTTGCGAGGGCAATAGCTCCAGTGTTGTCACAGAAGAGTTTGATCGGCCCCGACGCATTGGGTATGACTCCTAGGTCGGTGATGAACTCCTTCACCCAAATCGCTTCATGTGCTGCCTCCGAGGCTGCCATGTACTCCGCTTCACACGTAGATCCCGCCACGACGCTCTGCTTGCAGCTGCACCAGCTTACTGCTCCACCATTCAACATATACACGTATCCGGTTTGTGACTTAGAGTCATCCGGATCTGAGTCGAAGCTAGCGTCGACGTAACCCTTTACGACGAGCTCTTCGTCTCCTCCATAAACGAGAAACATGTCCTTTGTCCTTTTCAGGCACTTCAGGATATTCTTGACCGCTGTCCAGTGTTCCTTGCCGGGATTACTTTGGTATCTTGCTACCAAACTTACGGCAAGGTTTACATCGGGTCTGGTACACAGCATGGCATACATAATAGATCCTATGGCTGAAGCATAGGGGATGACACTCATCTCTTCTTTATCTTTTGCCGTGGTCGGTGACTGAGCTGAGCTCAGTCTCATACCTTGTAACATAGGCAAGAACCCCTTCTTGGACTGATCCATTCTGAATCTCTTCAAAATCTTATCAAGGTATGTACTTTGTGAAAGACCTATGAGGCGTCTCGATCTATCTCTATAGATCTTGATGCCTAATATATAAGCAGCTTCTCCAAGGTCCTTCATTGAAAAACACTTATTCAAGTAGGCCTTAATGCTGTCCAGAAATTCTATATTATTTCCCATCAGGAGTATGTCATCTACATATAATATGAGAAATGCTACAGAGCTCCCACTCACTTTCTTGTAAACGCAGGCTTCTCCATAAGTCTGCATAAACCCAAACGCTTTGATCATCTCATCAAAGCGAATGTTCCAACTCCGAGATGCTTGCACCAGTCCATAAATGGACCGCTGGAGCTTGCATATTTTGTTAGCGTTCTGAGGATCGACAAACCTTCCGGCTGCATCATATACAGTTCTTCCTTAAGATGCCCGTTAAGGAATGCTGTTTTGACGTCCATCTGCCATATCTCATAATCATAGTATGCGGCAATTGCTAACATGATTCGGACGGACTTTAGCTTCGCTACGGGAGAGAATGTTTCGTCGTAGTCAATCCCTTGAACCTGTCAATAACCCTTAGCGACAAGTCGAGCTTTATAGATGGTAACATTACCATCCGCGTCCGTCTTCTTCTTAAAGATCCATTTGTTTTCTATTGCTCGCCGATCATCGGGCAAGTCTGTCAAAGTCCATACTTTGTTTTCATACATGGATTCTATCTCGGATTTCATGGCTTCAAGCCATTTGTTGGAATCCGGGCCCGTCATTGCTTCTTCATAGTTCGAAGGTTCATTGTTGTCTAACAACATGATTTCCAGGACAGGGTTGCCGTACCATTCTGGTGCGGAACGTGTCCTTGTGGACCTACGAAGTTCAGCAGTAACTTGATCCGAAGTACTTTGATCATTATCATGGTTTTCCTCTTCAGTTGGTGTGGGCATCACAGGAACGGTTTCCTGTGCTGCGTCACTATCCCGCTCAAGAGGTAGTACTTCATCGAGTTCTACTTTCCTCCCACTTACTTCTTTCGAGAGAAACTCTTTTTCCAGAAAGCATCCGTTCTTGGCAACAAAGATCTTGCCTTCGGATCTTAAGTAGAAGGTATACCCTATAGTTTCCTTAGGGTATCCTATGAATACGCATTTTTCCGACTTGGGTTCGAGCTTTTCAGGTTGAAGTTTCTTGACATAAGCTTCGCATCCCCAAACTTTTAGAAACGACAGCTTAGGTTTCTTTCCAAACCATAATTCATACGGTGTCGTCTCAACGGATTTAGACGGTGCCCTATTTAAAGTGAATGTAGCTGTCTCTAGAGCGTATCCCCAAAATGATAGCGGTAAATCGGTAAGAGACATCATAGACCGCACCATATCCAATAGAGTGCGATTACGACGTTCGGACACACCGTTTCGCTGAGGTGTTCCAGGCGGCGTGAGCTGTGAAACGATTCCACATTTCTTTAAGTGTGTACCAAATTCGTGACTTAAGTATTCTCCTCCACGATCTGATCGTAAGAATTTTATCTTTCGGTCACGTTGATTCTCCACCTCATTCTGAAATTCCTTGAACTTTTCAAAGGTCTCAGACTTGTGTTTCATTAAGTAGACATACCCATATCTACTCAAGTCATCTGTGAGGGTGAGAACATAACGATATCCTCCGCGAGCCTCAACGCTCATTGGACCGCACACATCGGTATGTATGATTTCCAACAAGTTGGTTGCTCGCTCCATTGTTCCGGAGAACGGAGTCTTGGTCATTTTGCCTAAGAGGCATGGTTCGCACGTGTCAAACGATTCATAATCAAGAGACTCTAAAAGTCCATCGGCATGGAGCTTCTTCATGCGCTTGACACCAATGTGACCAAGGCGGCAGTGCCACAAGTATGTGGGACTATCGTTATCAACTTTAAATCTTTTGGCATCTACACTATGAACATGTGTAATATTACGCTCGAGATTCATTAAGAATAAACCATTGACCATCGGAGCATGACCATAAAACATATCTCTCATATAAATCGAACAACCATTATTCTCAGACTTAAATGAGTAGCCATCTCGTATTAAACGAGATCCAGATACAATGTTCATGCTCAAACTTGGCACTAAATAACAATTATTAAGGTTCAAAACTAATCCCGTAGGTAAATGTAGAGGCAGCGTGCCGACGGCGATCACATCGACTCTGGAACCATTCCCGACGCGCATTGTCACCTCGTCCTTCGCCAGTCTCCGTTTATTCCGCAGCTCCTGCTGTGAGTTACAAATATGAGCAACGGCACCGGTATCAAATACCCAGGAGTTACTACGAGTACTGGTAAGGTACACATCAATCACATGTATATCAAATATACCTTTGGTGTTGCCGGCCTTCTTATCCGCTAAGTATTTGGGGCAGTTCCGCTTCCAGTGACCCTTCCCCTTGCAATAAAAGCACTCAGTCTCAGGCTTGGGTCCATTCTTTGACTTCTTCCCGGTAACTGGCTTACCAGGCGCGGCAACATCTTTGCCGTCCTTCTTGAAGTTCTTCTTACCCTTGCCCTTCTTGAACTTAGTGGTCTTATTGACCATCAACACTTGATGTTCTTTCTTGATTTCAGCCTCTGCTGACTTCAGCATCGAGAACACTTCAGGAATGGTCTTTTCCATTCCCTGCATGTTGTAGTTCATCACAAAGCTCTTGTAGCTTGGTGGGAGCGACTGGAGGATTCTGTCAATGACCGCCTCATCTGGGAGGTTAATGTTCAGCTGGGTCATACGGTTGTGCAACCCAGACATCTTCAGGATGTGCTCACTGACAGAACTGTTTTCCTCCATCTTACAACTGTAGAACTTGTCGGAGACATCATATCTCTCGACCCGGGCATGAGCTTGGAAAACTAGTTTCAGCTCTTCGAACATCTCATATGCTCCGTGATGCTCAAAACGCTTTTGGAGCCCCGGTTCTAAGCTGTAAAGCATGCCGCACTGAACGAGGGAGTAATCATCAGCGCGAGACTGCCAAGCATTCATAATGTCTTGGTTCTCTGGGACGGGAGCGTCACCTAGCGGTCCTTCTAGGACATATTGTTTCCTGGCAGCTATGAGGATGATCCTCAGGTTCCGGACCCAGTCCGTATAGTTGCTGCCATCATCTTTCAGCTTGGTTTTCTCTAGGAACGCGTTGAAGTTCATGTTGACATTAGCGTTGGCCATTGATCTACAAGACATATTTGCAAAGGTTTTAGACTAAGTTCATGATAATAAAGTTCTAATCAAATTATGAACTCCCACTTAGATTAGACATCCCTTTAGTCATCTAAGTGTTACACGATCCGAGTCGACTAGCCCGTGTCCGATCATCACGTGAGACGGACTAGTCATCGTCGGTGAACATTTTCATGTTGATCGTATCTTCCATACGACTCGTGTTCGACCTTTCGGTCTCCGTGTTCCGAGGCCATGTCTGCACATGCTAGGCTCGTCAAGTTAACCCTAAGTGTTTTCGCTGTGTAAAACTGTCTTACACCCGTTGTATGTGAACGTAAGAATCCATCACACCCGATCATCACGTGGTGCTTAGAAACGACGAACTGTAGCAACGGTGCACAGTTAGGGGAGAACACTTCTTGAAATTTTATAAGGGATCATCTTATTTACTACCGTCGTCCTAAGTAAACAAGATGCATAATACATAATAAACATCACATGCAATTATATAGTTGTGACATGATATGGCCAATATCATATAGCTCCATTGATCTTCATCTTCGGGGCTCCATGATCATCTTGTCACCGGCTTGACACCATGATCTCCATCATCATGATCTCCATCATCGTGTCTTCATGAAGTTGTCACGCCAACGACTACTTCTACTTCTATGACTAACGTTTAGCAATAAAGTAAAGTAGTTTACATGACGTTATTCAATGACACGCAGGTCATACAAAAAATAATGACAACTCCTATGGCTCCTGCCGGTTGTCATACTCATCGACATGCAAGTCGTGAATCCTATTACAAAGAACATGATCTCATACATCACAATTCATCATTCATCACAACTTCTGGCCATATCACATCACATGATCAATCGCTGCAAAAACAAGTTAGACGTCCTCTAATTGTTGTTGCATCTTTTACGTGGCTGCAATTGGGTTCTAGCAAGAACGTTTTCTTACCTACGAATCACCACAACGTGATTTTGTCAACTTCTATTTACCCTTCATAAGGGCCCTGTTCATCGATTCCGCTCCAACTAAGGTGGGAGAGACAGACACCCGCCAGCCACCTTATGCAACTTGTGCATGTCAGTCGGTGGAACCGGTCTCACGTAAGTGTACGTGTAAGGTTGGTCCGGGCCGCTTCATCCCACAATACCGTTGAGCAAGAAAAGACTAGTAGAGGCAAGTAAGATGACAAAATCCACGCCCACAACAAAGTTGTGTTCTACTCGTGCAAAGAGAACTACGCATAGACCTAGCTCATGATGCCACTGTTGGGGAACGTTGCAGAAAATTAAAATTTTTCCTACGGTTTCACCAAGATCCATCTATGAGTTCATCTAAGCAACGAGTCTAGGGAGAGAGTTTGCATCTACATACCACTTGTAGATCGCGTGCGGAAGCTTGCAAGGTGATGATGTAGTCGTACTCGACGTGATCCAAATCACCGATGACCTGCGCCGAACGGACGGCACCTCCGCGTTCAACACACGTACGGAACAGCCACGTCTCCTCCTTCTTGATCCAGCAAGGAAGGGAGGAGAGGTTGAGGGAGATGGCACCAGCAGCAGCACGACGGCGTGGTGTTGGTGGAGCTGCAGTACTCCGGCAGAGCTTCGCTAAGCACTATGGAGGTGGAGGAGGTGTTGGGGAGGGAGAAGGAGGCAACCAAAGGCCAGGGCGTTCAGGTATGAAGTCCCTCCTCTCCCCCCACTATATATAGGGGTGCCAAGGGGGGGTGGCCGGCCCTAGGAGATCAAATCTCCTAGGGGGTGCGGCGGCCAAGGGGGGTTTTCCCTCCCCCCAAGGCACCTAGGAGGTGCCTTACCCTCCTAGGACTCTTGCCCCCCTTGAACCCTAGGCGCATGGGCCTATGTGGGGCTGGTGCCCTTGGCCCATTAGGCCAAGGCGCACCCCCACACAGCCCATGTGGCCCCCCGGGACAGGTGGACCCACCCGGTGGACCCCCGGGACCCTTCCGGTGGTCCCGGTACAATACCGATAACCCCGAAACTTGTCCCGATGCCCGAAACAGGACTTCCCATATATAAATCTTTACCTCCGGACCATTCCGGAACTCCTCGTGACGTCCGGGATCTCATCCGGGACTCCGAACAACATTCGGGTTACTGCATATACATATCCCTATAACCCTAGCGTAACTGAACCTTAAGTGTGTAGACCCTACGGGTTCGGGAGACATGCAGACATGACCGAGACTCTCTCAGTCAATAACCATCAGCGGGATCTGGATACCCATGATGGCTCCCACATGCTCCTCGATGTTGTCATCGGATGAACCACTATGTCGAGGATTCGATCAAACCCTGTATGCAATTCCCTTTGTCAATCGGTACGTTACTTGCCCGAGACTCGATCGTCGGTATCCCAATACCTTGTTCAGTCTCGTTTCCGGCAAGTCACTTTACTCGTACCGTAATGCATGATCCCGTGTCCAACACCTTGGTCACATTGAGCTCAATATGATGATGCATTACCGAGTGGGCCCAGAGATACCTCTCCGTCATACGGAGTGACAAATCCCAGTCTCGATCCGTGTCAACCCAACAGCTACTTTCGGAGATACCTGTAATGCACCTTTATAGTCACCCAGTTACGTTGTGACGTTTGGTATACCCAAGGCACTCTTACGGTATCCGGGAGTTGCACGATCTCATGGTCGAAGGAAGAGATACTTGACACTTGCAAAGCTCTAGCAAAACGAACTACACGATCTTTTATGCTATGCTTAGGATTGGGTCTTGTCCATCACATCATTCTCCTAATGATGTGATCCCGTTATCAACGACATCCAATGTCCATAGTCAGGAAACCATGACTATCTGTTGATCACAACGAGCTGGTCAACTAGAGGCTTACCAGGGACATTGTGTGGTCTAAGTATTCACACGTGTATTACGATTTCCGGATAATACAGTTATAGCATGAATAAAAGACAATTATCATGAACAATGAAATATAATAATACTTTTATTATTGCCTCTAGGGCATATTTCCAACAAATATGCCCTGCAAAAACAAGTTAGACGTCCTCTACTTTGTTGTTGCAAGTTTTACGTGGCTGCTACGGGCTTCTAGCAAGAACCGTTCTTACCTACGCATCAAAACCACAACGATTTTTTGTCAAGTGTGATGTTTTAACCTTCAACAAGGACCGCCATAGTCAAATTCAATTCAACTAAAGTTGGGGAAAAAAACACCAGCCAGCCACCTTTATGCAAAACAAGTTGCATGTTTGTCGGTGGAACCGGTCTCATGAACGTGGTCATGTAAGGTTAGTCCGGGCCGCTTCATCCAACAATACCGCCGAATCAAAATAAGACGTTGGTGGTAAGCAGCATGACTATTATCGCCCACAACTCTTTGTGTTCTACTCGTGCATATCAGCTACGCATATACCTGGCTCGAATGCCACTGTAGGGGAACATAGCATGCAATTTCAAAAAAATTCCTACGATCACACAAGATCTATCTAGGAGATGCATAGCAACAAGAGGGGGAGAGTGTGTCCACATACCCTAGTAGACTGAAAGCAAAAGCGTTAGGTTAACGCGGTTGATGTAGTCGAACGTCTTCGTGATCCAACCAATCAAGTACCGAACGTACGGCACCTCCGAGTTTGGCACACGTTCAGCTCGATGACGTCCCTCGAACTCTTGATGCAGCAAAGGGTCGAGGGAGAGTTTCGTCAACACGACATCGTGGTGACGGTGATGGTGATGTGATCCGCGCAGGGCTTCGCCTAAGCACTACGACGCTATGACTGAAGGAGTAAACTATGGAGGGGGGCATCACACACGGCTAAGAGAACAATTGATGTGTTATGGGGTGCCCCTGCCCCCGTATATAAATGGGGAGAGGAGGAGGCGGCCGGCCAGGAGGGGCATGCCATGGGGGGAGTCCTACTAGGACTCCACTCCTAGTAGGATTCGCCCCCCTTTTTTCTTTCTCACCGGAGGGGGAAAAGGAAGGAGAGGGAGAGGGAGATGGAAAAGGGGAAAGGGGGGCGCCGCCCCCTCCCCTAGTCCAATTCGGACTCGCATGGGGGGGCACAGCCACCCCTTGTGGGTTGTCCTCTCTCTCTCCCATGGCCCATGAGGCCCATCACTTCCCCCGGGGGGTTCCGGTAACCCCTCGGTACAAATCGTCATCAAACGTTAAGCATGCGGACCCTTGATGTCTACTACACAACTTTCTTCTGGTAGACGTTGTTGGGCCTCCAAGTGCAGAGGTTTGTAGGACAGTAGCAAATTTCCCTCAAGTGGATGACCTAAGGTTTATCAATCCGTAGGAGGCATAGGATGAAGATGGTCTCTCTGAAGCAACCCTGCAACCAAATAACAAAGAGTCTCTTGTGTCCCCAACACACCCAATAAAATGGTAAATTGTATAGGTGCACTAGTTCGGCGAAGAGATGGTGATACAAGTGGTATATGGATGGTAGATAATGGTTTTTATAATCTGAAAATATAAAAACATCAAGGTAACTAATGGTAAAAATGAGCGTAAACGGTATTGCAATGCATTTAAACACGCCCTAGGGTTCATACTTTCGCTAGTGCAAGTTCCCTCAACAATAATAACATAATTGGATCACATAACTATCCCTTAACATGCAACAAAGAGTCACTCCAAAGTCACTAATAGCGGAGAACAAACGAAGAGATTATGGTAGGGTACGAAACCACCTCAAAGTTATTTTTTCCAATCAATCTGTTGGGCTATTCCTATAAGTGTCACAAACAGCCCTAGAGTTTAGAATAACACCTTAAGACACAAATCAACCAAAACCCTA
This sequence comes from Triticum aestivum, assembly GCF_018294505.1. NCBI lineage: Eukaryota > Viridiplantae > Streptophyta > Magnoliopsida > Poales > Poaceae > Triticum > Triticum aestivum. The sequence continues at coordinate 577,705,405 of NC_057806.1, read as the reverse complement.
ATGTCACCTAGATACTCCTATGTCACCTCAAGTATCTGTGGGTATGATTATACGATATGCATCACATAATCTCAGATTCATCTATTCAACCAACACAAAGAACTTCAAAGAGTACCCCAAAGTTTCTACCGGAGAGTCAAGACGAAAACGTGTGCCAACCCCTATGCATAGGTTCATGGGCGGAACCGGCAAGTTGATCACCAAAACATACATCAAGTGGATCAATAGAATACCCCATTGTCACCACGGGTATCCCACGCAAGACATACATCAAGTGTTCTCAAATCCTTAAAGACTCAATCCGATAAGATAACTTCAAAGGGAAAACTCAATCCATTAGAAGAGAGTGGAGGGAGAGAAACATCATAAGATCCAACTATAATAGCAAAGCTCGCGATACATCAAGATCGTACACCTCAAGAACACGAGAGAGAGAGAGAGAGAGAGATCAAACACATAGCTACTGGTGCATACCCTCAGCCCCGAGGGAGAACTACTCCCTTCTCGTCATGGAGAGCACCAGGATGATGAAGATGGCCACCGGAGAGGGATTTCCCCCTCTGGTAGGGTGCCGGAACGGGTCTAGATTGGTTTTCGATGGCTACGGAGGCTTCTGGCGGCGGAACTCCCGATCTATTGTGCTCCCCGAAGTTTTTAGGGTATATGGGTATATATGGGAGGAAGAAGTACGTCGGTGGACCTCCGGGCTGTCCACCAGGCAGGGGGCGCGCCCCCACCCTCGTGGGAAGCCCGGGACTCTCCTGGTACAACTCCGATACTCCGTGGGCTTCTTCTGGTCCAAAAATAAGTTCCGTGAAGTTTCAGGTCAATTGGACTCCGTTTGATTTTCCTTTTCTGCGATACTCTAAAACAAGGAAAAAACAAAAATTGGCACTGGGCTCTAGGTTAATAGGTTAGTCCCAAAAATCATATAAAATAGCATATAAATGCATATAAAACGTCCAAGGTTGATAATATAATAGCATGGAACAATAAAAAATAATAGATACGTTGGAGACGTATCAACCCTACGGGTTCGAGAACTATGTAGACATGACCGAGACACATCTCCAGTCAATAACCAATTGCGGAACCTGGATGCTCATAATGGTTCCTACATATTCTACGAAGTTCTTTATCGGTCAAACCACAATAACAACATACGTTATTCCCTTTGTCATCGGTATGTTACTTTCTCGAGATTCGATCGTCGGTATCACCATACCTAGTTCAATCTCATTATCGGCAAGTCTCTTTACTCGTTTCGTAATGCATCATCCCGTAACTAAATCATTAGTCACATTGCTTGCAAGGCTTATAGTGATGTGCATTACCGAGAGGGCCCAGAGATACCTCTACGATACTCGGAGTGACAAATCCTAATCTTGATCTATGCCAACCCAACAAACACCTTCGGAGACACCTGTAAAGCATCTTTATAATCACCCAGTTACGTTGTGACATTTTATAGCACACAAGGTGTTCCTCTGGTATTCAAGAGTTGCATGATCTCATAGTTAGTGGAATATGTATAAGTCATGAAGAAAGCAATAGCAATAAAACTTAAGGATCATTATGCTAAGCTAACGGATGGGTCTTGTCCATCACATCATTCTGTAATGATGTGATCTTGTTCATCAAATGATAACACATGTCTATGGTTAGGAAACTTAACCATCTTTGATTAACGAGCTAGTCAAGTAGAGGCATACTAGGGACACTTTGTTTTGTCTATGTATTAACTCATGTGCTAAGTTTCTGGTTAATACAATTCTAGCATGGATAATAAACATTTATCCTGATATAAGGAAATATAAATAACAACATTATTATTGCCTCTAGGGCATATTTCCTTCACTTGTAGACTTTGTTGAGCCCCTCCAAGCACGGAGTTTCGTAGGACACAACAAATTTCGTATTACAACAGCAAGTGGATGACTGATACGTCTCCGTCGTATATACTTTTCCAAACACTTTTGCCCTTGTTTTGGACTCTAACTTGTATGATTTGAATGGAACTAACCCGGATTGGCCCTGTTTTCTGCAGAATTGCCATGGTGTTGTTTTATGTGCAGAAAACAAATATTCTCGGAATGACCTGAAACTCCACGGAACATCTTAGAAAAAATAATAAAAAATCCTCGCCAAAGATGAATACCAGGGGGCCCACACCCTACTCACGAGGGTGGGGGCGCCCCCCCTAGGGCGCGCCCCCTACCTCGTGGGCCCCCTGGATGCCCTCCGATGCCAACTCCAACTCTATATATTTGCTTTCGGAGAGAAAAAGAACGGAGAGAAGAAATCATCATGTTTTACGATACGGAGCCGCCGCCAAGCCCTAAAACCTCTCGGGAGGGCTGATCTGGAGTCCGTTCGGGGCTCCGGAAAGGGGGGTTCGTCGCTGTCGTCATCATCAACCATCCTCCATCACCAATTTCATGATGCTCACCGCCGTGCGTGAGTAATTCCATCGTAGGCTTGCTGGACGGTGATGGGTTGGTTGAGATTTATCATGTAATCGAGTTAGTTTTGTTAGGGTTTGATCCCTAGTATCCACTATGTTCTGAGATTGATGTTGCTATGACTTTGCTATGCTTAATGCTTGTCACTAGGGCCCGAGTGCCATGATTTCAGATCTGAACCTATTATGTTTTCATGAATATATGTGAGTTCTTGATCCTATCTTGCAAGTCTATAGTCACCTACTATGTGTTATGATCCAGCAACCCCGAAGTGACAATAATCGGGACCACTCCCGGTGATGACCATAGTTTGAGGAGTTCATGTATTCACTATGTGCTAATGCTTTGTTCCGGTTCTCTATTAAAAGGAGGCCTTAATATCCCTTAGTTTCCAATAGGACCCCGCTGCCACGGGAGGGTAGGACAAAAGATGTCATGCAAGTTCTTTTCCATAAGCACGTATGACTATACGGAATACATGCCTACATTACATTGATGAATTGGAGCTAGTTCTGTGTCACCCTATGTTATGACTGTTACATGATGAACCGCATCCGGCATAATTATCCATCACTGATCCGGTGCCTACAAGTTTTCCATATACTGGTTTACGCTTATTTACTTTCCCGCTGCTACTGTTACAATCACTACAAAATACCAAAAACATTACTTTTGATGTCTTTACTTTTGTTGCTGCTACCACCACTATCATATTACTTTGCTACTAAACACTTTGCTGCAGATACTAAGTTTCCAGGTGTGATTGAATTGACAACTCAGCTGCTAATACTTGAGAATATTCTTTGGCTCCCCTTGTGTCGAATCAATAAATTTGGGTTGAATACTCTACCCTCGAAAGCTGTTGCGATCCCCTATACTTGTGGGTTATCAAGACTAATTTCTGGCGCCGTTGCCGGGGAGCATAGCTCTATTCTTTGAGTCACTTGGGATTTATATCTGCTAGACACTATGAAGAACTTGAGAGATCCAAAAACTAAGATCTATCCCTCAACTACGAGGGGAGGTAAGGAACTGCCATCTAGCTCTTCTGTTATGAGTAAGTTTGTGACACCTACACCTGCTTCTGCTATTCGTTCTGATATGTCGCATGTTATTGATGATGCCACTGCTGCTATGCATGATACTCATGATGAAACTGTTTCTATGCCTGATACTACTGTGCCCCTTGGTGAATTTCTTGTGGGTTATATGCCTGATACTACTCATAACTCAATTATTGAATCTGAATACGATGATGATAGTGATGATGAAAATATGCCTGTTATTCTTGAGGGTTATCTTTTTGATATGGAATCTTCTGCCACTATTTTAGCTTGCAAAGATAGATATGAGCTTAAGAGGTTATTAGTTAAATGGAACAAAGAATCACTTAGAGATAAAATGAAACCCGACCCTGCTTTTGCTACTTCACCTATCTGTGTTCCTGATAAGGATTATGAATTCTCTGTTGATCCTGATATAATTACTTTGGCGGAATCTGATCCGTTTTATGGCTATGAATCTGAAACTGTTGTGGCACTTCTTACTAAGTTAAATGATATAGGTGCCCTGTTCACTAATGATGAGAGATCGTGTTACTTCTATATACTCAAAATATTTCCGTTCTCATTAAAGGGTGATGCTAAGATATGGTTTAATTCTCTTGATCCTGGTTGTGTGCGTAGTCCCCAGGATATGATTTATTACTTCTCTGCTAAATATTTCCCTGCTCATAAGAAACAAGCTGCTTTGAGGGAAATATACAACTTCGTGCAAATTAAAGAAGAGAGTCTCCCACAAGCTTGGGGGAGGCTTCTCAAGTTACTTAATGCTTTGCCTGATCATCCTCTTAAGAAACCTGAAATACTTGATATCTTTTATAATGGACTAACCGATGCTTCCAGAGATTACCTGGATAGTTGTGCTGGTTCTCTTTTCAGGGAAAGAACACCGGATGAAGCTGAAATTCTATTGAATAATATGTTGACAAATGAAAATAATTGGGCACCTCCTGAGCCAGCTCCTGCTCCAATTACTGAGTCTATTCCTAAACCAACTCCGAAGAAGAGAGGTGTTCTATTCCTCAGTCCCGAAGATATGCAAGAGGCAAAGAAATCTATGAAAGAAAAGGTATTAAAGCTGAAGATGTTAAGAATTTACCTCCTATTGAAGAAATACATGGTCTTAATATACCGCCTGTTGAAGAAACATATGATCTCAATTCTTTATTTATTGAAGAACCTCCTGATCCCGATATCCCGACACAGGTAGTAAAGGTAAATTCTCTCTATAGATATGATAAAGCTGAAGTTCCTCCTACTAAAATTGCTAGTCAGTGCTTGGATGAGTTTGATAACTTTATGTTTAAGCAAGACGACTTCAATGCTTATTTTGGTAGACAATTAAAAGAAAATGCTTATATGATTAGACGCTTGGGTGATTATATGGCTAATATTAAAGGTGAACTTAAACTTGTTAGCAAACATGCTTCTATGGTTACCACTCAAGTAGAACAAGTACTTAAGGCTCAAAAAGAAGTGCTTGATGAAATGAATAGTAAGAAAAATGATTATGCTGTTAGAGTGGCTACTAGAACTGGTAGAATGACTCAGGAACCTTTGTATCCTGAAGGCCACCCTAAGAGAATCGAGCAAGATTCTCAAAGAAATAATATTGATGTTCCTAGTTCTTCTAAAAAGAAGAAGAAGAAAAATGATAGAACTGTGCAAACTTCTAGTGAACCTATTGCTGAACCACCTGATAATCCAAATGATATTTCTATGTCTGATGCTGAAACACAATCTGGTAATGAACATGAACCTAATGAAAATATTAATGATGATGTTCATGATGATGCTCAACCTAGTAATGATAATGATGTAGAAATTGAACCTGCTGTTGATCTTGATAACCCACAATCAAAGAATCAACGTTATGATAAAAGAGACTTTGTTGCTAGGAAACATGGTAAAGAAAGGGAACCTTGGGTTCAGAAACCCATGCCTTTTCCTCCAAAACCATCCAAGAAAAAGGATGATGAGGATTTTGAGCGCTTTGCTGAAATGATTAGGCCTATCTTTTTGCGTATGCGATTAACTGATGTGCTCAAAACAAATCCTTATGCTAAATATATGAAGGATATCATTACTAATAAAAGAAAGATACCGGAAGCTGAGATTTCCACCATGCTTGCTAATTATACTTTTAAGGGTGGAATACCAAAGAAACTTGGAGATCCCGGAGTACCTACTATACCTTGCTCCATTAAAAGAAATTATATTAAAACTGCTTTATGTGATCTTGGAGCCGGTGTTAGTGTTATGCCTCTCTCTTTATATCGTAGACTTGACTTGAATAAGTTGACACCTACTGAAATATCTTTGCAAATGGCTGATAAATCAACTGCTATACCTGTCGGTATTTGTGAGGATGTGCCTGTTGTGGTTGCAAACGTTACTATTTTAACGGACTTTGTTATACTTGATATTCCCGAGGATGATAGTATGTCTATTATTCTTGGAAGACCTTTTCTTAATACTGCAGGGGCTGTTATTGATTGCAACAAAGGCAATGTCACTTTTCATGTTAATGGTAATGAGCATACGGTACACTTTCCGAGGAAACAACCTCAAGTTCATAGTATCAACTCCATTGGAAAAATTCCATCGATTATAATTGGAGGTTTTGAATTTCCTCTTCCTACTGTCAAAAAGAAATATGATATACTTATTATTGGGGATGTGCATATCCCCGTTGAGGTAACTTAGTGTTATTCGAAATTTCTCCGGTTTCATGATTATCGGAATGAGTTTGTTAACAAGACTTGATCAACCTTGTTAGTGGATTCTTTTTGATGAGCATGAGATGGATGAAACTAGAAGCACAAACTTCTGTACCCTCTCTATATTTTCTGTTAATTAGTAGAAATAAAGTAAAATAGTATTTTTTCTGTCTGTTTCCTGACTTATCCGTGCAATATAAAAATATCCCGAAAATAAAAGTCCTCAGAATGACATGCCAATTTAATATGATTTTTTCGGGAATATTTGAGGATTTACTGTGCAAAAATTACCGCGGGAGGAGCTGCCACCTGGCCACGAGGGTGGTGGGCGCCCCCCCTCTAGGGCGCGCCCCCTGCCTCGTGGGCCCACGGTGGCCCTCCTCCACTTATCCCAGCACCCATCTTCTTCCTCTGTCTCACACAAACCCGAAAAACCAACTCAAGCACGAGTTCCAGCCACTTTTGCTGTGATTTTCGATCTCCTTGCTCAAAGCACCTCTCGCAAAACTGCTTGGGGAGATTGTTCCTTGGTATGTGACTCCTCCATTGGTCCAATTAGTTTTTGTTCTAGTGCTTTATTCTTTGCAAATTTGTGCTGCATAGGTGACCATGTTCTTGAGCTTGCATGTCAAATTTATATGGTTCCAAGTAGTTCTAATGCTTGATATAGGCTCTAGGCACTTGTAGGAGTAGTTGCTATCAGTTTTATTGAAGTTGGTTTACTTTTGTTTGAAGTTACTAAAAATTTCAGAATTTTTCAGAGAAAAACAATATGCTTAGGAAGATGTTCCAAGGTGGTTCTTCTAAGAAGCAAGGACCCAGGATTGCTATGCCCGATGCTGACGAGGATCCACCATGAGACGCTCCAGTACGGCCTTGCGAATGGCCGTCGGAAAACTTTATGGACCGTGCGGGAATTAAAGAAGAATTCAAAGCATATTTGCGCAATGCCGGTCTTGAGGATTTTGAGGCTAACAAATGCCCCCAGTATCATGATCTCACAAGTTCATTTGTGAGGAGGTTTGAGTATTCATCTTCGCGTAATTCTCCTTCAGTCATGTTTGATCTCTATGACAAATCTTATACCATGGACTTAGAGGATTTCACTCTTGCATGCAAACTTCCATCATGGGGCAGTATTAGGGATCCCCCTAAATCTGAATTTAGAAACTTTCTTGCTAGTATAACTGTAGGGGAATCTAGAGATATAACGCAGGCTACCATAGGGAGCATTCACTTTCCTGCTATACATTATTTTGCTCTCTTCATCGGTAGATGCATAAATGCTAAGGATGAAGCATGTCACATGTGTGTCCCTGATCTTAGCATTCTTAGGAGTGCTGTGTTAGGAGACCAATCTTATCATATGGGAGCCATTGTAGCTCGTAGGTTGCATCATAATAGACATAATGGAGATTTCTTTGGAGGAATTTATGCAACCCGCTTAGCTCATTTTCTTGAGATAGACATTCGTGAGGGTGATACGGAGTTGCCTCCTGCATATTTAGATTATGACTCTATGGCTTCGCACCAGTTTGTCGAGAGGCCTGAATCACCTCTCTTATATCGTTTAATTTTTGATAAACGACGTGTTTTCCGTATTACTCTCCCTGCTCCTGCCTTCTTTGATTCACAGACAAAAAGAAGATATGTTATTACCAGAGAGGAGGCAGAAGAGTACGAGAGGAGAGCGGAGGCAGCTCGACTCCACGCTGCAGCTCAGCAGGCGATAACCGCTGCACATCAGTATGATCCCAACTATTCTTCCTCATCACAGTACGACCCCAACAACTATTATTATGGATATCCGCCAGGCCAGCCGTGGCCATAGACCAACTTAGGCCAAAAGCCTAAGCTTGGGGGAGTACGTATTTCTCACCGACATTACATTTATGTTCACACACACTCATTGCTAGATGTCGGTGCTCATACTTTTTCACTGTAATATCCATGCTAGTTTATTTTCTTTTTCCTGCTTTCTTCTTGTGTGTTTGTTAAACCTTAAGAAAAACCAAAAAAATTAGTAGTAGTTTATTTTTCTGCTGTAGTAGTAATAATTAAAAAGAAAACCCAAAAATATTTCCCGTTCTTCTTTTGCTTGTTGGGAGCTTTCCCGTGTAAATAGTTTTATTTCTTTTCTTTTCTTTGGGGGTCAGTAGGAGAAGACCATAATTAAATTGTTGAAGTGGCTCTTATATGCATTATTGTTGATTTAACCAAGAGCCCATATTGCCTTGTCTTCTCCTGTTTATTGAATGCTCGCAGATTCCAGCTTAGTCCAATGCACGTACACTCTTATTATTATTCACACCGTTCGGTCGTGCAAGTGAAAGGCAATTATGATGATATATGATGGACTGACTGAGATGAGAAAAGCTGGTATGAACTCGACCTCTTTTGTTTTTGTAAATATGATGAGTCCCTCGTTCTTGATTCAGCTTATTATGAATAAACATGTTTGCAATGACAATTAGAGATCATAGTTGCTTGTGCCATGCTTGATTAGCTATGAGTTATAATGATTTACCTTGTGTGCCAACATGCTATTGAGATGATTATGATGTGGTATGATGGGGTGGTATCCTCCTTTGAATGATTTAAGTGACTTGACTTGGCACATGTTCACGCATGTAGTTGAAACAAAATCAACATAGCCTTCACGATATTTATGTTCATGGTGGATTATATCCTACTCATGCTTGCATCCAATGTTTATTAATTTTAATGCATGTACATGGCTGTTGTCGCTCTCTAGTTGGTCGCTTCCCAGTCTTTTGCTAGCCTTCACTTGTACTAAGCGGGAATACTGCTTGTGCATCCAATCCCTTAAACCCCAAAGTTATTCCAGATGAGTCCACTATACCTTCCTATATGCGGTATCTACCTGCCGTTCCAAGTAAATTTGTATGTGCCAAACTCTAAACCTTCAAATAAACATTCTGTTTTGTATGCTCGAATAGCTCATGTATCAACCAAGGCTGTCCTTATCTTCCGTGTTAGGCGGGTTATTCTCAAGAGGAGTGGACTCCGCTCCTCACTCACGAGAAAATGGCTGGTCACCGGGATGCCCAGTCCCATGCTTTATGCAAACTAAATCAAAATTAATTGCAAACAAAACTCCCCCTGGGACCTGATGTATGTTGGAGGCACTCGTTGTTTCGAGCAAGCCATGGATTGATGCTTGTTGGTGGAGGGGGAGTATAAACTTTACCATTCTGTTTGGGAACCGCCTATAATGTGTTTAGCATGGAAGATATCGCCATCTCTTAGTTGTTACGTTGACAATGAAAGTATACCGCTCAAAATACAATTTATCTCTATTTCAAAACCGAGCTCTGGCACCTCTACAAATCCCTGCTTCCCTCTGCGAAGGGCCTATCCATTTACTTTTATGTTGAGTCATCACCCTCTTATTAAAAAGCACTAGCTGGAGAGCACAGCTGTCATTTGCATTCATCACTATTAATTTATATTGGGTGTGACTATGATTGGATCTCTTTTACCATGAATTACAATGTCTAGTCAGTCCTTGATCTTTAAAGGTGCTCTGCATTTATGTTTTGCGGTCTCAGAAAGGGCTAGCGAGATACCATCTTGTTATATCATATTATGATTGTTTTGAGAAAGTGTTGTCATCCGAGATTTATTATTATGACTTGCTAGTTGATTATGCTATTGATATGAGTAATTATGAGACCTGAGAATTATTGCAAATGTGGTTAGTTATGATCTATGCTGAAAACTTGAATGCTGGCTTGACATAGTTACAACAACAAGAGCAAACAGAGTTTGTAAAAGTTTTTCTTTCTTTCTTTCAGTTTGTCAACTGAATTGCTTGAGGACAAGCAAGGGTTTAAGCTTGGGGGAGTTGATACGTCTCCGTCGTATCTACTTTTCCAAACACTTTTGCCCTTGTTTTGGACTCTAACTTGTATGATTTGAATGGAACTAACCCGGACTGACGCTGTTTTCAGCAGAATTGCCATGGTGTTGTTTTATGTGCAGAAAACAAATATTCTCGGAATGACCTGAAACTCCACGGAACATCTTAGAAAAAATAATAAAAAATCCTCGCCAAAGATGAAGACCAGGGGGCCCACACCCTTCTCACGAGGGTGGGGGCGGCCCCCCCTAGGGCGCGCCCCCTACCTCGTGGGCCCCCTGGATGCCCTCCGACGCCAACTCCAACTCTATATATTTGCTTTCGGAGAGAAAAAAATCAGAGAGAAGAAATCATCGCGTTTTACGATACGGAGCCGCCGCCAAGCCCTAAAACCTCTCGGGAGGGCTGATCTGGAGTCCGTTCGGGGCTCCGGAGAGGGGGATTCGTCGCCGTCGTCATCATCAACCATCCTCCATCACCAATTTCATGATGCTCACCGCCGTGCGTGAGTAATTCCATCGTAGGCTTGCTGGACGGTGATGGGTTGGATGAGATTTATCATGTAATCGAGTTAGTTTTGTTAGGGTTTGATCCCTAGTATCCACTATGTTCTGAGATTGATGTTGCTATGACTTTGCTATGCTTAATGCTTGTCACTAGGGCCCGAGTGCCATGATTTCAGATCTGAACCTATTATGTTTTCATGAATATATGTGAGTTCTTGATCCTATCTTGCAAGTCTATAGTCACCTACTATGTGTTATGATCCGGCAACCCCGAAGTGACAATAATCGGGACCACTCCCGGTGATGACCATAGTTTGAGGAGTTCATGTATTCACTATGTGCTAATGCTTTGTTCCGGTTCTCTATTAAAAGGAGGCCTTAATATCCCTTAGTTTCCAATAGGACCCCGCTGCCACGGGAGGGTAGGACAAAAGATGTCATGCAAGTTCTTTTCCATAAGCACGTATGACTATATACGGAATACATGCCTACATTACATTAATGAATTGGAGCTAGTTCTATGTCACCCTATGTTATGACTGTTACATGATGAACCACATCTAGCATAATTATCCATCATTGATCCGGTGCCTACGAGTTTTCCATATACTGGTTTACGCTTATTTACTTTCCCGCTGCTACTGTTACAATCACTGCAAAATACCAAAAACATTACTTTTGCTGTCTTTACTTTTGTTGCTGCTACCACCACTATCATATTACTTTGCTACTAAACACTTTGCTGCAGGTACTAAGTTTCTAGGTGTGGTTGAATTGACAACTCAGCTGCTAATACTTGAGAATATTCTTTGGCTCCCCTTGTGTCGAATCAATAAATTTGGATTGAATACTCTACCCTCAAAAGCTGTTGCGATCCCCTATACTTGCGGGTTATCAATGACCTGAGGTTTATCAATCCATGAGAGGTGTAGGATGAAGAGGGTCTCTCTCAAACGACCCTGCAATCAAATACAAGAAATCTTTTGTGTCTCCAACATACGCAGTACAATGGTAAATTGTATAGGTGAACTAGTTCGGCGAAGAGATGATGATACAAGTGTAGTATGGATAGTAATATAGGTTTTTGTAATCTGTAATAATAAAAAACAACAAGGGAGCAAGTGATAAAAGTGAGCACAAACGGTATTGCAATGCTTGGAAACAAGACCTGGGGTTCATACTTTCACTAGTGCAATCTCTCAACATCATTAGCAGAATTGACTCACATAACAATCCCTCAAAGCGTGGTGAATAATTTCTTCAAAGTCTCTATTCCTATCAGAGAAAGTAGGATGGAATCACATAGGTAGTAAACCACCTCGAAGTTGTGTTTCCAATCAATCTTATGTACCACCCCAAAGTGTCACGAATAGTTGTAGAGATCGTACTACGACAACACCATTTGATATGCATAAACCAACTCTAATGTCACCTAGATTCCCAATGTCACCACGAGTATTCGTGGGTGAGATATGCATCAAATGATCTCAAATCCAAAATATTAAATCCATTGACAAAGAAATCTCAAAGAGCAAGATTCGATTCACCACAAAAGAGATAGAGGGGAAGAACACCATATGATCCAGCTATATTAACAAAGCTCATTGTACATCAAGATCGTATCCTATCAAGATCATGAGAGACAGAGATAAAGCACATAGCTACTGGTACATACCTTAAGCCCCAAGGGTGAACTACTCCCTCCTTGTCAGGGAGGTAGCAGGGATGATGAAGATGGCCTCTAGTGACGGCCCCCCTCCGACAGGGTGCCGGAACAGGGCTCCGGATGAGATTGCTTCGAAACATAGGCTTGCGGTGGCGGAAAAACTCATCCAGGTTAACTTTCAGGGGTTTGTGAATATATAGGATTTTGCAGCGCTGGAATCACGCCAGGGGTAGTCCCAAGGGCCCTACGAGCTCACATGGCGCGCCCCTAGGGGTGTCGCCCCTTGATCTTGTGCCCCCTGGCACCTTCTAGCTCCCTCTCGAAGCTACGTGGGTCACTTTCCTTCCGTAAAAAATAACTGTAAAATAATTTCGCGTTTGGATTTCGTTTGGTATGGTTTTCCCGCGAAACAAAGAAGTAGATTAATATTTTAGTCCATAAAAATAATATAAAAGTGCACCAAAACCATGTAGAACTCATGTAAATATAACATGAATACTTCATAAATTATAGATACGTTGGAGACGTATCAACCACATAATAGGAAGCTTTCGGGCCTTGACTTCTATGACCTAGGTGTCTCAAATCTCCAAGAGTAACAAATTTGGTGTATAACATATGTGAAGGCAGCGAATTGGTTTGGTGGAAGTGTATATCGGGGGATTCTCTGTAAATCCTCAAAGTTTTGTGGAGTTTTAGTGTGTGGGGGGGGGGAGGGGGGCGGAGAACAATCAAGCTTTTGAGGGTTTGGCAATGGTGGAGAAGCTCAAGTCAAGGATTTGGGTTGCAGATGGAAGAAGGGTCGGTATAAATACCCCCAACACCAAGTGATCGTTGCCAACATGTGGACCCGGGGTCACCCATGAGCTGAGCCACCACTCCAGGGACCCGGATACCCAGAGAGGCAGTGTTGGGGACCCAAGGATTTGAGACCAGGGAGCCGACCCATCCAGAGAGGTAGTCATGATGAGGTGGGGGACCCTGGGGCCCGGGAGTCAGATGACCTGGGGACCTAGAGTATCCAGAGAGAAAGCCTGGACTTCAGGGACCTAGTCCCTAGACCCTAGGGACCCGGAGGTCCTAGCATTAGTGCACTTTGGCAGAGATGAGGAAGTGTCAATAAGTTTTGGTGCTTGGTAGTATTTCCATGAATAGTACATATACTAAAACACTAGAATGGGTATATTGTTGTTAATTATGACTATAATATAAAGTCCATAAGTATGCAAGGCAATCAATTAACTTCAAAGTTCAACATGAACAAATATTAAAGGAAATAACTATAGAAAATATTATAGGGGAGATTTGACCTAGAAGACAAATCTTGAAAAGGTAAAAAGACTAGACAAAATGTTATAAATGGAGATTTGACCTACAGGACAAAGTTTGCTTGATCCTCAAAGCTAAGCCCCCATGAACTTTAGCTTCCTATAGTGCTCAGATAATCAACGACCTTCATTTCGATGCATCTCACGTATCCTTCTTTGATCGTTCATGGCAACAAATATGTATCCACTCCATCGCTTTTAGCAAAGAAGCATACTATAATAAACAGCTTTAATAATTAAGTTGTCAAGTGATTCAAGTGTTTTCTATTGCAATGTAAACTGTGAACAGTTAATGATGAATGAAGTACTTAACCAAAAAAATATAGAAATCACACAGAGTTCATCCAAGAAAAAAGAAGAAGATAAATTCGACGAAGAACTCGAGAAATATTTTACATGGAGATTTGACCCACTAGACAAAGCCAGGTTGCTTGTTCCTGAAAGCATGCACCCATGCACTTTACTACCTTTCTAGAATGCTCAAAATACAATAGCACTACCTAGTATCAAGTAAACTAGACTTGCAAAAGGTCGCCTGCTCCAAGTCCAAGCGCAAACCCTACAAGCCCCACCTCCCATGATACCTCATTTCAGCTCGGCAAATCTCTTTCCAGAGGGGGACCATCTGGTACGTGCCACACACAAAAACTAAGCACCCCACTCAGGTTAGGAGGCAAGCATAGTACCGCAACAGGATACATATACTTTGTGTGAAGATTTCGAAACAAACAGCTCCCACTAGGCGCTGTTGGGCACTGACCCAACCAAAAGGAAGCAAGAACAACCAAAAGGGATTCGCTCAAGAGCAGTATCTCGTTTTGTAATAGGGCGCCGGATGCGGGAGAGGAGCCGGTAGGAGTGGGAAGAGATACGATCGATCCATATATAGAGAAAAGTTGGTTAAGCACTACTACCACTTACCCCATTGGCCCATTTTACTAGACAGCTCTCTGAACGGTAAGATATTCTCCCAAAGTGAGGAAGTGAAAATGCATGGATGCGTGCGTGGTAGAGAAAGAGAAAGAAGAACTCATGCATTCACTCACTTTTACCACGGTTCTTCACTCGATCAGTACTTTGTCATGCCACAGAACGAACTTTGTCGATTCGGCACACGTAGCTACATGTAACTGGACGATCTACACAACTAGTACTGGAATGGAGATGAAAAGAAGAGAAAGCGATTGATTGCATGGAGTGCAACTGTGCAAGGATCTGATCGTAAAGCAAAGGGCGGGAGGGAGGGACAGGGCGCCCATATATCCCGGGACGCATCGCTCTCCATCCAATAACGTACGTAACATAACATGATGGATATGGCCGAAAGGAAGCAGCGGCGAATGCGCGAGGGATGCTCCCCAGTAGTATCCCCGATCATGGCGCCTTGCTAGCTAGGAGTATAATCATTCAACTCGCAGCCCACCCCAGCCCACCCCACCCGTTTTCTATTCTACTATTCCGCTCCATTCCGGATGAAAGTCCATGATATCATCATATCATCGCTCCATACCATACGTGCATGATTCGTCCGTCGGCCCATCCTCCGGCCAGGTTACAGGGGTGCCGGGTTACGATCGCCGCCCCCGCCGCCCATGCCGTTCAAGTCCCGATTCCCGATCGCCGCTCAGAAGCTTCCGGCCTGACACGTCCAGTGCTCACCTAGCCACACTTACGCACGTAGCGGATCGAACTGAAACCCGTTGCGTGGTGTGATGGACGGGACGGGGACGGGGACGGCAGACAACCCGTTAGACATGCCATGTGCCCCACGGAATACAATATCTGCCCCGAGACCCGGAAAACCGCGTACGCATCCACCCATCCGAATTAGCTAGCTAGGATAATCAACCAATCAGTCAGTCCAGCTCCCGATTGTTTTGTTTTGTTTAGGTATGTAGCTAAACAACTGGGAGATACAATACTCCATCAGCATCTATCAAGCTAGTGTACAGCCAGGCCGATCGGCACAGCCAGCCGGCGGCGACGCACATCGGCACATGGCCTGCCGCGCCGTGTAGCCCGTGGACCGAGGGATCCCGGACGGTCGTGCGCCCGGGCCCGCGCTGTCGCCGGCCGACCCGGCACGCTGCGCCCCGGCCATCCCGACACCCCAGCCTAGCCACACCACACCACACCCAGCCCCCGCCGCGTGCTGCGCTCGATCGTTGCACCTACGTGTGCGTCCGCCCCGCGTATGTCATTATCAGCCCATGCGCTGGCTGTGTGCCAACTTACTCGCGACGCCCTTCCTTCGCGGGAGTCCCCGCCTATAAAACATGGGCGCCAACCCTACCATTGCCAAGCCAACACAAGCAAACACACATCGTCTTCTCCTCTCAGCGAGACAGAGCTATCAGATCTCGTCATTCACATCGCATCCAAACGTACTTGCAAAGTTCTTCCCTAGCGCAAGCACTGCCCGGCATCTTCCCACGTCCACTGGAAATGGAAGCTACCGACAGCCTCCTCATGGCCACCGAGCTCAGGCTGGGCCTCCCCGGCACCGACGACAAGCCACACAAGATCACCTCGGCGATGTCGCCGCCGGCGACTCCCAGGGGCAAGAAGCGCACCCTGGACGCCTTCGAGGCCACCGCCTCCGATGAGGCCGACAGGTCCGACGACACCGCGACCGCACCCCCCGTGGCCAAGTGAGTACCAGCCCAACCCCTTCAGCCTCCCGGCTCGCTACCTTATTCTTCTTCCTGCAACTCCAAGGCCAGGGTTCTTACATGCATGCTTGTCTCAACTCTCGCAGGGCACAAGTTGTCGGGTGGCCGCCGGTGAGGCGCTGCTTCCAGGAAGCGGCGAGCAAGAGCAAGGCGAAGAAAGCGGACGAGGCCAGCAGCAACAACACGCCGTCCGCGGCGGTGCCGACGAGCACCAACGGCTCCTTCGTCAAAGTGAGCATGGACGGAGCGCCCTACCTCAGGAAGGTCGACATGAGGATGTACAAGGGCTACCGGGAGCTCAGGGAGGCCCTGGAGGCCATGTTCGTCTGCTTCTCCGGGGCAGACGGCGGCGCCTCCAGCGGCGGGGGCGCAAACCCGGCCGAGTACGCCATCACCTACGAGGACAAGGACGGCGACCTCATGCTTGTCGGAGACGTGCCCTTCGAGTAAGTCTTGATTCATTTCATCACTTCTTCATCTTCGACATATATTAGGTGACTGTGAACTGAAGATCATTTTGTGAAGCAGTGACTTATGATCTTTATTCCTACGTTTTGCAGTATGTTCAGCGGCACATGCAAGAAGTTGAGGATCATCAAGAGATCCGAAGCCACAGGCCTGGGATCCAAATAATGAAGACTTGAGAAGCAAGATGATATCATGGGCTCTCTTTTTTTTTTTTACGGTTTATACTTTTTGTTCTTCGATCTGGGTTCGATCACCAAGCCAAAAGGGACGAGCTTGGTGCATCAGAGAGCACACATGGATGTGTGCCCTTTGTTTGGGTCCTTGAAGTAGGCCTTCTTAGAAGCACAAAGGAGATGTGGAGATTTGGGTTAAACTCTCCATGTGTTTGTACAAACGAAACAGTTATATTGATTGTTGATTACTTATCATCATGCATGTTTTTGCTGGGGTGCTTTCCTTCCGGTTTCCCCTTGGCTTGGCTGTGCTTTTGTATTCAAGTTGTCAAGTCACTTTATCATCAACACTATTATGTTGTTTGTGAGCACCGCTTGTTTATGTGCGGTGGATAGTGATATCTATGACGATCGAGCATTTTAACGACGTCCGGATGTGATTTCTGAGTATACCGCGCAACCAAAATTGGATGGATCTTCCACTTGTTTAGCTAAGACTGCAAGCACAAACAAATGTGGTTCCTTTTGTATCACCGCAACATTTTAGGGCATCTTTGAATTAAACAAATTTCAAAGATATTATGCACGATTTCAATCTGCTTACAGAAATTGATAGACATGATATGATGAGAAAGCCTTTTGGATGTTACCTACAAACTGATATGTAGGATTAGAAACCCGACAGATGCTACTTATGAGTCACTTCCCATCCGATACCAAATCTAAATTCCCATTGGAGATTTCATATGCTATGTGGAAGAAAAAAAACACCATGGTGTGCCAATTCATGTATGGTTTTCAATCCTATGAGATTGAAGAAAGCCTAATATCACATTCCTGCCTTTTAGTAGAATCTTGCGATCTGCGGAGGCTCTCTTTGGATCTTAGACCTAATGACACTACAAAAGGAAGGACTACTAGTTCCATTCGAATCTTTAGCCCATGTTCCCAGAGACGTTGACTTGAAACGGAACCATGTGCCGCTGATGAGATTAAAATTGGAGCACGGGCTCATTCACGGCCGATTAATCGATCCAAAATGTCAAATCTAGATAGCAAGCTCAGTCAAACGAGAGAGGGAGAGAGAGACACAAGACTGGTCAAGCGAGTAACACACACAGCCCATGCAAACCGGCCTGCATTTTGCTGTCAACACATGCGCCGGTCGATCCGTGGGCGGACAGCGCGCATGTGGTGCACATGAGCGCTGGATCCAAGCGTCCACGCCACCGGCATCCATCAATAAATCGAGTGAAGTCTTCAATCTTCTTTTCGTTCTTTTTTTCGCCAAAGGAAAGAGTAAGCTCTTTATCCCACTTCTCAAGAGAAAATTACATAAACTGACTGCAAGCATCTTTTAGACTAGTCACAATGCGAAGTAACTTAGACTAGTAACATCACATTTTACTAGGCTATGTTACTATCTCCATAGTGGATAGTAACATATATGTGTTGTCATGTTATAGTTCATTTATTAGCCTATAGACTCATATTGTCTTGGTATGTGTCATGTCCCAGTAACTAGCTAAGTTACCACCATCACCTCTCTCATCATTAAATATGTGCCACATAAACAAAATTATCTTGAAAAGTATGATGTTACTAGTGATGTTATTTCCACTGTGGCCAGCCTTATAGAAACACAACAGAAATCGAAGCCACCCTTTGTGCCTTGTGGGATGGTCTTTATGGCTTTTCCCCCCTTATTTTTTACCGGGAAGAGTGAGGTCTTCATCCACATCCCAAGACCAAATTAGCCATCTTTATTAGAATTATTATTGAGCCTAATTAGTCATCTTTGATGTCCCTATCTCTAGATCTCTGTTTTGCCTTAATTTCTTCCTGAAGCCAGATTTTCTGAAGCTCACTATGGGTAAATTTGAGCCTAGAAAACTTAGCATCAGACAGAACCATGGTCTCAGATTTTATATCTAGTTTATCATATTCTTCAAGAAGGATTTTCTTGCATCTCCTAAGTTTACTAAGAATTTGAGATACAAGAGAAAACGAAGTGTAGTACTATACCCCTTGAACCTTCTGGGATGGTGCGATGGCTTGGCTGCTGGAGTG